>NC_143554.1:128181666-128803333 GCF_054136105.1 Typopeltis vanoorti
ATTTCTAAATTATTATAATTACAGCTATTTTGCCTGCTTCAGTTTCTAAATTAGTTTTTTTGGCAGTCCATGGGACTCTAAGAATTCTTCTGAGGATCCACATCTCAAAGGCTTTTAATTTATTTTCACAATATTTTGATATTGTCCAGGTTTCTGTTCCATGTAGCAGTGTTGACCATACATAGCATTTGGACAGCCTAATTCTTGTTTTTGTATGAATTTCCCTTGAGGTCAGAATGTTTTTCATGCTAATGAAGGTTGATCTAGCAATTTCTATTCTTCTTAATATTTCCTTATCACACTTTCCATTCTCTGTAATTAGTTGACTCAAATATATATAACTCTCTACTTGATCTAAAGTATTTCCTGTGATCTTAATATTTATATCAGGTATCTTCCCTTTTTGTCTTGTTACCAGCATGGTTTTGGTTTTTTTGAAGTTGAAATTAAGTCCATATTTTTCACTTAGCTTCAGTGTCTCTTCTAGTAGGTTTTGAAGATCTTTTTTATTTTCAGCTAGCAGTGTACTGTATCATCTGCATATCTTAAGTTGTGTATATTCCAGCCTCCTATGCTGACGCCTTTAAATTCTTCTAATTGCTGGAAGATATTTTCAGTATAGAGGTTAAACAATATAGGAGAAAGAACACAGCCTTGTCTGACACCCTTCTTTATTGGGAATTCCTCTGAGATTTCTCCTGATATTCTCCTGAATTCTGATGCATTTATCAAATGCATCAGAATGAAATTCTGATGCATTTGATTAGTTGTTCATGTTGTATATTGTCAAAGGCCTTTGTGTAGTCAATAAAACATAAGTACACTTCTTTCTGCTTCTCCAGATATCTTTCTATAATAGTTCTAATATTGACGAATCCTTCTCTAGTTCCTTTATTTTCCTGAAAATTTTAATTTCAATTTTAATTTTAATGAAACACAATCTGAAAACCAGATTGTGTTTCATTAATTTCCATTTTGATTTTATGTTTATTTCTTTCTAGGACGATATATAACATAACCTTTGCTATCTGACTGATTGGACTGATTGTTCTGTACTCTTCACATTTGATTGTCTTCGATTTTTTAGGTATTGGTAGGAACATTGAGTGCTTAAAATCTTTTGGCAGGTGTCCAGTTTCATATATTTTGTTACATATGTCAGTCAGTGATCTTATAGCCTTATCATCTAATGCCTTTAGATATTCTGCCATAATTCCATCCATTCCTGGAGCTTTTCCTGGTTTCAGTTTCCTAATGGCATTTGTTACTTCCCAGGTAAGAATAGTAGGCCCCTCCAAATCTTCTTGCATTTGGCTTATCTATTCTATCATGATTGTAGAGTTCCTTTGAATACTCTACCCATCTATCCCTTATTTTGTCTTTCTCCATTAGGATGTTTCCACTGATATCTTCAATGCAATGAAAGCCTACCCTTTTGCAAGATTTGCTAGTTAGCTCCCTAACTTTTTCATGAAGTTCTCTGGCTTTGTGCTTTTTGTCCAGAAGTTCAATTTCCTTGCATTTGTTGTTGAGCCATAGTTCTTTTGCAATCCTACATTCTTTCCCGATCTTCTCGTTTAAGTTCTTGTATTCAGGACGATTTTTGTGTTTCTTTCTTTCCTCCATTTTCAGTATCTTGTGATTCATCCAAAATTTACTCGTCTTCTTCTCAAATTTGGGAATTGTTTGTTTTACTGCCTTTTTTATGCCCTCTTTAAATTTCTGCCATCTGTCCTCAATCTTATCTTTAGGGTTAGGATACTTGGTAGGATCAGGAACATTAACAGCAGGGATTATGCCAGTTCCTTTAAAAATGTATCTTGTATTTCTTGATTTTTAAGGGAGCCGAGATCATATTTTTCTATGTTTATAGGTTTCATTGCTTTCTTTAATTTTATTGCTGTTTTAATGACCACAGGGTTGTGGTCTGATCCAATATCAGACCCTGGATATGTTTTGGCTTGGAAGATGTTATTCTGGAATCTTTTTTTAATCATTATATAGTCAATCTGGTTCCTACAACTGTCTCCGGGACTTTTCCATGTGTAAAGTCTTCTAGGAAGGTGGCTAAATAAAGTATTTGCTATTACCAGATTGTTTTCTTCACAGAACTCTATTAATCTTTCTCCTCTTGGATTTGTATGTCCCAGGCCCTGGTTTCCTATGCAGGAAGAGATCTTTTCTTAGCCTACTTTAGCATTTAGATCTCTCATAACGATAGTTATGTCATTTAATTTAGCATTGTTTAGTGCATTTTGAATGTCTTCATAGAAACATTCTACATCTTCATCTGGGTAATCAGTAGTAGGTGCATATATTTGGACAATAAAAATATTAAAAGGTTGAGCTGCAATTTTTAATGCAATTATCCTGTCACTTATGGGCCAAAATCCAAGTAAGGATTGTGCAATCTTATTTTTTAATACAAACAAAATCAGACACCCTCCCACTGACTGACACATATCTAACCTTTCCTCTTACAATTGTCACATTGCTTTTCAGTCCATTGGAGGGGGTGGGGAGAGACATTTTTCTGCTCAAAACACTATTTTTCACTATTCAACCACTAACCTTATACAGATCCCAAATCTGTTGAACCTTACAATACTGATCTCATGTTTAAGATGATTCAAAAGCTTTAAAAATTCTTGATGTTGTCCAAAAGAAGATAGATAGCGTTGTGTCCCAATTTACGTTTATTATGCTTTCAACTATCCTTACATGTGAAACTACTTGTCTTTATCTAAATCTTACCTATATATAAGATATCACCGAAATACAAATATTCAGGCTTCTTCTCCCCTTAGTGTCCCTAAATATTTATTTTATAATGTGCCTTTCAGGACATTTAGTTTAAGATATAAAATTCAAAAGCAAGGAGCAATTTCCAAAATACGTCTGAGTGCGAATACTATTATGCAGTCGTGACTGTTATCTCGTAACTTAACAAAATCCCCCCCCCGCGTGATTAGGTTCGTACGTTGTTACAAGTGGTGCATTGAGCGGCAATCTCAGACAACTGTATTATTATTGAACAAAAATTTATTGAACTCTTAAACATGGTACAATTCATTCTTTATCAAATAAAACTCAATTCAATACTAAGAATATATAATACAAATTAACATTAGCTAAACACAAGTATTAGGCTAAAATCCTATATGGGAATTGTGATCATACCACCATAACAGATTCTATATAAACAAACATGTATAGTCCTAGAACTAGTTGACCCTTTATCTAACCCCTTACTGGTCTGATCACGCTATAATTCTGTACTTTCTAGGATATATATAATCAGTTACTCTAATTTTCTTACTATGACAATATGGATTAAAATTATCCTATCGCTGAGCTAATACACACTTTTGACCTTTAAAACTCTCTTAAATGAAATACAGTGTACATGCATAAATCTCTAGGTGGCTGAATACTTATTAATTAATAGTGACAAGCTCATTCTAGTCTGAAATGTACTAAAGTCCTAGTATAATTCTCATTAATCCCTTCAACTGTTCTGGTATTGAACTATGATTACAGTTACATATGATTTGAATTGACACGAGATTCTTGCAGTACCTTTTTACTTTGGTCTTCTACACTGGTTTCTACCCTTTTCCGATTGTACCTTCCTAGAATGAACTCTTCTATAACTTATCACTCGTAAGTTCCTTTGGCATTAAGATGGGATTTCACGATCTTTACTTTACGTGCTTCAATTAAGGACATACATAGGATCATCTATTCTATGGCTGTAAAAATCACCATGTGGGCACAGACTCCTGTATAGATTTCTTTCTCTCGTTACTATCACTGGATGATGAAACACACTGACATTTTCTTCTTTCCTTTAACTAAACGGCGTCCCTCATTTCTTACAATAGGAACACGGAACCAAAATCCCACACACTTTTGTTTCCTTATTGTGTCGGACGGAGAAGACTCCTAACCCGTCACTCAGGAAATCTGCGTGAGACCTATACAAAGACTCGTGAAGAAAACTCTGGAAAAAAGCCTCGTGGGGGAGGGGGGTTCCTAACCCTTTTATACGATGACCTTAGCGTCATCTTCTTCAGTTTCTTTTCTTCCTCCCTTTACTGGAGTCGATTTCACTGACCAATTAGAGTGGCGTTTTTCTGCAAAAACATCCTGTGGTCCGTGTGCACGTGACGAAGTCTCAATTCGGGAATTATGCCCTTGAGCTTTGGGTTTTTTTTTTTTTTTTTTTTTTTTTTTTTTTGTGTGTGTGTCTAAGCTGACCTCTATGTCATCTATACTATATTAACCCCTTTTCCAAATCTTTCTAAAAATTAACTCGAATCTTTAATCTCTTATTTCAAGTGTAATAACTAGCCTCTCACATACAAAATCCTATGACTAATCTTCTTTGCTTTACTTAACCTTATTTTATCATATCACAACTGTAATAAATTTCCCCCACCCCTTTTTTTTTTTTTTTATTTAGTTTAACAAACAATTTTAGCTATATTTTTCACTTGGATGCAAGCATAGACTAACAAATCTGTTGAACTGCGTATTGAGGAGCATAAGAGAGACATCTCCTATAAAAGATCACATGCATCTGCGCTATCCAGTCATGTTCTTTTCTCTAATAACCCTCATGACGATCTACAGAATCACTCAGTTTGCTGGGATAAATCCGAAAACATTTTTCGCTGTAGTGATGAGTTTGAAAGAAAAATCGTGGAGTCCAGAGAAATCCTCCTTTATCCTGAACATTTGAACAGCAATTTGAGTTATAACATCCCTGATAGCCATACTGCAGTTGTTCAATACTGCCGCTCACGAGAACCTGCAAGCACGCATACAACAAACAATAGCACGTTAGATAGAACGACTTAAAAATACAACGTTTTTGTGTCAATTATGTATTGTATTTTTTGCCTGTAATTCTCAGTTTTTTGTAACTTCAATTTTTTATTACTGTGTTCTACCTTTAGTGGATACCTGTAAAAGGCTGAAACTAGTTGTATCATTATCATTAAAATTTAATATTTTATCTCGGTTTAAAGTCATTTAAAATTTATTCTCTAAAAAATATATATATATATATTCAATCCTCTGATCAACCCTTCTGAATTATGCATTGTAGTTTGGGAAAAACGTAACCGATATTTCAGCAAGTCACACTGAATATCATCTGAATATCCTCCTTGGAGTTGCCCGTAATAATAATAATCTACTTCAGTCTGTTTCCACATTGCATATTTTGCTGACTCCTCTCCTGAAGTATCGAGATATTCCTGATTGCTTTCTCTCTGTATAGTTTCTGCCACTGTTTAACTATTTGGTTTCTTCTATTTTCAGATTACTTTTTGTAAAATTGAATAGTCACATGTAAGCATTATTGCTCATCCATACAAGAGTTTGATGTAAAAAAATTTGGCTTAATGCTTTATTTGAATTTGGTCCAGTTTGTTTCAGTTTGATTTGTAACAAAACATAAAAATTCCATATTAGGTGGATATAATTTAATTAATGGAATATCAGAAGGTATTGATTTGGTTCAGTTGGTGCATGTTTATTGGCAGAATTTGACAAAAATATTCGGAGCAATATTAATGATACTGGCTGAAAAAAAATTTAGTAAAATTTGATATTTATTCAATATTCAGAAATTTATTGAAATTTGACAAGTCATTTTAGTTTTGGTTTTATTCAGACTGTGTGAAGTGGCAAATCAGGCAAGATAATTAAAAGAAACACACGTATAAACCACAGTGAAAATTATTTAATTGTAAATATTTTAATTGTAAATTTTAATTATGAACGCACCACAGGTTTCGTTATTTAAAAAAGGCAAGATAATGTTTAGAGCATCTAATCTGAATTGAATGAAATGCATAAGAAGATACATTTGCACCCCCCCCCCCCATTTTCCTTTTTTTTTTATAATGCAAATGTACATCTACTTAATAGTTCTTTTCCTTGAATGCAGTCATGAGGAACATAATTCGTATATCTAGTATCTTAATCTGAGCAGTCTGACCTAATATAAAGAACAGAACTGTGTCCATTGTTAATGTAGTCCTCAGTACTATATTGCAAAGATCAGTTTTTTGCTTATTTTAATTGTGTTTCATGGATGAAATAATTTATCATTGGGCCATTTGTTATTTGCTTCAGCAAATTAAATTAAGTTAAATGTGGGTTCAGGTCAGATTGATCAAGAAATTTTTAGGTAGAGAATTCATTGCGTTTTTTGAAATGGCGATGGTAATTCCCCCCCCCCCCCCCTACACACACTCTTATTGGCAGAAATAATGCAGTAATTCTTAGATGGCTTGATGGAATTGAATGAAATTTGGTATTTGTGTCTTGCTTTAGAGGCCTTTGAACAAGCCATCACTTCATTATCTCCTTCCTGTCCTTTATGATTGGATTTGCTGGTCCTATATTTGATTTGTTTTGCTGGTCCTATATTTGATTTGTTTTGCTTGTCCTATATTAATTGAATCAGATAATAATCAGGAATTCGCATAAGATTGATACAATAATATTTCCCATTATGAAAAATGGCTTTAATGAATCCTTTATCAAGAAATCCTTTAACAGCTTTGGGCAGCCAGTCTCTAGAGCTCTTGAAGATGGCACTCATATTCCACTCCTATATATTAAAGGAATTTCTGAATGTCTTGCTAAAGTTCTAAAAACCTCTTAATATTGCTGTATCCTGTTAGGAAGATTTCTACCTTTCTTTCTTAACCTAAGGTTAAGCTTTCTCCACCCAGCTTTCTAGGTATCTACCAGATCCTGTTCCAGTGGTTTGTCTTACTTTGGACATTCTGGCAGATCTGCAGTCATCTGTCATGAGGAACATAAATTGTATATCCAGTATCTTGAATCTGAGCAGTCTGGCCTAGCAGAACATACCATTTCATCTAAACATGGGGGTTCTTGGAAAGAAAACTAAACTCTTCATTAAAGCAAATTCCTTGTAGAGTAGTTATACAAGGAGAGCTGCGAGGCCTTTCTACACCCACCAAATTTAAACAGATCTGATCTTCAGTTATTCCGTTTATGAGAAATATTGTATTAATTTTATGTAAATTCCTGATTATTATCTTATTCTGTTAATTTATTTTCATTTATTTCATTTTAATTTTTTGTAAATGAGGAATTTACTGTCTGTTGTCCTACTTACACTGTAGTGTCACTTTTAAAATTAATTTGTTCATTGCATTTTATTTTGTGTGCCATTGTTAACATATTGAGGATGCCTTTGATGTGATACTTGAATGAAAATTTTACATTGTGGGCATTTTATTCAAATTTTTGTGTTGGAGTATAGTGTTAGTAATGACTATTTTCTTCTTTAGTCTCTTTCCATCCATTGGTGGATATAGGCCTCCCCTTAAACTTTCCAGTTCTGCCTGTGTTTAGTCAATATCTGCCCATCTCATATCAAACTTTATAGTTCATCCCTCCATTTTGTTCATTGGCTTCCATTGCTTCTCTTTCCTTCTCTTGGTATATGCTCAGTGCTTAATTTTGTTCACCTTTTCTCTGCTAACATGGCCAGCCCATTTCTATTTACATGCTTTACAATACTTCAATATTTTCTACTCTGGTCATCTCTCTAATTATAGTATTTCTTAATCTATATCTTTTTGTTAAGCAGAGTATTCTTCTCTCCAAGGCTCTTTGGACCTCACACAACCTGTCTTCTTGTTTTTAGCTGTTGTCCATGTCTGACTTCCATAGCTAAACACTAAAGAAAGAAATCTTTCTTTTTAAGCATACAGGCAAATCTCCCAACAGATAATCTTTATATATCCGAAATGCTTTGTTTCCTTGTGTAATTCTACTTCTTTATATATTTTTTCCTTAAAACTTGACTGAGGTAAATATAGTATTTCACAATTTCGATAGATTTATCTGCTAATTTTAGTTTGATTTAATCTGAATTTATCATCAGTTTTGTGTTATATTATTCCTTGAGCCTCCCCCCCCCCCCACTTTCTCTGTCAAGGTAATTTTAGCATTTCCTGAGCTGCACAGCTTCTTTGTTTTTCACTAAAAATATTGTCATCTGCAAAACATAAGTGATTGAGATTTTTTCCTTTAATGTTAATTCTGTAGTTTTTCCATGAGATATTCTTAGCCTTCTTCTAATGTAGCAGAAAACAATTTGGGGTGATAGGATTTCCTTGGCTTACCCCTCTCTCAATACCAAATTCCTTTCCCCCAATGTTCTAGATTTCTACCGGTTGTTGAGTTTACATATACAGTTAATAATCTTATATACTTTGTTGGGTTGGCTTGGCTTGTTGTTTTAAGCCAGTGCTTCCCAAACTGTGGGCCGCAGATCCCTTGGGGGCCATAGGTTTTGTTGAGGGGGGCGTGAAATAATGAAAACAAATTTAAAATCTTTTAAGACCAAGTAGATTTTTTTTATCTTAAAAGAAACGTATTTAATTTTTATTATTTCCTTTTTTGTTTTGTTATTTTTTATATTTTAATGAAAAAAAAAATCACACATCGGTGCAGGTTCACAAATTTTGCTTCCCGCGTATTTCGCCGCTTAATGAATATTAGTAAATATATGCTTATTCATATAAGTTTCATTTCAAAGCAGAAATCTAAGAATTGCAGTTTCAAATATTTGACCTGAAATTGACTTTTTGTGTAGCAGTATTGAAACACATCCATCACATTAAATTGTTATTAAACTTCTTTTATGTTTTTAATTCTTTCTTTATTACTAATCGTTTTACGTTTCATGTGCTTGTACTGCAAATGTACAATAACAATATATCTATCTATATAAAAATATGAGATAATGTGCATGTAAGATGCTAAAAATGTAATATTTGCATTTGATTTTTGCAATATTCGCTGTGTATGTTTTGTATTGAATATAAATACAATAAATATTATAATAATATATGCCTATATTATGATTTTTTTCGAGGGGTGTGTGAAATATTTTAATTTTTCCAAAGGGGAGGGGGGGGCTGACATCCAGAAGTTTGAGAAGCACTGTTTTAAGCTGTTTATTATTTCTGAGTGATATAGAGAATCAAAGGCTTTTTCAAAATCTACAAAACACTAAATATGCAGGATTCATTTGCTTTTTCTGTTATGTGGTTATTAGTGTGGATATGATTTGTTGTAGAGAATCTTGTTTTGAATGCTGCTTGTTCATATGGATGTACATCATCCAAAAATCTTGCAATTCCATTTAATATATTCAATAATATATTATATTATAAAATATAATATATAAAAAACATAATATAATAAAACTCAATAACAGACAACAATTTTGTTCAATTGTGATAGACTGATTGGCCTGCAGTTATTAGTATCATCTCTGGTGCCCTTTTTTGTAAAGAGATAATCAATGATTTATGCACTGGAATTTTTTTAGTTTTCATATTTCAAGTTAAAATATTGAGCATATCCAATATGACCTTATAAAACTATGAACCTCCTGATTTTGAGTGTTCTACTAATATACCATCTTTTTTGGGACTTTTCTTTGCTGACATAAGAGCTTTCCATATTTCTTCCATTACAATTGGCTATTCTGTATCATTCTTATCTAAATATAGTGGAGAATTTGTAGCTGTTTACTTGCCTATGTGTAGGTCCCTATAAAACTCAATAATAGTTTGTGTCCAGTAATTAATTTCTTACACTGCTGCATAGGTCTCCAACAAGAGTTAGCATTTTTGTTATTTTTGTCTCTTGCTTTAATGACTAGAACAAAATTTGTACCTCTTTGCTAATCTTATTTGGAACCATATGCACAAGTAAGGCTCTTTGTCCATTTCCTAGGATAAGTTTGAAATTTAGCTATGTTACTGTACTTGAAATTGACTCCTGTTTAAGTTCAACTTTGTGTTTAGTGTTGATGCTGTAACATTCCTCCATTCCCTCCCTTGTGCATGTCTAAATCATCTTATGACTTAGAAGGTTCTCACCTGTTGTTTTCTTAAAGTCAGTAATACTAATCGACTTTTCACTCTGTTCTAGTTTTATGCAGAAAAAACAATGACTAGCAGGCATGTTACTTGTTTAAGTCAAATATTGCCAAACTATACTTGTTTGTTCAACATCTAAATAGATGTCACCTGATAACAAGGCACATTGTATGAAGGGATTGGACAATGCCTTAAAAGTGCCAGTTACTTCTGTACATTCCTTATATGCTGTGTTGAAGTTTTAATTTTATTTTTCTTTAATCATTGAAGACCTATCCCTGTGAAAGGGGTATTTGTACCCATTGTGCTAGGCTACCGAAAGAAAGCCATTCTCAGTTCTAATGTAGTCAACAACTAGAAGAACTTTTTCCTTTCTTTGACCAGTTCCCGAGTTAATTGATCTCAAGCATAGGTGAGTGGGTTTTTTCTCCCTGAAACGTTTTTTTTTTTTTTTTTTTTGTCTCACAGAACTACACTGTTTCAGACAAATAATACACCGTGTTAGAGACCATGAAATGGTGATACTCGCACCCCCCTCTCTTTGCTGGATGCCATTTATAATTAGTAATAGTCTTGGGCTAGCTATCTCTGATTGGCTACTATTGAAGATTGAATTGCCCTTGCAGTCTCCAAAAGTTAGGGCTAAAATGGCCTTGCCTACTCCCTGTAAGGGAACAAAAGGTATTAGTGGATTTTTATATATTTATTTTTGCATAACTGAACTTAATGTTAAATTCTCACGAAAGAAATGTTTTGCATTTAGTTCAAATGCATCGATGCTTTTCAGTCAGTATAACAGTACTACAGGCTTCAAATTACATTGTGTTTTTAGTAAAAAAAAACTTAACCACCTACCAGCCTGGATGTGTATATACATCCATAAGTTTACATGGATGCAAAGTGTCCATGGAAGTCATTATTATAACCTTTGGATATTATAGAAAAAAATGAGATGGATACAAAATGTATATTTTGATATATTTGATCCTTGTGGCCAGTCTGTGGTTAATCACTTTTCATGCCACTTATATGCTTATAAAACATGAAGAAAGGATATATATATATATATATATATATATATATATTTTTTTTTTAAGGCAAAAGAAGGATGGGAAATGGATAAGGAGGAAAAACTAGATCAAGCTGATATTGTCAAAAATAAAGGAACAGACTATTTTAAGGTAAGCTTATAAAAAAAATAAAATTTCCTATCTAATATAGTTACTAATTCAGAGAAACAGGAAACTGTACAGTTTTTTTTATAAAATGTGAGATTGTATATGTAATCTATTCTGTTTATTTTATGATTGTAGTAAAAAACAGAATTCTAGATATGAAGTGCATCACGTTCTTTAGTATATCTGTGTGGTCTTCACCATTTACAGAAGTTTAAAAGTTAAGACAGATGCTTCTTGACAGTTACAGCATAAGTCAAAAAACACAAACCACTAATCAGCTTGTGATGCACTGTTTCTACTTCCTTGTGGTGACCTGTTTCTACAGAAACTGGAACTTATTGAAAATCATAGGTGAATGTATATCATCTGTAGTTGGAGGAAACATGACCTTGACCTCTAGATAGCAAATGAATTTTGTAGCCTATTGGAGGTGTGAAGTGGCTTTTCATTATATAGATTTATGTTGTCAACTATTATTTTGAGATAACCTTAATAACTATAACATTATCTTCTACATTTTGACCTTTACATTAAGATTATCTGCAGGAATGTATAGACCATACTACATTAAATAACTACAACTGTTCTGTTTTCAATTACATAATATGAATGTTGATTGGGCGAGGCTACACTTCGCAACCATATGCCTGGGAAAGGAGTGTCCTGGGTTCAATTCCTGTTGCTGACATGAGGAGCTTAGGATCTTTCTCAGACACAGCCAAGTTAGCCGGTCTTGGGCATGGACTGCAGGGTTTTTCTCCCCAGTTATCTGAGATTTTTCATCAGGCAAACTGGCCTTGAGAACTCAACACTTATATTGGATACACCAGGAAGCATAGAGCTAACCACCTTATCCCTGTGAACAGTTGTGGTTAAATGAATGGAAAAGCCCTCGACACTGCAAGGTAAAAGAGGGAAGAAGTAAGTAATGCTGATTAGACATTATGAAAAAACATTAACAAATTCATTACATCATCATCAAATTCCTGACATGTACCCTTAAGTGGTGTACAGGATATTGTGATAGTACTACATAAAAAACTTACATCACTACTAACATCACTACTAAAAGTGTTATTATCAAGACGACAATGCTCCATGCCACAAAGCTGCAGCTGTTATGGAATGGTATGAAGAGATGGGTGTTAAATGACTGCCCTGTTCTGCTTAGAGTCCTGACCTCAACCCCATCGAACACCTGTGGGACGAATTGGAGTGGTGATTGAGGTCCAGAGCAGCACGTCTTCGATCAGTCGCTGAACTCAGTGCTGCTTTGATGGAGGAATAGAGACAAATTCCACCTGATGTCTGTCAAATATAGATGGAAAGCCTCCTTCAAAGGGTGCATGAGGTGATCAAAGCCAAAAGTGGACATTACGATATTAGGGTTCGCTAGCTGGTATGAATTGTAAATTGCTAAAGTGTCCAGACAATTATTGGTAGATTGTGTAGATATATTTTGTCTAATTTTCTCTTGTTCTTGATGATTTCATGCCATTTTTATGACTTGTAGTCAGCATGCACACCTTTTCCCATTTTCACTATCCAATGGAAGACACTGACCATGTGAGACATCCAGAAAGCGATTTCTTCTGTTATAAGCAAAAGTTCAGATATTTTCTTCCAGATGGCATGAAGATAGAAGAGTGCTTGAGTAACTGATAAATTCGTAATAGATAGTTTCCACATGCTCAAGAAATGAAAATGTGTTTAAAAGTTTTATTCACAAAGATTTTTTAAATCCAAAAGTCTGCTGTAGTATACTCGAGCTCAGCAAGGATGTCATTTTTTAACTGCTCAAGGTAACTGAAGCTTAACAGAAAAGGTTTTGCAAAATTATGAATTCTGATTTATATATTTTAATCTGTTTTAATACACAGTAGAGTTTTTCATTAGAAGCAGGGAGGGGATGATGATATCAAGAACTAAAGAGGTGTTTTTTTTTCAGGCTGGCAAGTTCAATCTAGCATTAAAACAGTACAAGAAAATTGTCTCATACCTGGAATATGAAATGTATGATGGAGAGGAGGATAAGAAGAGAAAAGATGCTCTTCTTTTAGCTGGTCATTTAAATTTGGCTATGTGCTATTTAAAGTTACAAGACTTTGTTGAAGCTCTTAATTCTTGTGATAAAGCTCTAAAGCTTGATGCTGAAAATGCAAAAGGTCTCTTCAGGAGAGGACAGGTAAGAGTAATGATATCAGAAACTATTTTATACTTGCAAGTTAATTTCGCATGTTGCATGATACATTATTATATAAATTGTGCTTTAAGGAATGGTGTTTACTGAAGCTTGCTTATGAATTATATTCAAGTTAAAATAAATTTTCCTGCAGTACTTAGTCAATATATACATGTGCACTTAAAATGAATAATTTTCTAATGATTTTTTGTCTGAACTACCACAAACATCATTAAAATGTATGATAATTCTTCATCATCATCATCAAATTCCTGACATGTACCCTCAAGGGGTGTACAGGATATGGTAGTACTACATGAAAAATTTACATCATTACTAACTTCCTATCTACAATTTATCTCCAAATCAGTCTATTACATGTCAAGACTCCAATATTATCATTATCAGATCTTATATTTCTATCGTCTAAGGCACATTGTACTGTATCAATCCACCTATATCTTGGTCTTCCTCTGGGTCGTTTTCCTGCCAACCTGCCAGAGAACACTTGTTTTGCTAATCTTTCCTTGCCTATTCTGTTTAAGTGACCATACCACCTGAGATTAGCTCTGCTAACGCACTCCTGGATGCCGACAATGTCAAGTTCTTTCCTAATATCCTAATTTTTAATATGATATTGCCATTGATGCCATCTGTTCACGCCTCTAATCTTTCTCAGGACTCATATTCTTTGGTCAAGTGTTTTACTTCTGACCCAGCTCTTAGATCCATAAGTTTAAACTTGTTTGAACACTGTCTTGTATACAGTTAATTTCATGTTCTGACTAATTTCTCTCTTATTCCATACGAATTTATTCAATTGACTTCCTACCATACCAGCTTTGTTGATTCTGTTGTCTATTTCCATATTTAATTTACCATCTTCACTAAAAATCGTGCCTAAGTAACTGAAATGTTTTACTTGTTCCACAGGTTCCCCTTTCACAACAGTTGACATTTTCAACAATTCTACCTATTTTCATTGTCTTTGTCTTTTTAATGCTGACCTTCATATCTATTACAACAGTTATTCAATTTAGTCAGGGAGTCTTGCAAACTTGTAGCAGATTTATTCAGAAGTATAACATCGTCCGCATAAAGCAAAGAGCTGGCATTAACATCTCCAATTCTGATATCATGTTTAATACCACTTTCCTTCATAATGTGATCCAAAAAGATAATGAATAACAGAGGAGATAATGTACAACCTTGTCTCACACCAGATTTAACATTAAACCATCTTCCTGTACTTCCTTCAATTCTAACTGCTGACTTACAACTCAAATACAGACTAAGTATTGCTTAATATAATGCCCCCATTGACACCATATAACTGTAGCTTATTGAATAGCTTCTCTCTTGGCACCTTGTCATATGCCTTTTCCAGATCGACAAAACTTAAATACAGATCTTTGTTATATTCCCATGCTTTCTTGACTATTTGTCATAAAGTGAAGATCTGATCCTGACAGCCTCTATTTAGCCTGCCTGAATCCAGCTTGTTCTTCACCAAGCTTTTCTTCCACAATTCTTCTCAACCGTTTCTCAAGTATACGTGCATAGAACTTGCCAGGAACACTCAGTAGGGAAATACCTCTGTAATTCTCATATTCAGTTTTATTTCCCTTTTTTATAATGGGCACTATTAGAGCTCTACTCCAATCATCGGGAATTCGTCCCTCTGTCCAGGCTTTCTGAACTATGCAGTGCAGCCACTGTAAGACTTTTATACCACCATACTTCAGCATTTCTGGTCGAATATCATCTACTCCTGCTGCCTTTTCACATTTCAAGCCTTTGATGGCTTTTTCTACTTCAAGTATGGATATGTATTCCTTACTGTATGCCTGTTGATTGTTTTTTACCACTGTGCTATCACTGCTTGTTTCATGTAGCAATTTTTCAAAGTAATTACTGCATACCTCAAGGATATCTTTTTTTCTCCTGTTTTCATGTCACCTTTATCATCTCTAACTCCTTTTACAGCATTCTTTCTTCCATTTCTAAGCTTCTTCAACAACCTCCAGAATATCTTACCACCTTCTTGATATTTATTTTCTATGTTCTTGCGAAAGTCCTCCCATGACTTTTTGTTTAGCTAGTTTTACACAATGTTTTGCTTTCTTACATTTGTCTCTGTATTCTCTAAGAGCAAAAGTTGACTTATTTGCCAGGAACTTTTGATATGATTTCTTCTTTTCCTTCACTGCCTCTTTAACTTCCTGTGTCCACCATAGAGTCCTGATTTTTCTATCCTTGCAGACAACCTCACCACATGCCTCTCTGGCTGAATCAATTGGGGTTTTCTTCAAGGCTTGCCACTAAATCTCCAAGGTTTGGTTCCTGTTCTTATTTTTTCTTCAAGTAGATACCCTACAGGGTGCACCACGAGAAGGTGAGGATTGGACATTAGGTCAGAATCCCTGGTCGGTTCTCCACATTCCTTTAAAGCCTATCTGGAGGTCTCCTCTCAGTTATACAGCTTTGACCGTTAAGCACCCCATATGATAATTCTTTAATATAATATTTATTTATTGCTAACAGATGTTATTTAAATGATGTGAAATGTTATGTCATTTGTGAGGCTTCCTGAACATTTTTCTACTGGGGAAGAGAAGGGAGCTTGCTTTTGCAGCAAAGCAAAATGTCTGTAATATATATATATATATATATTTATTTATTTATTTAAAACTTAAAACATATATAAATGCTTTTGAATATTCTACTTATTTATGTAGAGTAGTTAAAATTTTGCATTACCTTGATGGCCTGTGTTTCACTCAGGATTTCTCCATGAGTGCAGGTCACAAAGATGCCTCCAACGATCTTGATCTTGAGCCTCTCTCTTCCATGTTATACCCATAGATTTCACTAGTGGATCTTCCCATCTTGTAGGTGTCTTCCTGGTTTTCTCTTTATTCTTGGTTGCCAGTTGAGTATTCTATATGTCCATCTGTTATCCCTGAGTTTGGCTATGAGACCTGCCCATCTCATCTTGCTTTCATATACTGCAGTTACCACATCTTTGATGCCTGATCTCTTTCTAAGAAAGAGATCAGGCATAAAAGTTCCATGTTTCTAACATGTTCCATTTTGCTGATGTTACAAATCTGCGTTCTATTGCATGCTGTTTGGAAAGGCAGAGGAGAAGATCTCTACTGTATTAGGCTTAATACCCAAAAGGAAGATGGTAGAGATCTTATTTAAGTCCAGTAAGTAATTGTGGGTTCCACAAGCAAGTAGTTTCATGTGAGTGAAATAACACTATCACAAACTGTTCTTTTGTAGGACGGGTATAGCTTGTTTTCCTCCCTATTGTTATATACTTTGCTATTTTGCTAGCAAAGACTTACTTAAGACTTAATAGGACAGCATTTCTTGGAGCCTGTTATATCTTAGAATATACAGTATCTTTTTATTTCCCTCTGGTGGGTGATAAGTTGTAAACCTGTCCATGCATTAGTGCTGTGAGTAGGCTAAGAAGTTGTGAATCCAGAAATCCTGATTTAGCTTTTAATTTTTCAGGAAATGACAATGTATACTAGAATATTAAGGCTTCATGGATCACAAAACAGGCAACTAAAGTAGGTCCTAGAGTCTAAAAGTGCCTCCTAGTGAACTAAATTGGGTTGTCTTGGCTATTGGGCTAATGTACTTAGAATGAAAGATTCCCAAATTTGGGGCAGTCTCATGCACTCAAATTTGTTGAGGTTTGGTAAGTTGTTTTAGAGCTGAGGCTGATTCCATGAATAATCTTTCATACTTATATTTGCTGCGGTGTAGTAAAGTGGCTTCCTTCCAGCGTATTCTGTGGTGGGTGTCCATTGCATGGTCAGCAAGTCCTGAGTGGCTGTATTGGTGAAACTGGATGTAGGCTTTGTGTTTGGATATCCTGATATTAGCTGTCTTGCCTGTTTGGCCATAGTAGGACAGTTTATAGCTGCAAGGGACCCAGGTAGGTCTAGGGGAATTGGCTGGTCTTTGGTGGGGGATACCAGTTTCTTATATGGTTTGTAACAGGTAGCAAGTCATATTTTCTGAGGATTTTTGTTAGCTTTTCGGACGTATCCTGGATATAAGGAATGATGATACATTTAGAGTAATCTCTGTTATGAAGGGGAAGTAGAGGGGTTGTGGTTAGCTGGTTTTAATATTTTTTGGGGTTGTAGCCATTGGCTAAGAAAATGTTAAGGATATGGTTAAGTTCACTAGTTAGGGCATTGTTATCCGAACTGATTAATTTTTCCTTGTTATATAGCCTATGGATTTTATAATCCATATTGTTGAGGGGGGGGGGGAATGGTGTGATCTGGTGAATGTATCCATCAGCCAGGGTGTCTAGGAAAGGGAAATTGTTTAAGTATGTTAAGAAGTTATGGAGCGTATCCAAGCCATGTGGCCAAATAGCGAACACATCATCCATGTAGTGTAGCCAAACAATGGGTTTTTGTGGGGCTTAAAGATTTAAATATTTTTCTTCTACGGTCTCCATAAAGAAGTTGGCCAAGGGTAGAGAGAGAGAGAGAGTGGAGAACCAATGACTGTCCCCTCTATCTGTTTGTAGAATGTTCCGTGGTGAACTGAAATATCGGGAAGAAATTTGGCTTGGATGAGGTCTAAGGTATCTTTTGAGTGGGACATTGGTGAATAAGGAGGAGATTTTTTTCAGTGCTAAGGCAAAGTTGTGGCCAAGTGCACTGAGTGCTTCAGGGTAAAAGAGGAGAGGTTTATTACCGTGTTGAGCAGTAATTGAGATTCGGAAGCTCAGTTCTTTTTTAAACTTTCAAATTGAAGCACTCAAGACATTGGAGAGGATTGTTCAAAGGTTGTCGTTCAGTGTGGTGGTAAGCTCTTCCTCTAATGCACGAATAGCCTTGTTGGTGTCAGCCAAGAGAACACGGGTGGCGGCAGTCTGTTCCCATACAAGAGCGAAGCTAGTGCGATTTAGTTATCTTGAAATCTTCAGCTTTAATTTGCCATGTTGACTTGCCTTGCGTGTGATCAAATCTCCATGGATGATCGTAATTCTTGTAGATAAACTTATGCATTGGTTATACATAGCTTTTAATTTTTCAGGAAATGAAAATGTATACTAGAATATTACTTAAAAGCTTTAATCAGTATCTTCCTATATTTCAGCAATGTTACATTGCCATCTTCAGGGATCACAAAACTATGATATGTGCACGCAGGCAATAAAAAATGAGGCTGAAGGCGGCAACTGAAGTAAGTCCTAGAGTCCTAAAGTGGTCTAAATTGGGTTGTCTTGGCTGTTGGGCTGATGTTCTTAGAATGCAAGCTTCTCAAATTTGTTGAGGTTTGGGAAGTTTTTTAGAACTGAAAAGTTCTTTTAGAGCTTTTTTGATAAGTAAAGGCATGATAAGTGATGTGGGTAATATGTGGCCACTCCTCAACTAGTCCTGGGAAGTCACTCTTAAGAATATTGTTTTCTACTTTTAAGAGTGCAGTTTCTATATTGCATGCTAATCATTATATTCTTTGATTTCTTGTTGTACATTAGTTAACTTGGTGCAATTTCCATATCTATCGATGCCTTTTCACATATGAGACAGAACTCTGTATTAGTCAGTCTCGAAAGCGTTATCTTCATTATTACTTCTGATATGTAAATTATAAATGCATTCCTAAGAGTAACTTAAGTCTGTTAACTACAGTTTTTGTTTGTATTTTTTTATAATACTAGGCACACCTTTCTATAAATGAATATAATTTGGCTATGCAAGATTTTCAAGCAGTACTTCAAGTTGATCCTGCAAATAAAGCTGCTCAAAATCAAATTGTAGTTTGCAGAAATAAATTGAAGCAGCAATTGGAAAAGGAACGTAAGACATACAGAAATATGTTTGAGAAATTTGCAAAGCAGGATGCAGAGGTAATTCATTTATTTTCATTACTTATATTTTGATAATTTAAATATTCAGTTATGACTATATTTGTTAGGTTTTAGGTGATGGTAAAATAGGTTCCTGGATTACATTATTTGATTAACCTAATTTTAATGTGTAAACAGCTTATCTGCCAATCTGTTGGCATTATTTTAATCTGCTTAATTAAGTGAAATAAGAATTGTGAATTTGGGATTTTTCAGAAAAACAAATAGAGATCTATTTTGTTTCACTTTGTTTGCTCAATGCATGTATATGTTAGGAAAAATTTTGTAGTGCTCTTGGTATAATGGGTTTTTTAAAGATCCATGCTTTAGAAAGTTTTGGAGTGAATAAAATGCCTTTTGAATTGGAATTGATACAGTGAACTCTTCTTGCTATAACAAATTACTGAGTTTCAGAACATCCATAGCATTAATGCTGTTCTAAAGGAATTCTCTACACTAAACATGCTCCTATAATAAACTGCTCATTTGGTCATACAAGTTATTGTGGGAAGAGTTTATCATTTTTTATCTCTGTAAAGAGATTGTTTTTTACACCAAGTGTTAAGTAATTTACACAACAGTTCAATCCAACTGGTACAATGACTTTTAACTTCATTCCTTTTAGAATCCAGGAAATTGGCTCAGGACTAAATAAAAAATATATACATTTAATGAAACTGAAACATTATATGCATTTTAAATAAAATTACATAAATAGCTAAAAAATTAATTGGATCCAAGGCTTCAAAATAAGTCTACACTTTAAGAGATTTTATTACTGGGTTGTTTAACATATATTTAATCATGTCTAGATTAAACACCTTGTTTTCATAACAAATTTTCACAACAAAATGTTAATCTGACTCAGTTTCTTTGTTAGGCCCTTTCCAAAAATATAAAATTTACTTCTCCATGGGATCCTTTTTTTTTAATCTCCCCATTTAGTATACACCTCCAATAATCTTTTCTGCCTCACTGGAGTATAAATATTCTTACCTCGTGTATTTCAGTATGATGCCAAATCATCAGTTCTTTACTAGAGAGGAAAAAGAAATTTTCTTTTGCTATTCATAAATAACATATCTAAAGTAGAGTTCACCATGTTAAGCCACTTTACAGTTTCAAATTTCACCAATTCTGTTGCTTTTTTTTTCAGTAGAATAATAAATAGATCTGGCATTCTTTAGACAGAAGACAAAACTTTCCATTCAGCATTTCTTCAAACCGTGAATTAGAACATGTACTCAAATATCTTCTTTTATTTACTAAACCTTTTTTGACAGTCAACTTTTCTAGTTTAAAGATTCACAATGCTACAGTTCCTTTTTGGAATCTTCTGTTAATATTCTCTCAACTGTCATGTTTTCTTAAAAATTTCCTAAGGACAAAATTCTCTGGTTGCCATTCTTCTTAAATTTCCATTCTCTCTCTCTCTCTCTCTCTCTACTTGTTTTCTCCATTACCATGGTGCCGAATACTGTCTCTCTGTCAGCGGTCAATCACTCATTAATCTCCTCAGCGAGCATGCACACTTCATTTAAATGACAAGCGAGATGTTATGTAGTAATGGCTGGCATGTTGCCGTTATTAGCAAAAAGCGTCTTCACAAAAAATGACAGATATCATACATTTAATAATTGTGAACCTCAATAAAGAAGATTGAAATTATTACAATCTATAAGAATTTAGTTAGTACATCAATTTCAAATGCTTTACATTTTATTTTTGCAAATCAATAATGGGCAAAAGATCGACGTGTATGATCGGCACTTGCAATGTGCCGATCATACGTGTCACGAAAGCTACACTAATAATATACTAACAGAGAAGAAATTCTACAAAGATTCAGAATTGTAAATTATGACTGTTTTTATAAGTTGACTAGTATGATGGAGAATGGCATTTGCAGTCACTTTAATATATAAGGAGGAGAATATCTCTTGTTTTTAACTGTTCCCTGAAATTGATTTCTTCTCCTTTTTAGCTCCTGCATAATGATACTACTCTTCCATCTAATTTCTGATTTATCCTCCTGACCTTGGGTATATGGTCTGATATTGCTTCCTTGGCTTATCTTTTCACTGCTAACATCCTTTCCCTGTAGATTTTTATGCCACAGTACTTTCAAGTTTCCTCCTAAGCTTGTCATAATCATCTGCCTATGGTTCCATGTATACTCAACTGAAAATTCCGTATGCTCAAGAGAACATGATCACTCCCCCCCCCCCCCCCCGATCCACCACTCAAACTCCTAAGTCTCTTCCATCACATGATATTTCATGTGATCTCTTAAAGTACCCATAATTATTAAGATGCATATCTTCCATATCATCTCTTGTATCCACCTCTCCCCTCTTTCCTGGCCTATTAACAACCACCCACTATATATTTTGTTCTATTGCCTCTATCTCAAGATTAATTGAAGTGCTATCCACACACCTTTGTTTCTGATCTGCTCTTTTTGGCTGCAATTTGTCTGCTATCATCAGCAGATGAATTTTTTTCAGTCCTCCCTGAAAATATTATGCCCCTCACATTCTATCCCTATAACTACAAAACCTGTCAGCATATCTCACTAATGACTATAACTTTTTGAAGTTGCACCAACACACGCCAAAAACTCCTTATTCCTGATACTTCTAGCAGTGGTATACATAAAGTGTAGCATCCCCTTAGGTCCCTAACCACTTTTATAGCTTGTGTTCACTACCCTATTTGATTTTGGTCTTTGAGAGACAGAATCTCTCATTTTTTGATAATATCACACTTGCTTCATGGGTGACTGCATATATTTGCTTGCATTCACCCTAAACGTTTAGGCTTTCATGACTGTGCTTCCACACTACATTCCAAAGCATTCTCTGCAAACCCAACTCCAAATCCATTTAAGTGCAGTCCATTACCATAACATATAAGTCCTTCCCTTCATCGAATTCAGTCCATATGTCTATGAACTCCACACCATGTCTTCTACATAACCTATGCATAGATTCATTTGGGATCATTGTCCTCTTTTTACTTACCTATATCATAGTGTGGCAGCTGACTTGCAATCCTTACTTTTTCACTCTTCTTCCAATATTGGAATTAATAAAATTTTTATTTTAATAACTTAAATAAGATACATGAGGCAAATAAAGTCCACCTTATTTAAAATTTGAATAAGTTAGACAATTGTTACAACAGTGTTCATATTAAAGTTTGTATTATCACTAATTAAAAAAAACACAAGAACAATTCTTACAGTAATTTATATTTTAACCAAGTCTTTAAAAAACACCTTGTGTGGACTTTATTAAACCATAGTAGTTTAATAAAGCCCTTGAACAAAATTAAATATTTAAAAAATAATATAATTATTTTTAAGTATTATTAATTTTAATCATAATTATTAGCTTAAGAACAGTCATAAGGGCATACAAATACACCATATTCTTCTTTGGTGAGACCAACACACTCTTCGTGGTACCATTTAAGACACCATGTGCATTGCCTCATATTAGCAACCTTTTCTTCTCTGCATCCATGGCAACACCATCCCTCTTTTGACACTCTGTTTGTTCCCTTATTTATTTTTTTTGGTTCTTCCTGTTTTTTAGTGGCAGCCTTCTCTTTCTTACTATCCTTTTCTTTGAAAAGATCTTTGGTCACTCTCTGACCCGTATAATTTAACTTACCTTCGTGGTGTTGCCAACTGCATAATTTGGCTTTGGCATTAACTCCTGAAACGATGACTTCAAAGAGTTCTTTGTTTTTAGATTTGCCAATGGAATCTCATCATCGGAGTTATCTGAATCACAAGATGGAGGATTAGGACATGTTCTTACAGCTCGAGCAGGATTCAAAAATTGAGCTTTACATTTAGAAATTGTTGGGTTTCTCTTTAAAAATAACTTTAACCAATCTTTTCCTGCAAGGCCACTTTCTTTATTGAAGTTATTCCTAATTTCATTTTGTTCACAAAATATAAAAGTTTGCCCTGCATATATAGCTTTTGGAGTTAAAGGGATGCCAATTTAAGCAAACTTTACTATTCTTTCTACCAAGTCTTCTCTTGTTCTTTTGTTAGTACAGTATTTCTTCCTAATCTTCTCGTTGTCTTCTCTGTCTTTAAATGGTTCCTCAATGTTCTTCTAGGTACTCCATAGCGTTCTGATGCTGCACGTTATGATATTTGTCCTCTTTCATAGCTGCTTTTAGTCTTTCATCAGTCCAAAGAATCCGTTTCTTCTTAACTTCTGACATTTTCAGAGGCCTTTAGCAATAAAATAAGTAACTATTTTGAGCAGTCACCAAAAAATAAAATCATAAATTATAGCAGTTTAATAAGGCCCATCAACAAATTTACTGGGCCTTATTAATTGCTGCAAACTAGATTAGATCACATCTATTTTCACGTAAAATATGAATTCAAATCAATTAAAACATTTTTTATCATAAAACAATGTTGAAAGAACAATTTAAATATAAAAACAATGCGAAAAGAACAATATTTTAAATTAAAACTTATGAATTATTGCGGTGTAATATTATTAAACGGGAAGACACAACAGCTTCCCATAAAGGTCTAGGTCAAACTGACACAATACACTCGCTAGACAACATGGCACCACTGATTTGCCATTGCTTATTGCGTCCTCTGTGTGTGTGTGTAAGAAACCAAACTGGCGCAACTTACTGTAAATGTGATTTTTTTTAAACTGGCTTTATTAGACACTGGGTTTTATTTGCCTCAGGTATTTTATTAATAATTTATCTGAGCACATTTTTGTTTCATAAGCCAAAACAATTAACATCAATAAGATAAGTATTTTCAAAGCTATTAAATTTTTTTTCTCAAGTTTTCAAAAGGCTTCAAATTAGACTACTTGAACAGATGGGAATTCGGTGGCATTAAGAAACATTTACCAATAAATTACCAGTACAGTAATGAGGATATGAAGCACCTGTGGCAAGTGTATAACTTGCACCTCCCTAAACCAAAAATGACAGAAATTTTGAAAAATTTAAATGTAACAAGTTAAATTTTACTAAATGCAATATGTTAAATACTTGCTATTAACCCCATCAAAATGAGTTGCAGTGTGTTGCAGAATTTGTGTGTCTAAAGCGGCGTATTGCCGAAATTTAAAAATGCAATATAAAATAGTGGACTTTTATATCTATTTATTTATTTTTATTTTTTGTTTTGCACCTGTGGTGGGCACCTCTTTTGCCACGCACTGATTACTGCACTGTAAATTACTACTAAATGAGCTATTATTGTATTCAAATGTATATCTCCTGTACCTTATTCTTCTGCATTACAGTAATTGTGTAGAATCTTCTGCAGTAATGTTTTAAATGATGAAATGAAAGTATTTATCATGTTATTACAAAGAATATCAGTAGAAACAAATTGGCTTTAAAATTATTTTCTGTCTATATAGTCTATATGAAGCCACTAGAAGCAGCTTATTGTGTTACTTTTCAGAAAGAAAGAAAGATGGGGTGAGCAAACAGTGTCACTGGAATTAGCAGAGTTCATTCCTTATGTTTAAACTTATTGGGCAGTGAATAACTCACTTTACTTTAAGCACAGTACGTTAAACATCTTTCTGATATGTGAACCATGTGAACGAATTTAAACCCAGGTGGGTAACAAGGAAGGTAGAAGCATTTACCCAAGGAGAACATTGATGGGAGTTAAACTAGTGATGGTGGGAATACTCCGATAGCATCAGCAAATTTCTAAACATCCATAGTACTGTACCTCAGATGCTGTAATTGGCATTCAAGAAATTTTTAGAGTTAAAACAGGTTTCTACTCGTGCAAAAATCAAACGTGTCCAAAATCTGCAGTAACTGGAACACTTCAAGATGACTTCATATAAAACAGATTATTCTAAATGATCATCCATGTTAGAATTATAAAATTAAAAAAAAAATTTTAAATGAAGTTTAATGTTCAGACACTTCTAAAATATTTTATTTTAATATATTATTGTATTGCTAAAACTTGATAATATGAAAATGGTCACGAATTGAATTTAATTATTTAGAATGATGTATATATGACAGATGATAGTGCTTACCACTGTGTACATCTTAGCAGAACAATTCTGAAACAGAAAGGCAATTTTCCTTTTTTATGTGTGCTTTCACTTGTGACACAAGATGACAATAAACTATTTCTTATAATAGATGTTTCATCTCCAAGAATTTTCTCAGCCTAGTTGCAGATTCCCCATGCCTCAGGAAGAGATTTTTGTTTTATTTTTGAGTGCAAGACTAGAACAAGTTTTTGAAAGATGTCTGTGAAGTATTCTGCAGCTTCAAAATTAGAAGGCAGACTTTTGGAATTTTGCAATGTATACATAGAATTGAGGAATTTTTTTCCTTTTGATAATACAAGGTGATGATGCATATTATCTGAGTTGACAGGGGGAAAATAGTAAGTACATATGCATACTATATCTATAAGCATAAATAATAGAAAAATGAAACGTGAGAGAAGGGGGAAAAAATGCTGAAGTTTTTGTTTGGAACAAACATGAAATTTTGAATATGAAGATGATAGGGGAAAAGTTATAGAAAGCATACAAAACATAAATAGCAAAGAAACTGAAGTGCATGAAAACAGCATTCAGAAGAATGACTGTCAGTTAATAATGAATTATGTACCTTGAATACTTTAAAACATATATAGCCTAAAGAAATTACTAATAACTATAGGCTGTTAACAGGAAATGAAAGTTTATACAAGGTACAGGATATTTCAGTTCTGGTACACAAATGGCAAAAAACAGCACTATATATATATATTAGTATATATATAGAAATAGACCATATGTATAAATGCTTATAATCTTTGCTTTTACAAGTCAGAATAAACCGATATTTCATAGCTCACTAATAGCAGATAAGAGAGAGAGAGAGAGTCTGACTTGGAAAATTAATGAAAAGAAGAAACATCGATAATATTGCATAACTGTGTTCTGCAAACCAAAAATGCAGCATGTATAATACCATAAAGTGTCAGCTTTACAAAAATTGGTAAAAAAATAATTTTAACTGTATTATTGACTACCACATACACATCACTTTTTTTTTAAAATAAATAAAAGGAATGGTTAGAGCTAAAGAAAAGCTCCGTGAATTTGGTTTTGAATAGCTGCTACATATGTTAATAAATTTAGAATTGAGAGAAATTACTGATTTCAATTCTAAACAGTAGCTGTGATGGTATTTGTGTAAAAGGCAAACAGAAGAAAATAAACATGTCTAAAAGAGGAGTGATCATTAATCTAATTGCTGTTCTCTGTACTGATTCAGATATTCTTAGGGAACTGTTACAGACATCACTTAAATATGAGAACAGTATTCAGTAGGTACTAGATTTGCAATTTATAGTGTTGACAGCTGTTCAGAGGTAAAGTAATGCCTTGAACTAAAGAAAAAGCAAATTTTTTTATATGCTGAATATGCAAATATGTTTATGCCAACTATTTGCATTTATCTCTAGAAAAGAAACATAATCTTGTCAGAAATTACTGATGTTCTCGGAAATAAAAGTGCAAAAAATGAGGATTGAGCAATTTTCTTCAAGAATCCAGAAGTTTCTATTTCTGTATGGGGGATATTTAAATAGTGCAAGGTTTGTTAAGTGCATAAGAGTAGTGAAGTGTACTGTCATCAGCAAAACTGTTGTATTTGCATTTAAATTAGAGAAAATAGTTGATATAAAGAAGAAAAAGGCAGTGAATGAATAGAGCCTCTTGAAATACCATTATTAGTTTTAAAGTTCAGGTTAGATTTAAAGTAAAGATCAAGGAAAAGAAGGAGTAGCCATAGTATTCAACACTAAATACGAGGCTAATCTTCTTGAATGGCAGACAGTCTCAAGTAGAGTGATGTGAGCAAATATGAGAATGAGGAACTGGACAATGAGACTTATTTGTGCCTATGGTCCCACAGAAGGTTCTACTAAGATAGAAGTGGAGGAATTTTTTGATGCTTTAGAGAAAGCAGCTGACACAATGAAAAAGGAAAAGTTGGTCTTTGTTAGGGATCTAAATAGCAGAGTAGGAAATAATTGTTCAGACATACAAAAATATTTTGGGAAAATTTGGAGAAAAGAGCAAAGCTAATAATAATGGCAAATACCTGTTGGATTTCTGCTCAGGACATTGACTGGTTATTACTAACACCACGTTTCAACATAAAAATGTGTACAAATTCACATGGAGAGAAGAAGCAAGGAATAAGAAAAGTCTCATTGCTATGTTATTGTTGATAGCGATGTCTTCTCCCTGGTGAGGGACACCAGAGTGTACAGAGGATTTGAAATTGGAAGTGATCACTATTTAGTCTTGAGCAGGATAAAATTGAATTTCATATTGAAAAGAATAACATGTAAGAAGTTTGACGTGTGGACAGACTTATGTGTTCGTCGAACATGTTGTTTATTATTTTAACGGTATAATAGAACACAGAAACTAAGTAAATAATTAATTTATTAACTTGATGCTGATATTTCGCTGTTGTTATAACCAGCATCTTCAGAGCACAAAAACACTGTTTGTCACAATACGCGAGACTAAAACAACATGGTGTACTTAAACAAAATTGTAGCAGCAACACAAAGACTAGAGTCCTGATTTTGGTGCCCTCTATCTGGAAAAAAAAAAAAAAAAGTAAGGGTAAGGTGTTTTGGGTAAGGTGTTGTAAGATGCTTTTTGCAAAAAGCATCTTACAACACCTTACCCTAAAAAGCTCAGACTTAATAGTAAGCTTTGACATCACTTCACTATTCACAAATGTACCACTAATAGAAACCCTCAATCTACTGAAGTCACACTTCCCCCCAGATATATTTGAACTATTCAAATTCACAATACATGCAGGATATTTCACATGGAAAGGGAAAATATACAAACAAATTGATGGTACAGCCATGAGCTCCACCCCCCCCCCCCAGCCAACTTTTACATAGAACACCTGGAAAAACAAGCAATCAATACAGCCACTCTCAAACCAACACTTTGGCTATGCTATGTTGATGATGTGCTTGCTATTTGGCCACATGGCCCTGAGACATTGAAAACATTCTTAGCACATTTAAATAGCCAACATCCAAAAATCCACTTTACTATGGAACTGGAAGCCAACAACTGTCTGCCCTTCCTGGATACACTCATCACACGTCTCCCAGATGGTTCCTTATCATTTTCAGTTTTTAGAAAACCAACACATACAGGCAGATACTTACACAAACAATCACACCATCATCCTTCTCAACAATATGGCATATTAAAAACGCTAACCCATAGAGCGAGAGCAATCTGTTCCAATGACAAGGCTCTTACTCTTACTTACTCACTTACGCCACACCTTCTTGGCCAATGGCTACAATCCACATAAAATAAACAAAATACTAAACACTCCTAAGAAACCCCTCCCACCATCCACCACAGAGAACTACAACAAAACAGTCACCATCCCTTACATTAAAGGCACATCCGAAAAGATCTCAAGAATTCTCAATAAACATAAACTACGCACTACATTCAGACCATGTAGCAAATTAGCCACCCTCATCCGCTCACCCAAGGACAGCATTCCTCCTCTATCACATCCAGGAGTCTACCAGGTACCCTGCTCATGCAATCAAGCCTACTATGGTCAAACAGGAAGAACTGTGAACATCCGCATCAGCGAACATAAAAGATACGTCCGGAATTATCATTATGGGAAGTCGGGCCTAGCAGACCATGCTCTGGATACCCCTGCACACAGGATCAACTGGAAAAACACAAAAGTACACACAGAAACCCGTATAAATCAGAGAGATTGTTCTTAGAGGTGACAGAAGCCCTAAAACACACTCCAAATCTCAACAAATATGGCTGTATTAACTTGCCGAAGATCTGGGAGACAGTCATATTAAGAAAAAACTAGCACTTTTCTAGGACTCTAGTAATATATGATAGCTCTTTTTTTTTTTTTTTTCAGATAGAGGGCGCCAAAATCAGGACTCTAGTCTTTGTGTTGCTGCTACAATTTTGTTTAAGTACACCATGTTGTTTTAGTCTCGCGTATTGTGACAAACAGTGTTTTTCTGCTCTGAAGATGCTGGTTATAACACCAGCAAAATATCAGCATCAAGTTAATAAATTAATTATTTACTTAGTTTCTGTGTTCTATTATACCGTTAAAATAATAAACAACATGTAAGAAAGTTTTAAAGCGAATAAAAGTTGAGCAGTTCTCAGATGTGACCTGTAGACTAAAATACACAAAGACTATTGAAGAAAAAAAGAAAACAGCAACCAAACCTTGGAGATTCAGTGGCAAGCCTTGAAGAAAACCTTGATTGATTCAGCCAGAGAGGCATGTGGTAAGGATAGAAAAATCAGAACTCCATGATGGACACAGGAAGTTAAAGAAGCAGTGAAGGAAAAGAAGAAAGCATATCAAAAGTTCCTGGCAAATAAGTCAGCTTGTGCTCTTAGAGAATACAGAGACAAATGTAAGAAAGCTAAACAGTGTGTAAAACTAGCTAAACAAAAGTCATGGGAGGACTTTGGCAAGTACATAGAAAATAAATATCAAGCAGGCAGTAAAATATTCTGGAGGTTGTTGAAGAAGCTTAGAAATGGAGGAAAGAGTGCTGTAAAAGGAGTTAGAGATGATAAAGGTGACATGAAAAGTACTTCGAAAAATTACTAAATGAAAGAAGCAGTGATAGTGCAGTGGTAAAAAACACTTAAAAGGCATACAGTCCAGAATACATATCTATACTTGAAGTAGAAAAAGCCATCGAAGGCTTGAAATGTGGAAAGGCAGCAGGAGTAGATGATATTCGACCAGAAATGCTGAAGTATGGTGGTATAAAAGTCTTACAGTGGCTGCACTGCATAGTTCAGAAAGCCTGGACAGAGGGACGAATTCCTGATGATTGGAGTAGAGCTCTAATAGTACCCATATATCAAAAGGGAAATAAAACTGAATGTGAGAATTACAGACGTATTTCCCTACCAAGTATTCCTAGCAAGATTTATGCAAGCATACTTAAGAAACGGTTGAGAAGAATTGTGGAAGAAAAGCTTGGTGAAGAATCCAGCTTGTTCTTCACCAAGCTTTTCTTCCAGGCCAAATAGGGGTTCTCAGGATCAGATCTTCACTTTACGACAAATAGTTGAGAAAGCATGGGAATATAACAAAGATCTGTATTTAAGTTTTGTCGATCTGGAAAAGGCATATGACAAGGTGCCAAGAGAGAAGCTATTCAATACGCTACAGTTATATGGTGTCAATGGGGCATTATATCAAGCAATACTTAGTCTTTATTTGAGTTGTAAGTCAGCAGTTAGAATTGAAGGAAGTACAGGAAGATGGTTTAATGTTAAATCTGGTGAGACAAGGTTGTACATTATCTCCTCTGTTATTCATTATCTATATGGATCACATTATGAAGGAAAGTGGTATTAAACATGATATCAGAATTGGAGATGTTAATGCCAGCTCTTTGCTTTATGCGGACGATGTTATACTTCTAAATAAATCCGCTACAAGTCTGCAAGATTCTCTGACCAAATTGAATAACTGTTGTAATAGATATGGTATGAAGGTCAGCAATAAAAAGACAGACAATGAAAATAGGCAGAATCATTGAAAATGTCAAGTGCATTGTGAATGGAGAACCTGTGGAACAAGTAAAACATTTCAGCTACTTAGGCATGATTTTTAGTGAAGATGGTAAATTAAATATAGAAATAGACAACAGAATCAACAAAGCTGGTATGGTAGGAAGTCAATTGAATAAATTCATATGGAATAAGAGAGAAATTAGTTGGAACACTAAATTAGTTGTATACAAGACAGCGTTCAAACCAGTTTTAACTTATGGATCTGAGAGCTTGGTCAGAAGTAAAACACTTGACCTAAGACTAGAGACCACAGAGATGAGAGTCTTGAGAAAGATTAGAGGCGTGAACAGATGGCATCAATGGCAATATCATATTAAAAACGAGAATATTAGGAAAGAACTTGACATTGTCGGCATCCAGGAATGCATTAGCAGAGCTAATCTCAGATTGTATGATCAGTTAAACAGAAGGGGCAAAGAAAGATTAGCAAAACAAGTGTTCTATGCCAAGTTGGCAGGAAAACCAAGATATAGGTGGATTGATACTGTACAAAGTGCCTTAGATGATAGCAATATAAGGTCTGATAATGTTGGAATCTTGACAAGTAACAGACTGATTTGGAAGAAAATTGTAGATAGGAAGTTAGTAATGAAGTAAATTTTTCATGTACTAATCATATTCTGTACACCCCTTGAGGGTACATGGCAGGAATTTGATGAAGATGAGTTTAAAAGTTTGAGGATAAAGATTCATCTATCATCACTGATTATGTGCATCCTGGGAGGGAAGTGGGGGGGGGGGGTCTGTGGTCAGTTATACCATAGCAGTGGGTGGTGATTTGATGGTAGAAATTTGTTGTTTTTGGAAAAGGGTCATATGTAGGTTAATATCCATAGTGCATAATAGTTACCAGCAGAACAGGAGAGAATCAAAAAGGCAGTATATAAGTGGAGAAATGCCATCAGGACCAGGAGACTTCATATCCAGTTTGGACAGTCCTTCTGATTTCCTTCAGGAGGAAGAAATTGTGTGATTGGAATAGTAGGAGGATATTTACCAAGATTGTCTGTTAGAATTGGAGGAAAAATAAGAATCTAGGAGGTTGGTTTTTTTCTGTGAATGCTCTTTCTTGTGCAAAAAGGGGGTAGCTTGTAACTGTAGCAGGAGACCAGAAAGTATGACTACCATTTGGATGTGATGCCAGTTTCTTGCTTTTTTAACCCTTTCAAAATCAGTTTTGGATGTTGATAATTTACTTGCAACCATTTCAAAGTTTGGTATACACAGAAAAGAGAAGATAGAGATTTTATGGATGTTGCACATTTCTTGGGGAACCAAAGCTTAGATAAGGGACAAGGAGGATAAATGCTACCATACCAATGAGTGCTATAGTGATCTGTTCAATGCAAATGTGTTTATCAGAAAACTTAATAGTAATCTAGCCAAGAAAATGAGGCATAAAATTCAAGATGAAGATAAGCAATATATGAATGAGAGAGAGTTAGTGCTAATGTTTATTTTTCCATAGGAAAAGAAATGAGCTCGAGATTATGGTCTGAATTGTCTTGGATGAAGAACATCCACTCTACAAAAAAAAAAAAAGGTCGCCAGTGAGGAAGAGATCAACTGTTTGGAGAGTAATTAGCATTACCTGGTATTCATGGAGGTATGTGGACAGTTTGTATAAGAACATTTGATAGAATGAGACAAAGAGAAAATTTTAGCCAGAGAGGATTAAATTCTAAGTTGGAAATCCTCTGACACGGCATAACAGAGTGAACATGTGTGCAAATGCTGCCTTTGAAACCAAAGGAGAGAATGCAATTCTCTCTCCTTTGGTGTAGAAAAATTGAGATAAATGTGGATTGAAGCTGTAATTCGAGTTTGTTAGAAAAGCTGTGATTTTGCAGATCGGAAACAAAAATAAAAATCATTCAGATTGGCACGATGACCTCCATAGATTTGTGAAGCGAATCTGAAAGGCTTTGGTAGTTTTGTCTCTATTCACATGTAATCTGTTTCTCTTTGCTTGATGGATCATTGTTTGTTAAAACTTGGAGTGACATGAAATATAGTGTAATGAGTTCTTTACTAAGCCCCATGCAGAGAATTTCATCCAACTCCTCTGCATATCATAGTCTTAAAAGTGCCTCTGCATACAGTTAATTGGACTCATTCCACTCAAGCCTGGCAAGATTATCATCATCACTAGCTGATCTGTAAGTCTCCTGAAGTGTTTTCATTAGGTTCAGCCTAGTAAACTGTCTAGTATCAAGTCTGCAGAAGAATAATTTTAAAGCTGTACAAGAGGGAGTCCAGATATAGTTTCTGACCACTTCAAGAATTCAGTAAACTTAGTTGTGGTATTACACCAGGCTATGAAATATATCTACCACTTGCATAGTACCATATGTGATTGGTCTTTTCTCTGAGGAGCATGGACACCACTTCTCAATCTGCCAATATTAGTTTACTCATAAAGTTTCCTTTGATTTGATGGTTTATTCTTGGCTAGAGAATATATATACACACACACATTATGGGTGGGGGTCTGGGTAGTAACCCCACCCATAATGCATTGCAGTATACATCTTCTAGTGAGATGTGCTTTACATTATGGGAAAATACTAAGAATAGTGAAATGATGTTTACAATGAGTTGCCATGGTGTTGTATCATCTTTAGACTTGCACTTTGTTTCAGGCGCAAACTTAATTGTTTGCATACTTGGGATTAGGAGTTAAAATAATCAAGTTTATAAAATAACTTGGTTATCCTAATATATATATATATATATATATGAATGATTTAGTTGTGTGTTATCTGACTGTAAAAATTGTATTATTATTAAAGGTGAGATGGACTAAAAAAGGTAGGTCATTTTAACTTGTCTTTTAGAGTGCTAAATAAAATAATCAAATTTCTTAGGAACTTTCTTTAAGGATAATCAGAATTCTCTGGATAGTATTCACAAATTATTAGCACAATATGTAAGTCAGGCATGATAAAATTATGAAAAGCACTTTAAATGTAGGATTTATCGACTTAATATTTAACTGCTTGTTGCAAGAATGTCTTCAAAAAATATGCTAAGAAACAGGAAAGCCATGTTCAAAAGGAGATTTATCATGTGCAGGAAAGCACATTTTGCTTTTAGAAGAAACAATGACCATAGCAAGCATCCTCTAGGACCTTGAATCACTAGCAACGTAAGCCCATTGGATTGAAAGTTATAGAATTTTCCAAAATCTGATTTAGTGGAAATGCTTTTGAGATGATTTTGATACCATTAATAGTCTTTCATATTTGCATCTGCTTCTTGAAGGAGTATAGTTTTCTTTTGATCTGAATTCTGTTCAGTGACAAGTGTATATTCCAAAAGTGGTATCTGAACATTGCAATGCTTCCTACTTTGTGGTGTTTCTATGGAACTGATCATTGTTTTTCTCAGCAAGACAATGCATGAGGCTGCTGCTGTAATTGCATGGTCTATGGAAACAAACGTCATCACACTTGACTGGCCTCCACAGAACCCTGATCTCAACCCTATCGAACATCTGTGGGATGAACTGGCGTACCGGGTGGGGCAGACATCTCTTGATATTCAGATATCAAGGGATGTCTGCCCCACAATAGTCTAGGACCTTATTACATGTGTACAGGAAGAATTGCCCCAAATTCCCTTTGATCACTATTGTATTTTCCTGTAGGATGCTGCAGTCATTGCAGTGAAAGGAGGTTCTACATCTTATTAAGGTGGGGCACCATGACTGTTTGTTCCCACACTATGGTGTCTGTTGACTTCTTTCCAAGCAGCGTATGCATTATAGTGAACTCTAGACATCTATGTTGATTTTTATTTGAGAGCATTGGTGCAATAGAGTTCAGCAGCCTAGGAAGGAATTTGAAGAAGGAATCTGAAAATCCTTCTGACTGACAAGAAGGAACACTGCTTTATTAAGAAGGGTGTTTATATATATATACATTAATGAATGCCAGTCTAGGAACAGATGAAATAAAATTATTCTGCTATAGAAACCAATGTAATAACCTATAAAATGATAATAAAATAACCAGATCCCCATGGCAGCAATTGTGTTTTCTGAGAAATTCATTATAGTGAGAATTAACCATATAAAATTTATAGCTGTTCTTTGAGGTTGTAATGGTTAAACGTGTAATTATAATTATGCTGTCTTTCTAGCGCAAGGAAAATAAAGATGGTAACTTGGAAAGTGGAATTTATGATGGTCCAGAAAAAGTGGACACAGAAAATACCATTCCCAGTGAAGAACCTATGGAAATTAGTTCTGGACTGAATAATGCTAAGATTGTGTCTGATTCAACTTCAGTTTAATAATTTTGAATAATGCAAAAACAAAATTCTGTGTAGTGTGCATGCATTTCAAACTTATTTTTAATCTATTGATTAAAAATGTTTGCTAGCAAAATTGTGACCTCCATTGAACTGGTATTCTCTCACCATACCGGTTCACATCATTCCGTTAATGTAAAACAAATTTTTGTTAATATATTTGTGATGAATTTGTTTACAATAATGTAGTTCTCTTTTGCTGGTATTCGTTTCTACCAATAAAATATGTATATATGAAAATGTAACTCCATTTCTTGTAGTGTAAAAAGAAGTGACCAATACATTCTTGCTCATCAACTCAATAGGACAACATCAGTATAGATATTGATGTTTAATAAAAGCCTCAAAGTTAAGAATTATGAACATTATGGTATAATCACTTTTTTTTTTTCAAACATTCAGATTTTTTTATAGCCCTTAACACATGCCTCTGTCTTACTTTTCCAGTTTACACAGTGTGAACTAGAAAAATCGTGTATTTTGCCTTGAGCTTGCCTCTTAATCTTTAGAAGGGAGGGAAACAAGGTGTTTCTTCTGAGTTCCCAGCACCATCTGGAGATATTTAGCCTACTTCTAAGACTGACAGTGGTATAAGGAAGAAAAACATAAAATCAAGCCAGAGCAGAACATTTAATATCATGGTGAATAGGAACCTTGCCACTACAACTTATTGGGAGGTTCTCTTATGCTGAAAAGATTAAAATATTGAAAGGGACACAAACCTGTATAATTTTCATCATCATGAAATTCCTGGCAAATAAGTCAGCTTTTACTCTTACAGAATACAGAGACAAATGTAAGAAAGCTAAACAGTGTGTAAAACTAGCTAAACAAAAGTCATGGGAGGACTTTGGCAAGAATATAGAAAATAAATATCAAGGTGGCGGCAAAATATTCTGGAGGTTGTTGAAGAAGCTTAGGAATGGAGGAAAGAGTGCTGTAAAAGGAATTAGAGATGATAAAGGTGAAATGAAAACAGGAGAAAAAGATATCCTTGAAGTATGGAGTAATTACTTTGAAAAACTGCTAAATGAAACAAGCAGTGATGACAGCACAGTGATAAAAAACACTGACCAGGAATACATATCCATACTTGAAGTAGAAAAAGCCATCAAAGGCTTGAAATGTGGAAAGGCAGCAGGAGTAGATGATATTCGACCAGAAATGCTGAAGTATGGTGGTATAAGAGTCTTACAGTGGCTGCACTGCATAGTTCAGAAAGCCTGGACAGAGGGACGAATTCCTGATGATTGGAGTAGAGCTCTAATAGTACCCATATATAAAAAGGGAAATAAAACTGAATGTGAGAATTACAGAGGTATTTCCCTACTGAGTATTCCTGGCAAGATCTATGCAAGTATACTTGAGAAACGGTTGAGAAGAATTGTGGAAGAAAAGCTTGGTGAAGAACAAGCTGGATTCAGGCCAAATAGAGGCTGTCAGGATCAGATCTTCACTTTACGACAAATAGTCGAGAAAGCATGGGAATATAACAAAGATCTGTATTTACGTTTTGTCGATTTGGAAAAGGCATATGACAAGGTGCCAAGAGAGAAGCTATTCAATACGCTGCAGTTATATGGTGTCAATGGGGCATTATATCAAGCAATACTTAGTCTTTATTTGAGTTGTGAGTCAGCAGTTAGAATTGAAGGAAGTACAGGAAGATGGTTTAATGTTAAATCTGGTGTGAGACAAGGATGTACATTATCCCCTCTGTTATTCATTATCTATATGGATCACATTATGAAGGAATGTGGTATTAAATCTGATATCAAAATTGGAGATGTTAATGTCAGCTCTTTGCTTTATGCGGATGATGTTATACTTCTAAATAAATCTGCTACAAGTCTGCAAGATTCTCTGACTAAATTGAATAGCTGTTGTAATAGATATGGTATGAAGGTCAGCAATAAAAAGACAAAGACAATGAAAATAGGCAGAATCATTGAAAATGTCAACTGTGTTGTGAATGGAGAACCTGTGGAACAAGTAAAACATCTCAGCTACTTAGGCACAATTTTTACTGAAGATGGTAAACTAAATATAGAAATAGACAACAGAATCAGCAAAGCTGGTATCGTGGGAAGTCAATTGAAGAAATTCATATGGAATAAGAAAGAAATTAGTTGGAACACTAAACTAGCTGTATACAAGACTGTGTTCAAACCAATTTTAACTTATGGATCTGAGAGCTGGGTCAGAAGTAAAACACTTGACCAAAGACTAGAGACCGCAGATATGAGAGTCCTGAGAAAGATTAGAGGCGTGAACAGATGGCATCAATGGCAATATCATATTAAAAATGAGGATATTAGGAAAGAACTTGACATTGTCAGCATCCAGGAATGCGTTAGCAGAGCTAATCTCAGATGGTATGGTCACTTAAACAGAATGGGAGAGGAAAGATTAGCAAAACAAGTGTTCTCTGCCAGGTTGGCAGGAAAACGACCCAGAGGAAGACCAAGATATAGGTGGATTGATACAGTACAAAGTGCCTTAGACGATAGAAATATAAGATCTGATAATGTTGGAGTCTTGACAAGTAACAGACTGATTTGGAGGAAAATTGTAGATAGGAAGTTAGTAATGATGTAATTTTTTCATGTAGTACTGTCATATCCTGTACACCCCTTGAGGGTACATGGCAGGAATTTGATGATGATGATGAAATTCCTGACATGTACCCCCAATGGGTGTACAGGATATGATAGTACTACATGAAAAACTTATATCATTACTAACTTTCTGTCTACTATTTTGCTCCAAATCGGTCTGTTACTTGTCAAGACTCCAACATTATCAGATCTTATATTTCTATCGTCTAAGGCACTTTATACCATATCAATCCACCTATATCTTAGTCTTCCTCTGGGTTGTTTTCATGCCAACCTGGCAGAGAACACTTGTTTTGCTAATCTTTCCTCGCCCATTCTGTTCAAGTGACCATACCACCTGAAATTAGCTCTGCTAATGCATTCCTGGATGCTGACAATGTCAAGTTCTTTCTAATATCCTTGTTTTTAAAATGATATTGCCATTGATGCTATCTGCTCAGGACTCTCATATCTGTGGTCTCTAGTCTTTGGTGATGTGTTTTACTTATGACCCAGCTCTATTTCATAAGTTAAAACTGGTTTGAACAGTGTATATAGCTAATTTAGTGTTCCGACTAATTTCTCTCTTATTCCATATGAATTTATTCAATTGACTTCCTATCATACCAGCTTTGTTGATTCTATTGTTTATTTCCATATTTAATTTACCATCTTCACTAAAAATCGTGCCTAAGTAGCTGAAATGTTTTACTTGTTCCACAGGTTCCGCATTCAAAACACAGTTAACATTTTCAACGATTCTACTTATTTTCATTGCTGACCTTCATACCATATCTATTACAACAGTTATTCAATTTCGTCAGGGAATCTTGCAAACTTATAGCGGATTTATTTAAAAGAATAACATCATCTGCATAAAGCAAAGAGCTGACATTAACATCTCCAATTCTGATATCATGTTTAATACCACTTTCCTTCATAATGTGATCCATATAAATAATGAATAACAGAGGGGATAATGTACATCCTTGTCTCACACCAGATTTAACATTAAACCATCTTCCTGTACCTCCTTCAATTTTAATTGCTGACTTACAACTCAAATGAAGACTAAGTATTGCTTGATATAATGCCCCATTGACATCATATAACTGTAGTGTATTGAATAGCTTCTCTCTTAGCACCTTGTCGTGTGCCTTTTCCAGATCAACAAAACTTAAATACAGATCTTTGTTATATTCACGTGCTTTCTCAACTAATTGACGTAAAGTGAAGATTTTATCATGACAGCCTCTATTTGGCCTGAATCCAGCTTTTTCTTCCACAATTCTTCTCAACCTTTCTCAAGTATACTGGCATAAATCTTGTCTGGAACACTCAGTAGGGAAATACCTCTGTAATTATCACATTCAGTTTTATTTCCCTTTTTATATATGGGTACTATTAGAGCTCTACTCCAATCATCAGGAATTCGTCCCTCTGCCCAGGCCTTCTGAACTATGCACTGCAGCCACTGTAAGACTTATACCACCATACTTTAGCATTTCTGGTCGAATATCATCTACTCCAGCTGACTTTCCACATTTCAAGCATGGATATGTATTCCTGACTGTATGCCTGTCGAGTGTTTTTTACCACTGTACTACCACTGCTTGTTTCATTTAGCAATTTTTCAAAGTAATTACTCCATACTTCAAGGATATCTTTTTTTTTCTCCTGTCACCTTTATCATCTCTAACTCCTTTTATAGCACTCTTTCCTCCATTTCTAAACTTCAACAACCTCCAGGATATTTTGCCACTTTCTTGATATTTATTTTCTATATTTTTGCCAAAGTCCTACCATGACTTTTGTTTAGCTAGTTTTACACAGTGTTCCGCTTTCTTACATTTGTCTCTGTATTCTCTAAGAGCACAAGCTGACTTATTTGCCAGGAACTTTTGATATGCTTTCTTTTCCTTTACTGCCTCTTTAACTTCCTATGTCCACCATTGAGTTCTGATTTTTCTATCCTTGTAGACAACCTCACCACATGCCTCTCTGGCTGAATCAATCAGGGTTTTCTTCAAGGTTTGGTTCTTGTTCTCAAACTCTTTCATTTTTTTTTTCAATAATCTTTGTGTATTTTAGTCTACAGTTCACATCTGAGAGCTGCTGAACTTTTATTTGCTTAAAAAATTTCTTACATTTCATTCTTTTCAATACGAAATTCAATTTTATCCTGCTCAAGACTAAATATGTGAATACTTCCAATTTCAAATTCTCTGTACACTCTGGTGTCTTGCACCAGGGAGAAGACATTGCTATCAACAATAATATAGTCAATGAGACTTTTCTTATTCCTTGCCTCTTCTCTCCATGTGAATTTGTGCACATTTTTATGTTGGAACATGGTGTTAGTAATAACCATTCCATGTCCTGAGCAGAAATCCAACATTTTCTCCAAATTTTCCCAAAACTTGACTATAATCATACAATCCAATAAAGCTCTGGCAGAAAACAAGACATTCAGTACATTGCCAATACTGTTTCCCCCCATTATAAATACGGGCAAAAAGTTATAAACTATTGTCTGACAATCACTTCCTACTCTGCTATTTAGATCCCCAACAAGGACCAACTTTTCCTTTTTTGATTGTGTCAGTAGCTTTCTCTATACCCTCAAAAATTTCCCCACTTCTACCTTAGTAGTGCCTTCTGTGGGACCATAGGCACAAATAAGTCTTATTGTCCAGTTCCCCATTCTGATATTTACCCACATCACTCTACTTGAGGCTGCCTGCCATTCAAGAAGATTAGTCTCGTATTTAGTGTTGAATACTATGGCTACCCCTTCTTTTCTTTGATTGTCATTGCCTGAATATAACATTTTGTATTTGGGGTGTGCTTTCAGATTTGTTCCAGTAGCTGACTTTTGGCTGTTCGCCCTGGTTCCCTGGCGATAACAATCGGGGCGTTGTTTAACCAGGCTACACCCCAGCTGGCATGAAAGTTTGTCATGTTGTACCATCATTTTGTATATTGGTTTAAGCCAATAAGAATACAATTTGGTCAGTTAAATCCCAAATTGCTAGCCCATCCTCGTTCGTTCAGTATCCAAGTAGATACCGAACAGGTTGCACCACTAGAAGGTGAGGATTGGACATTAGGTCAGAAGCCTTGATCGGCTCTTTGCATTCCTTTAAAGGCTATGTGGAGGTCTCCTCTCAGTTATACAGCTTTGGCCCTAAAGCATCCCCTGGAAACCTGCAATTTTGTGGTTTGTAAATAATTTGCAAGATTAAGACTGTAAAGAGAAGATTTGTGATCATAACTCGTGAAGCAGCTCCTAAGATGATTGTATTAAATGAGAACTAACTAATCAGAAAATAAGATTACAACATAATGAAAAAATCCTTCAGACACTCCGTAGGAAAAATAGTTATTCCTATATCCACTGAATGTAAAGTAAACATAACTGGCACAGATGTAGTGGATGATGTATTAAACATTTTCCTGTGAAGTAGAGGAACAATGGCTGTCAATACTTCCCAAAATCAGATAAACAAAAGCCAGACAAAGATAGTTCTTCACCTCTTGGAAATCTGATAAGCCTACAAAGCCCAAGAAACAAAGAAATACTTACGCCAGAATTAGATTCTCCCAAAATATCGATATCAAGGCCGTTCTCCAAACACCTATTCCTCTCTGCAAGAAAATTTAATAAATTTAGATATACGAGGCAAGTTCAAAAAAAGACTGAACTTTTTAAATAGCGCACCAACCGACACAGAGAGCATGCTGTGGTTACTGAGTGTACCTAGCCGCAGGTTTCAACAACCTGCCATTTGCCCCTTTCTACTATGAGCATTAGTCGTCTAGTTACATCTGCAGAAGTGAGCACATGCACAAACTGTTCATTGGTTTAGTGACAATGAAAGAGCTTGAAAAACAATGTGTGTGAAATTTTGCTGCATACTCCATCTGCATTTATATGGCAAAACATCGCACATCCGTTGTGCCCTATCCACGCTATTCTCCAGACTTAGCCCCAGCAGACTTTTTCCTGTTTCCCAAACTTAAAACCACTTTGAAAGGATGTTGTTTCCAAGCTATAGGAGATTCAGGAAAATGTGATGAGAATGGTGCACCATCACAGAAAGTGCATTCCAACAATGGAAGAAACATTGGAAACTGTGTATTGCCAGTACAGAGGACTACTTTGTTGGAATGTCCCAGAATTTTAAGACTGTTCTCCTGTTGTAAAATGAGGAGTTGTCTTTATAGCAAAAGTTTGGTCTTTTTTTTCTTTTTTTGAACATGCCTTGTATTCCAAACCCAGTGTGGTCCCCCACCTTAAAGCACTTTACTAAGAATTTTATTTACAATTTATTTAGAAAAGAAAAGTATATTTAATATATTGCCAGATATTTCAGTTTTAAAAATAAACTATCATCAATGGCTAGACAGAAAACAGTTTTTTACAAGGTAGAATATAAACAATTGATCATTCAAAATTAGAACGAGCCACGTGATGTTATATTGTTAATCACGAGAGTGCAGAATAGTTATGTATATGTATAATATACAATGTTATACAAAAAACTTAATTTATAAAATCATACTAAAGATATCATTAGATGTAGTATCTAGATCTTCATTAGAAAAAAAAAAAATGTGTTATTCAGATCAAACATTCCCATATTTTTGACATAGATAGGCAGTCGTTATGATTCAGGTTAGGGCGAAGTAAGGCCTAAGCCCTCTTTAATTTAAATAGGCGTTTGAATTTATACCGACATCTGTCTAGAAGGCAAGTTTTGGACAAGAGAATGTTATGGTTTGTCTCTAATCCATGTTGTGCCAATCCAGACTTATTGGATTTGTTGTGAAGATTTTTAGTGTAAGTTTGCTAATAAAAAGGATGGAAACTAAGTCTCTGTAATGAATGCAATGATTCTGTTGTGGAGAGAGATTAGAAAATCTCTACATTCAAATTCTTTGTGCTATTTTTTTTAGGATATCCATTGCTGATCAGTAGTTGGAGAATAGAGTGTAATTCTATCTCTTATAATAGAGATTATCCTCTTTTTCAGCATATAGGTCAATTGGTAGAGCCTCTGCTACTAATGGCTCAACAAAAAGTTAAGCGAGTTTAAGCATGGTTAGTAGTTGGAAGGAGTTCAATTATTTGATGCTGTTGGCACTCCAAGGAGGTGTCACATAATATAATTTTTGTGAAATATGGTACAACGAGGAGAAATGTAGATAACGACTTGTATGAGTTGGCTTACAGTACACACTAAGAGAAATAAATGCCTCCATCTGTTTTTTTCGTAATTAGAACATCTAGAAAAGATAATTTTCCTTCATTTTCAAGTTCTTTAGTGGATTTGATTTTATGGTGGAAGGAGTTAATAGATGACAGAAAATCATGTAACTCAACCACACTGTGTTTTCATCTTATGAATATGTTGCCTACATATCTCCACCAAAGAGATGGTTTAGGATTTGTAGGTAACAAGACATCTTTTTAGAAGTTTTCCATGAATAAGTCTGCACAAGGAGGAGATAGGGGGCTTCCCATTGCAAGGCCCAAAAGTTGTTTGTAGATTTTCCCATCCCACCTGAAAAGCGAGTTGAGACAGTGTTTAAATAGTTGAGAGATGTCTTGAGGGAACAGATTATAAGTACCATAACTTTATTCACAGGAACATTTGTGAATAATGATACAATATCCAGACTAGCTAGAATGTCCATTGATTTTTGGTCAAAAAAACTCAACATACTCAATGGTGGTCTAATTTCTGGGAAATAGTGACTCGGAACTCTTGCTAATAAACTTTCATTCGATTTTTTCTTTTTTTAAATATTTGATTACATATATATTTACTCCATCCTTTATAAACATATTCCCTGGTTGGTTAATTTGGCATATCATACATGTCCTTTATTCACTGTATGCAAATATCTCAATTTTAATGATAGATTTAGTAATTATCTTGTTAAGCCTGCTCTGTGCCAACTTGTAATGGGGGTTTTCTATCCTTTGTCTTTACACTATGTTTGTTTTCAGTTCCCATGAGTTCCTATTACCATGTGACTGGCCTGAGAGAAAAACATCAGCATTTGTTTAGCTCTGGTTGTATGTTTTCACTCTGGTGTGATGAAATACAAAATATTAGTTGTTTACATTATGCAATTTTACATGTATATAGTGATTTAACTATGTGAAAATCTGCATTTAAGTAAAATTTTACTTTTGAATATATTTTAAATCAGTCTCTTGAACTGTAAAATATTACTTTATATTTTGGAATTGCCCCTCAAAAAAAAAAAAAAAAAAAAAAAAAAAAAACTGGGGTACTTACAACTACTGACACCAGAAAAAGTTAAACAAATTTCCAAGCAATAGTAATTTGAAATGCTAAAGCCATATGCAGTCAATGACTGCTGAATCCTACCAGCTTCTTTATACATAGAACACATAAATTGCAATCTGTACTGAAGGCATAATGAATGAAATATGGAACAGTTTAAGTGCAATGTTAGCCTTCTGGGACACTCATTAACATGTTTTATACCGAAGGAAATATAGAGAGGATGGTGGAAGATGTTTTACCATCTGCTAATGAATGCATCAGTCCTAATGGTAAAATCCATCCCATACTGACTTTTTTTTCCCCCCCATATCTTGTTGAAGAATGCCTGATTATATGGCTCTAGCCCATTTGAAAAAAAAAAAAAAAAAAAAAAAAAAATGCTATTTCTTTCATTTGCTGCATGCAAAAAATTCAGGATATGATACTGTTGCTGATATTTGTGCAAAGTTTGCTCCTAGTGCCTTTGGATTCAGCAACAATGCACATCCATTATGTTCCAAGATCAGTGAACAGCTTATTTTACAAATTTTATCCCATAGAACTTGCATTGGTTCACTGATAAATGAAAAACTAGATAAAAGATTGTAAGTGGAGGTTTCTGTGGTTTAGAAATTCACATGGTATATTCCAGTAATTGGACCACACTTTTTTAAATAAGCTATATAAAACACAATGAATTAATAAAAGACCCGACAAGTTTCGTAAATCATTTGACTTACATCTTCAGGGTAAAACTCTTTTCTTTATGTTTTAAACTTTAAGTTACCTTTTACCCCTGAAGATGTAAGTCAAACGACTTACGAAACTTGTCGGGTCTTTTATTAATTCATTGTGTTTTATATGGCTTATTAAAAAAATGTGGTCCAATTACCGGAATATACCATAGATACAAGATGTGTGACTAATAATATGCTTTGACTCAAGCATGTTCAAAAGCTATGAGATTAAATGTGGTAGGCATCAGGTCATCATGATTTTGGATAGAGTGGAAATCAAGATACTTTTGGAATTGCAGTTACTGTTGCACAATACGATCTGTTACATACACATAAACACACTGTTACCCTGTTGATAAATGCCTGAACTGTAGTTGCTACCGTTGCACAATACGTTATACGAGGGTTGTAAATAAAATAGTGGCAACACTGTCAGGAGATAGTAACTTAAATGTTGCACTTGAACAGAGGTGCTAGTTATATGTATTGTATATATATACACACACAAGACACCACAGCCCATACAAATGTCTATGTTTGGAAAAATGGCTAAAGTCAATGTCTCAGTGTGCAACACTCTCAAGTATGTTCATAAGATTAGAACAACAGTTCTAGATCAAGGTCCAAGTTGCACAAGGTAAAACTGCAACTGTTATTGTGCTGACAGTGAATTATGTGCAGAGTAAGATCACCTGACATTTCAGATGAATATGCTGAGCTTATTTGAGGACTCCTCGAGGACCGGTGATGGACTGTATGCTGGTTGGTCCAGGAAACTGGGATTAACCACCAAAGTGTTTGGTACATCCTAAAAGAGAGGCTTGGAATGTGCAAAATTTCAGCTCGTTGGGTCCCACATCACTTGACTGAGATACAAAAATGGCATAGGTACATGGTTGCTGATCTCCATCTAGAATGATACAAAATTGAAGGGGGATGCATTCTTGAATCTTATCTTAGCTATTGATGAAGCTTGGATAAAAGACAATCCGACAAATGTGCCATTCAGGATCACCCCCCCCCATCTGAAAGAAGTTTGTCAGGAACCCAGGAAAGTTAAAATCATGATGTGCCCCAAGGACAAACTGTTAATGTACAGTGCTATCGATGATTTCTTGAGCACCATTAATGTCCAGCTTTAAGGAGAAAGTAACATCATTTTTTCATGGTTCTCCACTGTTTGTTGCACACAATGCATGACATCACATGTTGCAATTGGTGACAGAGATGTTGGACAGGTGGCAATGGGAAGTATTGGAAAATCCTCTGTATTCACCAGATGAGTTCTTGTCTCCCCAAAATGAAATAATCCTTCACAGGTCTGTGGTTTCATGTAAGAGATTCTTCGAGCAGTAGGTTGCATCATCACTGATAACAGGCAACACTATGCTGATGATATCCAGCACCTCCCACAAATTTGGAAACAGGCACAGAACATGGCAGGAGATCACATTGAAAGAATTGTATAGACATGATAAATAAACTAATTTTCATTTTGTGCACAATGTTGCCAGTACTTTATTTACAATCATCATATATATCTAACAGATTATAATATATCATGATATGTATAATCACTGTTAATGTACAGTGCTATCGATGATAGCACTGTACATTAACATTTGTATTGGCAAATACAAATGGAAACAGATGGACATAATACCCTACAAGGTATATCCATTAAAGTCATTTATAAGAATCATGGGAAGGCAGTTGCAACATAAGATTATTATTCTGAGTGTGGCTTAACTCAGAACTCAATGAACATACTATAATAAATTCCACCGAATGACTAGTGCTGGACATGATGAAAAGCCTATATGTTTGCTTACAAGGATAGCAAACTATAATATGCTCCATCTATCTGCATTTGTCATGATGAATAATAAAGTGCTTTCTTTTATTTTTATTATCTCCGCTAACTTAGACTAACAGCTTTCCTACATAGTTCGTAATGTGGCTAAACATTCATTTAATAAACAAAATCGACATCTAAACCATAAATTGGAAGTCTTTGTTGCTAGACAAATTAAGCCTCTCTGTATTCCAGATAATGGGATATCAACATGTCTGGCTGCACTTTAACAGACAGTGAAACACTTATCCTTTCAAAAGGACATGAATTCTCTATAGTCCCTAAAAAAAGATTCCAGATTTAGATTTTCTTTTTAACATCGAATGGAACTTATTTCACCTCTCCAATGAAAAAGCTAATACTCTGTCTAGAAGCTGGATCTACAGTAATTATGGATTCTTCAAATTACAAAAGAAAAATTTCTCTTTTACTACGAGATCGCCCAACATACCAAGAACTGGATGATGAATCCACTAATTGGCAACTGAAGAAATTAAATTCCCTTCTAGATGAAGTTAGAAGTTTAGATGCAGACACCATAGAAAGATTAAAAATTCATTTTGCAAGACCTAGGTTTTATGGTCTTTCAAAAATCCACAAAACAGACATTCCTCTCCATCCTATTATAGACTGTATAGATTCACCTACTTACTGCATAGCCAAACATTTAGCAAACTTATTGAAATCACATATAGGCAAATCTCTCTCTTTTATAAAAAAAAAAAACTCTTCAGATTTCTTAAACAAATTAAAAAATGTCTCCTTACAACCTACTGATCTTATGGTGAGCTTCAATGTAGAAGCTCTATTCACAAATGTACCTCTCAAAAAGATTTTATAACTACTTACTGACATCTGCCCACAAGATATTGTACAATTATTCGGGTTTGTAATGCACTGGATATTTTTTGTGTCAAAACAAATTCTACAACCAAGTAGAAGGACCCGCTGTGAAAAGTCCACTTTCCCCTGTTCTAGCTAACTTTTATTTAGGGCATTTCCTCCCCCCCCCCTACGTTGAGCCCATACACAGGAGGTTGGTTGGTCAACCTATAGTACATTACCACTGTGTATGGGTAGGAAGCATTTAGAAGACATCCTTTTTTCATCTATATATCCTCAACCTTTTTTTTTTGGTTGCATATATAGAGATGACATTTTTGCAGTATGGCCTCACAACAGATTCTTTATCTTCCTTTTTAGCCAAAATCAATGTTACATCCTTGTATCAAATTCGCCATGGAAATCGAAAAAGACAACAATTTATCCTTCTCATCAATTCCATCAGGAAATTTAACTACATCAGTCTACAGAAAACCCAGTTTTACTGGACATTACATTCTCAAACAATCTGCACATCATCCCTCTCAAAAGACAAGAATCATCAAATGTTTAATTCGACGAGCTAGAACTAATTGTTCTACTCCCCATCTTTTACAGAAAGAACTTTCAACTATCAAACAATGCATGAAATTAAGTGGATTCTCCAAAAGGACTATACAACATCTGTTCAACTCCTACAAACCAAACCAAAACAACAAAGAATCAATACGTTGAGTTTCAATCCCATATATATCCAGAATTTCAGAGCCAATTTCAAGAATTTGAGAGGAGGTCACTACCCAGACTGGTTTCAACCTTTCATAATGTTGAACAGTAATACAGCTCCTAAGAGCTAAGTTCACATTATGGGTAAATACCAAGAATAGTGATTGGAGCTTGCTCCACCCTTTCTATGAGTTGCCTCAGTTTGCACTACCTAAATGAATCAGGTACTGCTTTCCAGGTATTTGCTTATGCTTGGAATCACCGAACTTTTAGTTTCTATATTCGGCATGAAACTCTGAGTTTCTTATTCGGCTAAGAAACAATATGGGATGCAATATCCCTTAACTTAAATAAGTTCATGTCGCCGAATTGAAGCCTTTGGCTCTTCATATAATTAATTGAAACAAACACATAACATTACACACACATGGAGTGTGTTGTATTAGTCACTGTTGTGTGAGCACGTTCTGTAGTTTTGAGCGAAATGAAATTCTGGCAAACCGAGCGATCTTATTAAGGTTTTCCATATGTCAGCTATTATCATTCCCTGGTTTCTGTTAAAGATTTTCTCCAGAATGGAGGACTACTACGGTTTCCCTGAAGTTTCTACAATGGAAGTCAGTTTCGGAGGACTACTACGACTTCCTTGAAGTTTCTACAATGGCAAAAGACATTAATGCTTTCAAACATGCTGGAGTGTACAACATCCCATGCCCTTGTGGTCTAAACTATATAGGGCAGATGTTGAGAAGCCTTGAAATCCAAAAAAAAGAACATGTAGGAGATGTTAATAACAGAAAATTCAGGACTAGCCCATCATTTCACGATTACAAATCACACCACTGATTGGGATAGGAGCTCCATGCCTTATATAGATAGAAGACTTCCATTGTAGAAACTTCAAGAAAGCTGTAGTTGTCCTCTGTTCTGGAGAAAATCTTAAACCAGGGAATGATAATAGCTGACATATAGAAAACCTTAATAAGATCACTCAGCTTGCCAGAATTTCATTTTGCTCAAAACTACAGAGTGTGCTCACACAACAGTAACTAATACAGCACGCTCCATAAGTGCAATATTATGTTTGTTTCAATTTTTAATTTATACAATAGTGTTACTCCAATTTCTCTGTACTAGCCACTTTGAATTTACTTTTACCGTTAGAAGCCGAATAGCTCCATTGGCGAAACTTGTTGGTGCTGTATGTTTATAAATCACAGGTCAATTAAAAATCAATATATTTCAGTTTAAATTATCTAATTAAGTGACCAAATATAGCTTAACAATGAACAGAACTGTACCCCATTTGTCAGGGCTCTAAGTCATGTTTGTAGTACCAATTTCAATAATGTTTCCTCTGGGGCTGCAGCAATGTAAGGAGATATATAGTGATAGGATATTGTAGGGTTCCCACCCTGCTGTTAGAGTCAGATAGTACTCTGTTCTGGTTCATGTAGCTCTCAGAAAACTGCATCCATAGTGCCAAGATGACAATTCGTGACACATTAAGCCAATGCACCACTTTGGGCCTGTGACAGCCATGTTTCAAGTCATCCAGGTGGCTCGCCATTTCAAAGAATCATCTGAACTGATGATGACTTGCCATCTAGGAATTGAAGTGATGTGGTGACAACCTGTGTTTTTATAGGCATTGAGTAATTTGCATCATGCACAAACCTGCTGAGTGGTAGATCAATTGCTGTTGGATGCTTGGAATTTGTGTGCTAGAATACTTATATCAAATATCTGCCTGTGGAGACACTTAAAATATTCATGAAAACTTTTGCATGTGTGAATAAATCAGTATTCTATTCCTGATTCTATAATTATTTCCATATTTTGATTTTATATGTAAAGAATCCATTAATAATTCTGACGTGTGTGTGTATACATATACAGCAATCCCTCGATTAATGCGTCATTTTTTTTCTATACCTAAATTCGATTAGTGCGTCTATGTACATCTTAAAAATAAATGCCGCATTTTTTATAACTAACTTTAAAAAATCACTCACCAGGATGAAATAATTTAGTTACCAATTTAAAACATTTTACAAAGTTATTCTTTAATGGCATGTTACACTATTTCCATGTACACTATGTTCCAAATTTATGTCGTCTGCTAATTACATAGCATTTTGATGATCACATCTCATGCCTCCTTTCCAATTGTTTTCCTTACTTTTTTTCTTTTAAAGTATTTTCCCAATCTTTCATGAGTAAAAGAATTAGTGAGCAAAAAAAGTGGAAATGATTCGAAAAGTGATCTCATCGGAAGAAAAACTTGAACTAACAAAGAAAAATGAACAAGGTGAGTTCAGAGCAAAGTTAGTACAAGAACACAAAAATGGGTGAATCAACTATAAGACCAATTTTAAGCAAAGCTGTCGAATACAAAAAGAAAAGTAAGGCTGCTTCAAGTTCATCATGCGCAGACCACTCAAAATCAAAGTATTATAATGACTGAATTAGAGAGACTTCTTTCTACATGGATCGAAGATTGTGACCCAAAACGGATCCTGCTAATCACTGACCTTATTAAATTAAAAGCATTAAGTCTGTTTGCAACCTTGAAAGAAAGGGCTATCAATGATCGAAAAGAAGAATTCCATGCTAGTGCTGGGTGGTTAAAGTGAGCATTTCAAGAGAAATAGCTTACATAATGTTAAAATCACAGGCGAAGCTGCAAGTGCAGATAAGGAGATGGGTGCAAATTATCCAGAGATTTTGAAGAAAATAGTGGAAGAAGGGAACTATTGTGAGGAACAAATATTTAATGTCGATGAAAGCAGCCCTTTTTTGGAAGCAAATGCCTTCCAAGACTTTTCTGGCCAAATCAGAGAAATCTCACCCTGATTATAAAGTCGAGTGAAATTACTGATGGTACAACATGACAAAATTTCATGTTTCATGCAGGCTGGGGCGTCACCTGGTTAAACAAGGCCCCCGTTGTTTTCGCCAGGGAACCAGGGTGAACAGCGAAAAGTCAGCTACTGGAACAAATCTGAAAACAAACCCCAACTCAACATCACCAGAGTTAAAGATCGGTACCATCAACATAAGAAGCTTGAATGGCAAAGAAATGGAGCTAGCTGAGGAATTAGATAAGTACCAGATCGACATAATAGGGGTGACTGAAACAAAAAAAAAAAACTTGTGAGATCTTTCTGAGCAATAAATACAAAATGTTATATTCAGGCAATGACAATCAAGGAAAAGAAGGAGTTGCCATAGTATTCAACACAAAATACGAGGCTAATCTTGAATGGCAGTCAGTCTCAAGTAGAGTAATGTGGACAAATATGAGAATGGGGAACTGGACAATGAGACTTATTTGTGCTTATGGTCCCACAGAAGGTTCTACTAAGGTAGAAGTGGAGGAATTTTTTGAGGCTTTTTTGATGACTTTGAGAACTGAGGGGGAAGTTCAATCTCCACCAGTAGTCAATCAGAGGTATCACTAATCATACACGGTACCAGTGAAAAGAGGCAGCTGACAAGCGCTGCGTGAGTTCTACAATTTTCTTGAGTTTACGGGAGAAAAATCCACTTGCCTATGCCAGCCAGAGATATTAACTCAGGAACCTGTGGAAAAAAGGCTTAGAAAACTTTTCTCTAGTTGACAACTAGAATAGAATTTAGGATACTGCTTCTTCAGGCAGCCTAGCACTGTATACGCACATGCCACTTACACTGAGCTATACAGACTTCTGGAAAATATTTTGCTATTTTTAAATTTACATGATAGTTTAAACTACTTGCCTTTGCTAATTAATAAATAAATCTTTTTTTTTTTTTTTTTTACTTGCAATATATATTTAATGTTTTCTATTTTTTCATTATTTTTTTGCAAACTTTAATTTTTTCAGTTAAAAATATTAAATGTGTTAAGATATGTAAAACAAATATCGTTTAGATGAACGAATATCCAATTCTAAATACTAGAGTGGCTTTTGCTTCCACAGTACTAGGCTGGGATGCTTGAAGGAGAACCTGAGTTCAATTCCAGTTGCCAACTGGAGAAACTTTTTCAAAGTCTTTTTTCGACTTGTTCCTGAGTTACTTGATCTCTGGCAAAGGCAAGTGGTTTTTTTCTCCTACATACTATGGTTTTTTGCCACTTAAGAAAATGGACTGTAGAACCCAGCCTCTTGGAGACAGTAACGTATTTTGTCTGGGTTAGGGATTGCAAAATGGCAACACTTGTCAGTCATAGTCTTATAGTGATAGTCTTGGGCCAGCTATTTCTGATTGGCTACCAGTGAAGATTGAATTGCCCATTCAGTTTTCAACCTACACCCTTTAAGGGAATAAATGGCATCAGCAGATTTTTTTTTTTTTTATTCTACACAACAATCAACATAATTGTAAATCAGATGCACTGCATTGCAAAATGCAATTGATATTTTATATCTCCTAATTCCATGAAAGCTGGTATCTCTTACTGTGAAAAAGTTGTTTGAATGCAGTGTGACACTGGAAAAAGAATATCCAGATGATGTTCCTGCATCATTTTGCCATCAGTTGATATATTTTCGAGAAAATATAAAATCCAAAATTAAGAAAATCAAAACAGTACATGAACTTGCCCATATCCATGTTTTCTGACACATGCACAGCGAGTCTTTTATTTTTAATTATACCAGTTACTGTCACCAGTTCTAAAAGATATGAGAAATCTTTCTCCATTTTTAAATTAAGAATTATATAAGAAATACAGTGTCACCAGGGCACCATTCAGTTTTACGAACCTCAATCAGTAGAACAAAATGCAAAGAACATTGATATCGTGAATATTGACCATTTTGATTAAGATCACAAATGAGGGAAAAATTAATTTAGGAAATGGTAACACTTTGATTCTGTGTATTTTTTATAGTACAAAAAAAAAAATATTTTTAATGATGTGGTCTGTTCTGGTCTCACCACAGGGTGCACACATCTCTACATTCTAAATTATACAATTGGGCAGAAGTCAAAGAAAGTTTTTGAAGAACTGGAGCTTGTCACATCTTTGGGGCTGTTCTGTGGAAGGCTGTGCCACAGAACTGAGGTAGAGGAAATGAAAATTGAATGCAAGTTGCAGGTTTTGTGAATCAGTAATTCATCTGTAAATGAGTGTTGGACAGATTTTGCTCGTGTTACTGTAGGCTTAACGGAAATGGGAAGGATGATGAATGCCAGTTTATTAAAAATCCCCCACAAAAACACTTAAACATAAAAGCAGCAAAAACCAAAGCAAGAGAAACCCCACAAAAAAGCTTCCCATTCACTTCAACATTTTTGGCCTAAACATCAATATAAACTATGTGCACAGTCACCACACTTTAGAGTCATCCAAATCAGACTTATTCCTAACAGAACTTCAGATGGTGACCTGTACAGCTATTGTCTGCTTCTAGTGCCTAAACTTAACTTCACACAACTCCTTCTGTCACAAGGATAGCTCTAGTGAATTCATCATAACTAGCATTACAAGTCAGAGATTGTTTGATGCAAGAGATTTGAGATTTTGCAAACTATCTATAACAAAAAACTATGTTACATTTATTTGTAACATAAATGTTACAAATAACATTTGAAATCTAGCAAAATACAAGCCAGTTAATAAACATCTTTTCTTTTATAAAATAGTCATTTGGTGGAATTATGCGTATTTAGACTGCTTACCTTTAAACCAGTTGGAATGTGCAAAATGTGACCTGGTCAAATTTATATTTCAGTAAGCTTTATTATCCAAAGAACTTGAAACTAGAGTTATATGTCATATTCAGCATCTCTAAAGAAGCTGGCACGAAAGTATTTCATAAATCTGAACAAAATCCTAGCAAAAGGATAAGTAGACAGCATAAATTTTCCACTTCAGATGCCTGCAGACAAAACTGCTAGTAAATTTGTCTCATTTTAGACTCACCTAAGATGAAACTGTTTTTTTAAGAAGCCATGAATTTTACTAACTCTCCAAAGAAAATTTATGCTAATTTCATCCTGCAGATAGAAACAAACCTACATGACCTTTCTTCTGATTCTGCAAACAAATTACATTTCAAAATGGCATACTAGAAATAAGGCAGGAAGCCTTATTTCTAGTATGCCTATCAAATTTGAGAGACTTCAAAGGATGCTATAAACTCTTTGCAATTAACCTAATCTAAATTATACTGGTGGTATAAAAATTCTGAGAAATAGCAACTTTGAAGTTTTAGTAATAATTTAACGATTATTCACACATATATATATTTATAGTTATAAATATAAAGGGAATATTTGCAGAATGATTCACATTAACATACACTAGTGGCCAAAATTGTGGAAACCTTTTGGAAAAAGTATATTTTTGAGGTTATAGTAATACCATAAAATTATATATCAATGGAAAGATAATTTAATCAAGAATATAATGCAATAAAGTTTGTTCAATCACCTGTATTCTATGAAAAGTTATAGCCAAATAACCAGAAAAGGAAGCACAACTTGCTTAGGTTGATATGAAGTAGCTTTCCTTCATTTGAATGTAGCCAATGAGCATGAGTGTTTAGAGAGCCAATCAGGTGTCATCTTGTTTTGGCAATGAGCCAATAAGGTCACAGGAGGATTCAGCTATTGATGTCATGTACTGGAGCTGAGAGGAGGACATTTGTCAGTGTGTTATGTGATTGCTATCAAGTTGGTTGGTTTTTTTTATGTTCTTTCATTTAGTGAGCTCGTAAAATGTAATAAAATTAAAGAAATGGTGCAAAGAGTTGACTGGTCACCCAGAAAGAGTTGTAAAATAGTACTATTAAGTGAACAAGGCTACAGTTATGAAGAAATTAGAAGAAAAATTTGTGGAAACTTAACCAAAGGTGGCATTTCTAAATTTTTGAAGAGGTATAAAGGGACTCAATCACTACAAAACCAGAATGATAAAGATGCACAACAGCAAGTGATGATAGAAGAATTGAGAGACTGTGCCTATGTGATAGAAGAAAATCATCTGGATGTATACAAGATGAAATGGCGCAATACAATGTGAAGTTGAGTGCAAGGACTGTTCGGCACAGACTACAGGAATTTGGTCTAAATGCTAGAATTCCACAAAAAAAAGCCATTTTTATCTCTCAAACAAAGTATGAAAAGATTAAACTGGGCTAAAACCCATGTTAACTGGACAGCAGAACAATGGAACAGTGTTATTTGGAGTGATGAGACCAAAATCTCCCTGTTTGGTAGTGATGGCATAAAATACGTAAGGAGAAGAATCGGAGAAGTTTTGCATCCTAATTGCATTACACCCAGTGGTGAGATATGGAAATTTTAACAAAGGGCTTGCATCGTTGAGCAAACTTCACACAAAAACTTTTATTAATACAGCTTGTGTACAAATGCCAGTCAAAAACGTATGAGGGAACAATCAACCAGTAAAGGCTATCATTTTTAAACAAATATTTCATGATCTAAACATGAAATATTTGCACACAATCATTGTTAATTGATAAGAAAAAATTAATAAGAAAAATATTTTTTTACTATCAAAATAAAATAAGAATAAAATCTTTTATAATCACACATATGAAATAGTCTTTATAACCATTTTTTATAAACAAAATAAATTTCTTTTGTTTGCGACAGAAATTTTTATGACAAATAATCTATAAATAATATATATATAAATATTATCTAAACACAATAATATTGAAGTACACTATATTTCTCTTCGTTTTTTTACTTCAAGTGATAATCAATGGTACCAATCAAGGGGCATTTTTTATAGTTCTATTTATTTATATGCGATTACCAAAAGTGAATTCTTATTTGTAAAATGGTAGTAACAGTAACTATAATATTTTATTTAATAAAATCACTTTGTTAGGTTACCGTATGAGTTTGTCGCTTAATATGTTTCGATTTTTTTTTTTTTTTTTTTTGAAAAAATAAAAAAGTAAACAAGAACAAGAGGCTTGCAAATTTGAGAAAAATTTAACAAAGGGCTCGGGCGATCCCCTTATAGCTCACCACTGATTACACCTACCGTGAAACTCCCACTTAGTGTTATGATCTGGGGTTGTATGACATCAAAAGGTGTGGGCAGAATTTGCGTGATTAATGGAAATATAATTGCTCAAAAATACATAAATGAAATACTTGAGCCCAAACTGAAGCCTTCTGCACGTGATCCTTTCCAAGATAATGAAGCATTTATATTTCAACAGGATTCAGCTCCATGTCATGTTGCTATTGTGTGCAAAAAGTGGTTTCAAGATAATCATATTCCACTGCTGGAATGGTTTCGGAATAGCCCAGACCTTAACCCAATCGAAAATCTATGGAGCCGACTAAAGAAACTTGTTAGTCAGAAGCAACCCACCAATAAAACCCAATTAATAGAAGCAATAATGTAATCTTGGTTTCACATTAGACAGCTGCAGAACTAAAAAACTTGGTTCACTCCATGGGAAGGCATTGTAAGGCCGTAATTAACGCTAAAGGTTACCCAACTAAGTATTAACTCACATTGTGAGAATTTTTGTATATCTCATTTTTTCTATATGTTTCACTTTTCTTTATAACTGCTGTTCTAATAAAAAAATCCTTCATAAAAGTTATTACATTACATTCTTGATTAAATTATCTTTCCATTGATATATAATTTTATGGTATTACTCCAAAAAAAGCAGTGTTATGAGCCAAAACCTCAGAAATACACTTTTTCCAAAAGGTTTCCACAATTTTGGCCACTAGTGTATATATACAATTTCATTACAATTCTTCCTAATCCAAATTTAGTTCTCATTTTCTTCCTTTAAAGCTAATTCACAATCTAGAATGACCTGCCAGTCATATATACATTAACTGACAATAAGGCATACCTTGTGTAAGCCTAATTCAATATCAATATGCATTATCTCAAACAGACACACTTGTTTGATACATTCTTGTTCAGAATTATCACATAAGTTATAACTACTTACGATTCTCATTCAGCACACTGCCTTTTACATGAATCCTTTGTTCACTCGTAAGTGCTTCTTCTTTCTTTCTGTCTGCTGGCCCGTTCTTGATTTCCCGCTAAATTTCTTCCAAGTCGTTGATTATTCCATGTCCTATAGGGCCCTCAACATAGCAGCTCTTACTTAGCAAGACGATCGATATAATAATTCTCAGATGGCAGCAGACCCAAGTAAGAGAAGATTTAGAAAAACCCTCTTCTCGACATCTTGCCTTATGTACACTCGGACTTCTGTTGTATGCATGTGTGCATTTTTTGAACTTTCCATATATGGTCATGTATTAACCTTCGGACATGCTGATATCATTATTTTAACAAAGGCTCTTTACAAGATTATTACAGGCAAAATAACATTTCGCTAAGTACATTCCGTTTAAAAAAACATCATGTAAAAGTGAACATGATAAGTTATAGTCACATATCATGAGAGATTTTACAACATAACAGGTTAAACAGCATCATCCTAGCAGAGGGACTTGTACCACTGCTGTTTAACTTGTATAACTCAAGTTCATCGCTCAGATGGTCTGGAGGGGAATATACATTTATATGGTAATGATGCAAAGTTAGATATGATGTATAGGACAATTTATCAGGTGATATATAAAGAATACTTGCAGACTGACTTGAACAGATAGTCTATAAGCAAGTGTGGTGTTTATTGTTGCTATGTGAATAACTTTGCACATAGCAACATTTTGGACTGAGGTCCCCCATAGGCTGAACTCGATAGAGATAGAGTAACAACCTCTGTTAATGAACTGTCAGGACTGCATGCATGCCAAATGATTCTACAGTTCTCTATGTTCAATCAACTTCTTGCTGCATATTGTATTAATGGGAATTTGCTGAAGCAGTTGATGAAAGTGGGAGGGGAGGCAAGTTAAAGTACACATTGCTAAGGGTTAAGTCATCATCTTGGATAATGTTGAAGCAAAAACATACAGAAATAAGGAAGCTACTCTCCCACTAATTTACAAGGCTTTGATAAGACTACACCTGAACCACCATGCTTAGAATGGTGGTTTGGGTTCTAGTGGATTTGGAATAAATACAAGGTTGAAGGAATGTGTGGCCTGCAAAGTTTGAGAAAACAGGAGAGGGAGAAGAGAGCAGAGTAGAAGAGATGATAGAAAGATAAGTGGGTAAATAATCTACAGTACAGACATAAGGAAATTTTGTAGCTTATGGTTGGTGAGGGAGAATAAGTTTCATCCCTGTAAACTAAGCAGTGTTAGGTCCTGGTTCTTCTCATGGTGTAGGATGAGTGAACTGAATTTTCCACTAGGTATTATGAGTGTATCTTCTGCATCATACAATCTGAAAAGGGCCCTTTCCCGATGAATCCACAAATCCCTGGAAGTGCCAGTAATAATAATACTTTGTCTGAAAAAAATGTTTTCATATTGATTCATTTATCAACTAATAAAATGCTATTTTTGCTAAAGGCTGGTTCTGCTGAATATTTACCATTTTTGGATGAAAAATGAGGTGATTAGAATTGGTTGACTAGGTACCATGAATGAAACCAGATGCTATTTTTTTTGTTTATCCTGTTTTTGTTTACTTTCTGTTATGTGATTTCTTGTGTGTTACTGTATGTTGTGAATGTTACAAACCATGCTGTGAAGATCACAAGGCCACTCAAGTTTGTGTGCATTTTATTATTATTGATTCCCAACACACAAAGAAATCACATGACCTATTAAAGGTTTTTGAAAAGCTATGGATTGTATTCAGTAGGAAAAACACTGGGTCAATACATGTGTTACAAATATTGTAATAATAAATCATCTCTCTATATAGAAATATCAACATTAACATTTATGTTCATTTGTACACATATCTGAATCAAACTATTTACACCAATGGAGATACAGTAACAACCTCCGTTCATGAATGGTCAGGACTACATGCATGCTAAATGATTCTACAGTTCTCTATATTCAATCAAGCTCTTGTTCTATAGTCAGTTTTATGAACATGATCTAATTCATGCAACCATGCTCATTTTGCTTTAGTAAGGATAATGGTACAACCATGATGTGCCTCATTTTTCTCATATTAAGGTAATATGTATCAGCAAAATTTGTTGCTGATTTCATTGTAAATTTTTGAGCAGATTTTCTGCAGCTTTTTTCAAGAAAGTTTTATTTTGTCCTACAGCCACTACTAAGTTGGAAAGCTGCAAACTGCTGACCTATAGGGAAAAGCAAAACAAGTTACAAATTATATTAAGATAAAGATTAAAACAAATATAATTTTTTGTCAAGTATCACATACATTGTAATCAAGCGGGGAAATTTTCTACAACTACCCTTTATCCAGTGAATTTAATCATCATCATCATCATACGTATCAAGGATTTAGGCCTAGTATGGTCTGTTCCGGCCTTAGAAGTCATTGTTGAATCGTTTAAGAGGACGTCCTGGTTTTCTTTTTCCTAATGGCTTGTACTTTAAGGCTTATTTTGGTAATCTTTCTGTTTTCATTCTTTGAACGTGTTCCATCCATTTATGTTTATATTTTTTAATTTTTTCAATTACTGGTTCTTGGTTTAATTCTTTCATAATATCTTCGTTTCTTTTGTGATCAAATAGGGTATACTTTGCAGTTTTTCTCATAAACTTCATTTCTGCTGTTGTTAATCTTTGTCTTGTTTTATTGTCCAGATTTCACTTCCATACATTAAGACCGGTAGGGCTAATGTATTGTATACTTTTAGCCTGGTTTGTTTTTGAACTAAGTTTGGTTTAAATATAGAGTTAATTACTCCTGTTATTTTTAAATATTTTGCAATTTTTATGTTTATATCTTTTTCATTTTCATAAGTGATCATACATCCTAGGTAGTTAAATGAATTCACCTGTTCTAAGAACTTGTTATCTAATACTATTTTAGTTCTTGCTGGATCTTGTCCTTTAAAGGCCATAGTTTTTGGTTTTTCCGTTGATATTATCATACCATAATCTTTGGATATCTCATTTAGATTTAAAATAGCTTTCTGTAAGTTATCTTCAGAATTTGTAATTATTATTTGGTCGTCTGCAAAGAGGAGAGTGTTTAAGTTAACTGTAGGTGAAAGTTTAATTCCTTGTTGTAAATTTTTACTCCATTTTATTATTATTTCATTTAAGTAGATATTAAAAAGAGTTGCTGAGAGGGGACATCCCTGTCGGACCCCTTGGTTTATCTCTCTCGTATATGATAGCTCGTGATTTAATCTTATTTGTATTTGATTATTTTCATATATACTTGTGACAGCTTTTAGGATATTATTTGGTATTTGTCTTTCTTTTAATATGTTAAATAATATGTTTCTTTTAACTTTGTCAAATGCTTTTTCAAAGTCAATAAATGCAATATGTGTTTCTAAATTATATTCTCTTCTTTTCTCTATTATTAATTTTAGGCAGAAGGCTGGGTCTATACATGATCATCCTTTTCTAAATCCATTTTGTACCTCTAGAATAAAGTTTTCGGAATATTTCATTAGTTTGTTATTTAAGATTCTGCTATATACAGGGTGTTTGGGATAAATTTGACATATTTATAATTAATTATATTTTTCCGTAAGTTACATGTATTAACACACACTTCTCTTCATTTAAAAGTTTGGACCCTTCTTCATTCATATACAAGATGTCAGAAAGGATGGATAGCTGGAACCCACCTGAATCATGGAAGAGAATAACTTGTATCATGATGATTCGTGCCCGCCATCAAAATAAGGATATTACGACTGCTGCCCAATGCTCCCTGAATACAGTAAAAACAATCAGGCATGAACTAGAGACTTGCAATGGTGACTACGAGGATGTAGCAAGAAGAAAGATCCCTAGCAGACGATCTGATTGCGTTCGTACAGCAGAATTCCTCGCAAATCTGCAGGAACAGGTGTTGAAGAACCCTGGCATTGGAATTCGGGCTTTGTTCGTGGAGTTGCTAACTGTAGTCAAGCCCTGGATAACAAGGGTAGCCAATGGTAGGCCGTATGTATGGCAGCAGGATTCGGCCCCTTGCCACACCTCTGGGAAAAGTCAAAAATGGTTGTCTGAAAATTTCTACGACTTCACCAGTCCAAATGTTTGGCCTCCAAACTCCCCAGACCTTAACCCCATGGATTATTTTGTATGGGGCGCAGTTGAAAAAGACACCAATCGCACTTCCAGTAATACAAAAGCCCAGTTAATGGATAAAATTAAAACAGTTTTTGCGGCCCTTCCCAGGGAGACTGTAGCATCAGCTTGTTCGAGGTTCCGAAGCAGAATTGAAGCTGTGATCGATGCTAATGGTGGTTATTTTGAGTAAATCTTGTTGATAGTATTGTAATTAACTCTGCCTGTAATGTTTTTTTGTCAATTCATTAAATTTAATAGATACAAAGAAGATTTTCTTTTTCCTTACGAAACTGTCAAATTTATCCCGAACACCCTGTATTTTGTAACATGAATTTAGTATACTGATACCTCTATAGTTTTTAGGGTCATCTCTATTACCTTTCTTAAAGATAGGAATCACAATTGCTTTTTTCCATTCTATTGGGCCGATACCAGTTGAGTAAATTTTATTTACAAATAATAGGAGTCTTCCTTTGAATCTTGTTCCTGCGTATTTATATAGTTCTGAACCTAGCTTATCTTCTCCAGGAGATTTTCCGTTTCTTGTTTCTTTCAGGCTGATTTCTAATTCTTCTTCAGTTATTTCCTTTTCATTTTCGTTAATTGTTTGCCAGTTGTCTTTTTTAAAATATTTGTCTGTCCACAGTTCTGTGTAGTAAGTTAGATTTTCAGAATTTAATAATAAGGTGATATTTCGTTTTTTGACTTGGATACGAAAATGACTTCATGCATTGATTTAACTGTAGTTATCTTCTTGGGTCTGGCTCCCACTGATGAGAACTCAGCAAAGGTTGAAACTAGTCTAGGCAGTGACCCTTCCCATACTATTTTTGCATTATGGGACACTAAGGCAAGTTATGTGAAGTCATTTCATGCTTATGCTTGGATACAGGATTGAAAAAACAATATACTTTCTTGTCAAGTATAATACATTTATCCATTTTCTCACTTCTGCTCTAACAACTGGTCGATGCAAAAGTGTGACTGAGAAAATGTACTTTAAAAGGAGGCTGATTATATTGAAATAATGTGAAAATAAATAGAAACTTCAATCCCCCCCCAATTCAGTGACATCTTTTGAATAATGAGCAATTCACAATGGAGGTATTTCTAGAATATCACTTGTAGAAACATTTATCTTAGGCAGCAGTATGTAATGGAGGGCAAATGAAGATTGAGTCTTAGATTGATCATTTCGACACAAAGTTATTGTGAAGGTGGTGTTTAATGTGTCTCCCCATTTGGTAACAATGACTATAAAGTGATCACCTCGGTTAGTGACTAGTGATATAAGAACTAATCCAGGAAACGAAGTATGTCGAACTTCAAGGTAAGAAGTTTGACATACTTCCTTTCTGATATACTCCTAAGCATTTGTGGAATGCTTAGGAAATAGTTTGGAACAACAGCACATAATGAGGAATTAAGTAGAAAGGAAATCAATGCTGCTGGCATAGGTCAAAAACTATTTAATAGCTGTTATTTGTGAGGCAGTTGAATGTTAGAATGTGCATAAAATGCCTATGTTAGTACTAACAGGATAGTTAGCATAAAGTGTCAGGAAAGAGGTGGGCCTAAGTGGCTTTTGTTGGTTTTGGTTCTTTCATCCAACCTTATATTTGCTAGTTGTTGGTTGACCCCATATTCAAACACAAAGAAAATTTTTATTATACTGTGCCACTCTATGTTTGAAATCACACAATTATTGTGAAGGAGTCAAGCATCAAATAGCACAACAGCAATGTGAACTTACTTCGCAAGATTAGTATTTTAATGAGTGGTGCAATGAAACTGAAATTAGGCAAGCACAAGAATCAAGTTAGACAAGATATTTAATTCTCTCACAAAATTATTTTTACATTACAAAAAAGAACTCTAAGATTTAATTTATGCATTCTATAAAGTATTTAGATTCTACTCAGCTGAGTGCATCATTTACTGCTAGAACATATAAGGCTTTCACAATTCTTATCCGTTAGGATTTCAACTTAGTTTCACCTTAAACAACAACAATATTCAGCAAAACACTTAAAAAGTAATTCTTTTTAGTCTCATAGAATAATCACAAACTCCAATTTTATCAAACACTTAGCTGACATCATCAATATTTATCAGAGGATTAAAATAGTTCTTAAAAGGCTCAGTCTTGCATTTACATATACATTGTGAGATAACACATTCAAACATGAACTAATTCTCAAATGAAGTTTCTCACATTAGTTTCACAAGGAAAATGTTTTATAATATCACTCATTCAAGCTTGACTAGCTGGTTCCAGCAACACGAAATTTGACCAAGTTCTCCGGACACAAGCAACACTATCACACGTTAGTTATAGAGTAGCTATTCTTACCGGTATGATCATTATAGCTTGCACATTATGGAAAACTCTTACAACACTTCTAGGCACTCGATAATCTTCCACTACAGACAACACAAAAGTTATAGTATCCCTGAGTTCAATAACTTATTTGTTAAGACTGGAAAATGTATATTTTCTTGCTCGTAATAACTTATCTTATGATAAATCTCGATCATATTATCCTTTCACTCGGGTAAATTCCTTTACAAGGTGACAGGAAACTATAAATAAATATGAGTTCGAAGTAAGATTCATTAAAATCAGAACAAGTTTCCAAATCTTTGTTACGTCGTACGATCCCAGGTTAGATCACATCTCACGACCTTCCCACACTCTCTCCAATTTCCTTCTGGTTCCTTCTTCCTATATCTCATAAGTCCCCTCTCTCTCTCTCTTTCCCACTCAAACTTGTTTTTCTCCGCTCTTTCAGTTTACAACCAAATTTCCGCATGATTGTTGTACAGTTCCCAATGCTAAGGCACATGCTATCTCAAAATAACTTAGTTTTCTGACAGTAGCCAATCAAATCATATTAAGAGTCCCTTAGAAATACTTTCACTAACAACAAATAAAATGCATATATTACAATTTGCTTAGGATACATTTACAAATTAATACAAAGAATTTATATAAGATAAATAACTAAAACAAAAATTACAATTATTATTTCAATGAGCAAAAAACAGTAAGTGCTTCAATTACAATTTACTTAGGAGCAAACTTAGCTCAGGAAATGCAATTCATGTTAAATCATGAATGAAGTATTAATAATCATAAAATTCTTCATGCACTAATTTAACAAAGGCTTATTTTTCCTCTGAAAAATTTTTCACACAAGACTCATGAGTGGAGAAAATAGACTTCTTATCTCCTTTGAGGTCTTAAATAATATCTAGTTTGAATAAAATCTAATTTATTACTACAGTCAGTATTTTTGTATCTCTATATTTTTACTTAGATTCATTCTGCTTTCGTTACTGGGAATAGTTTGTTCCTTATTTTTGTAGTATGGGGATGTCTCATCAGAGCAGAGTCCCTCATTTCTGTCTCTAGCATTGTGTCTTGATTGTCTCATGACTGGGTTTTTCATTCTAATGGTACTTCTTCTGCAATCTGTCATTCCATGATAATTCCTTTTCCATCCCCATACATTCTCCAAAGAATCTTCTAAGTAGGATAATCTGTCAGACTTGTCCTTTCCCTCCTTTCTTCTTCTTGCCTTATTAGATCTTGGATGTAAACTAACTGCTTTAGCAAAGTTGATTCCAATTATCAGTTGATCTGTTTTGTTGATTAGGTTTATCAGAATTTGAGTCATTGAAATCTTCAATTGACTCATTAGTGGTTGATTGTATTTTACTTGTAGGTACTATCACATTCGTCTTACGATGCCTTTCTGTCAGCTGTTTCCACCCAATATTTGTAAGTGTATTATTTCTCCAGATATTTCTTCTTCTATTCATTATGGATATCTCACCCTTAGAAAAGTCACATGAGAAGCAATAATTTTTCATAAAGTTAGTTCCCAAAATGATGTGAGAACTCGAGTTGGATGTTGATGGAATAATCAGTAGATCCTGCCAAACAAATAACCCAAAATTTGGTAGAAAAATCCTTATACAAGCTTTCTTATACGCCATAAGAGTAGAGTCAGAGAGAGTAGTAATTCTCACTGGTCTCCTCAATTTAATAATATTTTTCCATATTCTGTGCTTTATATGCATGAGGTAGCTTCTACTGATAATTGAAGCATTGCAACCTGTATCTAGTAAGATATTACATTGATACCCTTGGATACTTCCTCTGATTTTCATCATTGATTCATTCATCTTAAAAGAGTTATCAAGATTACTATGTACTTTGTGAGGAATCTGTCCAAAATTCAAATCCCATCCATAGTTTGAGTATGTTCCTTTAGTATCGAAACAATTCCTAGCAATATGCCCAGTCCTGTGGCATCGAAAGCATCTTGGAGGATCCTTATAGTTGTAGAAATACTCTTTCTTTGCTTGAGGTTGAGAAATTTGACCAAGTTCTCCAGGCACAAGCAACACTATCACACATTAGTTATAGAATAGATATTCTTACCGGTATGATCATCATAGCTTGCATGCTTACGATAAATCTCGATCATATTATTATCCTTTCACTCGGGTAAATTCCTTTATAAGGTGACAGGAAACTATAAATAAATATGAGTTTGAAGTAAGATTCATTAAAATCGGAACAAGTTTCTAAATCTTTGTTACGTCGTACGATCCCAGGTTAGATCACATCTCACGACCTTCCCGCACTCTCTCCAATTTCCTTCTGGTTCCTTCTTCTTATATCTCATAAATCCTCTCTCTCTCTCTCCCACCCAAACTTGTTTTTCTCCACTCTTTCAGTTTACAACCCAAATTCCCACACGATCGTTGTACAGTTCCCAATGATAAGGCACGCACAGTAGCCAATCAAATCAGATTAACAGAGTCCCTTAGAAATACTTTCACTTTCAGTAACAACAACAAATAAAATGCATATATTACAATTTGCTTAGGATACATTTACAAGTTAATATAAAGAATTTATATAAGATAAATAACTAAAACAAAAATCACAATTATTATTTCAATGAACAAAAAAAACAGTAAGTGCTTAAATTACAATTTACTTAGGAGCAAACTTAGCTCAGGAAATGCAATTCATGTTAAATCATGAATGAAGTATTAATAATCATAAAATTCTTCATTCATAATTTAACACTTTTGCACTTTGTTACTCATACTAGGAGCATTCGGAACAAGGGAGAAGAATTTTATGGTACTGGCTAGTTCCTCCTGGCCAAAGGTTATTGGCATTAGTGAGACATGGCTGACAGAAGATGATATAGTTAGTGGGATAGAATGTGAAGGGGAGGTGTACTCAGGGAGGATAGAGGAGAAAAGAATGGGGAAGGAGTATTACTGATGATAGCCAATGAACTGCAACCAAAGAGAGAAGTCCAACTACAGGCCAGTGAAAATAGAATATTTGAGTCCATCTGGTGTGAGACTGTGGAAAGCAGAACAAAATATACAGTGGGATGCTTCTATAGACCAGGGGATGTAAAGGATGATGGGAATAGTATGCATCAGCAAATAAGCTCAATGAGTGAAGGACAGGTAGTTATTATGGGGGATTTCAACTATGGAAACATATACTGGAAGGTGGAGAGGACACATGGAAGTAAATGGAAATTATGCAGTTATTAAGGAATAATTACCTAAGGTAGCATGTGAAGGAATGTACAAGGGAGTTTGGGAAGGCTAGATCTATTAAATGCATCAGAAAATTTGTCTATAATCAATATGAATCACAAGGGAGGTGGCCAAATGTTTAGAATTTTCATTTAAGAGGGGGGGGAGAGATATGTGGAATTACAGGACTGACAGATATCACAAACTTCGGAGATTGCTTGGATCAGTGTGAAAGAGTGAAACTGCAAGGGCTGGATGTTGACAAGTGGTAAAGGTGTGTTTGAGAGAAGTAATAGCAAACTGCATACCTAGAGTTAGGAGAATAAATAAAGTGGGAGTTAAATGGATGAATACAATCATTAAGCAGAAGCTACAAAAATTTGTGGAGGGAATTCAAGGAGAAAGGTGACCAACAGGCACATGAGTAGTACAAAGCACAGGCCAGAAAGGTAATCAGTGTGGTAAGAAAGATAAAAGCAGAGTATGAAAAGAAATTAGCAGTGTAGTCCAAAGATAATCCTAAAAGAGTTCTTTTGGTATGTTGCAAGTAAAAGGAAGAATGTTTATGGCAGAATGATTTTAATGAATGCCAATGGTAGGGAGGAAACTGAATCAGGCAAAATAGAATTATTAAGTGAACACTTTGCAAGAGTATATATAATCCAGGTGGAGGTATTGCAATAATGAGAGAGAGAGAACTGGAGGTGCATAGCATATTATAGAACCTTGATGTGAATTCAACTATTAGATTAGATGGTATACCAGCAGTTTTTTGAGAAGGTGCTAGGGAATTGGCAGTGCCTTTGACTATGTTATTTAATCTGTTCTCAGTTCTGGGGTTAGTTCCAAAGGGATGGAAAGAGAAATAGTTTCATTGAATAAAGGAGGCTCCAAGACTGATGTAGCAAATTACCAACTGATCAGCATATCAAGAGTTGTTGTCAAGGTAGTGGAGAAGTTGGTGAAGAGAAAATACAGGAATGGGTAAACAGAAATGGGATACTGTATGGTGTGTGTGTGGGGGGGGGGAATTGTTTTGTGAAGGGTAGGTCGTGCCTCAGTAGCTTGCTTATGTTTTATAATACAGTGACAGCTCAGTTGGATAAAGGTAATTGGTTTATAGTAATACTGCTCGACTTTGCAAAAGGTTTTGACAGGAGGAATTTATTGATTATAATACCAGATGGAATTATAATCAATAAATTGCAGCATATGACGATGGATATAAAGTTGGTGAAGTGGATAAGAGGGTGGTTGATGAAGAGATATTAGAGAATTGTTTATTCAAGAGTAGAGTCCAGTAGAAGGCCTATATCTAGTGCCATGCCACAGGGTTCTGTTCTTGGCCTGTGCTAATTTGTACATTAACAATATAGGAAAGGATCTGAGTGGAACTATTCAGTTGTTTGTCGATGATGCAAAATTGGGTAGAGCAATAGTTAATACAGATGTTAAAATTTTGCAGGGTGATTTGGATAGACTAGCAGTCTAGGAAAAGAAGAATAGATGTCAGTTTGATGTGGCAAAATGTAAGGTTATGCACTGTGGGATGAAAAGATTACCAGCTGTGTACCATATCGATGGAACCATACTCTAGGAAATAGATGAAGGCAGGAATTAGGGAGTGTTAGTGGATAGAAAGTTGAAATTTAGAGGGCATATTGCAAGAGTAGCTTATGAATTACTTGGTTACTTTATTTGATACCTCTTTATTGAGCCTTGGTAAGACTCCATCTTGATTACTGCATGCAGATCAAGTCACCTGGGTTTCTTGGCAATGAAAAGATGTAGAGGATCCAAAGGCGAGTGACCAAGATGGTAGCAGGTCTATGGACTGAACCTTATGATGACAGATGGAAAAGGGGAAAATGAGTAAGAGTATAGTTAGCAGGATTATGAGGACTAGATTTTTTGCTTGGAAAGTGGTGAATGACTGGAATAGGTTGCCGGAGTCTGTTGTGGGTGCCATGACTGTGAATGAGTTCAAAGCAAAGTATGATAGTTACTACACAAATGTTGGATAGTGCTAAGCATGATGTTTAGGGCCTTCCACAATGAGTCTAAAAACTCCATGGAGTAGCCCATAATAATAATAATACTAAAATTTACACTCAGTAAAAATATAATAGCGTAAAAAGCAAACATACCAAGTAAACCACGATTATGAGATTTTTACAGTGGCTCAGTGTTACGTCGTTGTTTTCTTAAATATTTTACCTCTATTGTTCTCCTTGTGCCTATTGAGATCTGGCTTCTAAGCTGACTTTCTGGGGCCGTTTCTCTCTTTGAGCTCTGACGAAATTTTTTGTTTATGCTGCGCCAGTCAGAACTCTAGGATAGAAACTCTTATCCGAAGAAACTTTCCCAGAATTCAAGTAATACCTTATATAGATTAAGTAGTTAGGTAGATTGAGTTCTCAGTATACAGTCATGGCCTTGACAATCTTAAATTCCCCTTTTTTCCCTCTAGACATAGGTTCCATATTTTCGTGAGTGGTAAAATTCAATCTCTTACTCAGACAAACTCAGGTATACATGGGAAAACATTACAATTTAAACAACACATATAATCAAGCAAATCAAGGTTAACACTAAAATACAATAAATTAAAGCAGGGTAATAATAATCAAACAGACAGGCTATTCAAACACACTCATGAGAATCTTATGTTCATCTATATCACAAACATTGATGTCGGTATTAAACTAGATTACTGCTGCTAATGACCCATACACATTAAACTTGGTCTAGACAAGTTATGAATGTAGACTGCCAGTCCAATTCGATTAACATTACACAGGAAACTGTCTCAAAAATCTCTCTCTCTCTTCTTTTCTAAACTCTGTCCATTTTACACCTTCGTCACCAATAGATAATACAAAAAAAAGGGAAGATTTGTACATTACCACCTTGTTAGATGATTTCTCGATCCTTCCGCCTGTTCATTGTTATAGATTGTCCCTCTGTATGATGGATTTCCACCACGTGGGAGTCACGTGCTCGTCCCGAATTAGCCACTTGTTTCTTCTGGGCTTACGAACTTTTCGTGTCGCTGCTTCTAACACGATTTATCTTCAAAGGAATCCTTTGCTGCTTTCTCATCAGTTAGATCCGCACCGATGGTCTAAAACTCAAACGCTGCAGTCATCTTGTGCTATATTTTCTTCGATTCGTATCGCTCAGCAACGGGAAACACGCTGCTGCTTTGCCATCTTCACACATCTTTGTCGGGTATCAAGCATGCTGATCCGCTCGGGAACTTCGAGCAAGAGACCCACGGGAGGGCACACGCGATCGGGGAACAGGAACCAGGAAAAAAACGTAAAAGGAAGCAAAAAAGATCCCTCACAACGATGTGAATCCATTTTAAACTCCATTATAGTGCCTTCTTTCCGCACTCCAAACTTGTCTACGACGTTCTCCCATTTGCTGTCACCTCCTTGCTGTATGCGCATCGCTCTTTTCGGGGAACGCGAATTTCTTGCGTATTCCACGAATGCCTACTCATCGCTCGTTATGTCATCTTTGGTGGTCAAACTGCGATCTTTGAACTTTCATTCGCACGATGATACACGACTTTATACATTGCGTATTTTCTTCTTCTTATTGTGCTATCTTCTATCGAAGGTCAGCGACCATCTTGGCGAACAAACTGCGCTCTTGTGCTAATCTGAGCAGTTGTGCACTGCTCTTTCCTGTCCACGTCTTGATGTTGTCAAACCATGATATTCTTTTTCTTCCTCTAGTTCCTTTGCCATCAATTCTTCCTACCAAAATAGTTTGTAGAAGTTGGTATTTGCTGTTTCTCATGATGTGTCCAAGATATGATGTTTTTCGTTTCTTGATTATTTGTACAAGATGTTTAGCTTTGCCAATGGATTTTAAGACATCTTCATTGGTAATTTTTTCTGTCCATGATATCTTTAGCATTCTTCTGTATAGCCACATCTCAAAGGCTTCGATTTTCTTGATGGTTGTCGCCTTCAATGTCCATGTTTCAACTCCATAGAGCAAAATAGACCACACGTAGCATTTCAGCATTCAGCATCTGACTTCCATGTTTAGGTCTTTATTGCAGAATAGTGTTCTCATTTTCATGAAGGACTGCCTTGCAACTTCAATCCTTGTCTTTATATCTATTTCTGGATCCCACCGCTCATTAAGCCAGCAACCAAGATATTTATATCTTGACACTTGATCAATATTTTTCCCATTGAGTGTCAGTTTCATTGATGAGGCTGGATGTTTGCTGATGATCATGTATTTTGTCTTGTTGATGTTTATATTTATTTCCATTCTTTGGCTTTCTATGTATACTCTGTCAACGAGTTTTTGGAGATCCATAATGTTATCTGCAATTAGCACGGTGTCATCTGCATATCGTAGGTTGTTAACAATCTTTCCATTTATTGTGATTCCCTCTGGACATTCTTCCAATGCTTTTTTAAAGATTACCTCTGCATATATGTTGAACAGGAGTGGTGAGAGCACACATCCTTGTCTCACTCCTCTTTTGATGTTAATATCACTGGTGGTAATGTTGTCTAATTGAACGGTAGCTGACTGATTCCAATACAGATTTGTTATTAGTCTTATGTCTTGTTCGTCTAGCCTTATTTGTTGAAGGATTTCTATTAAGTTGGTGTGTCTGACTTTGTCGAATGCTTTTTCAAAATCTATGAAACACATAAAGACAGATTTCTGTTTTTCTATGCATTTTTGTATCAATATTTGGGTACAGAAAAGGGCCTCTCTAGTACCAAAACCATTCCGAAAGCCGAATTGTGTTTCACTTAGAGTTTCTTCACTTTTTCTATAAATGTGATTCTGAATTACTTTCAAAAATATTTTTAATGTTTGGCTCATTAGACTAATAAGTCTGAAGTCACCACAGGAATTCGCTTTGGGTTTCTTTGGGATAGTGATAAATGTAGATTTGAGCCAATCTGATGGAAATTCATCACTTTCATATATTTTATTAAATAGTTTTTCAAGAAGTTTGATGTTATCTGGTTCGATTAATTTTAAAAATCCTGTTTGCACACCATCTGGTTCACTGGCTTTTCCTGTTTTACTTGTTTGTATAGCATTCTCTATTTCACATTTCATGATTGCTGGTCCTTGAATGTTATCTTTTATATTTATAGGCTTCTGTCTAGTATCATTGAAAAGTTCTGTTACATATTTAATCCAAATCTGTGCTTTATTCTCTTCTTCTAGAACTATTTTTCCATTTTCATCTCTTAGAGACACTATTTGCTTTTTCCTCAGTTTTCCGGAAATTTCGTTGATTTTCTTATACAGATTGAAATTATCATGTTGTTTCTGAAGCAGTTCAATTTCAGTACATAAATTTTTCATCCAATTTTCCTTGGCTTCTTTTATTTTTTTCTTGATGATGTTATGTGTTTCTGTATACCTGGTCTTTGCTAGGTCTTTGTTTTTATACATTCTTCTTGTATCAATAAGAGAAAGAATCTCATCTGTCATCCATTCCTGTTGTTTTATATTATTCACATAACCTACTTCTTCAATACTTGTTGTTACGATGGCATTCTTTAAGCTATTCCAAAGAGATTCCACACTTTTATTTTCTTCTATGTTAATCTGTTGTAATCACAGGTAATCTGTGTCTTGGCACTTTTATTTATGTTCGGGTCTTTCAGTTTTTCTACATCAATTTTCTTTTTCTTCTTTTGTGATTTTTTAGCTGATTTTAATCTAAGACGTACTTCTGCAACTATGGGATTGTGGTCTGATGAGATATCTGCTCCAGGATAAGTCTTTGCACTCTTTATACTACTGTGGAATCTTTTATTTATCAGTATATAATCAATTTGATTTCTGACAATATTATGTTGGTTATCTTGAGGCGATTTCCAAGTGTACAGTCTTCTGGGTGGAAGTTTAAACCAGGTATTTGCTATTGTTAGATCTTCTTCCTGACAGAATTGGACTAGGCGATCTCCTCTGTCATTTCTGGTGCCTAAGCCATGTTTGCCAACAATTTCTCCATCACCCCCTCTTCCCACTTTTGCATTGAAGTCACCCATCACTATGTTTATATCATGTTTCTTTGTTAGGTTTTTAATCTCTTTTAGGTGTTCATAAAACTCTTCAACATCTTCTTCACTTTTGTCAGCTGTGGGTGCATAAGCTTGGATGATATTTATGTTAACGGGGTTTCCCTTAAGTTGTAACAGCATTATCCTTTCAGAAAATGGAATCCAATTTATTACTGATTTATTGATTTCTTCATCTACTATTACAGCTACACCATGTCGATGTTTGTTCTCATCATTCCCAGAGTAATACATTGTCATATTATCTTGTTGACACTTTCCAGATCCTGGCCATCTCGTCTCGCAAATTCCCAAAATCCAGATGCCCAGCCTCTTCATTTCTCTTGTGGCGTATTTTAACATTGATATTTTTGACAAATTAAGATTCCATCTATTTTTGACAATAACCTTAAACTTAGTACAATTTAATATTTATTTTCTCCTTCGATTTCATTTTAATTTAAGATTCACCCTCTTCTTTCATATTTTAATTCCTTTTTAAGGAAAGTTAATATCTGCATCTTCACATATTATGTCTGTTTTGCCAAGAGTGCAAGTGTGCTTTTGCTTGATATTGTTCTCTTGTTAAATCTTGAATGGAGCAGTTCTATTCTTGATAGAGCCATCATTCAAGATCTAACATCAGTATTTCTTAAATTTTTTTTTTCTATTTTTCATAAATTTAACTAAAATCTTACATATATCTTTTTTTTTAATTTAAAAAAAGTACACTTCATATCCATGTGATTTCTAGGTCCCTAATTATATTACCTTGATTGGTTTAGCCTTTCTGATGTTATCCTTGAAGATGCTGGCTGCCTGAATTACTTGATTTGTAGGTCTGCTACTGTTTTTATTTTCTATTTTTCTGTTAACTTTCCCCCCTTCCTGGTAGGACTCCATCTGCTGTCATGCAAATTTCCAGCATAAGGCAAGAAGAAAAGCACAGTACTCTAAATCTTTGACGAAAGTTTGAAAACTATCTAAATTGGCACCACCTGAATTGGGTAGGCAGGTGACTGGTGCCATTCTTCATTCCAGACTAGCTAAAGGAATGGATATTAGAATATTTGAATGATTATGTACTGACACCTTTCCTTTACTTTCAGCTTTCCTGTGGAGAAAGGTTTGAACAACATCTCTCTCTCTCAGGAGTCCACCTCACATTTTCCACTTCCAAACTGCAACCTTTAGCACAATTTTTAACATGAGTCTTGCGACAAGCGAATCCCAAAGTGAAAAGTGGGAAAAACTATTCCACTTCACAAGGGCAGAAGACTAAGGCTACAAATTATAGGCCAATCTGAGTGTCTTGAGTTGTTAAAGTTAGAGAGGCCAACCAGAAAATGTCCTTCAAGAAGAATGGCTAATGATAAATGAGTAAACCCACACCAGACAGTAACTTCGGTGAATGCAAAGGAATTTGTTGGATTAGATGTGGGTTTTGTGTAGAATACCCACAATCTGGCAATTGTGAGTATTCACAGCTCTGTTCAGAGCTGTGAATACTCACACAAAATCATCCATGCAGTGTCCAACTCCACTTGAGCAAGGAATGTTAAAGTGAATGTGAGTCAACTTTCAAAGTCCTGCAGGTGCATGTGTGAAGGTTATCTTGAATGGGTGGAAATGCAGAATCTTCTGTAGAATTTTCTTGACAATTGTGTAAGGGCATCAATGTGTCTTGATACAACACATGCACTGCAGGAAACAACACTGTTATTCATGGCCTGCTCCATGAATAACAATGTCACGACAGCAGTGACAAATCATTCTCTTGTGAACTGACTGGTTTGCAACCACTGTCATATCTAACTCCCAATGATCCAGTTTCTTCAAGAAGACTAATCATTCATCACAGATCAAATGGAGATAGTGTACCTCATCAAAATTTGTTCAAGCGACAAAATTCATGGAGTGCAGCAATAACATTGCAAACCGTTTAAGTAGTACAGCTTGTGTGATATGCAAATTCCATGCACTTGATGTTTACAAAGCTCACTAGTGGTGAATTTCGGCACTACCTTTTTTTTTTTTTTTTTTTGATTATTGTTTCTGCATGACACACAATGTAGTCCTGCAAAGTTTCACAGCATCTGGATCACTGGATGGCCTTAAACAGGCATACTTTAATTTTGATCACCCTGTATTTTCTATCTTCCTTTTTTATTAGAAACTGGAAATAGCCAGAGAATTTCAACATAACTGGTATGTTGAAATTATGGGACCTTGGAATAAGTTGGTCTAAACCTGTGCTTCCATATTTCATGGTTATTAAAAATGTTATCCTCCAGAATATCCATCAAACGAAACCACAACAGCAGATATTAAGGAGATGAATACTACCATACAACCCATAAGTACTATTCCAAGTAAAGTAAATATTCCAAGCTCATCAATGCATGATCCTGGATAACTAACAGTGAATACAAAAATGGAAAGAAACAGGATTGGACTTAATCAATAGCTTTGCCGAGAGACCACAAAGCAAAACTGGCAATTAATTTTGAATGTAGTGATAATTTGCTTGCAATTAATTTAAGCTTTAGTATAAATATAAAAGGATGGTGGAGATTTTGATAAAAGAAATGTAATATGCTGGATTAAATTTTTTTTTTTCTAGTACAGCCTTAGTTCTTAGAAAAACCAAGGTTTAGATAAGGGACAAGCAATTAAAATGGAACAGGATAAATGTTTCCATTTTGTGATTTCTGCACTTCACAAAATCACCCCACTTGGCATTCTTATAATGCCAAATAACATATGAATGAAAATGGCTATGTGAGCATTATTCCTAACCAAACCATACAAACAACATACACAATTTACTTAGAAGAGTCAACAGCAAATAAGAAATCAAGAGTGGTTAGAGATATCTAGTATTCATTACATGCACGCACACAGTGATATTTCAATTATATGATCTTGAAATAACCGAACTATAACCGAACCAATTCTTGAATAGGTTAACATAATAGATGTTATAAAAATGAGTTGTATATCAGTAGGATTACTGTCGGCCTGGCTGGCCAAGTGGTTAGCATGTCTGCTCTCCAGCCAAAGGGGCTGCAGCTTCGAATCCTGCCGTGGAATGGATGTTTGTGATTGTCTGTGGAAGTGCTAGTGGTGATGGTCAGTGGTAGATGGCATTGGTGTAGTTGTGGTCAGTTGGTGGATTGAGTTGTATTGTCTGGATTGAGTGGATTGTCTTTGGACTCAATGGAGGTGTCAAATAATATTAATAGCACTATATAACACATTGAATTAACTATTCCTTCATTTAACCAACCAGCAAAAATAAATTAAAATGCCTTACCTCTTTTCCATAAGTAGATATTACTTTAAGAAGTAACTTGGAATATTTGAGATTCTGACAGTGCACCTCTGCCCAACTTCGCAATTTCTTAGTCAATAAATCTAAACATTCATCTTCAAGTATCACCTGTGTGCAAATTGATATAGTGTGGTTTATTTATATATATATATATATATATATATATAATCAATTATGAATTCTAAATAATTGTGATACCACTGTATTACTACCCCCCCCACACACACACAGGGTGTATCAAATTAAAGTACCATTATTCAGAGCAATCTGTAGAGAGAACCAGTAGACAAAATATCCTCAAACTTGGTGGGTACCCTAATCAAATCATAGGGAAGGTATTTTGATAATAATAAAAAAAAAAAGTTTAAAAAATGACTGATAGGGAAAATATGGCACTGTGAGCAAGAAGAAACAGTGAATTGTGCATACCATGTGAGTTGTAAGGTGGTATAAATGAAGGAGTGATATTGACTCTACAGTCATTTGACTTGGGTGATGGGTCTCATTTTGCCTGAACGTGCCTTGCTTGTGAAGTGTTTCTATAAGAATGGGGAAAATGCTGCCACAGCGCTTCATGAGTACAGACATTTAAAAACCTTGTGAAAAGGCCCAATGGAACCAAATGCGATGTGATACATGGTTTGTCAAATGAAGAGACAGGCAGTTTGACAACCCGGAAGAGGGTGTAAATCTGAAATTCTGGAAATGAGTGAAGGTGTTGAGCAGTCATATGAGAATGCTCTAGGTTCATACATACTGTGCACATGCCACATCAAGACAATTAGATTTGCCATACACAACAGTATACAGAACAATGCTACCCATATAAACTCAGCCACAGCCAAGAGTTTCAAATGATAAATGCCAGTGTATGAGAAATGTCTTGCATGCATGGAGATGGATGAGGATTGGCCTTGGAACATACTCAACTGTTCAGCAATTATTGCATCAACTCACAGAGAATAAAGTAATCAGTTACTCATTTTCTATGAAATGTGGCTACTGCATTCAGCAAACCTTAACTCCTGTGACTTCTGGCCTGGCTTTTGAGTTACCTCAAAAGCATGGCATATCAGGACAAGTTCACCAGATTTGAAAGACAAAATCACACAATATGTAAAGCCTTTCGACAGATCAGTTGTGTTCCACTGTACACAATGCTGTATGGCAGCATCAGCTATTGGTCCTACACAAAGGCCAGCATATCAAACATCACCTCCCCTGATCATCCGGATCCCCTCAAGCTCCTTGCAGCATACCAGCTAGATATGACATATTTTCTGTATCATATACCATCCAGTTCGCATTAATATAATTTTCTTCCCCTCACAGTGCCATATTTCCCTTATCGGTATGAAGTCATTTTTGAACTAATTTATTTATCGTCAAAATCTCTTTCCCATGATCTGGTTAGGTTACCCATGAAGTTTGAGGGTATTTCATCTACTGGTTCTCTCTCTCTCTACAGATTGTTCTGAATAGTGGAACTTTAAGTTGAAACACACACACACAACAATTGATTCTCACTGAAGCAAATCTGTAAGATCACAAAAATTATTTGTTAGTATTGTCAGTATTCTCAATCAATTAAATATCAAAAAGAGATTGAGTGACATAGTCAATAAGAAGATACTTCAATATTTTGGTCATATATCATGATGAGATGGTGATAACATCAAGAAGGAAAGCATGCAAGGAAAAGTAGGAGGTAAATGCAAGAAGGAAGACCAACAGCGAGATGGATAAATCAAATCCAAAGGATCTCAAGACTTTCCTTGGGAGAAGCAACTGGCAAGGCAAGAGAGAAGTAGATGGAGAAACATTGTTGCTAAGGTCACGAGTCTTCAGGCATTAGGAGATCAATGAAGATGAATTTATTTCACAATAGCACTGTTGGGACTTTTGGCAGTTACAATGTTACTTGTCATAACAGTTTTTAATATGAAGTCATTTTTGAACTAATTTATTTATCGTCTAAATCTCTTTCCCATGATCTGGTTAGGTTACCCATGAAGTTTTTATGTCAACTGCATAAAGATGAGCCTGATTTATTGTTCACGTTATTTTATTTAGATAGAACAAGATAAAAGAATGGAGTGGATGAGATGGGGGTATTAAAGCTATCTCAAGAACTTGATCTGAAGACGAGAGCAGGAATGTTTGGAATATAGTCACTGATGCTGAAGGAAATGTGCCAGAAAATTAGCAATGCCTCTGAGTTGATAATTCAATTTGAGACTCAACATGGGTACATTCCTAATAAGTAGAAAGGAAAGAGATGATTCCATTACACAATGCTAGAGATAGGACTAAAGCAACAATTCTAGATCTATCGATATCTCTAAAGAGATTAAGGTGTTGGAGAAGATAATTAGGACCTGCATCTAGAAATGGATAGATGCATCCTCTATATATGGAAACAGAATGATTTGTAAAAAATTAGTTCCTACTTTAGCAATTTGCTTGTATTTTATGATACAGTGGCTGCAATGTTGGATAAGGAGAAATGGATATACCATGATAATTCTGGATTCTATACTGGAGGTTGGTATATATACAGAGGAATCGTTATACAGAACAGACTTGTGATATGGATAGGAGAATGGCTCAATAATGGTTATCAGAATAATATATGGAGATGCTGAATCAAATAGGAGGAGGGTGATCATGGTGTATCACAGATCAGTGATACAATGATATTTAGGTTGGTCTAGATGCTAATATACAATTACCTGCTTACAATATAAAGTTAATGAGGGTGATAAGGGTCATATCTGATATAGAATCCTTGTAGGCTGGTCTGAACAAACTGGTTCTATAGAGAAATGATAAATGAATATCAGTTCAATGCTGTTAAGTGCAAGATTATGCATTTTGAACTGAGGACACTGTAGATAAGAATATTATATTAATGCTAATTTTCTACAAGTGATCAATGACAAAGAAGCTAAAGACTTGGGGGTGATGGTATATGAAGAGTTAAAATTTAGGGGCTATGCTTGTAAGTCATCATGCTAGTTGAAAAGAAGTCTAATTTACAGGAATAAAGAAGTTATTCTCCTACCTTACTGGACTTTGATATGATGGTATCATGACTAGTATGCTCAGAAATGTCACCTGAGTTCAGAAGAGATGAGAAGATAACTGAAAAGATCTAGCAGCAGAGGATAACCAAGATGATATCTGCCTATGGAATTGTGCATTTGAGGACAGAGTGAGGGACAGTGTCTTAAAAGTTTCAGTAATAAATGGATGAGAAGAGACATGAAAGAAACACTCAAGTTGATAAGTAAATCTTACAGTATAGACAAATGAGAATTTACAGCTCAGCAAGTGGAGAGGGGAGGGGGGGGGGACTGGAATCAGGGCCATCCCTGGAAGCTGAGTGTGCGGAGGAAACCTGTGAGGTTTTGTCAGCTCATAGCATGTATGGAAAGGACTACCAGTAAATGCTGTGTATGCATCTTCAATGAATGTTTTCAAAGAAAGATACAACAGGTATTTATTAAGCACTGTGTGGCCTGAAAGAAACATTTTCTCAATGAGTAGAACTGGAGGAATTTGCATCATAACAATGACAAACAACAAGGTGAAATCATCATGAAATAATAAAATGAAAATTAAGGGTATACATCTGAGTGTCATATATATTTGAAGTTTTGCTGCTCAAGGTATTTGAACTGCTCATGCATAAATACTTTATAGCTTATAAATTATTTGTAAATGAATTGCATATTGTGAATACACTATACTACATTTCAAGGCTTAAACAATTTTGCACGGGGTGCTTAAGGGTCAAAGCTGTATAATTGAGAGGAAACCTCCACATAGCCTTTAAAGGAATGCGGAGAACCGACCAGGGATTCTGACCTAATGTCCAATCCTCACCTTCTCGTGGTACAACCTGTTGGGTATCATCTACCTGGATACTGAACGAACGAGGATAAGCTGGCAATTTGGGATTTAACCGACCAAATTTTATTCTTATTAGTTAAACCGAAATACAAAATGATAGTACAACATGACAAAATTTCATGCCAGCTGGGGCATCGCCCGGTTAAACAAGGCCCCCGTTTTCACCAGAGAACCAGGGCGAACAGCGAAAAGTCAGCTACTGGAACAAATCTGAAAACACACCCTAACTCAAAATCACCAGAGTTAAAGATCGGTACTATCAACATAAGAAGACTGAATGGCAAAGAACTGCTGAGATCTTTCTGCGCAATAAATACAAAATGTTATATTCAGACAATGACAATCAAGGAAAAGAAGGAGTAGCCAGTATTCAACACAAAATACGAGGCTAATCTTCTTGAATGGCAGGCAGTCTCAAGTAGAGTAATGTGGGCAAATATGAATATGGGGAGCTGGACAATGAGACTCATTTGTGCCTATGGTCACACAGAAGGTTCTACTAAGGTAGAAGTGGAGAAATTTTTGAGGTTTTAGAAAAAGCAACTGACATAATGAAAATGGAAAAGTTGTTCTTGTTGGGGATCTAAATAGCAGAGTAGGAAATGATTGTCAAACATACAAAAATATTTTAGGAAAATTTGGAGAAAAAAGCAAAGCTAATAATAATGACAAATATCTGTTGGATTTCTGCTCAGGACATGGACTGGTTATTACTAACACTATGTTCCAACATAAAAATGTGCACAAATTCACATGGAGAGAAAAGGCAAGGAATAAGAAAAGACTCGTTGACTTTGCTATTGTTCATAGTGATGTTTTCTCCCTGGTGCAGGACACCAGAGTGTACAGAGGATTTGAAATTGGAAATGATCACTATTTAATCTTGAGCAGGATAAAATTGAATTTCATATCGAAAAGAATAACATGTAAGAAAGTTTTAAAGCAAATAAAAGTTGAGCATCTCTCAGATGTGAATTGTAGACTAAAATACACAAAGAATATTGAAGAAAAAATGAAAGAGTTTGAGAACAGGAACCAAACCTTGGAGATTCAGTGGCAAGCCTTGAAGAAAACCCTGATTGATTCAGCTAGAGAGGCATGAGGTGAAGTTGTCTGCAAGGATAGAAAAATTAGAACTCCATGGTGGACACAGGAAGTTAAAGAGGCAGTGAAGGAAAAGAAGAAAGCATATCAAAAGTTCCTGGCAAATAAGTCAGCTTGTGCTCTTAAAGAATACAGAGACAAATGTAAGAAAGCTAAACACTGTGTAAAACTAGCTAAACAAAAGTCATGGGAGGACTTTGGCAAAAACAGAAAATAAATATCAAGCAGGCAGTAAAATATTCTGGTGGTTGTTGAAGAAGCTTAGAAATGGAGGAAAGAGTGCTGTAAAAGGAGTTAGAGATGATAAAGGTGACATGAAAACAGGAGAAAAAGATATCCTTGAAGTATGGCATAATTACTTCGAAAAATTGCTAAACGAAACAAGCAGTGATGGTACAGTGGTAAAAAACACTTGACAGGCATACAGTCAGGAATACATATCCATACTTGAAGTAGAAAAAGCCATCAAAGGCTTGAAATGTTGAAAGGCAGCAGGAGTAGATGATATTCGACCAGAAATGCTGAGGTATGGTGGTATAAAAGTCTTACAGTGGCTGCACTGCATAGTTCAGAATGCCTGGACAAAGGGACGAATTCTCAATGATTGGAGTAGAGCTCTCATAGTACCCATATATAAAAAGGGAAATAAAACTGAATGTGAGAATTACGTTCAATTCATAAAAACTTCTAAGATTTATGCAAGTACACTTGAGAAACTGCCGAGAAGAATTGTAAAAGAAAAGCTTGGCAAAGAACAAGTTGGATTCGGGTCAAATAGAGGCTGTCAGGATCAGATCTTCACTTTACATCAAAAAGTGGAAAAATCATGAGAATATAACCAAGATCTGTATTTAATTTTTGTCGATTTGGAAAAGGCATATGACAAGATGCCAAGAGAGAAGCTATTCAATACGCTACAGTTATATGGTGTCAATGGGGCATTATATCAAACAATACTTAGTCTTTATTTGAGTTGTAAGTCAGCAATTAGAATTGAAGGAAGTACAAGAAGATGGTTTAATGTTAAATCTGATGTGAGACAAGGATGTACATTATCTTCTCTGTTATTCATTATCTATATGGATCACATTATGAAGGAAAGTGGTATTAAACCTGATATCAGAATTGGAGATGTTAATGTCAGCTCTTTGCTTTATGCGGATGATGTTATACTTCTAAATAAATCTGCTACAAGTCTGCAAGATTCTCTGACTAAATTGAATAACTGTTGTAATAGATATGGTATGAAGGTCAGCAATAAAAAGACAAAGACAATTAAAATAAGTAAAATCACTGAAAATGTCAACTGTGTTGTGAATGGAGAACCTGTGGAACAAGTAAAACATTTCAGCTACTTAGGCATAATTTTTAGTGAAGATGGTAAATTAAATATAGAAATAGACAACAGAATCAACAAGGCTGGTATGGTAGGAAGTCAAATGAATAAATTCATATGGAATAAGAGAGAAATTAGTCAGATCACTAAATTAGCTGTATACAAGACAGTATTCAAACCAGTTTTAATTTATGGATTAGAGCTGGGTCAGAAGTAAAACCCTTGACCAAAGACTAGAGGCCGCTGATATAAGAGTCCTGAGAAAGATTATAGGCATGAATAGATGGCATCAATGGCAATGTCATATTAAAAATGAGGATATTAGGAAAGAACTTGACATTTTCAGCATCCAGGAATGCATTAGCAGAGCTAATCTCAGGTGGTATGGTCACTTAAACAGAATGGGTGAGGAAAGATTAGCAAAACAAGTGTTCTCTGCCAGGTTGGCAGGAAAAAGACCCAGAGGAAGACCAAGATATAGGTAGATTGATACAGTACAAAACTTAGACGATAGAAATATAAGATCTGATAATGTTGGAGTTTTGACAGGTAACAGACTGATTTGGAGGAAAATTGTAAATAGGAAGTTAGTAATGATGTAAATTTTTCATGTAGTACTATCATATCCTGTACACCCCTTGAGGGTAAATGGCAGGAAACTGATGATGAAGAACAATTTTTGGAACCACCACCTACCATTTTCAATTCTCTAGTTTCAACCTTTATATCAATTTCTCATGGTGTATATATGTATTTGTGTGCATGCATGTACACATACGCACAAATAAATAAAAAAATAAAAGGCTACTATAGCATCAACCTGTGACAATTTTAACAATAAGACTGAACTAGTTAACATTAACTAGCCAGACTTCTCATGACAAAAGAACTTATGTTATAAGTTTAGAGTTGTATACTTCATTTGTTAGTAATAAACTAGAGTAATATTTCTTTCTGCAGACTGTGGTCTGCAGGCTACTACTGAGAATCTGCAAGCATATTGTAAGAGTGTTCACAGATTATACACAAAAGATTTACCTTCCTTTTTAGTTTTTTTTTAATACCAAAAATTAAAAAATTAAAAATTAAAATTATAATTGCATATTTTCAAAACTATGCCATATGAACAACGTGAAACACTGACTAAATGGCAATGGATGATTATGTTAATGTCTCCTGTGGAATATTAGTATATTAGTTAAGTTGTTGTTCTATTTTTTATTTGTTTTTAAAATACTCTCTTTCTTTCTTAATCCTCTTCTACATTTTACTCAAGGTTTTTATTCTTGCAACTGTCTCAAGGATAAGGTAGTTGACCCTATGTCTGTAGGTGTGTGTTCATGGGGCCGACTTGCCTGTTCTGGGGAACAAAAAAATTCAAATTTCCAGGTGCAACTCCACCCCCACATCTATATGAGACCAGATAAAGGTTCCTCACACCATTGATAGGAATCAAACCGAGTTTTTCAACCAAAGGGCTTCATCTATAACAACTGAGCTACAGAGGCTCTTTTTATAAAATACAATAAATGTAATTAAATAAATTGCATAGAATTTTTAGACAACTGTATTTAAATTTTATCTCACATTAATAACATAATCAAAATCGCCAATTTCCTGATCCCTTCAAGGGATGTTCAGGTTTCTATGGCAGCACAATGTGATTAAGTTTACGTTATTATTAATCTCCTATCAACAATGTTCCTCCAAATTAGTCTATTATTACTTGTCAACACTCCAATATTGTCATATCTAACATTTCGTTCTTCTAAAGCAGTTTTGACTGAAATCAGTCATCCTGGAGACCTTGGTCTTCCTCCGGGTCTCTTTCCTGCCATCTTGGCATCAAACACCTGTTTTGCTAACCTTTCCTCACCCATTCTATTTAAGTGGCCATACCACCTTAAATTAACTCTGCTTACACATTCAAGAATGTGTGAGCAGAATGTCAAGTTCTTTCTAATATATTCATTTTTAATATGATTCTTTCTCTCTTATTCCATATAAATTTATGCAGCTGGCTATCCACTATACCAGCTTTTCTTATTCTGTTGTCTATTTCAGATTTAACGTTAATAATAATATATATACATATTCATATATAACATTATGTATTAGTAAATGAGCCTCCGTAGCTCAGTGTAATGATGATGATGATTAACTTTAGGCAGAAAGACAAGTCCACATCCTGTCAAAAGGCACAAAGAACCTTTATTAGAGCTTTGCAAATGAAGATGAGTTAGCAGTCTCATACAGAAATGGATTCTGCATTTCCCTTCCAGAAATTTGGACTTTCCATTATGCAAAACAAGCAAACTGACTGGAAAAACAAACACAACTGACATACACAGCAGATAACGTAATTGATGCTAACTGCCCTCTCTCTAATCAAAGAAGCCAAGTTACTGACCAGGATAGGCCACTGAGTCTAATATTCAGGCAATGATAATCAAGGAAAAGAAGGAGTAAACATAGTATTCAACACTAAATACGAGACTAATCTTCTTACTGGGAGCTGTGTTTTTTTTTATTTGTCTAAGGGAGAGCCTTAAGTCATTGAAATATGAAAGACACTCATCTCAAAGGTTTTATATAGAGTTGACAAAGTGTCTTATAATTATATAAGATCTAGAATGTTTGATATAAAAACATCAGCTATCCTTTGAAGGATGGCTGATGATTAAGTTATCTAGTGTGTTTAGATTTTATAAATTGATCACAAAGATAGACTGAGGTTGTATGGAGGTCAACTATTCAAAAAGCCTTACCCACTGCAATGGGTAAGACATCTTACTTACATTGTACCTATGTATCTGTATACTATTCTAATATGTTGTCACTTAAACATGCCAACATAATTTCTTAACCACCCAACTGGCCACATGAATCAAATATATATACGCTTGTATCCATATTATTTTTTCTATAATATCTAAAGGTTATATTGACTTCAATTGACACTTCACATCCATGTAATTATGGATGTATTATGCACCTCCAGCCTGGTATGGTGGTTAATCATGTTTCTGTTGGAAAACAAAGAAACACAGAATGTCAAAAGAAAGATCCCTATTCCATAATTATGTCTATTGGCTGCTTTCTCTTTCCAGACAAACCTGCCCATAATGGAAGTTTCTGTTATGAAATCAGTAGCACTAATTTCATAACAGCAGCAGCCAACATCAGTGCAGAGTCAGGAATATTTTTAACATACTGACACAGACAGTAGCAGTTGGGGACCTCATCCTATGTGAAATAATTATATAATTATCATCTATATGCATTTTCTGTGTTGTAAACTGCATGTCCTCTGGCCAGTGTGCCTGTTTTTCATCCCGAAAAACAAGCACATTGGCCTGTTTTATATGAGACCAGCTATCTCACTAACTCACTTTCAGTTGAAAATTCCTGAAAAAGTTCTTTGGATCACAGATAGGATTTAAACCCAGGCCTCTCCAACTAAAGGGCATTGTCAAAACCAATTGAGCTATGATGGCTCTCTCTCTCTATACACACACACAAAATTTTATATTATGAATGATATAAAAATTCACTGTTTAAAAAAATTAAATTTCAATAAAAAGGAGAGCAACCAGAGTCACTGGTTGCTCTCCTTTTTTGAGACACTGTCCCATCATGCACAACTTACTGGTATAGTTCACAGAGTCAATCTTCAATCCATCTAACCAATATGCTATCTATTCCCATCATCTGCAGTTTGTACAACTTATGTGATAAGTACCAAACAGTTTTGCAAAGCCCAAGAATATCATTGTACCGTAGCGCAATTGGAAAAGACCTCAGTTCAATTCTCGTCTTGATGAAGGGAATTCTTATATGGGCTTTTTCAATAGAAAGTGAGTTAGCAGATCTCATACAGAGATAGCAGAATTTTCTTATCCTGGAAACTCGGATTTTTCATCCTATGCACAGTCAAATCGGCCTTCAGAACACATGCAATTTACAGATAAAAAATGTTGATGATGGGCAGTAGATAATGATGGTATTAGTGTCATAGTAGGAGAATGTAGTAGTAGTGGAGAGGGTGAGATGAATTTAGCAAAGTAAAGTGCCCTCCCATGATGAGTCCTTGGACTCCCTGGAGGTGTCATGTAATAATAATAATATATTATTAAGAGAGACCTCCAGGGAGTCAGACTCATCGAGGGAGGCCACATACTACACAAACCAGCTATCATACCTATTCTTGAATTCATTCACACTGCTTGCACTCAACATCCAATGGCAATCCATTTCAATCATGCACGCACCACCCTCTGAGAGAAAAATCTAGCCCTCACACCCTTCTTGGCAGCCTTCATTCTCAGCTTCCAAGGATGCCCTCTTGTCCTTTCATTACTCTCCATAAATTGAAAAATTCCATCAATTGAAATCCTGTATGACCCTTTCAGAAGTTTGCAAGTCTCAATCATATCACCGTCTCTTTCTCCTGTTTGCTAGTGTCTGCAGTCTACAAATTCTCAATCTGTCTGATTGTGGAATAATCAGTATTCCACAATCCTGATATCATTTTTAACACTCTAATTTGTACTCTCTCCAATATATCAGAATCACAACAGAAACCAGGAGACCAGACCTGCGCACAATAGTCAAAGTGAGGTCTTATTAAAGCATTGTAAAGAAGCAAAATAACATCCTTATCTTTACGTGTGAATGTTCGTTTCAGCATTGCAATTACCTTTTGAGTTGTATTTGCAATCTTCACCACATTGCCCCTAAACTTCAACTTCCTATCTATTAACACTCCAAGATCCCTAGCCTCATCAGTTTCTTCTAGCCTAATCCTACCAATATAATACAACATTTGATATCTAATCATGCAGAAGTGAATGACTTTACATTTACTGACACTGAACTGACACCCATTTTCTCATGTCCACAATTCCAGCCTATTCAAATCATTCTGCAAAGACTGCATATCAGAGCAAATAACTGTATGTCACTTGTCAAATCCTTCCCAATATCATTAATGTATAGATTGAACAACAGTGGACGAAGCATTGATCCTTGTGGTACACCACTTGTTACCTTAAACCTTGCAGACTCAGATTCCCCCCCCCCACCAATACCACTTTTTGATATCTGTCAGTCAGCCACCCTCTTATCCATGCTAATATTGTAACCCAAACCCATTTTCTTCAATTTATGCAGCAGTCTACCATGGTGTATTCTGTCAAAAGCCTTAGCAAAATCCAAAAGTTTCATGGTGTATTCATTCCCCTTGTCTAGTTGCTAAAACATGACCTTCTCTTAGTAAACCCATGTTGTTCATTGCAAAGTAGATATTCACTATCAACCCATTTCTGAATGTTCACTATCAACCCATTTCTACTTCAAGTATGGATATGTGTTCCTGACTGCCTGCCTGGTCAGTGTTTTTTTATCACTGTGCTGTCATCACTGCTTGTTTCATTTAGCAGTTTTTCAAAGTAATTACTCCATGCTTCAAGGATATCTTTTTCTACCGTTTTCATGTCACCTTTATCATCTCTAACTCCTCTTACAGCACTCTTTCCTCCATTCGTAAGCTTCTTCAACAACCTCCAGAATATTTTGCCACCTTCTTGATATTTATTTTCTATATTCTTGCCAAAGTCCTCCCATGACTTTTGTTTAGCTAGTTTTACACATTGTTTAGCTTTCTTACATTTGTCTCTGTATTCTGTAAGAGTAAAAGCTGACTTATTTGCCAGGAACTTTTGATATGCTTTCTTCTTTTCCTTCACTGCCTCTTTAACTTCCTGTATCCACCAGGGAGTTTTGATTTTTTTATCTTTGCACACAACCTCACCACATGCCTCTCTGGCAGAATCAATCAATGTTTTCTTCAGTTTGCCACTGAATCTCCAATGTTTGATTCCTGTTGTCAAACGCTTTCATTTTCTTTTCAATAATCTTTCTGTATTTTAGTCTACAGTTCACATCTGAGAGTTGCTCAACTTTCCAATCAATATTTGGATAATTAAAGTCTCCCATTATGATGCATTTCTTCATTACCAGCAACTGATCCACCAGGTCTGTAACAACACCCCACTATGTAATTTGTCTTGTTAGATTCCACCTCACACCAGATGGCTTCAAACTCACTGCCACATGAAATATTGTTAGTAGTATTACTGCATTCATAGGACCCCCCCTTTCCGGATTTTCACGGGTTGCACCACATGACAAACATAGCAGTGGGGCGTTAGATCCCAGTGATAGTGGTCTGGAAAAAAAGGATAGTAAAAAAGACTCAAGAGAAGTAGAGCAAAGAATACGGGAAGAAAAGTAAAGAAAACGAGGAGGAATGAAAACGGCAGGTACCGTCATTGGGAAGTCCCGTCCACCACGAACAGGTGTCCCACATGGAGGGGTTTCTGCTGGGGAGAATACATTCCATGCTCAGGGTCAAACTGAAAACAGAAACTTTCATCACCGGTGAGAATTCTTTGCAACACATCACGATCTTGATCAACTGCGTGGATGAAATTTTGACAACCAACCTGGTGCTTGCTGTTCATGTGTCAATGTGTGCAGCACAAACTTGAACAAATCTTCCTCTTGTGCAAATCTCATTCTAAGATTAATCTGGCCATTTTCTTACCAACACCAAGCTGTACAGTGAATAGCCTGATGGGTATTCACTTGTCATAGGCAACAATTTCCCTGGTTTTCACCAGATTTTTGTCTATGCAGAAACTGACCATGCACAGCATAGTTCATCCTCCAGGGATTCCCTTCCCTCTTTAAATGTTGAAAACCAGCAGAACACCTGTGCACAGCTCAGACAGTCAATCGCCATAAACTTTTTTTTATTATTTATTTAGGTCTTAGTATACTTATGTAGCAATTTTCCTAATTTACAGTAAAATTTTACCACAGCTCTTTGCTTCATGACACAACTTCTGACACACTCCACTCAACACACTATTACCTTCAAATGGCTGCCACACGAAAGCTGCTGTGGCACATGAATCAAACGTTGCACCTGCGATTACAACACTAGTAGTCAAAATTATGAGTTTGTTATGTGTGGAATTTTTTCTCGACTATTATGTATAAGACTATTATACTTTTTTTATATAATGTTCATCAAGTAGCTTTATTTTATCGTCCTACATGTTTTGCCAATTTTTCTATCGGCATCTCCAGGGAATAACAAACTAGTAAGCTATATGAAGGTAACAGACCAGGTTATAACTGATGTTTCTAATTCATACAAAAAATTAGTATTGAACGAGACAATGCACGCGTCTCGGGAACGTGATTTATTCGTTATGGCTCATGATGTAATTGTCATGAAAGTTCATTTCTTAGATGTTTAATGATCTGATTAAAGCTTTCCAAATTTCTGGTAAGGTTAGACCTTGATTCTTGTTTAGGTTTTTCAGTTTTACGGGCGACTGTAGCTGCTTCCTTGAAGGTTCTTGAATGGTGGTTATCTTCTATATAGGGCATAAGGCTCTTATCCTACTCATTGTGATGGTTAGTAGAGGCAAAGTGGCAAGAAAGGCCTGAAATGTCTTGTCTATTGTTTCTAACATATCCTATATACATATGTATATAAGGATATGTCATATATATATATACAGGGTGTTCGGGATAAATTTGACATATTTATAATTAATTATATTTTTCCGTAAGTTACATGTATTAACACACACTTCTCTTCATTTAAAAGTTTGGACCCTTCTTCATTCATATACAAGATGTCAGAAAGGATGGATAGCTGGAATCCACCTGAATCATGGAAGAGAATAACTTGTATCATGATGATTCGTGCCCGCCATCAAAATAAGGATATTACGACTGCTGCCCAATGCTCCCTGAATACAGTAAAAACAATCAGGCATGAACTAGAGACTTGCAATGGTGACTACGAGGATGTAGCAAGAAGAAAGATCCCTAGCAGACGATCTGATTGCGTTCGTACAGCAGAATTCCTCGCAAATCTGCAGGAACAGGTGTTGAAGAACCCTGGCATTGGAATTCGGGCTTTGTTCGTGGAGTTGCTAACTGTAGTCAAGCCCTGGATAACAAGGGTAGCCAATGGTAGGCCGTATGTATGGCAGCAGGATTCGGCCCCTTGCCACACCTCTGGGAAAAGTCAAAAATGGTTGTCTGAAAATTTCTACGACTTCACCAGTTCAAATGTTTGGCCTCCAAACTCCCCAGACCTTAACCCCATGGATTATTTTGTATGGGGCGCAGTTGAAAAAGACACCAATCGCACTTCCAGTAATACAAAAGACCAGTTAATGGATAAAATTAAAACAGTTTTTGCGGCCCTTCCCAGGGAGACTGTAGCATCAGCTTGTTCGAGGTTCCGAAGCAGAATTGAAGCTGTGATCGATGCTAATGGTGGTTATTTTGAGTAAATCTTGTTGATAGTATTGTAATTAACTCTGCCTGTAATGTTTTTTTGTCAATTCATTAAATTTAATAGATACAAAGAAGATTTTCTTTTTCCTTACGAAACTGTCAAATTTATCCCGAACACCCTGTATATATATATATATATATAAAGACATTTCTTGTCTTGTCTATTGTTTCTGACATATCCTATATACATATGTATATAAGGATATGTCATATATATATATATATATATATATAAAGACATTTCAGGCCTTTCTTGCCACTTTGCCTCTACTAACCATCACATTGAGTGGGATAAGAGCCTTATGCCCTATATAGAAGATAACTACCATTCAAGAACCTTCAAGGAAGCAGCTACATTCGCCCATAAAACTGAAAACCTAAACAAGAATCAAGGTCTAACCTTACCAGAAATTTGGAAAGCTTTAATCAGATCATTAAACATCTAAGAAATGAACTTTCATGACAATTACATCATGAGCCATAACGAATAAATCACGTTCCCGAGACACGTGCATTGTCTCGTTCAATACTAATTTTTTGCATGAATTAGAAACATCGGTTATAACCTGGTCTGTTACCTTCATATAGCTTACTAGTTTGTATTCCCTGAAGATGCCGATAGAAAAATTGGCGAAACATGTAGGACGATAAAATAAAGCTACTTGACGAACATTATATAAAAAAAAGTGTAATAGTCTTATGAGTTTGTTACTTTTATTCAAAGGGCTGTCCTGTAAAAAACCAATCTCATTACTTAATGGGCACACTGTGCATAAAAAAATGGGTTGACTGACAAGCTATACTTTGTGAAGAACAGCATGGATTAACTAAAGGGAAGTCATGTTTTAGCAATTTGCTCATATTTTATAATAATGTTATAGCGGAATTGGATAAAGGGAATGGATACACTATGATGCCTTTAGACTTTGCTAAGGCATTTGATACGATACTACATGAAAAGGTTGAATAAACTGGAGAATATGGGATTAGAATATAAACTATTGACTCGAATAAATGGGTGGCTGACAGGTATCGGAGAGTGGTATATGATGAGTGTGAACCTAATGGATTTAAGGTGATTTACAAAATGATTTGAATAACCTAGAACAGTAAGCAAATGATACTGGCTATCAATTCCATGTTAGTAAGTGTAAAGTTATGCACTTTGGCGTGATGAGATTTCCAATGGCATATTATATTGGTGGGATTATGTTAGAAGAAACTGATGAGGCTAGGGATCTTGGAGTTATGGTGAATAGGAATGGAAGGTCACATTGCAAAAACAACTCAGAGGATAATTGCAATGTTTAAATGAGCATTGACATATACAAGGATAAGGAAATCCTTTTGCCTCTTTACAAGGTCTTGATAATATGACCACACACCTGAATTAGTGTGTGTAGGTTTGTTCTTCTGGATTTCTAAGGAGATAAAGAAGTTGTAGAAAGGGTGCAAAGAAGAGTGACAAAAGTGATATCAGGATTATGGAATATAGATTAAGACTGAGAGTGTGTGGACTGCAGACACTAGTAAACAGGAGAAAGAGGGTGATATGATAGAGTTCTATAAACTTCTGAAAGGGTATTACAGGTCATTAACTGATGAAATTTTTGATTATATGGAAGGCAGGGAGAGGACAAGGGTTCATCCGTGGAAGTTTGTGTACTGTTAAGAAAGGAGTGAAAGCTAGATTTTTCTCACAGAACAGTGAGTGAGTGCATCTAGTGTGCATGAGGTTAACAGAAGGTAATTATTATTATTACATGACACCTCCAGGGAGTGCAAAGACTTATCAAGGAAGGGCATCTACTCTACACCTCTCTGTCTCCAACTAACCAAAATTACCATCATCATCATCTACACCAACACCATCTACTGTCCACCACCACTACTAGTATTTTTTTTTACAGACAATCACAAACATCCATGCCCATGATGTGATTCAAACCCACAGCCTTTTGGCTGAAGAGCAGATATGCTAACCACTCAGCCAACCAGGCTGACAGGTATAGATCACCCATTTGGTGTGGGCGATCTATGGTCCACCTTGATGAATCCCTGACTCCCTGTTGGTCTCCGATGACGATGATAATAAAACTTACATTAGAAAAAGAAAATAATGGAGTACTCTCTTTTTTGGATTCACTGGTCAAGAGGGACGTGGATGGCTCTCAGCTTTTCCATTTATAAGAAGCCCACAGTTACCAGAAGATACACTAGTGGCCAAAATTGTGGAAACCTTTTGGAAAAAGTGTATTTCTGAGATTTGATGGCTCATAACACCACTTTTTTTTGGAGTAATACCATAAAATTATATATCAATGGAAAGATAATTTAATCAAGAATGTAATGTAATAACTTTTATGAAGGATTTTTTTATTAGAACAGCAGTTATAAAGAAAAGTGAAACACAGAAAAAATGAGATATACAAAAATATTCTCACAAATGTGAGTTAATACTTAGTTGGGTAACCTTTAGTGTTAATTACGACCTTACAATGCCTTCCCATGGAGTGAATCAAGTTTTTTAGTTCTGCAGCTGTTATAATGTGAAATCAAGATTGAATTATTGATTCTATTAATTGGGATTTATTGGTAGGGTGCTTCTGACTAACAAGTTTCTTTAGTCGACTCCACAGATTTTCGATTGGGTTAAGGTCGGGGGCTATTCTCAAACCATTCCAGCAGTGGAATATGATTATCTTCAAACCACTTTTTGCACACAGCAGCAACATGACATGGAGCCGAATCCTGTTGAAATATAAATGCTTCATTATCTGGCAAAGATCATGTGCGGAAGGTTTCAGTTTGGGCTCAAGTATTTCATTCATGTATTTTTGGGCATTTATATTCCCATTAATCACGCAAATTCTGCCCACACCTTTTGATGTCATACACCACAGATCATAACACTAAGTGGGTGTTTCATGGTAGGTGTAATGCAATCAGGATGCAAATCTTCTCCTTACATATTTTATGCCATCACTACCAAACAGGGAGATTTTGGTCTCATCACCCCAAATAACACTGTCCCATTGTTCCGCTGTCCAGTTAACATGGCTTTTAGCCCATGTTTAATCATTTCAACCTTTGTTTGAGGGATAAAAATGTTTTTTTTTTGTGGAATTCTAGTATTTAGACCAAATTCCTGCAGTCTGCGCCGAACAGTCCTTGCAGTCAACTTCACATTGTATTACGCCATTTCATCTTATATACACCCAGATGATTTTCTTCTGTCACGTAGACACAGTCTCATCATCATAATCAAATTCCTGCCATGTACCCTCAAGGGGTGTACAGAATATGATAGTACTACATGAAAAAAAATTACATCATTACTAACTTCCTATCTACAATTTTCCTCTAAATCAGTCTGTTACTTGTCAAGACTCCAACATTATCAGATCTTATATTTCTATCGTCTAAGGCACTTTGTACCATATCAATCCACCTATATCTTGGTTTCCTCTGGGTTATTTTCCTGCCAACCTGGCAGAGAACACTTGTTTTGCTCATCTTTCCTCTCCCATTCTATTTAAGTGACCATACCACCTGAGATTAGCTCTGCTAACGCATTCCTGGATGCTGACAATGTCAAGTTCTTTCCTAATATCCTCATTTTTAATATGATATTGCCATTGATGTCATCTGTTCACGCCTCTAATCTTTCTCAGGACTCTCATATCTGCGGTCTCTAGTCTTTGGTCAAGTGTTTTACTTCTGACCCAGCTCTCAGATCCATAAGTTAAAACTGGTTTGAACACTGTCTTGTATACAGCTAATTTAGTGTTCCGACTAATTTCTCTCTTATTCCATATGAATTTATTCAATTGACTTCCCACCATACCAGCTTTGCTGATTCTGTTGTGTATTTCTATATTTCTAAGTATTTCTATTTCTAAGTAACTGAAATGTTTTACTTGTTCCACAGGTTCTCCATTCACAACACAGTTGACATTTTCAATGATTTTGCCTATTTTCATTGTGTTTGTCTTTTTATTGCTGACCTTCATACCATATCTATTACAACAGTTATTCAATTTAGTCAGAGAATCTTGCAGACTTGTAGCGGATTTATTTAGAAGTATAACATCGTCCGCATAAAGCAAAGAGCTGGCATTAACATCTCCAATTCTGATATCATGTTTAATACCACTTTCCTTCATAATGTGATCCATATAGATAATGAATAACAGAGGAGATAATGTACAATCTTGTCTCACACCAGATTTAACATTAAACCATCTTCCTGTACTTCCTTCAATTCTAACTGCTGACTTACAACTCAAATAAAGACTAAGTGTTGCTTGATATAATGCCCCATTGACACCATATAACTGTAGCATATTGAATAGCTTCTCTCTTGGGCACCTTGTCATATGCCTTTTCCAAATCGACAAAACTTAAATACAGATCTTTGTTATATTCCCATGCTTTCTTGACTATTTGTCTAAAGTGAAGATCTGATCCTGACAGCCTCTATTTGGCCTGAATCCAGCTTGTTCTTCACCCAGCTTTTCTTCCACAATTCTTCTCAATCGTTTCTCAAGTATACTTGCATAGATCTTGCCAGGAACACTCAGTAGGGAAATACCCTCTGTAATTCTCACATTCAGTTTTATTTCCCTTTTTATATATGGGTACTCTCTTAGTTCTTCTATCATCACTTGCTGTTGTGCATCTTTTCCTGCCTTTACCAGTCTGGTTTTGTAGTGACTGGGTGTCCTTACACCACTATAAAAAATTAGAAATGTCACTTTTAGTTAAGTTTCCACCAATTTTTCTTCTAATTTCTTCATAACTGTAGCCTTGTTCACTTAATAGTACTATTTTACATCGCTTTCTGGTGACCAGTCAACCCTTTGTGCCATTTCTTTAATTTTATTACATTTTACGAGCTCACTAAATGAAAGAACATAAAAAAAAACCAACCAACTTGATAGCAATCACATAACACACTGACAAATGTCCTCCTCTCAGCTCCAGTACATGACATCAATAGCTGAATCCTACTGTGACCTTATTGGCTCATTGCCAAAACAAGATGACACCACCTGATTGGCTCTCTAAATACTCATGCTCAATGGCTACATTCAAATGAAGGAAAGCTACTTCAAATCAACCTAAGCAAGTTGTGCTTCTTTTTTCTGGTTATATTTGGCTATCACTTTTCATAGAATACAGATAATTGAACAAACTTTGTTGCATTACATTCTTGATTAAATTATCTTTTCATTGATATATAATTTTATGGTATTACACCAAAAAAAAAGTGGTGTTATGAGCCATCAAACCTCAAAAATACACTTTTTCTAAAAGGTTTCCACAATTTTGCTCACTAGTGTACTTTCTCCACAACTCTATGCACCAACTTGCACAGCTCTGAACTGTCAAGATCCTTGCCTATAACGCATGTCACCTGTTCTTCTGGTTACACACACAGACTAGAATTATTGGGTTGGCAAATAAGTTTGTTCTGTTTTTCAGACTGGAATGAAATAAATTTTATTTAATATATATAATACATACTAGTCAGTTATATATTGACCCTCTTGCCATCTGTCCACCAACTTCATTATGCCACATTCATAAAACTCCTGAGGTTTACTGGCGAAAAACTGATCCAGATGTCTTTTGACAGCCTCCTCATTAGCGAAAGTTTTCCCGTTCAGAGAATTCTGCAGCGATCGGAATAAGTGGTAATCAGAAGGTGCCAGGTCCGGTGAATACGGAGGATATGGCAAAACATCCCAGCCAAGACATAACAATTTACTCCGGGTTGTTAACGATGTGTGGGGGGTCTGGCATTGTCGTGGCGAAAGACAATTCCTTTCCGATTTGCCAATTCAGGATGTTTTGTGCTAATTGCACAGGCCAGTTGAGTTAACTGTGAACAATAGACAGTTGAATCGATCATTCTGTCTGACGGTAACATCTTGTAGTGGACAACACCTTAGAGTATGATCTTCTTTGGGTGCAATCCCACTTTCGAGGTTGTTTGTGGCAGTTCGCTCTTGTGCTCCCATGATCTTTTATGTACCACGTTATCGTACATGACCCATTTTACATCTCTCGTAATCAATCATCTGCTTCAAAAATGGGTCGTTTTCTTGGCGACATCGCAGCAAATCACAAATGGATATGCGAGCAGTCATATTGGCCTCAGTCAATTCATGCAGCACCCAAACATTGAGTTTTGAAACATATCCCAGCTTGTGTTCAGTACTGCAGCAATCTCCTGCACTGTTTGTGAAGGATTTTTGTCAACGATATCCTTCACAACACTCGAATCAACCTTGGTTGGGTGACCGGCGCATCACTGACGTCAAAATCTCCAGAACGGAATTTGGCAAACCACTTTTGTCATACGCGTTCTGTTAAGGCACCATCCCCATATAAGCTGCATATTTTTTTATGGGCCTCTGCAGCTCGTTTGCCTTTTTTGAAATAAAAAAGCAAAATATGCCCATAATGCACGTTATTTCCTTCCATTTCTAAAAATATGTTACACACACGCAACTGAAGTAGGCCGAACAAAAATTCACTGAGAGGTTATGTGAAATGTCACCTTTCAACTGCACAATAGCGACAGGCAAAGCGGCATAAACTTGTACTAACACAGAAACCGAACAAACTTATTTGCCAACCCAATAGAATCTATAAAAGATCACATGAATCTGATCAGATATTTTCCATCCCAATTATAGTGCATTTTGGACAATTATTCTCCTACTAACAGCCCATCATTAGACACTAAGAGAATAAGGCCTAACATTTCTGACATAAGAAATAGCATTCCTGAAAAACATATGAATGATGCAACTTGCAGAAATATTCAAGGATGCAACCTTGTTTCTTGAAATCATTCCCCTCATTTTAGTTTAAATCAGCTGAATTAAGCAATGCCAGAATCAATGCAACATGTAGAGAAACTGTGCAATGTACCCCTGTTACATCCTTCTCATACCTACATTCCTGTAAATTTCTATCAAAGGCTTCACAAGAGAATTCCAATAATTTAAATTCAAATATTTCTTGAAACCTCGTGTTTCAAGAAATATTATTCATTATTTACCTCGTGTTTACTTAATTACATCAAACCTGTCATAAGTCTTTCAAGCAAAGTAAGAAATGCCTACATTATAAATCTGATCAAAATGGATTCAACAAAGCAACTTGCAGAGGATGTGGAAGAAGAGATGAAAGAGTCACTGCTGTCACTTTTGATAACAGTTGTGCAAGATAAATTTTTGAGGGAATTATTGTAATATTTGTTTGAGAGAAAAACTGGAAGTTCCCCTCTCTCAAAAATAAAAAACTAGCCTCAAATATTTTTGTAGCATTATGCAGCATTATTACTAAACAGAACTGATACAGTTCATTCATATTGTTATCCTAAATGAACTGTCTTCTGGTGAAAAGTTGAAATAATAATAACAATTATTATAATTTTAATCCCCCCCACCCCAAAAAAAACCCTGCACATTTCTAGCATTAGTGTCCCAATGCTCACAAGAAAATAAAAGTAGTTTTTTTTTTTTTTTTTGTGAATATAATTATGCCAAATCTCTATAATTCTGGTAATTGGTAAATGTTAAAATAAAATTTACTACTAGAAATTAATTTCTACTTTCCATTTAATTTTTAGTATGTAATGCAACTATTCTTATATATATGTAAATGAGATTAAAATAATTACCTTTTTTTCAATCAACACTTCCAGAAGAGGAATAATATGGCTATCAGATTCAGAACAGGAAAATAAAATTTTCCTGAAAAAAAGATACATGATTTTTAAATCAAACAGCTTTCTTTCAGTTCTATTACAATTATTATCAGGCCTATATAGCACCACATTCTAAAAAATAATGCCTCCATTGTGACAGCCAATCACATGAAAGAGATGTGTCAATTGAAATATAAAAAAACAAAGATAATATGAAGTCTACTACTTTATTTTTATATAAAATTTCTTACCAATCTTCCTCCCTTTCAATAAAACTTGTCTCTTAAGGTTGTTTTTCAGAAATCAATACCTCACTTCTGCTTTGACCTTTCCTCATTTTCATAAACAGATATCCTTAAAATGTCTTCACAATTTAGGAAATGATTAGTAGTCAGAGCCAAGTTCAGATTTTTTCACTGCAATGTTTATCTAAAAGATCATATTTCATGTGATATATTTTTCTTACAGAACAAATTTAACTCCAAACTTCTGACTTCCTAAATTGAAGACATCTCAAAAGGTATTCATGTTGGCATTTAATGAAGAAAACACGTCTAAAATTAATAATTAACTAAATTATAAGCCAATACTTCACTTTAGTTACCAAGACATCTTCACAGACACAAAAACATTGAGCAGGTGCATGTAGACACACTACACCTATAATGTGCCTGCACACACTAATTTCAAAAGGCTGACTCCTACAGTCCTAATTGTTGCCCTCTATGTGTGCAGTGGTGGAATCTTGCTGAAAGTCGTGATGGTCTCCTAGATTTTTAACAATGTGATGCAGCCAAATTTATTTAGGTTTGAAGAATTTTGTAGTGCTAAGGCATATTTCAAGACAGTCTTTCTGTCTTGAAATATTATCTATGGCACGGTTTGCCACCATGAAACAGCTCTAGTGCAGATGATGGATACATACGTATATTTCCTAATATCGGCCTAGAGGAACATAAAAAATATATCCATCATCTGCACTACAGTCATTTGTCTTGGTGTGGTAGACCATGCCACACATACAGATCCTACTGAACAAAAACCTCCCTCTTATACATAAAAAGATATAAATCAAAAAGACTGTTCTTGGAATCAGCTGCATCATGCTGCCGAAATTCTGGGAGACCATTGATGTGTGAGACTTTCAGCAAGATTCCATCATTGCAATCATAGAAGGCACCAGTTAGGTTACTGTATGAGCTAGCCTTTTGAAATCAGTCTGCTTTCCTATGGTGTGCCTACATGCACATACTTAGTTTTTCTTTGTGCCTATGAAGATGTCTTGGTAATCAAGGTGAAATATTTGCTTATAATCCAATTAGCTAATTAAATTTAGTTAATTATTACTTTTAGACATGTGTTTTCTCTATTAAACATCAACATGAGTATTAACATCTAAGCATCCATACCAGATCTGAAATGTATGCATACTTTGAAAATGACAAACAAATCACAGCAAAAGTGATAAAATAGTTCTGAAAACAGCACCTGAAAAAATTGCTTTCAAAAACTTGATATGTGGGGTAAAGAAAATATACTGAAAGCGAGGGTGATTTCATATACTATTTTTCACTTATGTGAAATAATATATGAAAATATAGACTTCAATCAATCTTTTGAAAAGAAACAGGATATAAAAAAAAGTTTTAAAAAATAATTAAAGTTGAGCAGCTTTTACAAGTACCCTGCAGGGTCAACTATACAAATATTATTGAAGAAAGAATGAAACTGTTCAAAAACAAGAGACAAACCTTAGAAGTAGCAAACTCTGAAGAAAACACCGATTGATTCAGCTAAGAAGCATGTAGTGAAGGTATCCACAATGATAGAAAAACAAGAATGCCATGTTAGACAAAAGAAGTTAAAGAAGCAGTTGCAGAAAAGAAAGAAACATACTGAAAGTTCCTAGTAAATAGGTCGGAAGATGCCCTAAAAGAATACAGGGAAAAATGCAAAAGAGCTAATTTATGTATAAAAATCGCTAAACAAAAGTCATTGGAAGACTGGTAAGAATACAGAGGTTAAATATCAGTAAAGTGCAAAATATTCTGGAGGCCATCGTAAAAACTTAGAAATGGAGGAAAGAGTACTGTAAAAGGAAGTGTGGAGTAATTACTTTGAAAGACCTTAAATGAAACAAGCACTGTGGAACCGTAGAACAAAATAGAAAAAGCCATCAAAACTTCAAATGTGGAAAGGTAACTGAAGCAGATGATATTTGATCAGAAATGCTAAATATGGAGATATAAAGGTTTTGCAGTGGCTATAATGCATAATTCAGAAGACCAGGAAAGACGGCCTGAATTCTATTTGACTGGAGTAGAGCTCTCATAGTTCCCATTCATAAAAAACGGAATAAAGCTGAATGTGAGAATTCAGAGGAATTTCTCCTAAGTTTTCCAGGTAAGATTTATGCAAGCGTACCTGAAAAGAGGAAGAGAAAAATTGTGGAGAAACTGAGAGAAGAACAAGCTGGATTCAGACCAAACAGAGGTTGTCAGAATCAGATTTTTACTTTACAATAAACATTTGAGAAATCATGAGAATATGATCAGGATCTACACTTAAGTTTAGTTTTGTAGATCTCGAAAAGGCATTGACAAGGTGTCCATGAAAAGAATTTTCAAAATACTACAGTTATATGGGGTAAAGGAAATAATATACTGGGGTGGGGGTCTGGAAAGTAAAGTCCCGATAAAACTAGAACAAAAATGATATTAAAGCAACTGATAAGAATATAAGAACATAAGTTACCTTTCTGCTACTAGTATGTTCTTTCTTGTGGTTATATCAGTTGCTTTAATATTATTTTGCTCTAGGTGTTTATCAGAACTTTTTAGACCCTCCCCTTGTCCTTGTACAGGGCAATACCTACTCTTACAATTACAACTTACAATTTAAGTTGTAAGCAAACAGTTAGAATTGAAGGGAATATAGGAAGATGGTTTGATGTAAAATCAGGTGTAAAACAAGGATGCACATATCTCCACTCTTATTCATTATCTATACGGATCACATTATGAAAGAAAGTGGCATTAAACCTAATATTAGAAATAGCAATATGATTCCTAAACACATCGAGTACAAGTCTCCAGTTTCCTGTAACTAAATTGAATAATAGGTGTAACAAATTTGGCATGAAAATCACCAATAAAAAAAAACCAAAACTATGAAAATAGGCAGGAACATAAACTGTGCCTAAACAGCTGTATTCCGAATGACAAGCCTATAGAAAACAAGTAAAATATTTCAGCTGTTACACAGCTTTTTAGTGAAAATGCAAGTTAAATCCAGAAACAGACAACAGAATAAATAAAGCCAGTATGGCGGGGATCCATATGGAATAAGAGAGAATTTAGTCGAAACGTTAAACTAGAAGTATACAAGACAGTGCCCAAACCGATTTTAAGTTATGGATCTGAGAGTTGGGTTAGAAATAAAGCACTTGATCAAAGACTAGAAACCACAGATGTGAGGATTCTAAAAAAAAATTAGGGAAATGAACCAATGACATCAATGGCAAAATCATCCATATTAAAAATGAAGACATTAGAAAGGAACTTGACATCGTTGTCATTCAAGAATATGTGAGCAGATGTAGAAATTCGATGTTGCCAAAATAAATTATCTAAAACATCGACTTTTTACAACAGGAATTCACCTAAATTTTCTTGTACAAATGTATATTTTGTATCGCTTCGAGGAGAATTCCAAAACACAGAACGAAGGAAAGAAACCCCACTCAAGCGCCGGAATAAGAAAAAAAAAGGACGGAAAACACGTGCAAGATAGGAAGAGACCCACGTGAGTCTATATATTGATTAATTGTTTGTGAATTAAGAAAGAATTCCCTATCGAACTGTTAAATTGTCTAGTTTAAGGAGATAGTATTTAGAGTGTTAATATTTCTCGTAAATGTGTGTAAATCGCTAATGAGTGAAGCATGAGAGCAGTTAATTTCCCTTTGAGAAAATATTGAGCTATTGAAATTTCTTTAATTAATTATATGTGTACTTATGATTGAATTTTATGATAGAGTATGCTCCTGCTGTATTGGAATGTTTGAAACTCAATGAGGTGGATTGTGTAAATATAATTGCCTAGATTATGATTAAGTGTTTGAAAGGCATGAGATTCTGAGAGATATATTTGTATACACGTATGTTGTATTTTGATTGATGCTAAATTAGGAATGTCAAGCGCACCTAACAAATTCATGTTATGTGTATAACTTCCTGACAGTTGTAATATAAATTATGCTTGTTGAAAGTCTAAAGTAAGTGCGAAAGAATTTAATAGAAACCAAGTTGAGTGATTGAGAAAGACTAAGAATTACCTTTCATAAATGAATCTTGTGATTTCAGGTGATATGTACAATTATTAGACCAGAAATTAAAACTTATTATTATTGTTGATAAAAATAGTTGTCCGATTCAATCTTTTGCAATGCACTGATCCTAAAAAACACTATTTGGACCTAATAGCGGGACCCCAATGATTAGTAGTGATTTAAGATAAAAAGCGAGTAATTTTTGCCATGCCTGCAAACTTTGGCTGAGATAGGATAAGTGATTATTTGTTCTACTAGGGTTTGAAAGCTTTCTTTTGCCTATAGGGGAATTTCAGAGGCACAGTCTTCAAACAAATAAATATCTGGAAATCCCAGGCATGAAAAAAAAAAAATACTTAAGGTAGAAATAGAATAAGAAAATACAAAAATATTAAGATAAAATATTGCTGATAAGAATATTGTGTGATAAGATAACAAAGATATAAACATATATATCATTAAAGTATAATTAAAAAAAAACCTATTACAATGGCACAGTAGGTCCTAATATTACACAGAGTTAATCTAAGGGGGTATAGCAACTTAAATAGAATGGGGGTGAAGAAAGGTTAGCAAAACAGGTTTTGGATACTAAGATGGCAGGAAAGAGACCTAGAGGAAGACCAAGGTCTAGGTGGATTGATTCGGTCAGAAGTGACTTATGAGCATGAAATATTCAATACGACAATATTGGAGTACTGACAAGCATTCCAATATTGTCAAATAAAACAATATTGGAGTAACAGACTAATTTGGAGCAAAATTGCTGATAGGAAATTATTAATAATGTGAACTTAATGATGTAGTGCTGTCATAGTAGCCTGAACATCCCTTCAGAGTACATATCAGGAAATTGAAGTATCTTATGCTTGTTGGCTATGGAAAGAGATTATGGGACTGTAAATTACAGAGGAGTAAAAGAAGTGAAAAGATGGGGATGTTTAAGTTAGTGAGAGAATTTTATCAGTTTAATACAGAAGGATTATAAGAAGAGTAGAAGGGTAGAGGGAAAAGAATCGGAGGCCATCCCTGGAAGTTGCGTGTGTTCTTGGAAAGGTGTGAGGAGCAATTTTTCTTCATATGAAGAATTGTGAGTGGGCCACATTATCAGAACATGTTATGAATGCAGAGAGTGTTAAGGATTTTAACGTTCAATATGATAAATATGTTGTCAATTGAAGGAAATTTTTGTGATGAGTTGGCTGATTCCATGTAATGATGATTGTCTAAAAATCTCCAGAATATGGATGACACATAGAAATATTCCAGTTTTGTGACTACATGTTTATTAGAGAACTGTTTTTAAAAAACTAAACAAGTACTAAAAATAACCCGACAAGTTTCGTTAGTCGTAAGACTAACATCTTCAGGGTTAAGAGAACTAACAGTTTAAAGCACAAACTATAAGAAATTATGAAAAACAAATGAATTTGTTTTTCGTAATTTCGTAATTAATAAATAAAAAAAAAGGTGTCTCCCGTGGACGAGAAGCGCCGGAACAGAGTGCAGAGGAATTGAGGTGCCACGTTGAAGGTCAGAGGGGTATATGGTTTTTTGCAACATGAAAAACACGGCTTTTTGCCTTTTACCTATTCCAGTCGTTCCCAGAGAAAGGAAGTTCCAGTGAGGTCGGGGAGAGATGAATGAAAACGGCGATGCAGCTAAGTAGAATGCCAATGTGCATATAGGTCTTGGCATAGCAAAAGGTCAGCATAGGCCGAGAAGAAAATGTGGAACCTTGTGGACCAACATCGACAGCAGTGCTTCGTGAGCATCGTAGGCAACGAATCGTGATGGTATTCGCATATCTACCTTCCAGAAGCAAGAACCAAAGGAACGTATCAGCCAGGTATCCTCATTGAAAAGAAACTAGATGAAGAAAACGTGAGCCGTATAATTCCAATTGATGAACGCAAGTATAAGCCAGTGAGATCCCGACACCTCGGTAAAGTAAGAACTTTTTTTCAAAATTTTGTATACAAGGAAAGTTAGATGGTGACGGTAAAAGGGACTAATTAGAATTGTGATTTATGAAGTGTTGTAGGACTTTAGGAGTTGAACCATGAATAGGGAATGATTGATCTGAGTCAGAAAACTTGGAAAAGTGCAGTGTGAAAACATTTTAGTTTGTCATTGTCGGGTAGTTCTTGAAAAAATAACTGTGTCAAAATTAATCTAGGAGTGTTAAGTAATTAGGACATCTCATTTTAATAGTGTTTGATAATATTTCATGTTGTAAGGGGAACTATGTTACATCAAGTCCATGTTACATCAAGCTATCTTATTTACCTTTCCTACCAACATTAGTTAAGTTACTGTCTATAAAAATAATTGTAACTTGCTTTATTAGTAATGAATAAATTTTTTCTTGTCAACCAAATAACTTGCCTGATCACTAATCTCAATGCACCACTAATAAAGAGAACCTACGCGTAAATATATTTGGGATAGTCACGACTGCAGTGCGAAATAAAAATATATTCGATTATTGTGGTTAGAAACAACAGGATAGTGTGCCATACCAGGTGTTTGCTCTCGGATAAACAGATTTCTCTTATCTATAGAATTTTGGTAGTGCAGCGTAAACAAATAAATTTTTCTGAAATTTGAAACAGGGTTAACACTAATATACTAACAAAGGAATTGGCTCTAGCCAGAGGCATTTCTTTTGTGTATAGAGTTTTGCACACGTGGGCAATACACTAATAGCGGCCAAGGGTTAGAAGTAATATTAAGGATAGAGTCTGTAAGAATTGTATAATACAAAAATTTAGAGTTGAAGAAATAACAAGTATAAACAATACAACATAAGCCAAGATTTAAGGAAAGGATATAAGATCATTGAGGAGTAAACACAATCAAAAATAAATTTATACTCATTATATATCATAAATATATATAAAATTTTACAGCACCAAATATGATTAAAATTCCTATGCAATGCAACAAAAATCAAGGTTTAATTTTAAATCAAGTTTGGTCATCATTTGGACTTCAGATGTACAAAAGAAGAGAGAGAACATAAATCTGGCTTAGCATATAATACAGCTTCTACTGGTCATGATGTACTCTCGGATAGAACAAACATGTCCTATATTGATAAGAACGTCACATTGCCATCTTCTTGGGAACTTAAAATAAAGAACAGGTGCACGCAAGTGCTACATAACAGCAAATGAGAAACCAAGTGAGGAAACTATCGTTTTCCTAAAGTCCTGATGGTGTCCCCTGGCGAGCTATATTGGAAATTATTGGCCTTTGGGCTGAAGTTCTTCTGATATATGTTTCCCAAATTTGGGCCAGTCTTATGCACCTAAATTTGTTGAGGTTTGGCATGTTCCTAAGAGCTGAGGCTGATTCCATGTATAGTCTTTCGTATTTGAACTTGCTGCAATGTATTACTGTGACTTTCTTCCACCTTATTGTGGTGGGTATCCAGAGCATAGTCCTTGTGGTCTGAGATTCTGATATTTGCTGTCCTGCCTGTTTGGCAGGACATTTACAGCTGCAAGGGACCTTGTATATACTAGGTAGGTCTAGAGGAAGTGGTTGGTCTTTAGTGGAGTGGATAAGGGATGCCAATTTTCTATATGGTCTATAACAGGTGATTAAGTCGTTTTTTTTAGGATTTTGTTGATTTTTTCCGAGGTGCCTCGGATGTAGGGGATGGTGATGGATTTAGAGTAATCTTTTTTGTGAGGGGGGGGTTTGGATAATTGGTTAAAGTATTTTTTTGGGGGGGTAGCCATTGGCTGAGAAAGGTGATTTAGTTCAGTGGTTAGGGCTTGATTCTTTCAACAGATAAGAGTTTTTCCCTGTTGAATAATGTCTTAATAAATCCATATTGTTGTGGGGGGGGGGGGATTGTTGGTGAATGTATCTGCCTATATGGGTGAGTTTTCTATAAACTGAGAAAACCAAGGTTCCATCAGGTTGGTGGGTGACTAGTGTGTCTAGGAAGGGGAGGCTATTGTTTTTCTCTTTTTCTAAGGTGAATTTGATTCTAGAGTGTTGGTTGTTTAAGTGTGTTAAGAAGGAGAGGAGTGTATCCAGGCCATGTGGCCAAATAGCAAACACATCATCAACATAGCGAAGCCATATTGTGGGGGCTGAGTTTAAGGCTTTCTTTTCAAAAGTCTCCATAAAGAAGTTGGCCAAGGGTGGGAAAAGTGGTAAACCCATGGCTGTCCCCTCTATCTGTTTGTAGAATTTTTCCTGCCAAACGAAATAGCCTGAGTTCATTGTGAACTGAAATAGAGCTGAGATATCAGGAGGAAATTTAGCTTGGATTAGCTCTAAGGTTTCTTTGAGGGGGACATTTGTGAATAAGGAGGAGACGTCAAAACTGACCATTATGTCATTATGTTGGAGTGTAAGGTTTTCTATACTGGCTTAGTGTGAGAGTGCTTTGGCTAAATACTTAGCTAGTTTGTAAGTGGGGGAATCAATGCCATCCACTATGGGACGTAATGGCACATTTTCTTTGTGTATTTTTGGGAGACCATATATACGGGGGGATCTAGAGTTATATGGTTTTAGACTGTTAGTAATGTGCACAGGCCTGTGGAGATTACTAACAGACCAGTTATCCACCTCCCCACAAAAAAGATTACTCTAAATCCATCACCATCCCCTACATCCGAGGCACCTCAGAAAAAATCAACAAAATCCTAAAAAAACATGACTTAACCACCTGTTATAGACCATATAGAAAATTGGCATCCCTTATCTGCTCCACTAAAGACCAACTACTTCCCCTAGACCTACCTGGTGTATACCAGGTCCCTTGCAGCTGTAAATTGTCCTACTTTAGCCAAATAGGCAGGACAGCAAATATCAGAATCTTAGACCACAAGGACTACATCCGATTTCACCAGTACAGCCACTCTGGGCTTGCAGACCATGCTCTGGATACCTGCCACAGAACAAGGTGGAAGAAAGCCACAGTAATATACCACAGCAAGTTCAAATATGAAGGGCTATTCATGGAATCAGCCTCAGCCCTTAGGAATATGCCAAACCTCAACAAATTTGGGTGCATAAGACTACCCCAAATTTGGGAAACATACATCAGGAGAACTTCAGCCCAAAGGCCAAGAACACCTAATATAGCCCGGTAGGGGGCACCATCAGGACTTTAGGAAAATTATAGCTTCCTCGCTTCGTTTCTCATTTGCTGTTATGTAGCACTTGCATGCACCTGTTCTTTAAGTTCCCAAGAAGATGGCAACGTGACATTGCAAAAATATTGGAAAGTATTTATTAAAGTTGTTTTTAATTTATATTTCTAGTGTACGCTGTCAATTCCTTAATTATTAGTTATCATGTTTAATGGAGATTCCTTCGCACGCAAGGCCCGCCATTACGGTAAACTGAAGCTGAAGTTATCCAGACAACTGAATCGTCTGACCTTCCTAAAACGCTGCCGGAATAACCAGGTAATCCCAAATTGTGTAAAATTGAAGCACCGTTTCGTTTCACAGAAAGCTCTCTTTATCTACAACCGGGCAAGCCAGGCTTTACTTCGGGAACAAATTACCGCTACACGCGGTTCCCTAGCCGACATAAACAGAGCTATTTTATTGCTAGAGGATGAGCTTTCGAATACGCTTATCACGAACTTTGGTCAATTCTACATGACGTCTCGTGTACTGCGGCAAATAAAGAATTCGAACGAATACGGAGTCGACATATCAACAAGTTTGATAAACTAAAAAAGAACTCGACGTCCAAACAAAAACTACAAACCAACACTGTAGTTAACCTTTCGTCAGTTACCTTAAAGCCTGAAGCACTCAACGCTCGGTCACGTGGTCACAACTTCGCCATTGCTCCTAGGAAATTACCAGCCGAGGAATTCATGATCCAGATTGAATGCGGGATTCGCCACTTTCCAAACTACATCGCCAACGATATTAGATTGGATGTAGCGTGCGTTATCACAAAAGCAAAACCACCAAAAACCAACATATCCATTAGCGAATACAAGTCACTACAAGAATTAAAGAAAAACAAAGAAATAGTTATCACCAAAGCAGATAAGGGGAATGCAACTGTGATACTCAATCATAATGACTACAGAGGTAAGCTTAAGGCTTTACTATTAGATCGAGCAACTTACCTCCCCATTGATTACAATCCCACCAACTCACAAATTAGAAAACTCCATAGGCTCCTAAGAAGGTTACTTCTTGGCCTGTGGAGATTACTAACAGACTAAAACCATATAACTCTAGACCCCCCTCCCCCCAATACATATGGGCTCCCAAAAATACACAAAGAAAATGTGCCATTACATCCCATAGTGGATGACATTGATTCCCCCACTTACAAACTAGCTAAGTATTTAGCCAAAGCGCTCTCACACTATACTGGCAATACACCATCACATAAAAAAACTCAGCCCACTTCAAAGCCAGTATAGAAAACCTTACACTCCAACATAATAACATAATGGTCAGTTTTGTCGTCTCCTCCTTATTCACAAATGTCCCCCTCAAAGAAACCTTAGAGCTAATCCAAGCTAAATTTCCTCCCAATATCTCAGTCCTATTTCAGTTCACAATGAACTCGGGCTATTTCATTTGGCAGGAAAAATTCTATAAACAAATAGAGGGGACAGCCATGGGTTCTCCACTTTCCCCACCCTTGGCCAACTTCTTTATGGAGACTTTTGAAGAGAAAACCTTAAACTCAGCCCCACAAAAACCTACCATATGGCTTCGCTACGTTGATGATGTGTTCGCTATTTGGCCACATGCCCTGGATACACTCCTTCTCAAACAACCAACACCCTAGAATCAAGTTCACCTTAGAAAAAGAGAAAAACAATAGCCTTCCCAAACACAGTAGTCACCCACCAACCTGGTGGAACCTTGGTTTTCTCAGTTTATAGCAAACCCACCCATACAAGCAGATACATTCACCAACAATCCCCCTCCCCCTCACAACAATATGGAGTTATTAAGACATTATTCAACGGGGCAAAACTTATCTGTTCAAATAATCAAGCCCTATCCACTGAACTAAATCACATCCTGAACACTTTCTCAGCCAATGGCTACCCCCCCAAATACTTAAACCAATTATCCACAACCCCCCCTCACAAAAAAGATTACTCTAAATCCATCACCATCCCCTACATCCGAGGCACCTTGGAAAAAATCAACAAAATCTTAAAAAAAACATGACTTAACCATCTGTTATAGACCATATAGAAAATTGGCATCCCTTATCCGCTCCACTAAAGACCAACCACTTACCCTAGACCTACCTGGTGTATACCAGGTCCCTTGCAGCTGTAAATTGTCATACTTTGGCCAAACAGGCAGGACAGCAAATATCAGAATCTCAGACCACAAGGAGTACTTCCGATTTCACCAGTACAGCCACTCTGGGCTTGCAGACCATGCTCTGGATACCCGCCACAGAATAAGGTGGAAGAAAGCCACAGTAATACACCGCAGCAAGTTCAAATAAGAAAGACTATTCATGAAATCAGCCTCAGTGCTTAGGAATATGCCAAACCTCAACAAATTTGGGTGCATAAGACTGCCCCAAATTTGGGAAACATATATCAGAAGAACTTCAGCCCAAAAGCCAATAATTACCAATATAGCCTGCCAGGGGGCACCATCAGGACTTTAGGAAAACGATAGCTTCCTCGCTTCATTTCTCATTTACTGTTACATAGCACTTGCGTGCACCTGTTCATTTATTTTAAGCTCCCAAGAAGATGGCAACGTGACGTTTGCGAAATATCGGAAAGTATTTATTAAAGTTGTTTTTAATTTATATTTCTAGTGTACGCTATCAATTCCTTAATTATTAGTTATCATGACCAGCGTATAAGCCTTTCAACAAGAATTGATAAGAATTGGTTCACAAGAAAATTCAAAGAGGCAGCAAATATGATTAAAATTTCTACGCAATGGAACAAAAATCAAGGTTTAATTTTAAATCAAGTTTGGGCATCGTTTATTAAAAATTTACCCACTTCAGACCTCGGACAGAGTGAACGTGAACCACAGAACGTGACAAAAAACAGCATTGTCTCCAACTAACACAGATTGACGGTCGTATAGATCTGTTATTCGGTTTTTTTAACGAACTTTTTTTGATGTTCATAATACCAACAAATGAACTTGTTTTTCGTAATTTCTTATAGTTTGTGCTTTAAATTGTTAGTTCTTTTTACCCCTGAAGATGTTAGTCTTACAACTTACGAAACTTGTCGGGTTATTTTTAGTACTTGTTTAGTTTTTTAAAAACAGTTCTCTAATAAACATGTGGTCACAAAACTGGAATATTTCTATTGAACTTCTTAACCACAGAAACCTACACATGAATATGGATTGTACATATTAGGCATATTAAACCCATATACACTTTTGTTTTACCAGATCAGAATAATTAAAACTGCAGTACTCCAGGATGTTAATAACAATTGTGAATAAGAACCCTCGGCTCTTATTTCAAATATTGATTAGGCTATCATAATTGCTGTATAATTAAACAAAAATGAATTTGATCTCTGGTCATGTAAAACAGGATGTAGCTTTGATGTAATGTTTTTTTTTCTTCCACTAGAGGTTAGGGCAGTATAGTAACAATTAACCAAATTACTAAATTGGTCAATTGTTACTTACCAAATTTGGCATACTGTTTGAGTTAGGAATTTAAAGTTAATTACTCTTAGTATGGTAGTAGTCTCCATAATGTTATAAAAATTAAATTTATCTTCTGTATTTAGTACTGAATGCCACTATAGTTACTTCTTTCTTTCATTTGATTACAGCAATAAGGGTCAATGCTATAAAACATTAAAATTCTGATAACAGATAGCTATGGAATGTGTTATAATTTATGTTACTTTCAGTGCATATCCAAGTGTTTAATCAATGCAAATTTGAAGAAAAAGTGACTATTTTTTATACTTTTTTTTTTACAGATAATGTCAGATTTTTCCTGACATTTCCCTCTTATATTACATACATTTCATGTTAGAGTATATAACAGTTAGCATATATATATATATATATATAGAGAGAGAGAGAGAGAGAGAGAGAGATATCATGTAAAACAAAAAAAAAGGAACAAAATTCGTGAGTATTTCAGAAAATGGAATAAGGATTACACTGCTTAACTTTTATCCCTTTTTTTGCCTCACTCAAACACAATTAAATCCATATACCTCATGCAATATGTATTATCATCTTCTGGTAGACCTTCTTTAATGATTCTTTGAATTATGTCTACTTGCGAAGCATCTATATAAAACAACAGAAACAAAAAAAAAATGTATAAATTTCATGAATGTTGCTTCCAACAAAACAACTGAAGTGAAATAAATATGGAAACAATATACATATTTTAGTTATTAAGATAATAGCTTAATGTCTAGGTGCATAACCAGTGCATTACTGGTTCAGCCACCATCTTTTAGACTGCAAAAAAAAATCTAGATTTTTTTTTCCTTCTCACAAATAAAAGCAAGTGTAAAATCCAAGTTGCCTGATCATCCAGGCAACTAATTATATCATTCAACATGTTTCATGTAACTTCATAGTACTATATTTTTAATGATAGCTTTCACAGTTGTCAAACTTTAGGAAGTAGATTTTTGGAGTTATTTTAAATTGAAAAAAAAAAAAAAAAGTTTATATTGACATGGATCTTTTCCACACAGTAAGGAAGATATCCATAATTCATAACTGAAGTGCTGGCTTATATGCATGCACTGTGGTCTCGTTAGGTAATCTTGTTCTTATAAGCATTGTGAACAGTATTCTACTGTCCTACTTGGTTAACTGTTTAACTACATGCTTTTTAACAAAAACATAGCAGCTAAGTTCCAGAAGAATGTCAGTGTGTCACTTTGAGAAGGACACACTGATGTTCACTTCATTTATCATTTTTATAACACATATAATTGTAGAATTTTTTAAGTTTCCTTTGGCAATGTATCATATGCCTTTTCAAGAGCTGCAAAGCTTACATACAGATCCTTGTTACATTCCCCCATTTTTGACTCTGTTTTAAAGTAAAAATCTAAAATATGAACCTTATGACCAGTATTTAGTGTGAACCCAACTGATACTTCCTGAAAGTTCTCTTCTATGATTTTTCTTAGATTCTTTGCAAGTACACTTGCATAAAGCCTGATATACAGTCAGTGGGAAAATTAATTTGTTGCACTTAATTCTGTTTTATTTCCATTTTAGGCATGATGGACATTTTGGCTGATGGGAGTCTTACTCCAATCAGCCAAAATTCAACCTTAGCCCTGTAAAACTTTTATACCTTTGTATTTTGAACATTTCTTGTTGAAGAATGTGTGTATGTTATCAGTCTACAGTTTGCCTCTGAAAGCTGCTTGACCGATTCTTCTCAAACCATAGTACAGATTTTTATTTTCAATATTATATAAATTTTGAACCTGCTCAAAATTAGGTAGCCACTTCAAGACTTCTTTTTTATTATTATTATTTCTTGTGTTTTCTTTACATGTGAATTTGTACAACTCACTCTTTGTCCAGTTACTTTTGTACAGCTGAATCTTTTTTATGTGGGAGCATGGTATTAGTAAGGACTAGTCCATGACCTGAAAAGAAAAACCATGCATGTTAACTCTTACTATGGAGAATTCATGGGGATCACACAATTTGTTATACTTGACAGTTTGTTCATAGTGAATTTTCTTTAGTATAACTTTGTGTTCCAGAGACTTCACATTTTGGTATTTTAGTGAGCAAGTTTGTTATATAAGGGGGACTGGAAAATAATCAATTTTTTGAACTACATTTTTAATATAAATTTTGTTAAAGAACAAATTAACATTATTAAATTCTATAACCACCATCGTTAATTATAACCTTATTCCAACGATCTACTAAGTTTAGAATTCCTTTTTTGAAAAAAGTTTTTTCTTCGGAGGCAAAAAATGATATCAAACTCCTTTGGACATCATCTTACGAATGGAAGATTTTATTTCTTATACTGTGTTCAAAGGACATGAATAAGTGATAGGGACAAGGGGCAATATCCAGCAAATATGGAGGATGTGGTAGAAGTTCCCATTCTAACTGCCTAATTTTTTCTTGAGTCATTCTTGCAGAATGTGGTTTTGCATTATCTTGCTGCAAAATTACCCCTTTTCGATTGACAAGCACAGGACGTTTGATTAACAATGCTTGATGTAGTCATTCACAGTAGATGGCTGCTGTGATAGTCTTACCTTGTTCCATGAGTTCGTAATGAATCGTTCCATGAATATCCCACCAAACGCAGAACAGAACCTTTTGTGGATGAAGTCCATCTTTAGGTGTTGGAATTGGAGTTTGATTTGGAGAAAGCCACTGTTTTTTGCGTTTATTATTCTTATACAGCACCCATTTTTCGTCGCCAGTTACGACTCGTTCCAAAAAGGGGTCATTTTGTTGTCTGGTCAACAATGAATTGCAGTAGTGGACAACACCTTTGTAATCCCACCACACACAGAGAGCATGATCTTCTTTGGGTGCAATCCCGCTTTCGAGGTTGTTTGCGGCGGCGGTTTGCTCTTGTGCCCCCATGATCTTTTATGTACCACGAATATCATACACGACCCGTAATCATCCGCTTCAAAAATGGGTCGTTTTCTTGGTTTACGTCGCAGCAAATCACAGATGGATATGTGAGCAGTCATATTGGCCTCAGTCAATTAATGCAGCACCCAAACATTGAGTTTTGAAACATATCCCAGCTTGTGCAAATGATTTTCAATGCTTGTATGGGATATGTTCAGTACTGCAGCAATCACCTGCACTGTTTGTGATGGATTTTTGTCGACGATATTCTTCACAACACTCGAATCAACCTCGGTCGGGTGACCGGCGCACCACTGACATCAAAATAATCTCCAGAACGGAATTTGGCAAACCATCCCCATATACGCTGCATTTTTTTTTATGGGCCTCCGCAGGTCGTTTGCCTTTTTTGAAATAAAAAAGCAAAATATGCCGGTAATGTACGTTATTTCCTTCCATTTCTAAAAATATGTCACACACATGCAACTGAAGTAGGCTGAACGAAAATTCACTGAAAGGTTATATGAAATGTCGCCTTTCAATTGCGAAAAGCGTTGCGCAGTAGCACAACAATAGTGACAGGCGAAACGGCGTAAACTTTTACTAACACATAAACCGAACAAACTTATTTGCCAACCCAATACATTTAAATTAAGGGGATAAAAATCCCTTATTATTTTACAGCCAGTATGCGAAACTCTAAGATCGAAAATTATGATCTACAAGTTTCATGCCGAAGAACTATTGGCGAATTCAAGCGTAAGTGACCGCTTGGTAGTGCAGCACCAAGGCAACTCGAAGCAAAGGTGGAGCAAGCTCCCTCACTATCCTTGATATTTTCTCATAATGTGAAAACACAGCTCCTAGGAGATGTAATACTGCTTTACATTATGAGGAGAGGTCACTACCCAGACCGGTTTCAACCTTTTTTGAGGTCTCATCAGTCAGGAGGTAGACCTGGATGATATCAAAGTTTAAGTGAAAAGAGCTTACATACCTTCACTATATGGATGCCAGAGTGGTGTGCCCATATATATTATATATTATATTATAATTAAGATGAAAAGCAAAATGGCTATATTTTCTGGCGAAGTTAATTAAATTAAGGGGATAAAAATCCCTTATTATTTTAAAGCCAGTATGCGAAACTCTAGGATCAAAAACTATGAACTACGATTACTAAGCTTAGAATTTCGCATACTGGCTATAAAATAATGAGGGATTTTTATCCCATTAATTTCACCAGAAAATATAGCTGTTTTTGGCTTTTCATCTTAATTATAATATAATATATATGGGCACACCACTCTGGCATTCGTATAGTGAAGGTATGCAAGTTCTTTTCACTTAAACTTTGATATCATCCAGGTCTACTCACTGACTGCCAGAAGTTGCCGTTTCCTGCGACCCTGAGAGAGAGTTCCATGTTCCAGAATCCAGTTCCTAGTGGTCTACCTACTCACTGATGTTAATCAAGATTGCAGTACCTGTTCATGATCCAGTTTGTGGGGAGTGCCCGATCCAGCGAACCTGAAAGAGAGCTGCATGTTCCAGTCATGCTGCCAGAAGCTTACAGCCTTGGTGAGACCTTTTTTTTAGTTATTTTTGTCCTTTCTTTTTGCCTTGTGCCTGCTTGTAGTCTTCTGCCTCTACCTAGCGTAGCAGGAGATTTCTGCAAACGGGGAATGCTTGGCCCTGGTTTAAAGGTCTATCCACTTTTCTGGGACTTAATTCCTAGTGAGGAATTTTCTCTTCCAAATGACTTCATTTCTGCCGCAAGTGAAGACCCTCGGTATAGAGGCAGGCGCCAATGTACCGAAGAGGACGTTAGCGAGCGCTCTCGCCAATATAGTGGGGGCACAAAAGATATCTGGTTTTACCCCTTATGGAGCAGGTAGAAACCAGGTAGTTGTGAAAGATATAGACACCAGGAATAAGTTAATGGCAGGTATTGAATGTGAGGGGAAAAAGATCTATCCCTTCATAGTAGGAAGTCTACTGAAGACACTACGAATAGAAAGGTTCCCTGTAGAATATCTCGAGGAAGGGAGTGAGATAATAAAAAAGGTTTTCTCAAAATGGGGAGACGTACAGGACGTCAAAATCACCAACGATGCCAACTACCCCCGACTGGAAGACTGGCGAGGTGACCTTCCTTATGGAGATGAAGGCCGAGGTCCCCAACTTTGTATTTCTGGGCTCTGCCAGAGTAGTAGTCAACTACCCTGGTGTAAGAAAGCAATGTTTTCGGTGCAGATCACTTGAACACCTAGGTGCAGACTGCCCCAAGAACAAATGCAAGAACTGCATTTGTTCTTGGGGTAGTCTGCACCTAGGTGTTCAATCAGCCCTGAAGAAGGAGAAACGAAGAACACAAAACCAGATAACAGATGCCCAGAAGAATATCAGACTCTGAGGAAGAGGAAGAAAGGGAGATCAGAATAGAAAACCAAGAAGAGACTGAAGAATCGAGAAAAAGCAACGTTACCCCAGCCGAGGAATCAGAGGAAGAATCCATCCCTGCCATGGATGCCCAAAGGGTTCTAATGCGCATAATCCCGGAAGACTCCGAGGTGATCCTCCAAAGGGCAATAGACAAAATTGGAGCACCTATGCTCCTCCTCACAGGTCCTGAGACCATAAGTATCGAATGGGGAGACCTCTATATAGAAAAATTAAGTGAACTAAACCCAGCACAACTAAAAGGAATCCCGGAACTAAACGAAGAAACGGAAAGGAGGCTGTATAAAGCTCTTCACCAAATAATAAATGGCAGGGAAAAAACAGTAGCTTCTTAAATCTTACAGAAACATACAACAAAAAAAGAGTTAAGGACAAACGAAAAACTTGTCCTCTGTTCAGAATCAACTAAATACTTAGTTCTATTGTACAACTTATTGGTTCTCTAGTCCACAAAGGGGGGGGTAGACCTGAGAACCCGAGTTGTGAAGGCTTACAGCGAAGCAGTGCAGCTCCTTGTGGGCTTTATCACTCGGGCCGGGTTCTTCCCCTAACTCTCGGTTCTCTGGTTGATAAAGTCCACCTCAATATGGATCCTGTTATCGCAGTCTTTTTCAGTTGTAAGGCATAGTTTAAGAGTAATCTAAGTTCCAAATTTTACCAAACATTTTTCTTTTTTTAGGGGTTACGAGATGACGTCTCCAGACACCTGGATTAATGTAATCTAAAGTTATGTTTTTCGGATAAAGTAAAGTGTAAATTTTAAGTTTTTTTTTAGAACAGGTATAAGTAGATGATGTTTTATAGACCTTTTAGCCACAAGTTTAGCTGTATAACTGGGTTATACAGCTAAACAGGTTGACTGAGGCCTCTTTTTACCTCCTACTATCATACGCTACCTTTCTTTAACTTCCCCTATTACTACCTGCTGACCCTCGGCAATCTTTATACTCCAAAGACCAATGATGAAAGACATTAACTCCCATTCCACCTACTCACTGATGAGACCTCAAAAGAGGTTGAAACCGGTCTGGGTAGTGACCTCTCCTCATAATGTAAAGCAGTATTACATCTCCTAGGAGCTGTGTTTTCACATTATGAGAAAATATCAAGGATAGTGAGGGAGCTTGCTCCACCTTTGCTTCGAGTTGCCTTGGTGCTGCACTACCAAGTGGTCGCTTACACTTGGATTCGCCGATAGTTCTTCAGCATGAAACTCGTAGATCGTAGTTTTCGATCTTAGTTTCGCATACTGGCTGTAAAATAATAAGGGATTTTTATCCCCTTAATTTAATTAACTTCGCCAGAAAATATAGCCGTTTTGGCTTTTCATCTTAATTATAACCCAATACATATCGGAAACACTGATGAATAAATAATAACAACAAAAAAAGTTATTTATCATTTGCGATTTGTCATGAAAACAAAATCATTAAGTGTTATTGTACTGATGATTCTAAGATAATATATACAAGAAAAACAAAGTAAGAATTTATAACTTTCTACGGCTTACACATGTAACAAAAATTATATAGAATTTACTCAAACTCCAATATATTTCATCCATCATCAGGGAGACAGACTAACTACATTTAAAAGATAACTCAAAATAATGAGTCATAAATCATGCATATATTAGCTCATGTCTTGGTCACATTTGAAGTATATGTTATTAACTATTAGAGTTCAAAGGAACAATTGTAGTAAGTTGTGTAGATAAAAATTATTTCAAATAAATATTAATTAAAAAAAAATTATGAACAATTAATAGTGATCACTTCCCAAAACCTGGATGTTGGCATACAGTCTGATCACTTCATGTTCGGACGATTTCTTAGTATTTCACTTTTCAAGGAAAAGATGATCAAATCTGAACTTGCTGGAATGAAGACGTTTTGTCTAGTTCCAAAGAACTCTGCACTTAGTGTCAATAACCAGATTTTTTCAGATTCCAAAAACGTAACATAGCCTTGATGTTCAATTCTAATCAAGGCAGAAAGGCCCTAGTCTATCCAAAATAGGAAAGATAACACGTGCAGGATACTTGATAGACACCTGTTAAGGAAAGAGATGGTAACGTATTTTTTGTTGATAGTAGTAAGGAAGACTGTTTCTATGCCTAGTGTCAATAGTGTGAGAAGCAGAGACAGACTTATCAGATTCCAAAATATGTAATATAGTTTTTATGTTCTTCAATTCTAATCAAAGCAGAATGGCCAGTCCATCCAAAATAGGAAAGATAACATGCACAGAGTACCTGATAGACACCTGGTAAGGAAAGAGGTGAGAATGTATCCATATAGGTGAGAATAGCAGAATTCTTGCTATTTGTTCCAAAGTTCCTTTAAGGTAGGATAATGAAATTCTTTTCGCATCAAACTGTAGTCTGGTAGAAGAATAATAATTATCATTAATTTTTTGAATGGTAGTTTTGTTGTATCCATTACATATCAAACTGCTTTTAATTTTACTCAGTTCATCTAACAAAAGAGCAGATCATATGAACTCTATGTAAAAGATGTTGAAACTTGATAATATCCATTTTTTGTGATGAATGATGGTGGGAGGATGAGTGAATGTATCTGCCAGTAAAGGTTGGTTTCTGATTACAATTTTGGGAAGTGATCACTATTAATTGTTCGTAATTTTTTTTAAATTAATAATTATTTGAAATAATTTTTATCTATGCAACTTACTACAATTGTTCCTTTGAACTATAATAGTGTAATATCATATACTTCAGCTGTGATAGAGATACAAGCACTAATATACTGTATTTGACTCATTATTTTGATTTGTCATGTCGGAAAAAGCCAATTTGTTTCCAACCCAACACAGAGACAATGAAAACCTAAGAATAAGGACATGCTTACACTTCCAAGAACAAGGCTAAGGGAGTACTGTATATATATTCACTCAAAGGTATATCAACTCGACTGTGATTATTAATATTAAGTAAGCTAAGGAAATCTGTGTTTAGAACTAATGTTGTCATTGTAAAGTAAGCAAAGGAAAACTGTGCTTCAGGACCAAAATTGTTGTTATTAAATGTGCTTAAGAGATCTATGTTTTAGAACCATGTTAAAACAGTTCAGAGTTAAGGTGACCAATCGACTGTAGTTAAGTATATGATGTAGTCAACGAGAGAGGGCGCTCGCGAGGGAGATATAAGGCACGGCGCGAGACTCAAACGCTCTCTTGTTTTCTGTTCCTGTGTTCCCGTCCAACCCCGGATAGTTGAGGAAGCTTGTCGCTGGTGCCCAGAAACAATCTCCTGGTTGCTGTTGTCTCCGAGTCAAATAAAGCTACCTAAGGAATGAAGTCAGAATTTCAGTAAGGAGCCGTTGTTGAACCATGCCAATGTAAAGCCAGCGAAGGGCAACCGTCGAAGAGAACATAAGTAAGTGGCAGAAGCCATAGAAACACGTGGCAAGGGATTAAAGAAGTCTTGCCATATCGGAAGTGAAAGACAAGATGGTAATATACAACCCTTTCATACATATTCTAGAATTGTAAACCTCAAAAAGTAAAGGAGCCAAGGTTTTGAGGAGCTCCATACATTATCTTACCCTCAGTGCCTTAATGACTGTTTGGACTAATTGTCTGTGTCAAGTAAGCTGTTTGTCAGGAAGGAGCGGTTTAGCTGTAGTATTAGATATTAGCCTGATTTTCACTTATGTGGGCATAGAGACTTTGCAGAATTGAAATTTGCTTTCCATGTTAGAGTATAAGTTTGAAAGAGTTTGATATGCCATGTATAAAGTTTATATCTAATTGTGCTTAGAAAATGAGCATTGAGTAACCCTGTACAGATAAGTCAAGTCTGAGCTTAATCATAAGACAGAGATATATATTTGAATTACTTAACCATAAAGATCGAAATTTTGGATATCTTAATCTAAAAAGGGGGCGGGGGGAGTTCAGACTCTCAATTTAGTTCAAAGAAGGTAACTTAGCATTGATATTTTTTCTTAAAGTGTACCTTGAATGATTATTCAAAAGTGTATCCATACTAGTGTTTTAATAAATGTATTCTTTTATATCAAAGTCATGAGTTCTGTTGTTCTGAGACTGAGTTACCACTTATAAAAACTTTCGGACCTGTGTGAGTAAGGGGGGGGGGGAACAATTCATGTAAGAAAGAGAGAGGGGAACCACGACTGCACATCACGTGATCCCTATGTTAATTAACGTTATCTATTTGAATATCAGAAATTAGTTGCCGGCTGGTGCAGTCGTTCTTAAAATAAATTTGTCGGCAACGAAATCTCTGATAAGTATGAGAGATAAATAAAGCAAAGATAAGATAGAAAGTAAAAAGAAATAACGTAAAGGAAGAGACATGAGACGTAACAGATTGATCTTTTGAATGTAGTTCTATTGACATTGTCCGATATGCTGAATTAATTTTGCAAAAAATTTATAAATAAAATCAATTAAAATTTTTACTGAAGTAAGAAGTCCAGACAGCATCATACATTCTTGATATACACTTGTTCACTCACAAAAATGGCAATAATAGTGTTTTAAAAAAATTTGCATAATCAAGGGATGTCCATTTGATTATGCAAATTACACACAATTTATGTAGAAATTAATCAAAATATATAAAGAGCACTATTATTTACACAGTTATTACTAAGCCTACCAGTGCCAGGGTATGAAAATCCTAAAAATTTAGCATGGAATGATATTTTTCAAAACAGGGCTGTACACCAACGTTACATTTGGTGCACATATATTGCTCTCACAACACTTCTTCTGCTCAAGAGTGGTATCGGAACAGACAAACTCTAGCTGCTTCTTGTACCTTCTTCTCAGTAGAAGGTATAAGAGAAGGGAAATGCCTTTCTTTGAGATGGGTTGATCTCCAGGTGATGGATGTCCTGTCAACCTCCCTGTTGTTCTGGGGATATAGTACTTTTGAATTATTTCCCTGATAAACATGAGTTGGTAGTCTGCTAAGTTAGTGTTTTTTCCCAAATTTTACATTATAGAGACAGTGGGAATTTAGAATGGTCATATCCAGAAGGTGGAAAAATAGTTTTTTGTAATAGCTAGAAAAATGTAAAGTTCTTGAGGGGTGGTGTTTTTCCATTGCTTTAATCGTGAAGATGGTCTATTATTTGTGGTGAAGGTATGAAACTTGCTTGTTTCGTCAGCTATTGTTGTCATTAGTTCTATGGTAAAAAATTGTTTATAAATATTTAAAGTTGAAGAATCATCAGTGATAATACTGTGATTATTCCTGAATTACTGCTATCGACTTCGTGTACACTTGGAATAAATGCATCATCACGCCACTTGAACAATACATCTTTGGTACACATTCGCTTATGCATGTTCGTATCGAGACTTTTGTTACTATCTTGCTCACTTGTAACACTTACATCACCAGGATCTTCTTCATCTGAAGTACACAATTCACTTAACTCAGACAATTCTTCTCCCGACTCATTTGTTGTTAACAATTCATCAATTTGATTATCAGTAAGATAACGCGGATATTTACTGGTAGACGCCATATTGTGACATCCCTCAAAAATCCCCAGTCATGTGGTTTAAGCATCGTGCTACATATGATTAGTTCCACCAGTTCAAATTTTTCTCTTTAGATGTCATAGAAGGACAGAAACCCAAGTCAAATAAACTTCATTTGGTTGGCAATAGATGGAGGAACCTACCCACGAAGTTTGAATATCTTACGACGATTCTTTCCATACTAAAAAATTGTCTGAATATGGGAGGCGTGCCAAACGAACATATGGGGGCTCAGCAAAGCAGGTGCGTATTTCCGGGCCCGTAATAATACGATCTCAGCAGTGAAAGGGTTAAATATGTCTATGCACGTTCCATTCTTACTTAATAAGCAAGAATAACTACCAGTTATTCTTACTTATTAAGTAAGAATAAATGGTAGTTGATAAATGGTATGGGTTTGCAATATGCATTTGTAAAGTTGTATATAACTAAAGTTTTTTACTTTATTTCTTCACTCGCTTGTGTTCTATTTAATGTCCCCCTTTGTTCTACTTCCTGCCTTGCCTTAATTTCTATTGCACATGAGGTCGGCTTTATTTCTGATTGCCGCCAGCTATATGTTTACAATCTATCCAACCTCTTGGAAACCTTTCAGTCTTGAAAAATTTATATATATATTTTTTTCGACTGTGGCAGACAGACTGCACTTTCAAGAGTGGGGAATCGGAGTGCAGACTAACAACAATGCAGGGATTCGAGACCTTAATCGGAACTCTCTCTTTATCTTATTGTATCATTGTATCAGCCGTGACAACTTACTACAAGCACACATTCTCGTGGAAAGGCTTAGATGTTGGTTATGCATTTTCACTATATAATTTAAGGAAATTACAACGTACTAGGATATACATTAAAATAAATTTTAATATACTTCAATATTTCGGCAATGTCACGTTGCCATTTTCAAGAACTTAAGTACAAGACACATGCACGCAGGCATAACAAAACAGTAAGTGAGGAAGAAGTAGGAAGCTATTATTTCTCCTAAAGTCCTGACTGTGCCCTCTAGTGGGCAATGTTGGTATTCTTGGGCGATTGGGCTGAAGGTCTTCTGATGTAGATTTCCCAAATTTGAGGAAGTCTCATGCAGCCCAAATTTGTTGAGGTTTGGATCGCTTCTTAGGGCTGAAGCTGATTCCATGAAAAGCCTTTCATATCTATATTTGCTACGGTGTATTATCCTGGATTTCTTCCACCGTATTCTATGGCAGGTATCCAGCACATGGTCAGCAAGACCAGCGTGGCTGTATTGGTGAAAATGAATTGTTTTCACAGTGATACAAATTGAACGTGGAATTCGACAGGTTCACTTTTTTTTTTTTTTTGGAGATAGTGCATTGACAGATATCAGATCATTGTCTTGTTTACAAGTTATTTATTATAACTGAGAAATGCATATACAGTCTAAACATCAAATAGATATAGCTACACTTTCCTGGTTTTTCTAAATATTGGTTCTAGGCTTTTATAGGACTTTATGTTCCATCAGGATGTCCTGTTCTTCTGTCTTGTTTATAGTGTTGCAGCAATGAACTTCATCCTTTGTGAAGGTTCAATATGTATAGTGGGTGATGTTCCCCTTGCCTTTCCTTGGTCGTTGGCAACTGGAAGTCTTCAATCGGGATCATGCCAGGGGAGTTCTGGGACTACATCAGCGAAGCCTCTCTTTTTGGTTCCCGACTATAGATGCCGGTGGTTGCAGGGAAGAGTAAGCACTGAGAACCTAGGAACCCCCTTTCCCTACTCATGAGGTCACTTAAATATCTTTCGATTTCCTTTGTCTTTCATCTTCACACGTTACGTGCTTACGCTCAGGCATGTTGATGTAACTTTCATGTGCCTTATCTGAAATCTTTGTTCTTGGTGCTCTCTGACCTTTGCAAGTCACTGCAACTTTTCCCTTCAGGAACTTCCTTTTGTTCTTCATTAATTCAGACAACTTTTTTCTGACTCATTATTTAACAAAGAAAGTTTTCTTTCTTTTGTGCTGAGCACAAATGATTACAAGCAATATCAAAACCTTGCATATATTATGCATTATAAACTATTATCACATATTCACTTGACATCAATTTTATATTACATATTATGTATTTTCCTGACTAGTCTATCTATGCGAAATCATCAGCTGACAATACATTGAGCAGAAATTTACAGATATGAACTAGCATAAATGAAAGATGCCGAGAAATTTTATTCTTGGTGTCATCCTTTATCCAAATACAGCAATCCCTCGATTAATGCACCTCCAATTAGTGAGTCATTTTTTTTCTATACCCAAATTCGATAAGGGTGCCTCTAAAATTCCATTAGTGCACCTATTACATCTTAAAAATAAATGTTACAGATTTTAAAAATTTTCCGTCTATACATTTTTTATGGCTAATTATATTAAAAAATCACTTACCAGGATGAAATAATTTAGTTACCAATTTAAAACATTTTTTACAATATCAAATCTTGGAAAGAAGTCTCTAATTCAATCTAATTGATTGAATTAGAGACTTCTTTCTACATGGATCGAAGATTGTAACCAAAAACGGATTTCAAAAAGCAATGACCTTATTAAATCAAAAGCATAAAGTCTCTTTGCAACCATGAAAGAAAGGGCTATCAATGATGGAAAAGAAGAATTCCACACTAGCACTGGGTAATTTGAGCGTTTCAAAAAGAGAAATAACCTACATGATGTTCTAATCACAGGCGAAGCTGCAAGTGCAGATAAGGAGGCGGCCACAAATCATCCCGAGATTTTGAAGAAAATTGCTATTGTGACCAACAAATATTTAATGTCGATGAAAAACCGGCCTTTTTTTTTGGAAGTGAATGCCTTCCAAGAGTTTTCTGGCCAAATCAGAGAAATCTCAGCCTGTTTATAAAGTGACAAAGTCGAATGAAATTACTGCTAGCAATATGCGAGCCATTTGGAAGTACAATCTTCCACATTGTGCAAATGATTTTAGAGGCTCTTCAAATGAATCTAAGTTAATTAAATCTCATTCTGAGAAACTGAGTGATTCCGACCTGCTAAATTTAGATGCACAATGGGAAGATCCTGAAGAATATGAAGAAAATTTAATCGCTACAAACCCAAAGAGATTTCACAGAAACAATTTGAAAATATTTTTCATACAATTGAAGTTTTTAAGCAGCAATGCTTAGAAGTTGACCCTGATGAAGAGAGAAGCAGTAAAATTTGCAGAAGTAGTAGAAGAGGTAATAGGGCCATACCGTCAGTTGTATGAAAAAAAAAAAAAAAAACAGAATGCCTGCCAAACTACATTAGCTCTATTCTTTGTTAAGTAGAATAAACAATTTATATATTCTGAATATGTTTTACTGTCGTTCAGTTTCATGGTTTTCTTTTAACTAGGCCCTGAGATATATCCTAACTCTTTTATAAAAAAAAAAATTAAGGGTCAAAATAAAAATTTGAGGAATGAATTATACTTTTTCCCATAGGTTATTATATTCGATTAGTGCATTTTCAATTAATGCGCCTGTTTTAAGAATGCATTAGGCACATTAATCGAGGGATTGTTGTAGAAGCAAACGAAGTTTGCACACAAAGTAACTTCATGATAGGGCAACTCGTACATAGAGACTTCACATCAGTTGCCTTAGTATCTCATAATACAGTGCTCATATCCTTACAGACATGTATAATGTCTATGCATATGGGAAGAGCCACTACCCAGACTGATTTCGGCCTTTAATTAGGTCTCATCAGTGGGAACCAGACCCAGAAATGATACCACAGTTGAAGTAATGTAGAAAACATATTTCCATATGCAAGTAGCCAAATAGAACCAAGTGGGAAAACTCTCAACATCTATCTCTAATCCAGAGTATTTTGATAATAAAGCATGACATCTTTTGGCTACTTGTATATGGAAATATGACTTTTGCATTACTTCAACCTTGGACTCACTTCTGGGTCTGGCTCCCACTGATGAGACCTCAAATAAAGGTTGAAGCCAGTCTGGGTAGTGGCGCTTCCCATAATGCATAGCATTATACATGTCCGTAAGGATATGTGCATTGCATTATGGGATACTAAGGCAATTGATCTTTAGACTAATGAATCATTAGCCTCCACATATGAGTTGCAATGTCATGAAGTTACTTCATACACAAATTCTGTTCGCTTACACTTGGATAAATGATGAAACCAAAAATATAATTTCTTGATATCTTTAGTTTATAATATATTATCATCATCATTTCCTGATATATATACCCCCAAGGGGGGAATTCAGGTTACTATGACAGCACTACATGTTAGGTTCAGGTTATTATTAATCTCCTATCAACAATTTTCCTCCAAATTAGTCTATCACTTGTAAGCACTCTGATATTGTCATATCTATAATTATAAATAATAAATTACACAATAACCACAGTAATTAACTTTAATGCAGGTTTAAATATGAACGCCTTTTGGAAGAGAGAGAGATTTGGCCAATGCAAAAGGGCTCCACAACTTTCTTTGAAAAGGCATTCATATTTAAACCTGCATCTATGGAGAAGAAGAGCTTTATCCCACTGGATATTGTGTTTAGTGTCAGTACTACGTTGTGCCACAATACTTTTTTGAGGTTTCATATATTCGATATAATATTGATGTTCTTTAATTCTTTTTTCTACAGAACGGCCTGTTTGACCAAAGTATGCTAGATTATGTGATTATTAAATACTTAAGGAATTGACAGTGTATACTAGAAATATAAATTAAATCAAACTTTAATATATACTTTCCAATATTTCAGCAACGTCATGTTGCCATCTTCTTGGGAACTTAAGATAAAAAAATGTGCACGCAAGTACTATATAACAGCAAATGAGAAACGAAGCGAGGAAGCTAACATTTTCCTAAAGTCCTGATGGTGCCCCCTACCGGGCTATATTAGGTGTTCTTGGTCTTTGGGCTGAAGTTCTCCTGATGTATGTTTCCCAAATTTGGGGCAGTCGCATGCATCCAATATTGTTGAGGTTTGGCATGTTCCTAAGGGCTGAGGCTGATTCCATGAATAGCCCTTCATATTTGAACTTGCTGTGGTATATTACTGTGGCTTTCCTCCACCTTATTCTGTGGCGAGTATCCAGAGCATGGTCTGCAAGCCCAGAGTGGCTGTACTAGTGAAATCGGATGTAGTCCTTGTGTTCTGAGATTCTGATATTTGCTGTCCTGCCTGTTTGGCCAAAATAGGACAATTTACAGCTGCAAGGGACCTAGTATACACCAGGTAGGTTTAGGGCAGTGATGTTCAACCTTTTTTACTACGCTAGCTACTTTTCTATAAAAAGTTATTCGGCAATCTACTCTCTTATATAGATGACGTTCCCCCAACCTGATATCTGATTACTCACAAATAAACAACTAAAAAAAAATACACAACTAAAAACTTTATTTATCACTTTTAATTATTTCAATACAACAACAACAAAAAAAAATATTGGAATAAAATATTTATTTCTCTATTTTGGAAAACCAAAGTAAGAAAAAACTGGTGAATGTCTGACATTAACCTGGCCTGGAAACTTTTCTCCGGCAATTGGAACTCTTCCTTTCAGCAATTTGAAACCTTGTCTGCGGCCTAGAAGTAGTCTCTCTCCAGCGACATCTCAAACCGAGAAGCTCCTTTCTGGAAGCGGGAAACTCCTCTCTCTCAAGCAACGTGAATCCGGGCAGTCTCTCTGACGGCGACTCTGGACTGGGCGGCCTCCTCTCTGACAGCAATTCTGGAACCGGGACTCCTTCTGCTTGCTTCAGTCCCTTTTTATTAGGCCTCCTCTAAGACCTCGCATGAAGTTTGGCAACCCCCAAAGAATCGGTATGAGTCTTTCATCTTAAGTTTCAAGTTCGGCACGCCTTTCGTTCTCCTTCGCTTTCTTTTGATTGTAAGGTGCCGTCCATCGGAAAGTTGTTTGAACTCTTTCTGACTGACTTCGGAGATGTTTACACTTACAGCCTGCAAGCCTTTCTCATACACAGTGTATAGTGTGAGAACAAAAGAGCTCTCACACAATACTGGCAACACACCATCACACATAAACTCAGCCCACTTCAAAGCCAGTGTAGAAAACCTTACATTCCAACATAATGGTCAGTTTTGACGTCTCCTCCTTATTCACAAATGTCCCTGTCAAAGAAACCTTACAGCTAATCCAAGCTAAATTTCCTCCCAATATCTCAGCCCTATTTCAGTTCACAATGAACTCAGCTATTTTGTTTGGCAGGAAAAATTCTACAAACAGATAGAGGGGACAGCCATGGGTTCACCACTTTCCCCACCCTTGGCTAACTTCTTTATGGAGACTTTTGAAGAGAAAGCCTTAAACTCTACCCCACAAAAACCTACCATATGGCTTCACTATGTTGATGTATTCGCTATTTGGCCACATGGCTTGGATACACTCCTCTCCTTCTTAACACACTTAAACAACCAACACCCCAGAATCAAGTTCACCCTGGAAAAAGAGGAAAACAATAGCCTCCCCTTCCTAGACACACTAGTCACCTGCCAACCCGATGGAACCTTGGTTTTCTCAGTTTATAGAAAACCCACCCATACACTTAATCCACCTTAACACTTTCTCAGTCAATGGTTACCCCTTCCCCAAAAATTACTAAAACCAGTTATCCACAACCCACCTCTCCTCCTTCACAAAAAAGATTACTCTAAATCCATCACCATTCCCTACATCCGAGGCACCTCGGAAAAAATCAACAAAATCCTAAAAAAACACGACCTCTTGTTACAGACCACATAGAAAATTAGCATCCCTTATCCGCTCCACTAAAGACCAACCACTTCCCCTAGACCTACCTGGCATATACCAGGTCCCTTGCAGCTGTAAATTGTCCTATTTTGGCCAAACAGGCAGGACAGCAAATATCAGAATCTCAGAACACAAGGACTACATCTGATTTCACCAGTACAGCCACTCTGGGCTTGCAGACCATGCTCTGGATACCCGCCACTTTTTGAGGGCAAATCGGCAAAATTTTTTGTCCTTTTATAAGTTTGTTCAAGGGTAAACTTGTCTGGTCGGAGATTTCATGCAATCTCGATTTGTCCCATCGGACATTTTGTCCAATCTCGATTTGTCTCATCGGACATTTTGTCCAATCTCGATTTGACCTATCACTGTCTTCATCATCATCATCATCAAATTCCTGCCATGTACCCTCAAGGGGTGTACAGGATATGACAGTACTACATGAAAAAATTACATCATTACTAACTTCCTATCTACAATTTTCCTCCAAATCAGTCTGTTACTTGTCAAGACTCCAACATTATCAGATCTTATATTTCTATCAGATCTATCACTGTCTTATATATTACTATGTCCAATCTAGATTTTTTCTGAGTGAAAACGTCAGAGTAATTCTGAGCCACTTATTTTAATTTCTACAAGATATGTATGTGAGCATTTAATTATAACAAAACAAATAAGGAAACAAATTAATTGAACAGAATTAATTCGGAAATGATGTGAAACAGTATGTGAAAACGAGATAATGGATTTTGAAATCTGCCATGTTTGGAGAATTTAGTCTTCCTCATTGACTTCCTCGGCTGGGTTTACCTTCAAACGATAAACGATTGACCACAGGTACATGTTGAGTCTGTTTTCAGCCTTGTACTGAGGATATTGCTGTACTAGGGAGAAAATGCGTTCTTGGTTATGTAGGTACCGGCTATTCACAGGAGCCCCGATGTTTCTTTGACCTCCAAGAAGGCGTGTTATATCTTGTTTGTTATGCCTCTGTTCCTTCTTCAGGAAATCGATGAACATCCAAAGTGACGGATGGTAAACCGCCATCAACTTTTGGAATTTGTTATGCCAACCTTCTACAGAATTGTTGATTCTCTGTGTCCCATTGATGACCAAATCATGGACATTCCATACCTCGGGTGGAAAGCGAGTGTTTTCCGCCCTCTGATGTAAACACATTCAACATACTCTATCATTCCTTCCAGGTCTTCCGAAACACTCTCTGCAATGTAGTCAAATACCTCGAGTACGTCGTCGATCGGCACGAATGGCAAGCCGAACAGCATTGATGCCTCTTCACGTATAAGACTTCCTGCAACTTTATACTGCTGTGACAGACCCAAAGCTGCCATATGTCGCCAAAGGCCTGAGAAAAGTTCAATAGACAACACTTTATATTTGCATTAGGAAATATCTCCTATGCAGCATTCATATTCGCCAGCTCGAAATCCATCATAACAGTATGTGGATTCACAATGATTCCTGCTTGTTTCGCGGTGTTGACGACATGCTGGTATATTGACCGATATGTAGTCTCAGTTTTTGCGGTAGAGCATACACCGAGGCATGACATGCTCTCGAAATATTCCATGCATAGTAAACAACTGAGCAAATTGTGAGGGCGCAGTTTTAAATGTGCCATCGGAGAAGATAATGTCAAACACTCCAGGTAATCTTAGGTTCTCCGTTGTGGCAAAAACAAGTAGACAATCCTCGTCCTGTACACCAGAATCATAAAAAAGAAATCTGTCATGATTTAACGTTAGTTGATATTCTTCCAGTATCTCAATGCCAACCAAACTTTCGGGAGCACGAGGCCTCGCAGTGTTCTGCCATCTACTGACTTGCCTAAACTATTCCTCTCTGGCAACATAAGTAATACTTCATCTTGCTGAATTTGTCCTATAACCATAAACATAACATGTGAGGGTGGACCATGCATATTGTCTTGCTCCCTTCTCTCTAGAAATATTTTTAACTTTCCTAACCTCTCCGTCCATGCCTGATTCATGTTGGTGATCATCCTTGCCATCTTTGTACACTAGAATGTTGTCTAAACTGACAGTTGTGATGCACCTAGCATTGCAACTGTCACGAACCTCGCATCGCCAATACCGTCTAGTCCTATTCTTGTTATAAGAGTGAAAACGATAACAATAATTTTGTAGATAAAGCATTGGTTTACCCCAGTCACTCATCACAATTTCTGCGATATTCAGCACTGCCAAATTTTAAGGAAAAAAAGTTAACGCTAATTGACTATTATTAATGATCACAAGTTACTTATAACTCCTTGGACTAATATGAAGAATTGGACAAATAGCATTGGACGACTAACCTCAAACCCAGGTATTTTCAGGGCATTTCATCCAATTATTTTCAAATTGAAATAGGATTGGACGAATAACCTCAAACCCAGGTGCTTTCAGGGCATTCTGTCCAATTATTTTCAATTGGACAAATGGCATTGGACAAAATGTCCTACTGGACGAGAAAAGTAATGGACAAAATCAAGGAAATGGACGAGATTTTGATTGGATGAACATAATTGGACAAACTGCCCTGAAATCCTCACCACAGAATAAGGTGGAAGAAAGCCACAGTAATACACTGCAGCAAGTTCAAATATGAAAGACTATTCATGGAATCAGCCTCAGCCCTTAGGAACATGCCAAACCGCAACAAATTTGGATGCATGAGACTGCCCCAAATTTGGGAAACATACATCAGGAGAACTTCAGCCCAAAGGCCAAGAACACCTAATATAGCCCGCTAGGGGCACCATTAGGACCTTAGGAAAGGTCCTAATGGAAAACGTTAGCTTCCTCACTTTGTTTCTCATTTGCTGTTGTGTAGTACTTGCGTGCACGTGTCTTTATCTTAAGTTCCCATGAAGATGGCAACGTGACGTTGCCGAAATATTGGAAAGTATATATTAAAGTTTGATTTAATTTATATTTCTAGTATACACTGTCAATTCCTTAAGTATTTAATAATCATGTTTAATCAGCATATACGCCTTTCTACAAGAATATGTTAGATTACATTCACACAGTATCTGGTAAATGCCAACTAATGATAGAGGTGCCAGTTTGTCTTTTGTTGATGGCAACAGATGAGAAATTTCGTTGATAGGAAAATATGTAGGAATGAGATGATACTTCTTCAAAATTCTACCAATCGGTTCCAAGATGCCAGAAATATAAGGTATTGGAACCCTGGGTTAAAGAATCCTGAGGTGTTGGAACATAGAAGTCCATTATCTGCTGCATTTGATTAGGGTTGTGACCATTAAATTCCATTAACTTTTTAATAGTGAGAAGTTCTTGTTGTAAGCTTGAGGGAGAGGAGCACAGCTTATGTGCTCTATTAATTAAGGACTTGATAACACCAATTTTCTGAGAGGTGTGATGAACAAACTTTTGATGGATGTATCTGCTAGTAAAGGTAGGTTTTCGATAAACACTGGTTGATAAATGACCAGAGGCTGTGCGTGTTTAATTCATAATTAAGAAATTATGAATTTAAAAAAATGAATACAGCTCAATTCAAGGATGAAATTGAGTCAGATAATTCACAGCATATCTTAGGAGAGAATTTTGTAAATAACTAAGATGCAGTTCAGTGTTCATGTCAACTTCTGATTAGATTTTATATGAATTCAATCCACAAAAGGAAACCTATCATGCATTATTTAAATATCAAGGATGGATTAATGGATCTGACAGTCTAGCGATCCCAGTTTAAAGACAAAACAAAGTTTGTTTGTTTTTTTCCCTGCTAGATACTCTGGACCTCTAAATAAGCAAAGTTGTGGTTTCAAACCAGGGGTTGAAAATCATCTTTCACAAACACATCCATTATCATAGCAAGATTCGAGCTCATATCCTATGGAAGAGGGAAGCAAAAACATTCACTTGACCAACAGAGCAATTGGGTAAATATTTCCTGTATGGTAAACATCATTACCATATCATCAGCTGGCCTGGTTGGTTGGTGAATAGTGTCTCCACTCTTGCTCATCAACTAACAGGTTATGGGTTGGATTCTATCGTGTATATGTATTTTGCAAATGTCTGTGTTCAGGTAGCAGGTGAATTTCTATCTGATAAAAGACACTAATCCTACTTACTGAAGGAGTAGATTAAAAAAAAATCCATGTTTGCCAGATTAGAATTTCTGGTTAATCCTTAGCCAACCCACTGTACTATAAATTAAACCTTTCATATATAGTATTGTACTGCATATTGTGACGTCCAGCATAAAATTGCATGGATAAAAATGAACACTGGACCAGAAGTCCTACTTAGTTCTCCATATCCTTGTAGGTCATGCGAAGATTTAGTTATCTAACTTCCTAGTTAACTAAGAACCATTTAGTCATTTTTAATCAGAGTAATTCCAATGCTAATCTAGCATTTCACATATATTGTTTTTTTATTAACTGAAAATTTTATATTTTTTATTATTACAAAATTGGCATTTAAATCAGCACAAAATCAACACTAGATTGAATTATTTCAGAACTGAATTTTAGATGACCAAGGGAAAAAAAAAGTCACAGATCGCACTGAATATCAGAATTCAGTTAAGTGGAGTGAGAAATATTCTTTGTAAGGAAGAGTATGAAAGCATTCAAGGTAAATTATAATGCCCATTTCAGAAAACTTTTATTACTATAAATAATGTTTTGATTTTAAAAATTTAGTATTTTCAAAAGAAATTTCTCTCAGTGCTTTAGTAATAAAGAAAATGAAAAAAAAAAAAAAAATGTCTGCTCCAAAAGTAACAATAACTCACCTAATATTCTGTTTTCTATACAAGGTACAACTAAACCCTCAATTATTGGCTTGGAGTACTTTCTTGAAAAAGAGAGAATAGCTAAAGCCAAGGTTCGAGACACAGATGACTGCAATTTCTGAATCTAGAGAGTAAGAAAGAGGAAAACTATACATTTTGCTATAATTTGCAGAACCATGAGGTTCTACAAATTATACTGGCTCAATCTGTTTTCATATCCCACATTTTAAAGACCAAATACCATGTTAGTCAATCTATTCTGGATTGACAAATATGAAACTTGTTCAAGGACTTATTAATGGAATCATGACTCTTTATTTCTGTATGTCAAGGTCACATCATTACCACAATCTGATGTGATGATTTCAGAACTTGTGCAATGTAATCCCTAAGCTTCAGGTCCCTGTCCACCACAACTCCCAAATCTTCTCTACCTCCTAACTTTCCCCACCCAGTGTATACTTTGCATCCCATCCTAATCTACCAAATTTTTTTCAGAACATTACACTTTGCAACACTCAACTGAGCTCACACACCTACCCACTCCTGTAATCTATTTAAATCCTCCTTAAAGGCCACATCTGTATGACTTCTCATTGTTCTCCCCAATTTTTCATCTGCAACCAGCTGTGGTTCTCCAGTTAAACCATCTCAATATTGTTAATACACATGCTAAACAACAATGACCCCCAAAACAGATCCTTACAGCACACTACTACTAGTGCCTTTCCTCTTTCAGAATACTACACCGACCCACCCCACACACCACTTGCTGATACCAATCCAACATCTTTATATCTTTTTATATATATTTTATATCAGCGTTTCCCAAATGGTGGATCACAACAGCTAAATGCCGGGCCGCCTAAAAAAACTCTCGAAAACTGGGTTTTCTTTTTTTTCATGAAACTCTAAAATACAAGTAAATAGAGTTTAATCGGGACTAATGAATAAATAATTTAATTAATACAGATGAAAAACGCACTCCATCTGCGTCGCCATTTCACAGTCTCTTTGTTACGGCACTCAAAGACATCTTCAACACAATACAATGATGGATTTTCGGCTGTCTTGCCGTCAGGAGTACCCAGTTTTAGCAAAAAAAGTGATAAAATCTCTAATGCCTTTTGTCAAAACCTATGTGTGAAACAGGCTTTTCAACACTGGTTTTTCTAAAAAATAATATAGAAGTCAAACCAGATTTAAGAATAAAGTTATCATCTTTTCCTCCAAACCTGAAGTTTCTAGTTAACAAACAACAGCATCACAGTTCTCATTAATAAATTACTTGGTTTTAGTTTAATTTCTTTATATTTCTGTAAGAGTAAATGCTTCTTTATTATAATAATAATAAATGAAAACTCTATGAACATTCAAATCTGTTTTATTTTACCTATTGGCCATAAAAATTTTAGTGAGTCATGAAGATGAAGTATTAAAATAACTGGGCCATGGAAAAAAGTTTGGAAAACCTTGTTTTATATCATTCTAATATCTTTATTTTTAATATGGATTCTCTCACTAATGCAAACTACAAAAAATCACAACCACAGCCTCCTAGCATTAACGCTAAAGTTATCATGTTTCTAGTATAACAAACTATTCCTTTGGTCTAATATAATTAGTTTAATCCTTTATCCAAGTGTGAGCAAACAAAGTTTGCGCCTGAAAGTATCTTCAGGACTGGGGTAAGGTGGTACAACACCAGGGCAACTCGTTGCAGAGCGAGCTACCAACACTCCTATCTCAGTATCTCCTATAATGCAAAACACATCTCCTTGCGGATATGTCTAATGTTATGCATTAAGGGAAGGGCCACTACCCATACTTGGGCCTGGCTCCCACTGAAGAGACCTCAATAAAGGTAGAAACTAGTTGGGTAGTGGCCCTTCCCTTAATGCATAACATTAGACTTATCCGCAAGGTGATGTGTTTTGCATTATAGGAGATACTGAGATAGGAGTGTTGGTAGCTTGCTCCACCTTTGCAACGAGTTGCCCTGGTGTTGTACCACCTTATCCCAGTCCTGAAGATACTTTCAGGTGCAAACTTTGTTTGCTCACACTTGGATAAAGGATTAAACTAATTATATTATACTCTAACCAAGTGAAAAATAAACTTTCAATATTCCTTTGGTCTTCTGAGTTCACTATAATTTATGGTGAGAATCGACTGTATCCTATTTATTCAATACTAAAAATGGTAATAAGTAGTTTTAAGGTTATTCATTAGCATATGAAACACACAAATGATGATGCATATATACATAATTGAAATCAATTAAGCAAATCTGAATTCCATAATTTCAAACTGCATTAGATATTCAGAAAAATTAGTTATAGAATTATTCATATTACATGAATCAAATCTACATAAATATTGATGCATATATATATAAACTAAACCAATTAAGCACATCCTAATTTCAATGGGTTTAGATTGGATTCAAAGTTATTCAGAAAAATTTGTATACATAATTTAAAATGATCATTTAAAACTCATTATTTAAATAATATATATATATATAATTTAATGTTGAGGTACCTGTGGATATAAGCTATGCTTTATAAATTCCACACTAGTACTGAAATTTAGAGGAGGATCCAGTTGGGAAAGTACGACATATACTTTTGCCAATGATGCCTCGTTAAGTTGTATCAACTGCAGTTCTTGACATACACTGGCTACCTAGGGAAATGATTATTATTATTTATTTATTTTTATTAATTGACATATTGCAGAAACACATACTGCTTAGGAATGGCATGTCATAAGTAAAGTAATAAATAAAAAATAAATTAACAGAATAATATAAGTAACAATGACAGTTCCTCTCTTTCTACTATGTTTGTAACAGTAGTTTACTGCAATAGTTAATATCCAATGTGTTTATTCACTGAGTGTTCCCATAACTAGGAACTAAATAATAGGTATCTACAAGAAATTATATTCTTTTTAATCCTTTACTTAAGTGTAAGCAAACACATTTGGTGCATGAAGTATCTTCAAAACTAGGCCACTTGTTTATAGAGGCTGCAGACTTCACAACAACTGCCCCAGTTTCACATAATGCAAAGCTAGTGTATATTGCTGTGCATTAAGGAAAGGTCAACACTGGTCTGGGTAGTGATGCATCCCATAATGCATAGTAATATACACTTCCTTATTGAAACATACTATGTATTATGGGATAATGAAGTAACTGGTGTGAAGTCAACATCCTTAATATATAAGTAGCCTAGTCAAGAAGATACTTCATGTGCAAACTTTGTTCTCTTACCCTGGGTAAAGGATTAAACAGGAATTAAATTCCTTAGAAGGTATAATTTACTTTGCAACTAAGTTAAAAAAATTTCTATAAATAATCAGGCTTTCCACAAAGTTACATGTTAGAGATAAACCTCTGTTCAAAAAAGGTGTATACTGCAAAATATTGATGAAGCCAAAGGCTAAGATCTATTTTTTTTTAAATTAAGCATCATTCTTCAATGAAAACTGCTACTTACTCTTTGTTTCTGAACTTGTTTAGCCTTAAAATTAACCTTTTATTTCTAATGCATTGATGTTTCATTTACCAAAACTATATGAATAACTCAGTTTTTGCATGCACTTACTTTGATTTCCACCACAAAAAAGAAGATGTAGCTAAAATTTGATGCAATTATGCTTTGTCAAATTTTTAGTTACTCTGCTCCCAAGAGAAGAGATGAGAGCATATGCCAACTGGTTGGCCGAGTGGTCAGCATATCTGCTGTTCAGCCAAAAGGTTGTGGGCATGGATGTTTGTGATTGTCTGTGAAAATACTAGTGATGATAATGGGCTGTAGATGGCGTTGGTGTAAATGATGGTAGTTGGTGGATTGAGTAGTGGAGACAGAGCTGTAGAATGCCCTCCCTTGAGTCATTGGATTCCCTGGAGGTGTTATGTAATAATAATAATATTTAATAATCCTTGCCCTTATCAGCCTCTCAGAGTGAGATTATATAATAAAAACATTTCATGAAGACTACAAGAATATTTATAATTAATTTCTTTAATGTTTAATACCATTCTCTAAGAAGGGAATAATTACCAGTTGTCTTCAGTTCACAACTTAATCCTATATAATTTCTCAAAAACAAAAGTAACCTCCATCTCAGATATAACAGGGCATCCTCAAAACAAAAAGTTTCTTGAATTTTAACTCCAGAACCCAGTATAAAACAAACCAAAAAAACCTGGAGCTTTCTACTGCAGGGTATTATTATGGTACTTCTGATTTAGAAATTCCAGATCTTCCCAGCCTATAGACTATTCCCAAAACTGAAAACATTAACAAATATCTAACATCCTATAATCTGCTCAACAGAGAACAATCTGATTAGTTACATGTATCTCCTCTTATTGCTTCTCTTCATTCTTCATGTACAATATTTCTGTTCATATAGAATAGAGATACTAAATCTCTTCTGCCTTCAATGGTCATTCTTTAGCTTAACTGGGGTATGTAATTCAGTCATTCTTCAAACCTAGTACAATATAAGTGGAAACTATATGACATCAGTTCACAGATCAAAATCCAGCCTCATCCTATTAGTGCTTTTTTCTTTATCAATTAATATCATCTTATGGAAAAAGCTTAAAAGCAATGTATATTGAGACAATGAAAATTACATGTAAATTTCTCTCTCTTGTACACACACACACACACACACACACACCATTCTCACTATAACAATATTCAGATTAATGAATTTGAGAATATTTCTCCCTTTTTACATAAAACTTTACAAACTGTCCCAGTCAAGCATGACCAAATGTCAGAAATAAATTTAAATTATTTTCCTATAAAGACTGGAAGTTTTTTTTAAAAATGCCTCATTTATCATGAAAGTTCCTAAGTGTTCCTTTTACTGCTCAACACTGAAGTATCCTTTCTCATTCCAAAAAAAAATTTCTTCCTTCTGTCCCTGAAAGCAACAGAATAGTCATTCAATCTTAGTTACCTACTTCCCTTTCATAATATCCAGAATAGTAAATCCCTTGTAGACCAAGATTGAGGAATATAAGTGATCTATTTGCCCAAAGATTAACTGAAGATGAAAATTTCATTTACTTTTTTTTTTTTTTTCATAAAGGAGACCTATTTATATTAATCTTCCATTATTCTTCTGTATGTTACATACCAGGAGTGTTCTTTGTTTCTATTAACACAAAATGATATTTACAGGTATGTTCTTAAAGTTATTAATTAAACATTCTTACTTTTCTGCTTGAAATGTTCAAATTACTTTTAATTATCTTATAACTACCTTACTTTTCCTCTTTCCTTGTTGTGCTTATGGTAACGTCACTTTTCCAAGTGAGACTTAAAAGATTTTCTTCCTAACAAATCAAAATCCCCTCCTACTGCAATCTTACTATTTTTTTTTGTTTTTTTTTTTTAAATTTCCATTCTACTGCCCTTAGTGACTTTGTTCCTTTCAGATCTCTCTCTTTTTCTCTCTATATATCATCATCAGCCATTTTCAATCCACTGCCGGATGAAGGCCTTTCCAAGATTACCCCAAAATTGTCTGTACCTGGCTCTCCTTTCCCATGTCACCCCTGCAAATCTAATGGATTGAAGTAAAGATAACTATGTTATCTACAAAAATGTCGTTTTTCCTCTCATGGAATTCAATCCAATACTTCTTTTGTCTTCGAGCAATATGCCCAGCCCATTACCACTTCAGATGTTTCACTCTTCCTATGACATCAGAGGCTTTGGACTTCTTTTTCTGATGCAGTCTTGTGATACCAAGCATACTTTTTTTCCCATAATATGTTGTTCTTAATTTTTGAATTTCCTTTGCCTTTAGTGTCCAATATAGGAAGAATACATTGGTTAAAAATTTTTCTCTTCAGGCATAATGGTAGTTGGCTTTAAAATATCGAATTTAATTTTCCAAATGCTTTCCACCCAAGCATCGAATATCTTTTAATTTTGACCATGATATTTTGTTCCATTGATATCTGTTGTCCTAAGTATATGTAATAATCTCCTTGTTTAATTTTATCATTTTTGATTTTTATTATTTCTGGATGAGCATAGCTAGTGAACATAACTTGGGTCATCTTTAGGTCAGCTGTTTTTCAAGCAATTTGGAGTTCATGGATACGAGTCTGTAATTCATGTGCAGTTGAAGCAAAGATAACTACGTCACCTGTTAAGAGAGCCTTTGTAACTCTCATAAACAAATGCTAATAACTTGAAAAGCCTTTATAAAAGCCTTTATAAAGGCTTTTCAAGTGAAGGAGAGTAGCTGATCTCATATGGAGGTGAAGGTTCTTCTCCTCCCCCATTATAAAACTCAGGTTTTTCATCCTATAAGTCAGAGAACACACTCAAATTCAGAGATACACAGACATTGCAGATAAGATTAACTGCTTATTGTAGTATTAATTAGGGTATGTTAACTTGCCTGTGCCAGGCAATGTACCTATCATATTGAATGCATGAGAGGCAAGCTAATTATTGGAAAGGAGAAGACCTAACATTACTCACAAAAGCCATAACCTATACAAAATTTTAAAAATAAATAAATAAAAATAACTAAAATAAAATACATCCAGTTGACACCACAACTTCAATATAAACCAGATAAGAAATGAGCCAATCAAAAGACAAATGTAAAAACTAAACAGGCAAACCAACTAAATACTATTAGAAGGAAGATCATCAAATTCTCCTGGAGGGTACATATCAGTAGAACTTGATATGTACCCTCCAGGGGCTGGGTGTACAGGTTATAATGATAGTACATGAAAAGTTTATTTGACAGTTTCCTCCAAATTAATCTGTTATTGATCAGGAGACCAACATTGTCAGATCTAATATTTCTGGTCTTCGAAGGCATTTTTTATTGTATCAACTCACCTAGATCTTGGTCTTACTCTGGGTCTTTTTTTCCCACCATCCTGGGAAGACACAAGTTTTGCAACTTTTCTTTTCCATTCTGTTTAAGTGACCATACCACCTTAGATCAAACATTCCTGAACTAACAAGTTCCTTCCTAATATCATCAATCTTTAATTCTGCCAATAATGGTCCTCCAGTCTTTGATCAATTATTTTATTTTTAACCCAACTCTCAGGAACTCGTATACAGCTAATTTAGTGTTTTGACTAATTTCTTCTATGTACAGAATAATATAAAAATAGAAGAATATAAATACATAAATGAAAGAATATTAATAATCAGGATAAAAACAGATAGAGGTAAAATAAATATTACAGTATATGCCCAGAAGAAGGAAGAAAAGAAAAAACAGAAGCTTTTTATGAGGACCTACAACAAATAGTACAAGAAATAAAACATTAATTATAATGGGAGACTTAAATGCAAGAATAGGAAATATACCAATAAATGGAATTATGCAAAGATTTAATGAAGAAACAGTGATACAATTCTGTGCAAATAATAAGTTAAAAATAATGAATACATTTTATCAGTAAAAAACTTTTGGAAATACAGGAGGACAGGAATCAATAATAGATTATATTATATGTAATAAAGTAATACACCCATTAGTAGAAATTGGAAGTGGCCATAACCTGTTAATATGTAAACTAAGACTTTACAAGAAATGGGTGTAAAGAAAATCAACTCAATGCCGAAATAAAATTTTAAGTAGAATTATTAAAAGAAGAAAGCATAAAAACATTATTACTACAAAAAGTTCCAAGATAACCCATTAAGCAGTGAACAACATAGAAGATAATTGGAAGATTTTTAAGACAAATCTAACTGAAATAGCAACAGAAGTATTAGGGGGAAAAAAAAAAAAAAAAAAAAAGAATAACAAAATCAAGACGATGGACTCCATGATTTAATGAAGAAATAAAAATATTAACAAAAGAAAAGAAAGAAAAATATCAAAAATATCTACAAATGAAAACAACAACAGATAATTGGAATGAATATAAAGAAATAAGAAATAAAAGTAATCAAAAGAAAATAGAAAGCAAAAATCAGTTTGGAATCATATACAAAAGAACTTGAATATGATCTCTATGGTATACAGAAATAAGTGTGGAGATTTATTAATACACAAAAGAAAGAAGAAGCAGAATATATTCCTATATTAAAAGTAGAAATAGAGGAATTAGAAAATAATTTTAAAAACCTTTATATTGAAATAAAAGAACAAAAAGGTAAACAAACCAAGAAGAAGAAATAAATACAACAGAAATGAAAATTGAAATGACAGAAATTGAAAATGCAATTAAAAACCTGAAAAATAGGAAATCACCAGGTCTAGATAATATCAATGAATTATTTTAAAAAAAAATGATAAAGAAATTATAATTCAGAGTTTAAATATACTATACAACCAAATAATAAATACAAAAAAGATACTAGTAGAATGGAAAAAAGTATAATGCCAATGTTTAAAAAGGAGATAAAAAAAAACCAGAAAATTATAGAGGGATAAATTTATTAAATACTTCATTAAAAGTACTAACAAGAATTCTAAATAATAAAATAAAGGAAATTAATCTACTAGAAGAACAAGGTGATATTCATAATCAGACAATTGATAGAGAAAACAATAGAATACAATAAGAAATTATTTATATGCTTCATACACCCTCTGTCGAAAATGAAACCGAACTTTTCAGAAACAGAAGAAACTAGTGGAGACACCTGTTGTATCTTTTTGTTGTCGAAAGCAGCAACATTCTTTAGTGTTGTGTCGACTGTTTATGACATTTGTTTCATTAGAATCTGAGTTGTTGTGCCAATAGTGACAGCGTATATTAATACACAATAAATGTAATAAAGTAATAACGAATTGACGAACGGTCGGAAAATGAGTTTCAAACAGAGAGCTGCGATTGACCTTTGTGTTAAACTTGGTAAAAGTTTTACCAAAACACATCAAATGCTTCAAAAAGTACGGTAACGAATGCTTATCCCGTACTCAAGTTTATGAGTGGTTTAAGCGATTTCAAAGTGGTTGTGAAATGCTTGAGGATGATGAAAAGGTAGGCCATCCAAAAACTGGACTGGGCGAAGTTAACATCCAAAAAGTGCGTGATTTCATCAAAGAAAACCCGAAATCGTCCATGAGATTGATTGAAGATGAGTTGGGATTCCAAAATCAACTGTGCACAACATTTCGACAGAGAGTTTGGGCCTTCATAAATTGAATTTGCGATTTGTTCCCCACAAGTTGACCAACGACCAAAAAATGTCAAATTGAACACTGCAAGGACCTTATTAAAACCGTTCGTAAGGACTCAAACTTCCCTGAAACGATCGTTACTGTGACGAAACGTGGTGTTTTGAGTATGAGCCTGAAACAAAAGTGCTGAGTGGAGACCACCAGAAGAGGGGCATCCAAAAATAAGTCGCTTGGAGAAGTCAAAAGTAAAGACAATGCTGATTTGTTTCTACAATTCCAAGGGCATTATCCACAAAGAATTCGTTCCGCCCAGCCAGACAGTCAATGGTGAGTTTTATCTCAAAGTTTTGAAGCGATCAATAGCAAGAATTCGTTGCGTACGGCATGAATATTGTGATGCAGGCAGCTGGCCACTTTTGCATGATAATGCACCATCTCATCATTCGAACATTATCACAGTTTTTGAACAAAAACCAAGTTTGTGTGTTGGATCACTCGCTGTATTCACCTGACTTAGCACTCTGTGACTTCTTTCTCTTCCCCCCGACTTCATTTGCCAATGAAAGGAAAGCAATACAACACAATTGAAAACGTCCAAGCACAGTATCCACGCCCCTATACAGTATCCCAAAAACCAAAAAAAAAACCCCTCATTCAACGAATTAACTGACCATGCCAAATGCTGTATCAAAGCTGAGGGAGAGTATATTGATTGAAATAAATGATTTGAATAATTATAATTGGCCTGTGATTTATTTTCTATCAAAAGTTCGGTTTCATTTTGGACAGAGGGTGTAAATCTGGAAAAAGCATTTGACAGAATATTAATTCAAGATGTAATAGAAATACTGCAGAGAAGAAAAGTATCACAAAACATAATACAAATAATTAAAGAAATATATGATAATAATAGCTGTATAATAAAAACACAAGGAAAAATAAGTAAGGTACTATTATCAAACAAATAACTATTTAGGTATACAACTGAACTGGGGAGGAAGGAAGGCCACATCTAGAAGTCAGAGAACAAGTTGCAAAAGCTGCAATATGAGGATGTTTGAATGAAACAATATGGAAAAATAAACATCTTAGAGTAGAGACAAAAACCATGATTTATAAAGCAGCAATCAGTCCTATTATGACATATAATTTAGCAATAAGACCAGACACTAGGAAAACAAAACAAATGTTAAACACAGGTGAAATGAATATATTAAGAAAAATAGTAAATAAAACTAGACTAGGTAAAATAAAAAAAATACAGATATAAGAAAACAATGTGAAATAAAAGCAATAAACAATTGGGTATCAACCCGAAGAATAAAATGGATTGAAGTAAAGAGAGAATAATAAAACAAGTCTATAGTTGGAAACCAAAGAATAAGAGAAGAACAGGAAGACCTAGAAAAAGACTAAAAGATACTATTAAAGAAGACGAAGTCTTGGTCACAACAGATATCACATCTAATGCATGAAGAAGATGACTAATTTCTCTCTTAACCCATACAAATTTAATCATTTGACTTCCCACTGTATCAGCTGTGCTAAATCTGTTGTCTATTTCCATATTTAATGTGCTATCTTCAGTTGTGTCTAAATACCCAAAATGTTTAACCTGTTCTATAGGTTCTCCATTCAGGATGAAGTAGATGTTCTGAATGTTCCCAATTTTCATAGTCTATCTTTTTTACTGCTGATTTTTATACACAAGTTATTGCAGCAGTTATTCAATTTAGTCAGAGAACCCTGCAGACTTGGTACTAGATGTATTTAAACATCCAATACAACAGAGTATAACATTGTTATCTGTGTGTAGAGGCTTAAGTGCTGTGAGGACATCATGTTGGAGGCTTAATGGATTGTATACAGCACTCAAAAAGGATTAAAACAGAATTTAATTCTTCCTATATTTTGTCTCAGTCAATGAGACATCTTCAGGGATTACAAAAAAACTAATGTAACATATATACAAATAACAAAACAATACGAAGCCCAACCACATGGGTGACACTAAAGTCCTATCTAGGTGGAGCGCCCTCTAAGGGTGGTTGTAGGTGGCCTGGAATGTAAAGTGTTGTCTCTGGTCCCACTCCGCACAGAAAGAATTTCAGAAAATAAAAAATAAATGTATCAAGAAATTTAACAACTTTAGTAAAACCAAGCCGCAACTGCAAATTCAGCCGCTCCAGACAGTAGTAAACTTATCGTCCAAAAGGCTCAACGACGATGCCGTCAGTGCCCTAAGCCTCAGCCACAATCTCTAAGTTGCTCTGAAAGAAGTACTGGTTCTTAATGTGATGTTCAATGTCAAACGCAGGATCTATCGCTTAGCGCCAGAGATAGCAAATAACATCAGATGTGACGTCACCAACATCCTCACCCAGTCTTTGCCACCAAAAAGTAATTTATCGTCCACCCAAAGCACTGCTCTCATGAAATTACGAAAAGAAAAAAGTATCGTCATCACCAGAGATGATAAGGGTAATGCCACGGAATACAATCAAAAAATGGAGATTATCCTCCAAGATCGCTCTACCTACACCTTGCTAGAACACAACCCTACAAAAACTAAAAAACTTACTTAAAGAAGTGTCTTCCTGGTCCCCGGAAATCACAAAAAAACTCAAACCTTTCTGTTCCTGTCTCCCCCCTCCCCCGAATATCCACAAACCCAATTCCCCACTAAGACCTATAGTAGATGCTACTAACGCACCTTGCTATATACTGTCAAAACAGCTGGCCAACTCTCTGACCCCCCCCCCTCACTGGACTTTCCACATCCTATATAAAAAACTCTACCCATTTCAAAACCCTCATAAAAAAATTAACCTTAAATAACACAGACATACTGATGACCTTTGACATCTCATTTTTTTACCAATATTCCCTTAATTGATACCTTAACACTTAAAAAACGTTTTTCCTTCTGACATCTTAGATTTCTTTTCCTTGGTCATCAATTCTGGTTATTTTTCTTGGAAGAACAAAATCTACAAGCAGATAGAGGGAACCGCCATGCCTCCCCCCCCTTGTCAATTTTTATATGGAAGATTTTGAAAAACGATCCATAGACTCAGCCCCTCTCAAACTTTCTATCTGGCTAAAATATGTAGATGATGTGTTCTCTATTTGGCCTCATGGTCCAGACACATTAGACTCCTTCCTCAGTCACCTCAACAGCCTACATCCAAGAATCCAGTTTACGATGGAAAAGGAAAAGAACAATTGTTTACCCTTCCTAGACACCTTGGTTAAACGCCTTCCCAACGGTACACTTTCCTTCACTGTATATAGAAAACCCATGCACACAGGCAGATACATTCACTTCACAAACTCTCCCACCACCACCCCCCGCTCAACAATGTGGCATTATTAAAACTCTTACCAAGAGAGCCCACAATCTTTGTTCCAGTGGAACCGCCCTTACAACTGAGCTTGACCACATACACAACACTTTCCTCTCCAATGGCTACAGAGATCACAGTATTAAAAAAATAATCAGGTCCTCCCCCATTCCCCGGTCTTCTCTTCAGAAAGAGTTTAGAAATGCCGTCACCATACACTACATCCGTGGCACATCCAGAAAAAATAGTCAAGATTTTAAAAAAGTACAACCTACACATAACATTTAAGCCCCACTGCAAACTTGCTACCCCCTATCCGCTCTACAAAAGATCAGCTCCCTCCTCTCTCAGTGCCTGGAGTCTATAAAGTATCCTGTACCTGTAAACTGGCATACTTTGGACAGACAGGCAAATCAGCTACTATCCACCTGTAGGAACATAAGTCATACATCTGCAACCACGACTATGGTCAGTCAGGCCTGGCTGACCATGTCTTGGATACAACCCACAGGATCTCGTGGAAAAAAACCACCATGCTCCAGCACAGCAAATTCAGAAAAAGAGAGACTATTCTTAGAATCAGCAACAGCTCTCGGGAATCAACCAAATCTTAACAAATATGGTTGCATTAACCTTCCTAAGATTTGAGAAACACTTATCACCAGAGGTCCCACTTTACATTCAAGGCCATCTACAACCGCCCTTAGAGGGCGCTCCACCTAGATAGGACTTTAGTGTCACCCACGTGGTTAGGCTTAGTATTATTTTGTTATTTGTATATATGTTACATTAGTTTTTTTGTAATCACTGAAGATGTCTCATTGACTGAGACGAAATATAGGAAGAATTAAATTCTGTTTTAATCATTTTTGAGTGCTGTATACGATACATTAAGCCTCCAACATGATATAATAATTAAATACTTTAGGAATTGACAGCGTAAACTAGAAATATAAATTAAATCAACTTTAATATATACTTTCCGACATTTCGGCAACGTCACGTTGCCATCTTCATGGGAACTTAAGCTAAAGACACATGCATGCAAGTACTACATAACAGCAAATGAGAAACAAAGCGAGAAAGCTACCGTTTTCCTAAAGTCCTGATGGTGCCCCCTGGCAGGCTATATTAGTTGTTCTTGGCCTTTGGGCTGAAGTTCTTCTGATATATGCTTTCCAAATTTGGGGCAGTCTCATGCATCCAAATTTGTTGAGGTTTGGCATGTTCCTAAGGGCTGAGGCTGATTCCATGAATAGGCTTTCATATTTGAACTTGCTGCAGTGTTTTACTGTGGCTTTCTTCCACCTTATTCTGTGGCAAGTATCTAGAACATGGTCTGCAAGCCCAGAGTGGCTGTAGTGGTGAAATCAGATGTAGTCCTTATGTTCTGAGATTCTGATATTTGCTGTCCTGCCTGTTTGGCCAAAGTAGGACAATTTACAACTGCAAGGGACCTGGTATACACTAGGTCTAGGGGAAGTGGTTGGTCTTTAGTGGAGCAGATAAGGGATGCCAAAAAAACAATAGGGGACACCATCAGGACTTTAGGAAAATGGTAGCTTCCTCGCTTTGTTTCTCATTTGCTGTTATGTAGTACGTGCATGCACGGATCTTTATCTTAAGTTCCCATGAAGATGGCAACGTGACGTTGCCGAAATATTGGAAAGTATATATTAAAGTTGATTTAATTTATATTTTTAGTGTACGCTGTTAATTCCTTAAGTGTTCAGTTATTATGTTTAACCAGCGTATAAGCCTTTCTACAAGAACAACATGATATAACATTGTTAATAATCATATTAGCTGTGCTAGTTACTTTAAAATTCTTACTGGCTGTGCCATTTATGTTAATGTAAAAAGACTGTTTTTTTTTTTTTTTTTTTTATATCAAGTGTTAGGTAAATATACAAGAGTTCAATCTGACTGGTGCAGCAACGACTTAACTATTATATTTAGAATCCAGGAAATAATTGACTCCAGACCAAATTTTAAAAAAATACATAAACACATGGAAAATATAACTGAATTAATATCAATAAAAAATATAAAACCATTTGGATTCAAGGCATTCTAAAAAAAAAACTACACTTTGAGATCTATCTTTACAGGATAAAGTCATTCTCTTTCTCTCTGACTCATGCTATTAATGGTTTGCTTCACATGTACTTAATCATTCTATCAGACTGAACATTTTGTTTTCATAACAAATTCTTACAAATAGAGTTATGTTCTTTATTAGGCCCTTTTCTCAAAATATAAAACTTAACTTCTATTGGACTATTAGGGATCGCCAAAGTATTGCTTAACCAAAAGGATAACACAAGTAAGCTGAAAGCTCTATTGTTAGATCGGGCTACTTACCTCCCTATCGAGTACAATCCCACCAACTCACAAATTAGAAAACTCCACAGGCTCCTTAAGAAGGTCACTTCTTGGCCTGTGGAAATCACTAACAAATTAAAACAATTTAACTCCATATCCCCCCGTATTTATGGACTTCCAAATATACATAAGGAAAATGTGCCATTACATCCCATAGTGGATGGCATTGATTCCCCCACATACAAACTAGCTAAACATTTGGCCAAAGCTCTCACACACTATACTAGAACACCACCTTCACACACAAAAAACTCAACCCACTTCAAAGCCAGCATAGAAAACCTTACACTCAAACACACTGACGTAATGGTCAGTTTTGATGTCTCCTCCTTGTCCCACTCAAAGAATCCTTAGAGCTAATCGAAGCTAAATTTCCTCCCGATATCACAGCCCTATTTCAGTTCACAATGAACTTGGGCTATTTTGTTTGGCAAGGAAAATTCTACAAACAAATAGAGGGGACAGCCATGGGTTCTCCACTCTCCCCATCCTTGGCCAACTTTTATATGGAGACTTTTGAAGAGAAAGCTTTAAACTCTGCCCCACAAAAACCGGCCATTTGGCTTCACTATGTTGATGATGTGTTCGCTATTTGGCCACATGGCTCCGATACACTCCTCTCCTTCTTAACACACTTAAACAACCAACACCCCAGAATCAAATTTACCCTGGAAGAAGAAAAAAACAACTGCCCTCCTTTCTTAGACACACTAGTCACCTGCCAGCCTGATGGAACCTTGGTTTTCTCAGTCTATAGAAAACCCACCCATACAGGCAAATACATTCACCAACAATCCCATCACCCCTCCTTGCAACAACACGGAGTCATTAAGACACTAAACAACAGGGCTAAACTTCTGTTCAAATGATAATGCCCTAACCACAGAACTAAACCACATTCTGAACACTTTCTCAGCCAATGGCTACCCCCCCCAAAAAAAATATTGAAACCAATAAACCACAACTCCCCCCCCCTCACAACAAGGATTACTCTAAATCCATCACCATACCCTATATCCAAGACACCTCTGAAAAAATTACAAAAATCCTAAAAAAACATGACTTATTGTTACAGACCATATAAAAAATTGGCATCCCTACTAAAGATCCCCCCCCCCAGACCTACCTGGTGTATACCAGGTTCCTTGCAGCTGTAAGCTGTCCTACTTTGGCCAAACAGGCAGGACAGCTAATATCAGAATTTCAGAACACAAGGACTACATCCGGTTTCACCAATACAGCCACTTTGGTCTTGCAGACCATGCGCTGGATACCTGCCATAGAATACGGTGGAAGAAAGCCACGATAATACACTGTAGTAAATACAAATATGAAAGGCGTTTCATGGAATCAGCCTCAGTCCTAAGGAACAATCCAAACCTCAACAAATTTGGCTGCATGAGACTGCCTCAAATTTGGGAAACCTACATCAGAAGACCTTCAGCCCAATCGCTCAAGAATACCAACATTGTCCGCTAGGGGGCACCATCAGGACTTTAGGAGAAAGAATAGTTTCCCGCTTCTTCCTCATTTACCGTTGGTTGTGCCTGCCTGTACGTGTCTTGTTCTTAAGTTCCTGTGAAAATGGCAACGTGACGTTGCCGAAATATTGGAAGTGTATTAAAATTTATTTTAATGTATATCCTAGTTTACATTGTAATTTCCTTAAACTATTTAGGAAAGATGAAAGTTTAAATACAAACACCTTTTCAAAGAAAGTTGCGAAGCCCTTTTACATCGGCCAAATTTGAATCAAAATGATTGTCTCTCTCTCTCTCCCAAAAGTTTGGGAGATTCTTATCTTATGTAACCATCAAAGAAATAGTTTTTAAGAATTACACTGGCCAACAAAAAAAAATTTTTTTTCTGCTGATTATGATCTGACACTTGTTTTTTACTAATTTGGGTGTGCTGATTTCAAATATCAAACCCATTTTTCTCTATCACGACAGGTTTTCCCTCTATGGCATTTTCTTTTTGCTAATTTGTAAGTTTTTGATAGTTTTAAGGAGGCAGTACTATTTAGAGGATCAAAAAAAATCGATTTTTTAATATTATTTTCTGAAAGTATGTACTTTTAAAAACCTGTTCCTAACTTTTTATCAAGAAATTCGAACAATTCCCGAAGATATAGCCTATTATTCAAAGTGGCGTGCAGATCAGAATCAGAGCGCTCACCGCTCTCGCTTGTTGGTAAACGAATAAATGCGTAAGAACCTGCAACAGCACGTACTGGCGCTTTGAATGCGAGAGAGGCCGATAATTAGATACATAACTACTTAACAATATTCATTAAAAATTACAAAGAATATTTATAAAAAAATAAATGAATGCTATGAAAAAAAAAAAACAAATGAATGCTATGACGCATATAGCATTCATTTGTTTTAGGCAGTTGTCATCGCTTACTTTTCATCACCTAAATGTACTAGATCAGTTATCGGCCTCTCTCACATTCGAAGCGCCAATATGTGCCGTTGCAGGTTCTTACGCATTTATTCGTTTACTAAAAAGCAAGAGCGGTGAGTGCTCCGATTCTGATCTGCACACCGCACCGCTTTGAATAATAGGCTATATCTTCGGGAATTTTTCGAATTTCTTGATAAAAAGTTAGGAACAGATTTTTAAAAGTACTTACTTTCAGAAAATAATATTAAAAAATCGATTTTTTTGATCCTCTAAATAGTACTGCCTCCTTAAAACTATCAAAAACTTACAAATTATCAAAAAGAAAATGCCATAGAGGAAAAACCTGACGTGATAGAGAAAAATGGGTTTGATATTTGAAATCAGCACACCCAAATTAGTAAAAAACAAGTCTCATATAAAAGTCAGCAAAAATTGTGTTGGACTGTGTTATTTAGTAATTTTTATTAATATTAATTTCTAGCACGCAGCAACAATTTTTAATTGGTAATTTACCGACTGTTATGTACTTTGTATTCCATTCCTTTGAACTGTTTATTCTACACTGATGATGTACTGTTAATTTGAGTATGAAATAATTGTACCTTTATTTCATTAAAGTTAATTACTGTTTGTTATCGTTTAATTTATTATTTATATAATGTTCCATTTGTGTCATGTAACTATAGTGTTTTGCATTGCTTTTCTCTTAAAAACTTGCCACATGCCTTTTCAAGATCTACAAAATTTAAATACAATACAGATTCTTGTTGTATTCCCATGATTTCTCAACTATTTGTCTTAAAGTAAAAATCTGATCTTCATAACCTCTATTTGGTCTTACCCCAGATTGTTCTTCTCTAAGTCTCTCTTTCACAATTCTTCTCAGCCTCTTTTCAAGTATGCTTATTGTAAATCTTACCTAGAACACTTAGCAAGGAAATTTCTCTAATTCTCACACTGTTTTTATTTACTCCTTTATAGTCAGTAATATGAAATCGCTACTACAGTCATGTGGAATTCAAACCTCTGACCAGGCCTTCCAAATTATACAGTATAGCCAATGTAAAACTTTTTTATACTTTCATATTTCATATCTGGTTGAATATCATCTACTCCAGCTGCCTTTCAACATTTCAAGTTTTTGATGACATTTTCTAGTTCTAGTTCAAACTGAATTTTTTTTTCTATATCCATGATATCAATGCTCATTTCATTTGGAAATATTTGGAAGTAATAATAGTAGTCCCCCCCCCCCATCCTCAGATAATACTGAACTCTATATAATATGTTTTTTTCCTATACATACATACACCTATGATAAAAGTTAATTTATATATTAGGCACAGTAAGAGATTAACAACAATAACTACAATAATGAAATAGAACAATTATAACAATATACTGCAATAAAAGTTATATGAATGTGAATAAAATCTTAGCAACCTCAGCATACTTTTTTTTTTTTTTAATTATTTATTATTTTATGAAGTTGAGAACTCACCTTTTCATTTAAAAGAGAGTACTTTACGGCTTCTCTTTGGCATATCCGAAATGCCAGAATCACTACTCTTGCATTTTGGGGGCCATTATTAAGTAAAATAAGGGTTACTTAAACACAAGCACTGCGATACTCGATCTGATAACTGAAACAGCTACTAAGTGACTAATGGATGGGTGGCGTATACTGTACAGCTTGGATATGCTGGACAAAGGGGTGATTCACATCCCAGGCTGAGTAATGTGATGAAATCACGAGATTTCATCAACATTACTCAGAGTGGGTGCACAATTTAAAACTTATAAATTGTTTATTTCTGGAATTTTCCATTTAATATTTTCAGAATAGGGTTGACCATGGACAGCAGACCAGCAGATAAAGGGGAGGGGGAACTATGGTACTCTAGACATCTAGAATATCAGTTTTCACATCACCTTTATCATCTCTGATTCCTTTTACGGTACACTCATTCCTTTATTTCTAATCTTTTTCAATAGCTGTCAAACTTTTTGCTGTCTAGTAGGCCAATATTTTGTTCTTGCCAAAAGTCTTACCATGACTTTTGTTTAGCTAGATTTATATATTGCTTTTTTTTTTTCCTTTTTTTTTACATTTTTCTCTGTATTCTATCAGAGCATAAGATGACCCATTTGCCAGGAACTTTTGATATGCTTTTAACTTTATCATGACTGCCTCTAATTTCCTCAGTCCATCATGGAGTGATTTTTCTTTCCTTGGAAGACAACCTGACTACATTTTGTTTATATGTGTGTGTGTGTGTGTGTGTGTGTATACACCTAATCTAGCCATAAATACTGTAACAACTTGAACAGCACATAAACCTTTAATCCATCAGTAAATCATTTTCAGCTCTTTGTATATACAAACCACATGCACCACATGCACAATGTGCATATAGCAGCACTCAATGTCCACAGTATTGTAGGTGGAATGCACAATATCCAATGGAAACACTGCCAATGCTCACTCCAAATCCACCTTCAGGCTGGAGATGCAGGAGTATCGTTTCTTACAGGCTACTCTCTCAAGCTATGACCATAATTTGAAATCCAATGGATTCAAATTAGGACTTCCAGATGGCCAATCAGATGGTGACATGTGGTTGGACAGATTTGCCTCCAACCACTGTTGTATGGTCCTAGCCTTGTGTGCAGGGGCCGAGTTATGTGGAAAGGTCCACTGCCTACTGTGAAGCAAGGTGTTGTTCAAGGGTTGTACCACAGGTTCCAGCATAGCATTTTGATACACTTTGTCAGAGGTCTTGACCTCTTTCTCACAGAAATGCAACTTGGATACTCTCTGATACATCACTCCCACCAAACAAGTAGTGGACAACCAGTGAGAAAGTTGGCGATCCAGTTGCAGAGTGTGGAAGGCCATAGGATGGCAGTTTGCTAAGTAGATCCCCGTGCAAAACTGAATCAAATGCCTTTGAAATGTCAAGGCCAACCATGTGAATTCCTCTGAATTTTTCCAAGCTTGACTCTAGAGGTGGATGGTGAAAGGAAGAAGATCAGCTACAGATTGCAAGTGGCAGAATCTGTACTGCTGGTCACTGATTAGTTGGTAAGTCTCCCTAGGGTGGTACAAGAGTTGGTTGTTGATGACCTTCTCCAAAATTTTAGATAAAAGAGAAGTGGGAGATATTGGGCAGTAGTTCATTGGTTGACTTTTTATCACCTTTCTTTGGAATGGACTGGATGTGGGCCCCCCTTTCACGTTGTAAGGTAGATGCCATTTGAATAGGATACATGGAAGAGACAATATAGGATAGGTGTTATTTCTGGGTTTCAATTTTTTTTTTTTTTTTTTTTAACACAATAGGTGGGATACTGTCAGGATCAGATGCTTCGTTTGTGTTCAGGTTATTAAGGATTCTTTGGATTTCTTTCTGGCATAAAATTATGGGTGACGTGCTTTCTGGCTGAAAAAATAACTGTTTTTCTTTAGGATCTGCCAACGAGTAAGTCTGAGTCTTGTTTTCAAACTCTTAAATTTTCTTGAATAATATTTGTGGGAGTCCACAGTTCACTGTGAATGTCACTCAACTTTTGCTCTTTTTAAAACTTTCTTACGCACTTTTCTTTCAACACATTTTGTTTAGAGCAGGATAAAATTGAATATCATATTCAATTTTATCCTGCTCTAAACAAAATGGTGACCATTTACTATTTTAAATCCTCTGTATATTCTTATGCCATGAGCCAGTGTGAAAATATCTGTCAACAATAACATACCCAATTATTATTATTATTATTACGGGTATCTCCATGGAGTCAGTAGACTCATCGCGGGAGACCCAAACTAGCAAAACAATATCTGTCATATCTCTTCTTGAATTCATTTACAGACGAAGAGCTCACAACTAAGTCAGGCAATGAATTCCACTCATTCACCACCCTCCAGGCAAAAAACCTTGTTCTGACAACTTTGTTAACCACACTCTTCTTTAATTTCCAGAGATGACCTCTTGTTCTTCCATCACTTTCACACAGCTGAAACATTTCCCCTGCATCAATCCTATAAAAACCTTTTAGTAATTTGAATGTTTCTATCATATCCCCTCTTCTTCGCCTATCAACCAATCTCTGCAATCCACAAGCTCTCAATCTATCAATGTAGGGAGCATTTTTTATATCACTCACCAACTTGGTCACTCTTCTCTGAACCCTCTCCACAGCCTCCTCATCTCCAAGGAATCCAGGTGACCAGACCTGAGCACAGTAATCCAAATGTGGAAGTATCAATGCTTTATAAAGGGGAATAATAACCTCTTTATCTCTGGATGTCAGTGTGTTCCTCAACAACCAAGTAATCCTATGTGCAATCTTGGACACCTTAGCAATGTGTCCTCTGAACTTCATCTCCCTATCTACCAATACCCCTAAGTCCCTAGCCTCATCAATCTCTTGGAGTACCTTTCCATCGATGTAGTACACAGCTGGTAATCTTTTAATCCCAAAATGCATGACTTTACACTTTTCCACATTGAACTGACATTCATTTTCTTTTGCCCATTTTACCAGCTTATTTAAATCCTCCTGCAAACTTTCAACATCAGCTTGATTTTTTATTGCACTACACAACTTTGCATCATCAGCAAACAACTGAATATCTCCCTTTAAGCCGTTTCCTATATCATTTATATACAAATTAAACAACATTGGCCCAAGCACAGAGCCCTGAGGCACACCACTGGTCACCTGCCTCATTCTGGACTCGGCTCCTCCATACACCACCTTATGGTATCTCTCCCTGAGCCATTCTCCTATCCATATCACCAATTTAATATCCATTCCCATCTGCTCCAATTTGCGTAACAGTGTTCTATGGGGTATCCTGTCAAAAGCCTTAGCAAAATCCAGAAGTACCACTGTGTAGCCAGTTCCTTTGTCCAACTCAGATGTTATTCTATTATGAATAGTTAATAGATTGCTAAGGCAGGATCTACCTTTAACAAAACCATGTTGGCCTCTATAGAGTATCATATCCTGATCCACCCATTCTTGAATTTTGTCTTTAACCAACTTTTCCAATACTTTTACCACTACTCCTGAGATGGTGATTGGTCTGTAATTCAATACCGCAGTTTTAGAGCCACCCTTATGCAAAGGAACCACTTTGCCTAACTTCCACTCCCTAGGGACCATACCAAAGTTCAAACTTAAGTTAAATATCCAGGTGAGAGGGGTTGACAATTCATTTGCACATTCACGCAACACCCGAGCTGATATTCCATCTAAGCCTACCGCAGTGTTTGCATTTAAGTTTTGCAATATATTTAATACCTCTGATTCTTTAGCTTCAATTCTCACATTAGGTATTGCTGTAGGTATAGAGATATCCTCACTTGGGTGATAGACTTTTGAAAAGTGATCACTCAGTAACTCGACTATTACATCTGATTTTGTCACCTCAATACCATCAGCACCCACTAAGGTTATCCTTCCGAAGTCATTCTTCCTCTTACTTGCCACATAGCGGAAGAACTCTTTGGGATTACCCTTGATCTCTTTGGCTAAGGTCTTCTCATAATCTGATTTAGCTTTTCTTACTATGCTGGTAACTTTCCTAGCTTGAGCCTTGTACTGCTCATGGGTGTCCTGATCGCCTTTCTCCTTGTAAATTCTCCATAACATTTTCTTTTTTTGCAGTTCAAGCTTGATACTACTGCTCATCCATCTAATGCCTGCCTTGTTTGACCTCCTAACCATGGGGACACAATCTGATATTGCTTTCCTCAGATACCCGCTGATTTTATCCCAAGCACTGCTAACATCTTTCCCTTGCAATATGTTCTGCCATGGGATGGCTGCAAGCTCACTCCGAAGCTTGTTATAATTGCCTAACCTGTAGTTCCGTACATACCCCTTCTTAATAGAAAAATCCACAGATTTTGCAACCTCCCAAGTCAATACCACATGATCGCTTTCACCAACTGGAGGTAACGAGGACACCTTACTTATGCATATAACCTCTGAACCAATAACCAGGTCCAACACTCTCACACCACGTGTCCCTTCAGTTACGTGCTGTTTCAAGTAATTATCTCGTAGAAGATGTATGAATTCCATTTCCTTTTTGCTACGTGATATTTCCTCCTTCCAATTGATATCACCGTAATTAAAATCCCCCATAATAATCACCAAGCCTTCACTCATTGCACTAAGTTGCTGATGCATGAATTCAATATCTCCCCCCGTACTCCCTGGCCTATAGCAGCATCCAACTGTATATTTGGTTGCGTTGGTCGCTATTTCGCACCAGACTGCCTCAAATGAACTCTTATTCACATGTCTATCATCATGATATACTACTTTCTTTGGCTGCAACACATCAGCTATCATCAACAGTACTCCTCCCCCTGTTCTATCTTCTCTATCCTCCCTGAAAATAGTGTACCCATCACATTCAATTCCAGTGACCACATCTTCTGCTGACAGCCAAGTTTCACTAATGCCTACAACTTTTGGTGAGATTTCACTGACTAATGCCAAAAATTCTTCTCTCTTATTTCGAATGCTTCTAGCATTGGTATACAAAAATTGCAGATTCCCTCTAGATCTTGTACCGGCTTTAGAACTGATATATAAGTCATTAACTACCGTAGTCCTATGCCGATTTTTATCCCCTCTCTTCTGCAATTTATTCAGCCTATAAGGATCAATAAATACACAATCAGTGCTAAAGTTTCTCTCTCTTACACTCAACCTTTTCAATATTAGTTTCCCTGCCCAATAACTTCAACCTGTTCAGAAAACAATAACTTCTTCAATCGCTTATGTCCTTCCATGTTAAGATGCAGTCCATCTCTAGCATACAACTGCCTTTTTCCTTCAAACACACTCCAAACATCAACAAACTCCAGACCTCTTTTTCTGCACATTCTTGCAATCATATCATTCATTATCATTGCTCGTCTACTTAACTCGTAATTGTCAAAACGAGGCAGCACACACACTATTCTCCCATTGACACTTTTCCTCTTCACAATATCTAATAATGTTCTTAAATCTTTTCCTACCCGATTTATACTACCTCTCAGGTCATTCGTACCCACCATAACTATCATCTTGTCTGCTTCATGCCCTCTCTTTATTGCTAAAGCCACTCTTTCTATTGTACCATCAGCCAAGCACTCCTCATGCATACCACTCTCCATACCCTTAATCATAGAATCACCATATATTTTACTACTCTTAACTTCATTCAAGTCCACACTCATGGACTCATTCTCTACACTATTCAGCATGACTCTCCCAGCTTCATTACTCAACTCTCTATTACTTACCCCCCCACTCTCACTACATGTCATTTCTTCTAGGCCACTTGTGGTTTTATTATATTGGCTCACAATCACTCCCATACTATTTATTACTGAATCATTCACCAAAGACTCACCCATATGTAATCCTGTTCTAGTTACTTCAGCTAAAGTAATCTCTATAGTCCTAATTTCTCTGTTTAACACATTAAACTCCGCTTTAACTTCCAGTATCTCCTTACCGATCACTTCCACTTCCTCATGAAGAAGATGAAGGTCATTTTTCATTTTCATAAACTCCCGCCGAAGTTCTTCCGCTATGGTCCCGATGTCAGCTTCCATTCCTAAACGCTCCAGCCTATCCCGACACTTCTCACATACGTCGACATTTTCGTTCTTTTCATTTTGCCAGACCGACCACAGATCCTTCACATTTTTCGGTGCATACATATAGCAGTTTCCGCAACGCATCCATTGCGAAAAATCCAACGCTGAGCCGGCCTTTCTTGTAGTAGTAGAAGTCCTGCGCGCCGCTGACGTACGTTTCTTGTTGGACGCCATCTTTACACGTTGATATAGTGAAACAAACGGCAGTGAAAACACAATATATACAACACAGTTCTAAACAATAATACCACTGAAGGACACTTGTTTCTAACCGATACACAATTGCAGCACAATTTGTGACAAAAAGCCACACTGTATTTAACTTTAAAAACACGTTTTCTAGACTAGCTAAACTCGACCGCCACATTTACCAAGGACACTAGCGCCACTCAATGAGACCTTTCTTATTTCTTGTGTCTTCTCTCCATGTAAATTTGTGCATATATGTGTTGGAACATGAAGTAAGTAGTGACTACTCCATGACCTAAATAGAAATCTAGCAGGTAATTACCATTATTATTACTTTGGCTCTTTACTCCAAATTTCCCCCCCCAAAAAAAATTTTGTCTGTTAATCATTTCCTACCCTGCTGTTTATATCTCCAACAAGACTAATTTTTTCTTTTTCTTTTAGTCAGTTGCTTCTCTAATGTCTCAAAAAATTCCTACACTTCTTCCTTAGTTTGGGACCATGGACAAAAATAATTCTCAAATATGATGTTTGTTCACATCACTCTACTTGATAGCGCCTGTCATTCAAGAAGATTATCCTCATAGCTAGTGTTGAATACTATAGTTATTTCTTTTCCCTGATTATTATCGTCTGAATAAGTTGTATATTTTGCTTAGTTTTTGTTTTTGCACTGTTTTTGTCTTTTTTTTTTTTCATTGACACCTATTTTATATACTGAAAGGCTTAGGTGTTGTTGATTATTCATACCCATGCTTCACAGTATTAACACCACAGATAAAAAAAATAAAATAAAATAAATAATTTATTGGAACTCACTAATATTTTGCTGGTTTTCTAACCAGCATCTTCAGAGAGCACAAACAGTAACTGTGTCAAGACACTCAACTAAAGCATTAGAAACAATTCAAATGTAACCAAAACAAAACATCTGATCCAATGGCATAAGTCCTTGAGCTCAATTTCAAAGGCTTTGTAACACCTTTTTAAGCCAATAGCTTCACAGCCCATATAGAATTAAAATATTGTATGCCCCCATCCATCCCTCCTGCAACCAACACACAGGATCACAGCAAAACTATTCCATCAGAAAAGATAGCTAAAGTTCTTTACAAATATGATATTTATACCACATTCAAACCATTCTTTAAGCTTGCTACCTTCACCCATTCTCCCAAAGATTAACTTCATCCTGGAGTGCAAAGTTCCTTGTGCCTGCAGTTTACCTATTTTGGACAGACTGTTTGTTAGATCAGTTAATATCTGCCTTGACGAACACAGAAATATATGCGATCATTGGCATGGCATGTTAGGACTGATAGACTGTGCTCTGGATACTCCGTCATACAGAATTAAATGGAATAAGACACCACTATTACATAGAAGTGCCTATAGGTCTGAGAAACTATTTTATTTTTAGAATCAGCATCGGCTATGAAGCATTCCTCCAACCTCAAGAAATATGACTGCATTAATTTGCCAAAGATCTGAGAAATAGTCATTCTGAAACAATATAATAAGATGCCTCTAAAAGTTATCTTGCTAGAGAGGGTTGCCTCATTAGGATCTTAGTTTTGTTTCAGTTACCATTTTAATAATCGTTGCCAATGCTTTGGTTGAGTGCCCCTTGTGCTTCTTACAGTTATTTGTGGATAAGAATATGTAGATGTCTCCTCCCATTTATCTAGCTTTGACCCTTGAGCAACCTCAGAAGAAACAATCAAATTCCTAGTATGTGCCTTTATGAAGTGTACAAGATACTACTAGAGAAATCAGCATATTGACTAATTTCTTTCTTATTCCATGTATATTTATCAATTGACACACCTCCATACCAGCTTTGCTTATTCTACTGTTTATTTCCATATTTAATTTGCCATCTTAACTAAAAATTGTGACTAAGCAACTGAAATATTTTACTTATTCTATACATCCCTATTCTATGTATCCCTTACTTAACGCGATGAAATTAACTGTGACAATCCCTTTATATACGTGGCAAGAGTTTTAATTAACGTGCCTTTAAATTTAGCAAAATTCCATAGCAAATACGACATCATTGCTACAAACCATGGACATGGGCATACTTTCAAAGCCTATTTTCTTAAAAAGACGTTCTCAATGGCAGTAGAAACAACAACTGGAGAAAATGCGATTAAGATCCAAGAATTTTGGAAAAATTTTAACATTAAACACACAATTGAAAACATTCATGATGAGTGGGAGCAAGTATGGTGAATACCTTGGTTTTGATGCAGAAGATGTTAAAGAATTATAAATTTAGTTTAATCTTTTATCCAAGTATAAACAAACAAAGTTTGTGACTAAAGTATCTTCAGGACTGAGGCAACTCGTGGTAAAGGTGGACCAAGCTCTCATCACTCCTTGTCTTAGTATAATATAATATAAAAAACTTTCAATATCTAAATCCAGAGTAATTTAATAATAAGGTGAGACACCTTTTGGCAACTAGTATAGGTAAATATGACTTCTCCATTGCTTCCACCTTAGTATCACCAATCTCTGGGTCTGGCTCCCACTGATGAGACCTCAATAAAGGTTGAAACCAGTCTGGGTAGTGGCCCTTCCCTTAATGCATAACATTATACATGTCTGCAAGGAGATGTGCTTGGTATTATGGGAGATACTAAGACAAGGAGTAATGAGAGCTTGATCCACCTTCACCATGAGTTGCTTGAGTCATGAAGATACTTTAGGTGCAAACTTGGTTTGCTTGCACTTGGATAAAGGATTAAACTAAATTTATTATAGTCTAACCAAGTGGGGAAAAACTTTCAAAAAGTTAAAGAATTATCGGATTCAAATTCAAAGGATTTCAGTGACAAAGATCTTCTTGAAATTGAACAACAACGCACATATGAAGACATCGAACAAATGGAATGTGAAGATGAAGTTCCAAAGGAGATAACGATCAAAAAATTGGATGGAATATTTCGCAGTTTAGAATTGCTTAAGCAGCAATTAATGGATCCAGATGTTAATCTAAGAATGCTTGTTTGTGAAGGTCTAGAGAGTCATTTTTATTGTTATTGAAGAAAAAATGCTTCTAAGAAAAAAACTAAAACGACTATTGATAACTTTTTTGATAAAAAAGTGCAGTAACTAATGTAGGTACAAGCATTTATTAAACATTTACTTTGCATTCATTTTTTATCTTTCCTAAAAGAGTACCATATAAACTGAATTATTAATACGGTAATGTAATCGATCATGGATGAATTGCAGTTGTTACCATTGATTATTATATTTGATTAACGCAATTTTGATATATGCGGTAACATCGAGGGATTAATTAATCGCGTTAATCAAGGGATACCTGTATGTTCTCCATTGAGAATACAAATAATGTTTTCCATTTTCAGTTTTTGTATTTGTTGATTATCTTCATGTCAAATTTGTTACAACAATTATTCAATTTAGTTAAAGAATACCCATGTCTTCAATCAGATTTATACTGCAATATCATAAAGAAATGTTTTATCATCAAGCTATGCTTGGCTCACAAGTAAGATGCCACCATTTCTAATTTTTCAGCATTTGAGTCAAACTTGTGTTACAAAAATGCGAAGTCACATTCAATAAGTGAGTGTGTCAGAAAAGTGATTAACAAAATAAATATCAGACATAAAACCCTCTGTAAAATTTTGATTCTTTTAATTCTTCTGAATTTAAATAAAGAAACCAATACTTTATTGTGATACATATACAAAACTAGTTAACAAATGAATCACTCTGGGTAAGATTAATACCATTTCACATTGAGCATAACATTTACACATACCTGATTGAAAGAAATTGCTGATAAAATGGCAAAGTCCTTCATAAGCTCTGTATCTTGCATTCCAACATAATTGTTATGCAATTTTTCTTTCACTCTGGAAATGCAGTCCTATTAAATGACAGGTAGAAAAAAAAAAAAAAAACATAGACACACACTGTTCAATATTTAAAAGCGATACTGTATAATCAACATAATTGTAAATATTTTCTTAAGAAAAAGTGGTTCACAACAAAAGCTTCAATTCACAGATGATATATATATATATATATACACACTTCGCCAGATATTTTCAGAAGTATTTGACAGCATGTCAACTTGATATTCAAACTAAAGGAGATGGGGATGGAAAAAAAAAAAGTTTAGTGAACTGGATTGGCTGGACTTAGGAAAGAAGACAAGGGGTGATGCAACATTCTGTACCTTCTTGGATTGCTGATGTTATATCACTTCAGGATATGAAGAGTCAAAAACAATGCAGAGAAATGATTCGTATTAACAGTTCAATATTGTTAATTGAATAGTTTTACAATATGGAATATAGAGGTGGAATTCCTTGTCCTATTTAATATATCACTTCCGGACAGGAGCAAACGAAGAAACTACAGAAAGTGATGATGTGTATGTGGATGGAATGAGAGAAAGAAGAAATATATATATATATATATATATATATATATATATATTTTTTTTTTTTTTTTTGAATAATTGGAGGTTATAGTCTGGGGAGTATTTCATGGGAAATGCTTTTTCCAGTAAACAAGGGTACATGGAATGAAAGATGAAAGGAGTATAAGGTTCACTGAGTTGGGAAAGCAGTTGATTGTAAATAGATGTTGAGTAGTTGTTGTTTGTATTATTGCAAGTATAAGAGAAATTGGGAGGGGGGGACGATGGAAGTTCTGAATAGTACACCCATGTGGCACAATACTAAAGGAGGTGAAAAAGATTTCGTTTTAATGGTGACAGCTCAAGGAACTTAAATTCAGGAGACAGTGGAGGTATTGCAAAACTGATGGAAGTTTTTTCACTTGACTATGCTACCAATTATATATTTGGTTTAATCCTCTATCCAAGTTTAAGCAAACGATGTTTGCTCCTGAAGTATTTTCAGGACTGGGGCAAATTGTGGTAAAAGTGGTATAAGTTCTGATCACTTGCTTTAGTATCCCATAATGCAAAGCACATCTCCTTGTGGACATGTATAATGCTATGCATTAAGGGAAGGGTCACTACCCAGATCGGTTTCGACCTTTATTGAGGTCTCATCAGTGGGAGCCAGACCCAGAGGTGGTGATACTAAGGTGGAAGTAATGCAGAAGTCATTGTGCAAGCAAACTACGAGTTGCCCCAGTCCTGAAAATACTTCAGGTGCAAAATTTGTTTGCTTACACTTGGATAAAGGATTATACCAAATATATAATTGGTAGCATAGCCAAGTGAAAAAACTTCCATCAACTATCTCTAATCTGGAGAATTTAAATAACAAGGTGTTGGCATCTTTTGGCAACTGGTATATATGGTAATATGACTTCTGCATTACTTCCACCTTAGTATCACCACCTCTGGGTCTGACTCCCACTGACGAGACCTCAATTAAGGTTGAAACTGGTCTGGGTAGTGACCCTTCCCTTAATGAATAGCATTATACATCTCCACAAGGAGATGTGCTTTGCATTATGGGATACTAAGGCAAGTAATCAGAACTTATACCACCTTTACCACGAGTTGCCCCAGTCCTGAAAATACTTCAGGTGTAAACTTTGTTTGCTTACACTTGGATAAAGGATTAAACCAAATATATATATTGCAAAACTGTTAAATAGTAATGAGGAAGACATTAAGAAATAAAAAAAAATAAATAAAATAAAATAAGGTGTTACAAATTCAGTGTATATTTTGATCAGAGATGGAAAAAAAGATAGCCTATTTTGTGGCTGAACATTTTTAAGAGCCAACGAGACAGTAAATATAAGCAGAAGAGCTTCATAGAGAGGAAGATGGGAGAAGATATGACAAATGAATAAATTCCTATTACCAATCTATGCTGTTATATCACATCTCACATTTATAAGATGATATGACAGATGGCAATCCCAACTACAAAAGATTATAAACCTATCCTAGTCATAATATAGGTGGATCAAAGGCTAGATAATCTAGAATTCTTGCTCTAAAGGTCAAATATGGCACTTTTCAAGCCATTCAAAGTTCCATATATACAGAATGGTAATCCTACACACAGGGCCGTACTTTTACTGAGGTGATCAGGGCCTTGTCCCCATCCATCTCAACATTGTTTGGTGCCCTTGAATTAGCTCAAATTTTTGCCCACTCCCCACCCCACTCCAGAACCTCATGCACCTGTGCATAAATATGGTCCTGCTTACATAAGACAATGATAATCATTTACCACCAAAAATATTAACAAACATTCTAGATGAAGAAGCTATGGCCTGCAGGCTAGAAAGACTATCTACTAAGCCATCCTAGTTGGCTAAGCATAGTGACAGTGATATTAGGGTAGATTTCCTATGATAGATCTTGTAATTTAATGGATGCCTGATAAGATCTACACCATGCTGGTGTCAGTCTGCTTTCTAAGAATCAATCTTGAGACTACAATGCTGAAGCTGATATGGCAGATACAAAGTATTTAACTCCAACATTGTCTATTCAAGTTGTTGCATCTCAAATCAGTTCTGGCATAGAATTCTACTCCCATGTCAGAGAAAGAGAAAAGCCCAAAATCTCCTTAAAAACTCTCCATTCTATCCAAAGGAGAAGCAATCACACCAGTGATGATCCTTTGTCTTCTGAACATTGCATACCTCTATAATTCACTGTCCTCAAAACACATTAAAACAAATTATAATTGACAAGAAATTATATTCTTGTTTTAATCCTTTACTGAAGTGTGAGTAAGGAAAGTTTGTGCATAAAGTATCTTAACAACTAGACAATTTGCATACAGAGACTACATAGAGGTCGACTAGTATCTCATGATGCACAGCACATCCATTTTCAGATGGGTACACTATTCATGCATTTTACCCAAGCATTATGGAAAGTCACAGCATGGTCTTGACCTTTAGTGAGGTTTCATCAGTGGGAGCTTAACCTGAACTAAATCAATGCAGAAGTCATATTTTCTATATACAAGTAGCAAAATTGTGCATCACCACATCATTAAAATACTCTAGATGAGAGACTTTCATGGCAAGTTTTTTTTTTGCATGGTTAGAAAGTAAACTATTCTTAAGAAATTACATTCTTGTTTTAATCCTTTACCCTAGTGTGAGTAAGGGTAAAGGATTACCCTGTTTACATGTGAAGTATCTTCATGACTAGGTACTTAAGATAATGAGCAGAAACAGATCAAAACCAATTTCCAGTTAAATTCAAACTCACTGGGCTATGTATCCTCTGTATTCATCTCTGCTACTTCTGTCATGTGAACAGGTTCCTGCCAATGACAGTTTCAAAAAACTCAACTGTGCTCTGAATACACTTTGATAAATTAAAACAGCCAATAGATTCAAATGTGTCATCACTGAATGTCTTTGAAAACAGCCAAATACAAGGCAATGAAGTAGCAACCAACAACTAACAAAAGGATAATAGCAACCAACTGCCTTCGTTGAATAGTCATGTGATTAACCTTTCAAGCCATGCCATGTGAATCTTGATACTTGGTAAAGGCCAAAACTTTGCTGTGACACCCAGGACAGTCAGCAAATTATTTTATATCTTCTTCTTCTCTCTTCCATCATCTATGTGGATGATGATGAGGCCGAATGAAATCTTTCCACTTCTGTCTGTCCCAGGGGAGTCCGAACAATTCTGTCCAGTTTGGTGTCGCTTGCTGTGATTTGGATTTCAGGTCCACTTTTATTTGTCTATCCATCTAATTCTGGGCCGTCCTTTGGATCATTTACCTTCCATCATTATATTCAGGGCTTTAGATGGTAGTCTTTCTGTTTCCATTCTGGTCACATGGCCAAACCATCGCAGTCTTCTTTCTTGGATTTTGTCTATTATTGTTATTTCTTGTTTTAGTCATTTCCTTATGTCTTTGTTTCTTAGTCGATCCAGCAGAGATACTCCAAGTAATCTTCTTAGCCAACTCATTACAGTAACTAATAATTTTTTCTCTTCAGCCTTTTTGCGATTCCAGCATTCACTTCGATAGAGGAGTATTGGGAGGACCATTGTTTCATAGATTCTTACTTTTGTTACTTGTTGATGTCTCTTGACCTCCATATTTTATTAAGTCGTCCAAAAGTTTGGGATGCTTGACTGATTAGTTTGTTTATATCTTTTATAATTTCACCATTGTACTCAATAACTCTTCCAAGGTAGGTGAAGTTTTCTACCTGCTATAGATTCTTACTATCAATTTCCAGATTGGTGCTTCTTTTTCCTATTTGCATAATTTTTGTTTTGTCTATCTTTATATTTAATTCAGATTTTATACACTCCTTTATTTTATCAGAAATTCGCTATAGATTTTCTTCTGTGCTTGCAAGTAATGCAATGGCGTCTGCAAATTTTAAATTTGTCACATTTTCCCCATATATTTTGATTCTGGAGTCTTCATTGTTTAAGGCCTTATTGGTTGCTTCTTCCAGTGTAAGATTTGAACAGGTCTGGTGACAAATTGCATCCCTGTCTTACTCCGCTCTCTGTGTGGAACCAGTTGGTTAAGGTGTCCTCTTGTTAGTACTGCACTTTCAGATTTCGCATACAGATTCTTTATTATTCTTATGGTTTTGTTGGGAATTCCAAATTCTTCCATAGTTCTCTTCTACGGATTGAATCAAATGCCTGACGAAAGTCTATGAAATTTATGTAGCAACTTTGGTTGTACTCTAGTGCCTTTTCTATTAGCTGTCTTAAGGTGAATAGTTGATCAATTGTGCTTTGCCCTGGTCTGAAACCGGCTTGTTCTTCTCCTAGTGCCAGTTCTATCATCTTCATCAAATTCCTGCCATGTACCCTCAAGGGGTGTATAGGATATGATAGTACTACATGAAAAATTTACATCATTACTAACTTCCTATCTACAATTTGTCTCCAAATCATTCTGTTACTTCTCAAGATTCCAGCATTACCAGATCTTATATTTCTGTCATCTAAGGCACTTTGTACCGTATCAATCCACCTATATCTTGGTCTTCCTCTGGGTCGTTTTCTTTCTAACTTGACAGAGAAGACTTGTTTTGCTAATCTTTCCTTGCCCATTCTATTTAAGTGGGCTATACCACCTGAGATTAGCTCTGCTAACGCATTCCTGGATGCTGACAATGTCAAGTTCTTTCCTAATATACTCGTTTTTAATAGGTTATTGGCATTGATACATTTGTTCAAGTCTCTAATCTTTCTCAGGACTCTCACATCTCGGGTCTCTAGTCTTTGGTCAAGTGTTTTACTTCTGACCCAGCTCTCAGATCCATAAGTTAAACTGGTTTGAACATTGTCTTCTATACAGCTAATTTTGTGTTCCGACTAATTTCTCTCTTATTCCATATGCATTTATTAAACTGACTTCCTACCATAGCAGCTTTGTTGATTCTGTTGTCTATTTCCATATTTAATTTACCATCTTCACTAAAAATAGTGCCAAAGTAGCTGAAATGTTTTACTTGTTCAACAGGTTCTCGGTTCGAAATGCAGTTGACATTTTCACCGATTCTGCCTATTTTCATTGTCTTTGTCTTTTTATTGCTGACCTTCATACCATATCTATTACAACAGTTATTCAATTTAGTCAGGGAATCTTGCAAACTTGTAGGGGATTTATTTATAAGTATAATATCATCCATAAAGCAAAGAGCTGACATTAACATCTCCAATTTTGATATAATATTTAATACCACTTTCCTTCATAATGTGATCCATATAGATAATGAATAACAGAGGGGATAATGTACATCCTTCTCTCACACCAGATTTAACATTAAACCATCTTCCTGTACTTCCTTCAATTCTAACTGCTCACCTACAACTGAGAGACTAAGTATTGCTTGATATAATGCTCCAGTGACACCATATAACTGTAGTGTATTGAACAGCTTCTCTCTTGGCACCTTGTCATATGCCTTTTCCAGATCGACAAAACTTAAACACAGATCTTTGTTATATTATCATGATTTCTCAAATATGTCGTAAAGTGAAAATCTGATCTTCACAACCTCTATGTGCCTGAGATCAACTTTTTCTTCACCAAGTTTTCTTTTACAATCCTTCTCATCCGTTTATCAATTATATTCGTTTAAATCTTACCAGGAACACTCAGTAGGGAAATACCTCTAATTCTCACATTCAGTTTTATTTCCCTGTTTATATATGGGTACTATGAGAGCTCTACTCCAATCATCGAGAATTCGTCTCTCTGTCCAGGCCTTCTGAACTATGCAGTGCAGCCACTGTAAGACTCTTATACCACCATACTTCAGCATTTCTGGTCAATATCATGTACTCCTGCTGCCTTTCCACATTTCAAGCCTTTGATGGCTTTTTCTACTTCAAGTATGAATATATATTCCTGACTGAATGGCTGTTAAGTGTTTTTTTTTTTTTTTATCACTGTGCTGTCATCACTGCTTGTTTCATTTAGCAATTTTTCAAATTAATTACTCCATACTTCAAGGATATCTTTTTCTCCAGTTTTCATCTTACCTTTATCATTTCTAACTCCTTTTACAGTACTCATTCCTCCATTTCTAAGCTTCTTCAACAACCTCCAGAATATTTTGCCACCTTCTTGATATTTATTTTCTATATTCTTGCCAAAGTCCTCCCATGACTTTTGTTTAGCTAGTTTTACACACTGTTTAGCTTTCTTACATTTGTCTCTGTATTCTCTAAGAGCATAAGCTGACTTATTTGTCAGGAGCTTTTGATATGCTTTCTTCTTTTCCTTCACTGCCTCTTTAACTTCCTGTGTTCACCATGGAGTTCTGATTTTTCTAGCCTTGCAAACAACCTCACCACATGCCTCTCTGGTTGAATCCACCAGGGTTTTCTTCAAGGCTTGCCACTGAATCTCCAAGGTTTGGTTCCTATTTTAAAACTCTTTCATTTTTTCTCCAATAATCTTTGTATATTTTAGTCTATCAGTTCACATCTGGGAGCTTCTCAACTTTTATTCTCTTCTTACATGTTCTTCTTTTCGATATGAAATTCAATTTTATCCTGATCAAGACTAAATAATGATCACTTCCAATTTTAAATCGTTTGTACACTCTGGTGTCCTGCACCAGGGAGAAAACATCACTATCAACAATAACACAGTCAATGAGACTTTTCTTATTCCTAGCCTCTTCTCTCCATGTGAATTTGCACACATTTTTATGTTGGAACATGGTGTTAGTAATAACTAGTCCATGTCCTGAGCAGAAATCCAACAGATATTTGCCATTATTATTAGCTTTACACTTTTCTCCAAATTTTCCCAAAATATTTTTGTATGTCTGACAATCATTTCCTAATCTGCTATTTAGATCTCCAACAAGGATCAACTTTTCCTTTTTCATTGTGTCAGCTGCTTTCTCTAAAGCCTCAAAAAATTCCTCCACTTCTACTTTAGTAGAACCTTCTGTGGGACCATACAAATAAGTCTCACTGTTCAGTTCCCCATTCTGATATTTGCCCACATCACTCTGCTTGAGACTGCCTGCCATTCAAGAAGATTAGTCTCATATTAGTGTTGAATACTATGGCCACTCCTTCTTTTCCTTGATTGTTATTGCCTGAATATAACATTTTGTGTTTATTGCTCAGAAAGATCTCACCATTTTTTGTCTTTTTTTTTTTGTTTCGGTCACCTCTATTATGTCGATCTGGTACTTATCTAATTCCTCAGTTAGCTCCATTTCTTTGCTATTCAGGCTTCTTATATTGATAGTACCGATCTTCAACACTGGTGTTTTAAGGTTTGTTCCAGTAGCTGACTTTTTGCTGTTCGCCCTGGTTCCCTAGCGAAAACAATGGGGGCCCTTGTTTAACCAGACAACGCCCCAACTGGCATGAAATTTTGTCATGTTGTACCATTATTTTGTATTTTGGTTTAAGCCAATAAGAATACAATTTGTTTGGCTAAATCCCAAATTGCCAGCCCATCCTCGTTCGTTTAGTATCCAGGTTGGGGTGTGTTTTAGGGTTACCCAACAGGGTGCACCACGAGAAGGTGAGGATTGGACATTAGGTCAGAAGCCCTGGTCGGTTCTCTGCATTCCTTTAAAGGCTATATTGAGGTCTCCTCTCAGTTATACAGCTTTGACCCTTAAGCACCTCGAGGTCATTTCTTGTAAACAAAATTAAGGACATCACACTTGATAAGTGATTTATTAGTCAGTTTTGATGTCTCTGCCCTTTTTATAAATGTCCCAATCAATGACACACAATTCTCTTTTACGGGACAAATTCCTGTTTGATATCATGGTGCTTTTTGCCAGTGTACTATGTTCTGATTACTTTGTGTGGCAAAAAGAAGGCACAGCTGTGGATTTGCTATTATCCCCCCCCCCCCTGTTAACTTTTATATGCAAACTTTTGAGCCATGTTTTGAGGCAGTTTAACCAACTGCCCTAATCTTAACAATAATGATGGTCTAAAAATCCCAAGAACATGGATGGCACTTATTCTACCCAAGCATAATCTTTTGTTTTAAGAGTTCATTATAAATTATAATCAAGACTATAGTAATCCAGGATCTTATCCTTAATATAAACACTAATGTTAAATTATTAATTTAACATAAATTAATGCTGTATTAAAAGCATTAATATGAATTTGTTCTCTGACCACATTATAAATAAATAGGATATAGCTTTAATATAATTTTTTTTTTTTTTTTAGAGGTCAGGCTATTAGAATAATGATTGATCAAATCAATCACTTTAGCATACTGTTTGAAATGTAATGTAACTTGTGTGTATGCACACACACACTCACTCCAGATGATGACCTTAATATGAAGGTCAAAATGTTAGGAAATTAAAATAATTATTCTTAACATGGTTGTAGTCTTCATAATTTATCAAAATGAATGCTGATGGCCATGTAACATTAAAGGAAATTATGTGCTATGAATAATATGCAGTTTATTCTTAGTTTTATTTTTTCTTTTAATCTTACACTCACATATCAATTCCAATGGCCTATTAAGGCCAAGCACGCTGGCTGTAATAAACCAAATTTCATTAGGACATGAGAAGCCTCCAGTTTCAACTAAGAGTGATTTACTTAGCCATACATGAAAATGTCCCTCAAGGGTTCACTTTAGTGGGTACAGGTGGTGAATCCAAGTTACCTGATGCTGGACCATGCTTTATTTCATGTAAGATATATCTGTTATATTATCTGTAGACTCCCTACTCTTCTTTCATTCTTTCCTTCCTTCTTTCTTGCTTCTCCCCCCCCCCTCAGTCATTCCTATTTTACTTTTCTTCATCTCTTGCAGTTTGTTTAGCCTTATACTTAGTAGGTTAAACAAACACAGAAGGCAATGGCAAACTACTTCTATATTTTGCTAAAAAAAATCTTATGAACAGAGGTTTAAGTTATTGTGATATAGTGCTGGAAGATGGGACACCCAGGTTGGAAGGCGCTGAAATGACTACTGGAGAAGAGCAGAGAGGGACTTCCAATGAAGTCAACAAGAATGATGAAGCTGGATCAAAGCTTTCTGGAAGTTCAACTTCTGATAGAATTAATCTCAGAAGAAGACTCCTCCACTTTACTGATTTACATAAAATAGAAATGTAGAATGTAAGAAGTATGTATCAAGGAAAACTGGAACTAATGAAGAAAGAAATGAAAAGAACTTGAATCAAGATATTAGAGATCAATGAAATGAGATGGACAGGAATAGGTCACTTTGATACCAATGATCTCATGATGTATTACTCTGGACATGAAAACTTTCGAAGAAATGGAGTAGCATTCATAGCAAGAGAATACAGAAAATACATTTTAGGTTACAACCCAGTGTCTGATAGAATAATTCTAATCAGAATAAAGGCAAACCCAGTGAATGTTACACTCATAGAGGTGTATGCACCCACTACAGATTCAAGTGAAGATGAGGTAAAAGAATTTTATAGCAGTCTACAACAAGTAGCATACAGTACTGATAAAACAGACTTTTTGATAGGTGATTGGAATGCAAAAGTTGGTGAAAAAGAAGAATGAGACATCACTGGAAAATTTGGTTTAGGACTGAGGAATGAAGCAGGAGAAAGGATGTTGGAGTTTTTTAGTTGAGAACAGTTTCTTTATTGCAAACATTTGCTTCAAACAATAAGAGAAGATTGTACACGTGGACTTCACCTAATGGAGAATACAGAAATCAGATTATATTGTTGCCAGCAGTAGGTGGAAGATTGCCATCCAAGCAGCTAAAACACTACCTGGTGCAGACTGTGGGACAGATCATGAATTATTAATAGCTGAAGTTAAACTGAAATTAAGGGATAAGAAGAAACAAAAGGATAGTATCAGATTTGATTTGGATCCTATAAAGGAAACATTTAAAGTAGAAGTTGGTAAGAAATTAAAATGTTTGGAGAAGACAGGAAGAGAATTAGCAGAACTGTGGGAAGAAATAAAATGTACAGTCAGAGAAGCAGAAAAGAATACTCTTAATAAAGCAACAAGAAACAAAGATTGTAAAGGGTTGTCAGAAGAAGCTATTCAAATATCAGAGGAAAGAAGAAAAATGAAACTTCAGAGAAACAAAGAAAGGGTTAGACAACTGAGGGCAGATTTCCAAAGACAGGCTAGGAAAGATGAGAGAAAACATCTAAACAAAAGGTGCAAAGAAACTGAAGAAAGCAATATTATGGGTAGAACAAGAGATCTGCTTCGAAAAATAAATGATGTTACAGGGGGGTTTTTCCCCAGATTAGGAGTTGTAAAAAGTAATTCAGGTAAATGTCTGATGGAAGAAGCAGTGAAAAAAAAAAAAAGAGATGGAAAGAGTATGCAGAGGATTTGTACAAGAAAGATCATACTATTGAAGGAGAATTTGAAAGAAGAGAATATGTTGAGGAACCCATGATAATGAAATGTGAAGTGATATCAGCAATGGAACAACTGCCAAAAATAAAAGCTCCAGGAGCTGACGGTGTGTCAGTGGAATTATTGAGAACAGTTGGGGATGAAGTAGCGAATATATTGACTGAAATTTGTCAACAGGTTTGGAAGGAAATATACTGGCTAGAGATCGGAAAACATCAGTATTCATCCCAATCCTTCCCCCCCAAAAAAATGCCAGAGATTGTAATAATTATAGAACCATTGCTTTAATTTCACATGCAAGTAAAATTATGCTGAAAGGGATCCTACAAAGGTTGGAGCCATATGTGATTCGAGAAATGCTACGAGAAAAGGCAGGCAGAGGAGAGGTAGAGGAACTAGAGACCAAATAGCAAACATGAGATAGATTATGGAAGGAACAAGACAATTTCAGAAGGAAGTATTAATAGGGGTGCTTAAGGGTCAAAGCTGTATAACTGAGAGGAGACCTCCACATAGCCTTTAAAGGAATGCGGAGAACCGATCAGGGCTTCTGACCTAATGTCCAATCCTCACCTTCTCGTGGTGCACCCTGTTGGGTATCTACTTTGATACTGAACGAACGAGGATGGGCTGGCAATTTGGGATTTAGCCAACCAAATTGTATTCTTATTGGTTAAACCAAAATAAAAAATGATGGTAAAACATGACGAAATTTCATACCGGCTGGGGCGTCGCCCTGTTAAACAAGGCCCCCGCTGTTTTCGCCAGGGAACCAGGGTGAACAGCGAAACGTCAGGTACTGGAACAAATCTGAAAACAAACCCCAACTCAACATCACCAGAGTTAAAGATCAGTACTATCAACGTAAGAAGCCTGAATGGCAAAGAAATGGAACTAGCTGAGGAATTAGATAAGTACCAGATCGACATAATAGGGGTGACTGAAACAAAAAGACCAAAACTGGTGAGATCTTTCTGAGCAATAAATACAAAATGTTATATTCAGGAAATGACAATCAAGGAAAAGAAGGAGTAGCCATGGTACTCAACACAAAATACGAGGCTAATCTTCTTGAATGGCAGTCAGTCTCAAGTAGAGTAATGTGGGCAAACATGAGAATGGGGAACTGGACAATGAGACTTATTTGTGCCTATGGCCCCACAGAAGGTTCTACCAAGGTAGAAGTGGAGGAATTTTTTGAGGCTTGAGAAAAAGCAACTGACACAATGAAAAAGGAAAAGTTGCTCCTTGTTGGGGATCTAAATAGCAGAGTAGGAAATGACTGTGAGACATACAAAAATATTTTGAGAAAATTTGGAGAAAGAGCAAAGCTAATAATAATGGCAAATATCTGTTGGATTTCTGCTCAGGACATGAACTGGTTATTACTAACACCATGTTCCAACATAAAAATGTGCACAAATTCACATGGAGAGAAGAGGCTAGGAATAACAAAAGTCTCATTGACTATGTTATTGTTGATAGTGATGTTTTCTCCCTGGTGCGGGACACCAGAGTGTACAGAGGATTTGAAATTGGAAGTGATCACTATTTAGTCTTGAGCAGGATAAAATTGAATTTCATATTGAAAAGAATAACATCTAAGAAAGTTTTAAAGCGAATAAAAGTTGAGAAGCTCTCAGATGTGAACTGTAGACTAAAATACAGAAAGATTATTGAAAAGAAAATGAAAGAATTTGAGAACAGGAATCAAACCTTGGAGATTCAGTGGCAAACTCTGAAGAAAACATTGATTCTGCCAGAGAGGCATGTGGTGAGGTTGTGTGCAAGGATAAAAAAAATCAGAACTCCCTGGTGGACACAGGAAATTAAAGAGGCAGTGAAGGAAAAGAAGAAAGCATATCAAAAGTTCCTGGCAAATAAGTCAGCTTTTACTCTTACAGAATACAGAGACAAATGTAAGAAAGCTAAACAGTGTGTAAAACTAGCTAAACAAAAGTCATGGGAGGACTTTGGCAAGAATATAGAAAATAAATATCAAGAAGGTGGCAAAATATTCTGGAGGTTGTTGAAGAAGCTGAATGGAGGAATGAGTGCTGTAAAAGGAGTTAGAGATGATAAAGGTGACATGAAAAGGGTAGAAAAAGATATCCTTGAAGTATGGAGTAATTACTTTGAAAAACTGCTAAATGAAACAAGCAGTGATGACAGCACAGTGATAAAAAACACTGACCAGGCATGCAGTCAGGAATACATATCCATACTTGAAGTAGAAAAAGCAATCAAAGGCTTGAAATGTGGAAAGGCAGCAGGAGTAGATGATATTCAACCAGAAATGCTGAAGTATGGTGGTATAGAAGTCTTACGGCTGCACTGCATAGTTCAGAAAGCCTGGACAGAGGGACGAATTCCCAATGATTGGAGTAGAGCTCTCATAGTGCCCATATATAAAAAGGGAAATAAAACTGAATGTGAGAATTACAGAGGTATTTCCCTACTGAGTGTTCCTGGCAAGATCTATGCAAGTATACTTGAGAAATGGTTGAGAAGAATTGTGGAAGAAAAGCTTGGTGAAGAACAAGCTGGATTCAGGCCAAATAGAGGCTGTCAGTATCAGATCTTCACTTTACGACAAATAGTCGAGAAAGCATGGGAATATAACAAAGATCTGTATTTAAGTTTTGTCGATTTGGAAAAGGCATATGACAAGGTGCCAAGAGAGAAGCTATTCAATACGCTGCAGTTATATGGTGTCAATGGGACATTATATCAAGCAATACTTAGTCTTTATTTGAGTTGTAAATCAGCAGTTAGAATTGAAGGAAGTACAGGAAGATGGTTTAATGTTAAATCTGGTGGGAGACAAGGATGTACATTATCCCCTCTGTTATTCATTATCTATATGGATCACATTATGAAGGAATGTGGTATTAAACCTGATATCAAAATTGGAGATGTTAATGTCAGCTCTTTGCTTTATGCGGATGATGTTATACTTCTAAATAAATCCGCTACAAGTCTGCAAGATTCTCCGACTAAATTGAATAGCTGTTGTAATAAATATGGTATGAAGGTCAGCAATAAAAAGACAAAGACAATGAAAATAGGCAGAATCATTGAAAATGTCAACTGTGTTGTGAATGGAGAACCTGTGGAACAAGTAAAACATTTCAGCTACTTAGGCACGATTTTTACTGAAGATGGTAAATTAAATATAGAAATAGACAATAGAATCAGCAAAGCTGGTATGGTGGGAAATCAATTGAATAAATTCATATGGAATAAGAAAGAAATTAGTCGGAACACTAAATTAGCTGTATACAAGACAGTGTTCAAACCAGTTTTAACTTATGGATCTGAGAGCTGGGTCAGAAGTAAAACACTTGACCAAAGACTAGAGACCGCAGATATGAGAGTCCTGAGAAAGATTAGAGGCTTCAACAGATGGCATCAATGGCAATATCATATTAAAAATGAGGATATTAGAAAAGAACTTGACATTGTCAGCATCCAGGAATGCGTTAGCAGAGCTAATCTCAGGTGGTATGATCACTTAAATAGAATGGGAGAGGAAAGATTAGCAAAACAAGTGTTCTCTGCCAGGTTAGCAGCAAAACGAACCAGAGGAAGACCAAGATGTAGGTGGATTGATACGGTACAAAGTGCCTTAGATGATAGAAATATAAGATCTGATAATGTTGGAGTCTTGACAAGTAACAGACTGATTTGAGGAAAATTGTAGATAGGAAGTTAGTAATGATGTAATTTTTTCATGTAATACTGTCATATCCTGTACACCCCTTGAGGGTACATGGCAGGAATTTGATGATGATGATGATGATATATGGGTACTATGAGAGCTCTACATCAGTCGTTGGGAATTCATCCCTCTGTCTAGGCTTCCTGGACTATGCAGTGCAGCCACTGTAAGACTCTTATACCACCATGCTTCAACATTTCTGGTCGAATATCATCTACTTCAGCTGCCTTTCCACATTTCAAGCCTTTGATGGCTTTTTCTACTTCAAGTATAGATACGTATTCTGGACTGTATGCCTGTTGAGTGTTTTTTTACCACTACACTATCACTGCTTCTTTCATTTAGTAATTTTTTTGAAGTAGTTTTCATGTCACCTTTATCATCTCTAACTCCTTTTACAGCACTCTTTCCTCCATTTCTTGAGGGTACATGGCAGGAATTTGATGATGATGATGATGTATTAATTTGTTTTATTGATTATAAGAAAGCTTTTGATTGTGTGAATCACAACAGACTGTAGATTGTAATGAGATTAATGGGAATACCTGAACATCTAATTATCCTGATAAGAGAGCTGTATGACAACCAAGAAGCTTCAGTAAAAACAGTCTTTGGAGAAACAGTGTTCCAGTTGAAAAAGGGGTGCAGCAGAGTAGTATACTGTTGCCTTACTTTTTTTAATACAGAGTGGCCATAAAATAACTTTCCCTCTTTGAAGGCATCTGTAGCTAAAACCAATAAATGGAATGAGACCAAATTTTATATCGAGACTTTTGTAGGGATGGGGAGATGACTTCCGTGAAAAAAGATTTAGTATCAAAAGTCACCAATAGGGGAAATTTTGGTGCTGGTGTTGCCAAAAACAAGCGGATAATTACACTAAAGGCAGATAAAATGAAATAATAACATTTTGATGGTGTAAATGCAGCCGCATCACTCGTTCCAGCTGGATATGTGGCACGTTACAATGATAATAAAAAAAATAATAATTGAACTAAAACAACAACTTGTGAAAGAGACAGAAATTAATGTAGTGATTGAACTCACAGGAAATAATGTTCTATTCATCAGAATGGTCCCCTGGACCACATTCACGATTTTCAATGTGCTGACCTTTCTTGTGTACAACAAATTGCATCCAGTGTGCAACATGTTCTACAGCTGAGCGTAAGGAGTCGAATTGGATGTTCATAACAGCCCATTTTATATTCTTTTTCAAGACATGCAAGTTGGGAACACCACCAACATACACAATGGATTTAAAATACCCCCATAGCCAAAAGTCACATGGAGTGGTGACTGGGGATCGAGGCGGCCGTGCCATCGGAAAGAACTGACTGATAACCCTCTCATTACTGAAATGCTAGCGTAAAAGGCACTGTACCGAACGTTCAATGTGTGGCCATGCTCCATCCTGCATAAAAATTATGGAGTCCAAACATTGTCTTTGCTGCAATGCAGGAATGACAAAATTTTCTAGCATTCATCGATAAATCTCTCCAGTAATGGAGCAGGTTACAGGACCTGTAGGGGTAATATGCTCAAAAAAGTATAGTCCTATTATGAAATCGGCTGTGAAGCCACACCACACGGTTACTTTTGGAGAATGCAGTGGTACTTGCTGGATCATTTGGGAATATTCAGATGCCCAAATCTGCAGTTGTGAGTGTTGACCTACCCATTCAGATAAAAATGAGCCTCATCACCCCACAATATTCTCAAAGGCCAGTCATTGTTGACTATGCGCTTATCATAATCTGCAGTAGTTAGTGCTTGCACATGACTGAACTTATACGGATAGAAGTGAAGCATTTTCCAGACTGTACCATAAGCCATATCAAGTTTGTGAGCTATGGCACGAGCGCTTGGACCAGTACTGGTCCCTGTGTCGTCGAACACCACAGTAGCAACATCTGTTACTGTCTCTTCTTGCACTGCTTTCCGTCATTTGCCAGGTCTAACTTCTAGTGATCCAGTTTCTTCAAACTTCTTAATCATAGCTCTCAGTGCTACAGCTGACATAGGACTTGTTTGCAGGTTATGAAGCCTTCTAAATTCCCGAAGGGCCTCTACGGCATTGCACTGTTTAAGGTAAAACAACTTAACAAGTGAAGCACGCATATTGAGCACAATTCGTGAGTCATTCGAATAACTGCCTGAACGTTCACAATCCCTTTTTAAGTGGAATTGGTGACGCTGCTGTCACGTATGCACAGTAAAATTTGCATAATCCTTTTTACCTGCGTTTACTGCAAATATTTGACTGCTTTCAGCTGCGTAGCGCCAAAATTCCCCCTATCTGCGACTTTTGGTACTAAATCTTTTTTTTTGCAGAATTCACCTCCCCATGCCTTTGAAAGTCCCAATATAAAATCTGGTCTCATTCCGTGTATTAGTTTTAGCTACAGATACCTCCAAAGAGGGAAAGTTAATTTATGGCCACCCTATATTTATAGTGAATATGTTATGAGAATGGCTGATTTAGACAAAGATCTCGCTGGAATTAAGATTGGCAGTATGAAAATAAATGGCACGATCCTCATAGCAGAAACTAAGATCTGGAGCAGTTGACTGTATGGTAAGATGGAAAATAACATAGCTGGGCTTAATTTAAAACATCAGCAAAACAAAAGTGATGGCTTCTGGCAATTTAAATAAATTTATAATAGAGGGAGATAAAATAGAAATTGTTGAAAGTTATGATTTACTGGGGTCCAGAATCAGAAATGATAGTAAATGTGAAGATGAAATTAAAAGGATAGTCATGGGAAAAAAAGAGATGTGTTAAACCTGGCAAAAATTATGAAAGATGGAACTGTCAAAGCAATGTATTTTCAGTAGTTATGTTTGAATGTGAAAGCTGGATTATTAAGAAGAAAGACAGAAAGCGAATGGATTCATTTGAATTATGGGTGTGGAGAAGACTATTAAGAATCTCATGGACTGCGAGAATGACCAATAAGAAAGATTTAGAGAATATAAAGACAGAATGCTCCTTGGAGGCGATGATTGCTAAACAGAAGTTGATGTACTTTGGACATATTATGCAAGCTGATGAATATGTTGAGGAAGATTGAAGAATGAGAAGAGGAAGACCACAAACAAGCTGGATGGACAATGATAAGAGGCTGAGTAAGATGGAGAGTCTTTGTTCACAAGCTCACCAAAAGTCAAAAATGATTGGATAGCACATAACAACAACAGATGGAAATGGCCTAATAAAAAGTTACAGGATCTGAACTATAAATGTCCTTCCTTCCTTTCATAGTTACATTGGTGATGAGGATTCATTCTAATGAATTGAACAACAACTAGCATGTTAGAGTAATATTATTACTTCAATTTAATGCATATTTTGGTTTATATTAAACCTAATATTACTCTAACATAGTAGTTGTTTCCACAATTTATTAGAATGAATAGTATAAATGTCCTTCCTGAGCATGACATTTGGAACAATCACTGAGCCATAGATGTTCATTTCAAATTAATAAATAAATTTCAAATTAATTAGATAATGACAAAATTATTTTAATTATGTATTACTAAAAAATTAACTATAGCTAAAAAGAATCTTTTAAAATATTTTGATAATAAAAGCCAACTCCAAAAACATTACATATTCTACCTACCTCAAATTCAGTAACTGGAAGATTTTTAATATCATTTTGGCAGTCTGGAAAAGTTGCAATCTTTATTTTCTTAAGCTCTGGCTCATCTTCTACAGAATTCTTATGTTTTTTAAGACTCTTGCTAGTCTTTTCTACTCTACAGTCATCAGCATGCTCAGTAAGACTATCTAGTATTATCAGATCAGGTGAATCGATGTTACTTTTCTGCTTGGGTACAAGTGACACAAATGATATATTTTCTGCTTCTTCACTACTGTCAGAACTGATAGTAAACTTAGGTCCGTGTGTTTTTAATTGTTCTTTCCATGGATTGTCATGGTCATCATATTTACTCAGCAAGTTCTTTAGTTTTTCAAGTAATTCTTTACTTTCCTCAGAGAACATGTGCATACCTCTCCAGGCCATGACTATCTAGAATATAAAAGAAACTGTAAAATAAAAATTGTCAAACTCCCTTGCAGTGGAACCCATTCAATGAAATAAATTAAACTGCAAGCATTAAACAAAGTATTTCTTCATTCAAAGCTTATTAAAAATCAAAGCTATTACTTTGATTTTCAATGAATTTCTTTGATATTGCAATGCTAAAATTCTATTACCCTACCAAAAGTAATGTCTCAGGGATTCAATAGATGAACTGTTGGGCAACATATTATATATAACACATCCATGTGTTACTAACATTTGTTTACGACCTCCACTGTATGAGATAACCAAAGTCTAGTACCTCTGGTCATCTTATCTCACACACATATGAAAGAGAAATTGTGTGTGTACATGCCCTCCCTCAATGAGTCTTTGGACTCCCTGGAGGTGTCATGTAATAATAATAATAATAATAATATATATATATATATATATATATATATATTTTTTAGGGGTGCTTAAGGGTCAAAGCTGTATAACTGAGAGGAGACCTCCACATAGCCTTTAAAGGAATGCGGAGAACCGACCAGGGCTTCTGACCTAATGTCCAATCCTCACCTTCTCGTGGTGCACCCTGTTGGGTATCTACTTTGATACTGAACGAACGAGGATGGGCTGGCAATTTGGGATTTAGCCGACCAAATTGTATTCTTATTGGTTAAACCAAAATAAAAAATGATGGTACAACATGACAAAAAAAAAAAAAAAAAAAAATTTTTTTTTTTCCCCCTCATTTAATAACAAAATTATTTAAGATTTCAATACTGAATATGAGTTAGCTTGTTTGTCTTTTTTTTGGTGTTAGGGCACATGAACAACTATGGCCATAATATACAGAGTCCATATTTAAAATGGCAAGAAAAGTTTTAAGAACAAAATATCAGTTTTGTAAATAAAAGTGCATAATGATAAAATTATATTTATACCAGTAGATTAATAATGATTCTAAATAAAATTATACATGTTAATATGTAAATATTTAAAAACCGATGACAGATTACATGAATCAGATAAAAATCAGTGAAATCGATTAAAACATGACAGATAACAAACAGAAATGTATTACTTCCACATAACACATCACCATCTCTCAACAGGTAGAAACGTATGAGATGACTATGGCCAATGTAGAGCTAAGCAAGAACAACTTCCTCTTTATCATCAGGATATTTATTCAGCTGGCCTGGTTAGCATGTCGGCAGCTGCAGGTTGAAATCCCACCATGCAAATATCTTTAGGTGGGAGATGAATTTCATCACCCAATGTGAGATCACTATCCTGTAACTATAAACATACTGGAGGTCTGCAGTTATTGTCAATCACTCGATTCTATGATTTTGGCATTGGGATAATAATTTTCGTCTGATCTGCTTGTAATTAGTGTTAAGGACAGGCAAATGATGGTAAGGAAATTGCTTATTTAGTTGCAGTCTCATTTTCCTTGAATCCAAGGCATGTAAGCATCCAGTTGAAGCATCCTTATTTGGTATGGTAGAACAAATGTCAGATCCAAGAGTGAAAGTAATAAATGGGTGGTATATCAGATCTCTTAGTGCTGAAGTACTGAGGGGAGATAATGCACCTTTGGTAATGCTTCAATATTATGTAATTTAATTTAATTTTGATTTGATTTTTATGGTGCAAAGACAAAGGCCATGTTGTGCCAGAACATAAGTTACAGCAGTACATATGGTAAACAGTAAGACAATCACAAAAATCCATGCCCTTGGCAGGATTCAAACCTGCGGCCTCTTGGCTGGAGAGCAGATATGCTAACTACTCAGCAACCAGGCCAGCTATAATTTAATGAAAGCTGTGTAGCATGCAATTCAGCAGTATAAATGCTAGACTCTAGCAGATCTGATCAGATTTATGTTCTCTGGCATCAGGAGGAAAAAACACTAGTTCATTCACTCACTGAAAAGACTACGACTAAGTGATATTTGAAATGCACCAGTTGCAGTTCTCATAAATATACTTTAATGGTCGGAATGATCCAACCATTAAAGTATATTTACCTCCTGCAGATACACAGACTTCAGGGCCATAATTGAGTCTTAATTGGATAACAGCTCAGTATAGCACAGCAACACTAGTATGAACATATCACCAGGAGTTTTAAGAAATGTGCAAGAGTTAGGTATGTTTTTGACCTGGTAATTTAATGAATTGTGAAGTCGAATCCTTAAGGAGGAAAAAAAGACAAAATGGTGCCAATGTACAAGAATGGTTCTAATACATATTTCCAATTATAGACCTGCCTGTATATCTACAGCTGTGATTAAGGTATTGGAGAGACTGGTCATATATAGAATACAGGACTGGAGTACACAGTGTATTTTATGATAAAGTGATGAATGTGTTGGATAAAGAAGACCTATATACAGTGATATTTTTAGACTTTGCAAAAGTTTCTGATAGACAGGCACATCAAAACCTGTATTGGTTATGAGGAGACAGGATGCAAACTACAGTTTCATAGAAGGGGGGGGGGGGAATACTAACAGACATTGAAGCTGTTGAAAAGTATTTTGAAGTATTTAAAACTTATTATTATTTTGTCAAAAGTTTAATTTTTTATTCATCTATTAAATCCTGTTGGACTGCACCATTGCAAGTTTAAAACTATTAAATCCTGTGCCTACTGCAAAAAGTTTGCGAATAGTATCAGATTTCTATACTGAAATCTAAGTACACAAGTAAGATTCTAGATACATGTAATTTGCCATCTATTCTCAAAATTCAATGTTAACTTCAACGATAATTAAGTAAATTGAGTCTTCACCTCTCTATATATAAAAAATGAAAGACTTTAATCATATTAAAATATATTTTTTTAAAAATATTGTCAGACTTGATAAAATCTTTAATTCAAACACCGTCTAGCATTCCTCCTTCAATGTCTGCTAGAAAAATCTCACCAAAACATTTCTTCTTTCTACTTTCATCTTCAAGATTCGCAATCTTTTCCTCTTCCTGTATGAAGGATTTCCAAGGAAACATGATCAAATACTTAAAAATCAACTCGATGCATCTTCTGAAACAGATGTTATCAGATGTTATATCATTACTGCACTAATAGAATCTTTAATATCTGATAAACATTTCTCTTTTTATATGAGAAACTTCCTTTATCAAGTTCCAAAGTTCCTATAAATTTCTTCCACAACTGTTATTGCAGTTACTCTTGTAACATAACAGCTAAATTACTTTCAAAACATCTTTCTTTCTGAAAGACCACTACTACCGAAACTTTTTTTCTCGCTTATTCCAAAATCTCTTCCATATCACTACTTACCTGTATCTCTCTCTCTGTCAACATTCACAGGTCTATCCAGCTGATCACTAGTTACTGTGTTCTTTTCATTCTTGCATGCTCTAGCATGCAAGATGAAAAGAATATTGTTTGTTATCCACTTTACACCAAATTGTTTTCTTCACTTGCGGTATAAAATTCTTTGAGTGCCATCTCCTATCAGAGATCGGTGACACCTCGGCAAATTTTGAGCACTCTTCAGTCACTTTGAACAGTCCCTAAGAGCTCATGACAGTCCATTGTCTGCCAGCCAAGATTTTCTTCATCTTCCTTGTCCTCTTCTTACATTTATCTTCCCTTTTAAAATCGACTGAAGTATATAAATAAATATTTTCTTCACAAATTCCCAGGCACTGATGATATCTCACCCTTCTAATTCCTCCATCCACGGAACTGCCTCAAGCTGATATCTAAGACTATTATAATCACCTGCTTTAATTCAACATACAGTTGTACTTTCTCTTTGATATCCTGCATGCCTATTCATCAAGTCAAAACCACATAGTCACTCTAACTGGGGGGGGGGCAAAGATGCCATCTCAGTTATAATGAGATCTTGTGATGCTATGACCAAATCTAAAACACTTGAATCTTATGTTCCTTCTACCACATATTGTCTAAGACATTTGTCCCTCAAGAATTCCAGAAATTCCATTTCATTGCTACTATTACCTGCAGTTTCCTCTTACCAATTTATATTGCTGTAGTTAGAATCTCCCATAATAATCATAACACTCTCCAAACTAAACTGCCTAAACATCTGCTCTTCACCTTTATGCTCCCTGACTTATAGCAACATCTCACTAAATGCCCAGTCCTGTCCACCTCTATCTCACACCATATGCTTTCAAAACCATTAGTGACACTGCCTTCCAAATTCTCCACTCTGAGAGGATATAAGACATTACTTATAAGCAGTACTCCACCACAGTGTCTGCCCTTCCTATCCCATTGAAAAATGCATACTCTGCTACTTATATTCCTGTCAGTATATCATCTTCTGTCACCCATGTCTCAGAGATCCCAATAATCTTTGGACAGGCTGATACTATCAACACCACCAATTCATCTCCTTTATTCCAGATACTCCTGGCATTAGTATAAAGAATCAAGGCATTGTCACTGTTTATATGCTCACCAGCTTCCCTCACTATCTCTCTATCCGACTTCCTATTATAACAGCATTGTAAATTCTGCTATTTCCATATTTCATTTGCCATCTTTGCTAAAAACTGTGCATGAATAGATGAAATATTTTACTTCAGAATGCAGTTTGAAGTTTTCTGTGTTCCTGCCTATTTTCACAATTTTAGTCTTTTTATGGCTAATTTTCATACCAAATCTGTTACAGCTGTTATTCAATTTACTTGTTGCTGGATTTGTTGAATGATATGTCATCTGCACAAAGCAAAGAGCTATGTTTGATATGTCCAATTCTAAAATCAGGTTTAATGCCATTTTTCTTTCATAATGCAATCCATATAAATAAGAGTGGAGATAATATGCACCCTTGTCTTTTACCTAATTTTACATCATGCCATCTTCCTGTATTTCCTTGAATTCTAACTGCTGGCATACAACTTAATATAAGTGTAGTATTTTGAAAACCATTTCTCTGAGCACCTTTTCATATACCTTTTCCAGATCTACAAAACTTAAGCACAGGTCCTTGTTATATTCCCATGATTTCTCGACTATTTGTCAACCTCTATTTGACCTGAACCCAGGTTGTTGTTCTCCAAGTTTCTTTTGCAAAATTTTTCTTAGCCTCTTCTCAAGTATGATTGTATAAATCTTATCTGGAACACTAGTAGAGAAATTCCTCTGTTATTCACACATTCAATTTTATTCCTCTCTTTACAGATGGGACTTTCAACCTCCTGAATAATGGAGTGTGACCATTACAAAACTTTTATACCTCCATATTTGAGCATTTCTGACCATGTATCATATAGTCCAGTTGCCTTTCCACATTTCAGGCTTTTGATAGCTTTTTCTACCTCAAGTATTGATATGTACTCCTGTTTCTTTCTTTTATGGTTATACACTGATCAACATCCACTGCATAGAAATTATGGAGACAAACCCCATGTTACAGCAATTCCTTTACTTAACACAAAGATAAAATAACTTTCAATGTTTTGACCTTTGTATCAAAGTCATCATCAGGAATAAACACACAGCAATCCCTCGATTAAGGCATCTCCGATTAGTGTGTTGTTTTTGCTCTATACACAAATGCAATTAATGCGCCTCTAAAATTTGATTAGTATGCCTATATACATCTTAAAAATAAATGTTAGAGATTTTTAAAATTTTTTATCTATACATTTTTATGGCTATTTTAAAAAATTACTCATCAGGATGAAATAATATAGTTACCGATTTAAAACGTTTTACAGTTATTTTTTAATGGCATACTACACTATTTCCATGTACACTATGTTCCAAATCTACTGCTAAAATTTGTTGTCTGCTAATTACATAGCATTTTGCTGATTATATCTCATGCCTCTTTGCTATTTTTTTTTATTTTTATTTTAAAGTATTTTCACAACCTTTAATAATGAGTAAAAGAATCAGTGAGCAAAAAAGTGGAAGTGTGAAAAAGACTCAAAAAGTAATCTCATTGGAAGAAAAAACTTGAAATAATAAAGAAAATGAACAAAGTGAGTCCAGAGCAAAGATACAAGAACACAAACTGGGTGGATCAACTATAAGAGCAATTTTAAGCAAAGCTGCTGAATACAAATAGAAAGGTAAGGATGCTTCAAGTTCATCATGCATGCAGACAACTTGAAATCAAAGTATTATAATGATTGAATTAGAGAGACTTCTTTCTACAGGGATTGAAGATTGCAACCAAAAACAGATCCAAATAAGCACTGACCTTATTAAATCAAAAGCATTAAGTCTCTTTGCAACCTTGAAAGAAAGGGCTATCAATGATGGAAAAGAAGAATTCCACGCTAGTGCTGGGTGGTTTGGGTGTTTCAAAAAGAGAACTGGCCTACATAATGTTCAAATCACAGGTGAAGTTGCAGACAAGGAGGTGACTGCAAATTATCCAGAGATTTTGAAGAAAATTGTGGAAGAAGGGGTTATTGTGACCAACAAATATTGTCAATGAAACCAGCCTTTTATGGAAGCAAATGCCTTCCAAGACTTTTCTGGCTGAATCAGAGAAATCTCAGCCAGAAAAGTTGTTGCTTTTCTTGCATGTTGCTAGCAGTAATGAAATTACTGCTAGCAACATGCAAGCCATTTGGAAGCACACTCTTCCACATTGTGCAAATTATTTTAGAGGCTTTTCAAATGAGATGGATAATGTTGTTGAGGAAATTGTCAACATCAGGCATGAACTTGGTTTTGATGACTTTGACAATGATAACGTCCAAGAGTTAATTAAATCTCATTCTGAGGAATTGAATGATTCCAAACTGCTAAATTTAGATGCACAGCGGGAAGATCCTGAAGAACACGAAGAAAATTTAACCACTAACAGTCAGCCAAAAGAGATCATAGAAACAATTTGAAAATATTTTTCTTAAAATTGAAGTTTTTAAGCAGCAATGCTTAGAGGCTGACTCTGATGAAGAGAGAAGCAGTAAAATTCGCAAAACAGTAGAAAAGGCAATAGGGCCATACCGTCAGTTGTATAAACAAAAGGAAACAGAATTATTCAAATTAAGTGGATATTGAATCCAACATTATTTCAAAGCCGAATAGAGAAACTACATGAGTTTCATGCCGAATATAGATAGAAACTATAAAAGTTACGGCAGATCCAAGCGTAAACAAACCTTTCATGACAGGGGAAACTCATAGTAAAGGTGGGTAAAGCTCTGATCACTATCCTTAGTATTTTTCCATAATGTAAAACACATCTCCTAGGAGATGTATGATGTTATACATTATGGGAGGGAGGTCACTATCCAGACCGGTTTGGACCTTTTTGTTGATTTAACAATTTTAACTTTCTGGTAAAGTAGTCACACGAGATGTACTAACCATGCTGGGATGATTGGTTTCTACATAGCATTTCAACTTACTTGGTAGCATGCACTCTGGTGCCAAAACTGTCATACACAGTACACACTGCAGCCTCCCTTCACCAGTGACTTCTGTCGACGTAAAACCAAAGTCCAAATAACTGTCATCATATTTTCGATATTTACGCTTCTTCACACTCTTGCCACTATTTGACAGTGTGCCCTCTTTATTTTCTCTCTCACAGTGCTTATTACTGTTTAGTAAAAACCGATCCATTTTTAAAAATACATACGAGAAGAAATACTTCAAAAACTTCACTTGACTAAATCACAACAATATTCAGTTGACACAATCTCCGAAAACTAATTCAACACTAAGACCGCGCAAAACCAACAGCTATTTATATACGAACACAAAGTACTGAGAAAGTTCGAGAAACTAGTAAAACAATCAAGAAACTTAATTATTGTAGAGCACCATCTAGTAACCTTTTGTAGAGGCTTCTGCAAACAGTTATTACTAAGTGAGTTACTGGTTTGCACCAGGTCTGCTAGATGGCGCGTTGAATTGAAAATGGAAATAAAATTATGAAAATTTTGTAATCGTGGCCCCCCCCCTGTGAGGAAGCCGTGGCTCCCCAGGGCACACATTTTGGGAACCACTGGTTTAGGAGATAAGTGGCAGATTATTCTCTCTACCTTTCTTACACAGTGATGAGGATGTCTAAAATGGTTAGGTCTGTGGAGTACTCCACGTGAGATTAGACTTAAAAGTTATAATCTTGCAGTACAAAAATTGATTATAGGTGGAAGATATGGAATGAATTATAATGAATTTCTATAGAATAGATTAAGAGGAAATTTTTCACTTCAGGAAAGGAAGGGTAAGAACTAGGTGTATACCTTTAAAAAATGAATGAAAGTGTAGTTAGCAGAGATGCGAGTACTGAATTTGTTTTCTTAGCAGTGATGAAAGGAATGGATTACAGATGGTTCTTCTAGTGATGGTCTCCAGTCCTTGTCCACCATTTGAAATATTTCTTGTATATCCACCATATGATAATTTCCTCTCAACAGCTCAAATATCTTAATCATCTTCATCTTCTATCTACCAAATTACACATACTACATGCCTTCAACTTATCCATATGACTAACAGTCCACTGTCCAAAAGTCATTTTATCAACTGCCTTCATAACCTCTGCAAAGTCCCTTCATTCAGTGGCAGTAGCTGTGCAAAATCAGGGAAACTAGAGCTTTTAGGGAGGGAAGCTGTCAAATGGGTACACAGATAGCAGTGAGCCAGTTGAGCGTAAGAATGAGCATAAAATGCCTCAACTAGTAATACTGATAAAAAAAAACAGAATTAGTATAAAGTGTCAGGACAGCAGTGGGCCTAAGGGGCTTCTGCACTTTATGTACACTAATGCCAGGAGCATCTGGAACAAGGGTGAGGAGTTTTACGCATTGGTTAGTTCATCCTGGTCAAAAATTATTAGCATTGGTGACATATAGTGGGACAGAATGTACAGGGTATAGTGTGTTCAGGGAAGATAGAAGAAAAAGAATGGAGTGAGGAGAATTATTGATGGCATCCAATGAACTATTCAGCTGCAGGAAAGTGAAAATAGCATATTTGAATCCATCTGGTGTGAGACAGTGGAAAGTAGAAAACAAAAAATATACAGTTGGATGCTTCTATAGACAAGGAGAAGTAAAGGATGATGGGAATAGTATGCATCAACAAGTAAGCTCAGTGAGTGGCAGATGGGGAATTATTATAGGGATGGAAACTATGTTCCAATGTATGTTCCTATCTATGGGAACATAGATTGGAAGGAGAACAGGACATATGGGAGAAAGGAAATGGAATATATGCAGTTCCTAAAGAATAATTACCTGAGGCAGCATGTGATGGAATGCACTTGGAATATGAGTGCTAGAACTAGTAATTGCATCAGAAAATTTGTGCATAACCAATATGACCATATTTCCACCAACTGGTGAGAGTGATCACATGGTCTTGACCTGGTAGGTGGCTAAACGTGTGGAATTTTCTGTTAAGACAGGAGTATATGTGGAATTACAGGACTGGTAAGTATGACAAGCTTAGGAGATTGCTTTCATCATACCATGGCATGTAAAACTGCAAGGTTGGATGTTGATAATGCATGGGAGGTTATGGCAGACTGCATACCTAGAGTCAGAAGAGTAAATCAAGTGGGAGTTAAATGGATGAATATCATCATCAAGCTACAAAAAAAGAAAAAAAAATGTGGAGGAGGGAATTCAAAGAGAAAGATGATCAGCAGGCACATTTTGCCATTCTTACCACACCAGTTACCAGAAGGGTAACTAGTGTGGTAAGAAAGGCAAAAGCAGAATATAAAAGGAAATTAGCAGTGCAGTCCAAAAATAATCCCAAAGAGTTCTTTTGGTATGTTGCAAGTAAAAGGAGGAATGTTTATGGAAGAATGATTTTAATGAACGGCAATGGTAGGCAGGTTACTGATTCATTTGCCACTTGGATAGTGGCAAATGAATCAGGCAAATCAGTAGAATTATTAAGTGAACACTTTGAGAAGTATATCAACCAGGTGGAGATATTGTAATAATGAGACACACAAAGAGTTATATGGAAACCGAGATAAATGAACTGGAAGTGCACCTTAATGTGAATTCTGCTATGGGATCAGATGGTATACCAGCAGTTTTATGAGCGGGTGCTAGGAAATTGGCCGCCTTTGACCATGCAATTTAATCTGGCTTAGCTCTGTGTTAGTCCCAAAGGGATGGGTCCATTGCATAAAGGAAATGCCAAAACTGATGTAGCAAATTACTGACCGACCAGTATATCAAGAGTCATTATCAAGGTACTGGAGAAGTTGAAGAAAAAATACAGGAATGGATAAAGGGAATGGGATTCTGTATGGGGAGCAACATTGTTTTGTGCAGGGTAGGTCATGCCTCAGTAACTTGCTCACATTTTATAATACAGTGACAGCTCAGTTGGATAAAGGATGGGTTTAAAGTATTGCTGGACTTTTGCAAAAGCTTTTAACAGGATACCAGATGGAATTATAATCAATAAATTGCAGCATATAGGGATGGATATAAAGTTGAATTAAATGGATGGTTGATTGAAAAAAGGCCTGTATCTAGCAGCATACCATAAGGCCCCAATTTAGGCCACTACTATTTAATTTGTAAATTAACAATATAGGAGAGGAGCTGAGTGGAACTATTCAGTTGTTTGCCGGTAATGCAAAACTGGGTAGAGCAGTAGTTAACATGAAGGATGATTTGAATAGACAGGCAGTCTGGGCAAAGGAGAATGGATGTCAGTTTAGTGTGGCAAAATGTAAGGTTATGCATTTTGGGGTGAAAAGATTACCAACTATGCACTACATTGATGGAACTGTACTCCAAGAAATTGACGAAGCCAGGGATTTTGGGGTGTTAGCAGACAGGGAGTTGAAGTTTAGAAGGCATATTGCAAAAGTTGCTAAAGCAGTTCATCAGATTACTTGGCTACTGAAGAATACCTAATAAGCAGAGACAAGCAGGTTCCTCTTGATAAGACCTCATCTTGACTACTGCATGCAGATCTGGTCACCTGGATTTCTTGGAGATGAGGAGGAGAGGATCCAAGGGCAAGTGACCAAGATGGTAGTAGGTCTATGGAATGAACCTTATGACGACAAGTTGAAGATTTGTGGGTTACAGAAATTGGTTGACAGGTGGAAAAGGAGTGATATGACTGAAACAAAATTAATACAGAGGAAAATTTTCAGAACAGGTCTGCTGGTGGGAGAACTAAGGGTCACCCTTGGAAACTGAACAAAAGTGTAGTTAGAAGGGTTGTAAGGACTAGATTGTTTTCTTTTTTTGCTTGGATAGTGGCAAATGACTGGAATAGGTTGCAAGAGTCTGTTGTGGATGCCATGACTGTGAATGAGTTGAAAGCAAAGTATGATAGTTAACTGCACGAATGTTGGATAGTGCTTGGCATGATGTTGACAGCTTTTCTCAATGAGTCTAAGGATTCCATGAAGCAGAGTACTTGCCAAGAAATTAGATTTTTATCTAATTCTTTACCCAAGCATATACAAAGTTTGCACATGCAGTATCCTCTCAACTAGGCATTGTATGTACTGACTTGTGACTACACATCAACTGTCTTGGTATCCCATAATCTAAAGACAGTTTCTTTCAAATGTATATTGCTATGCATTATGAGACGGTCATTACCCAGACTGGTTTTGACCTTTGTATGAATCACCAGAAGTTGAGTAATCCTTCAGGCCACTCAATGTTAGAGTGATCTGAACTCATCAACTTTTTTAATTAATGATCATTTAATTTAATTAAATAATCATTAAGAATGATCATTTTAACTCATTAACTCTCTATCACTCGGTGGTGGTTCCACTCAGTGAACAGGCAAACCCTACCACTGAGGAGAATGTCATCCTCCAGGAGAAAAGCATCCACCAAAGGGCTTGATAAAAGCCAAATCAGTAGAAACTATACCATAGACATCTATGGTATAGCTTCTGCTGAATGAGACCACTTCTAAACCACATTATTAAAATACTCTGGATCAGGAATAGTTCTTGAAAGTAAATCATATTTTCCAAGAAGTTACATTTCTTTTTACTTCTTTACCTAAGAGTATGAAAACACTGTGTGTAAAGTATCTTTCCAATAACTAGGCTGCTTATATATATATATATATATAGACTGTTGACACACCATCTTGGTATCCCATAATGTAAAGCAGGCGTGGCCAACTTCATTCTATATGAGGGTCAATATATGATGAGTGGTAGTGTCACGGGCCGCACACTTTTAGAAAGAACTTAAATATAAAAATAAGCTCTGCATTTTTTTCAAGGCAACAGTTATATGTATTGAATTACTATATTTATTAAATCAGTTTACTACTGAGAGAACAATATAAAATACTTGATTGGTTTAAATAAGTTGTTAAATTAAATTTGTCCGTGCGGTTAGCCTAGTGGCTTTGCGCTTCGCAACCATATGCCTGGGGAAGGAGTGTCCTAGGTTCGATTCCCGTCTACGACATGAGGAGCTTAAGGATCTTCCTCAGCCATAGCCAAGTTAGCCGGTCTTGGGCGTGGGCAGCAGGGTTTTTTCCGCCAGTTTATCTGGGGTTTTTCATCCCGAAAGCAGGCAAACCGGCCCCGTGAACCCACAGGTTACAGTCATAAATACTTACGGCAAGGAAGGCAACGGGAAACCACCTTGCTCATAATCATCTCTCCCTAGAATGGTAGCATATAGCTACCCTCCCGCAGCCGTATGGCAGATGGGAACCAGAAGAAGAAATTAAATTTAATTACATATTTCTGTTTTTTTTACATGTAACACAACTTAATGAGAACACTGTGGGCATTCATTTGTGGCAACAAGTTCATCAAAATCGATTTTCAACGATGATGACGATATTCGTAACAAATCCTGAAGGTGGTCATCAGTCAGTCGGCTTCTTTGTGACGATTTAACTGCCCTTCGTACCAGTTTCCAAAAGTAAATGACTATCTCCACCCTTCACTGGAAAAAGGGGTCACTTTGAAGGTCACGCACTCCAACTGAATGGTGTTATGCTGCTCTGAAATGTCGCATTTCATTGGGTTGTTAAATAATGTCAGTTGTGGCCGCATGTCACTGAAATAAGAAAATTGCTTACTGAATTGCTCCAAAAGTTGGTCTAACATTGGCACAGAAAACTTGAAGTCAATGTCATGGCTCTCCTCCATCAACTCCCTGCAGGAAGGGAAATGTACCAAGTTTCCTCTGATTAGGATGAATTTAAAAGCCTTCAGTCGACTTATGAACCTATCTAGGTGTCCAACTAAATCTGAGATTATTTGGTTACGTCCCTATAACTTCACATTGATTTCATTCATGTGGTGTGTGATGTCTGTTAGAAAGGCGAGTAAGAGCTGTTAAAATGAGGATCACATAGTTTTTACTATTACTATTACTATTATTACGGGCAACTTCAGGGAGTCATTAGACTCATCGAGGGAGGCCCCAAATCATATTCATCACAACTATTTGACATTCATACAGTATCTATCATACCTCGCCTTAAACTCATTCACTGTCACAGCATCCACCACAGACTCAGGGAGCGCATTCCACTCATTCACTACTCTAAAAGTAAAGAACCCAGCTCTAACACCTTTACTAACCACACTTTTGCCCAGTTTCCATGGATGTCCCCTAGTCCTCCCACAACCAGCCCTGTTCTCAAAAATATCTTCTAAATTAATTTTATAGAAACCCTTCAGTAATTTGAATGTCTCAATCATATCTCCCCTCCTCCGCCTATCAACCAATTTTTGCAACCCACAAATCCTCAACCTGTTCTCATACGGTTCATTCCACAGACCTGCTATCATCTTGGTCACTCGCCTCTGGATCCTCTCCACCTCCTCCCCATCAAGAAGAAACCTAGGTGACCAAATCTGAGCACAGTAGTCTAGATGGGGTCTTATCAAGGTTGGATAGAGAGGAACAATAACCTGCTTGTCTCTGCTTGTCAACGTATTCTTCAGCAACCAAGTGATTTGATGAGCTGTGTTGGTCACTTTTGCAATGTGTCCCCTAAATTTCAATTCCTTATCTACCAACACTCCTAAATCTCGTGCCTCATCAATTTCCTGGAGCAGGGTTCCACCAATGCAGTAAACTGCCGCCAATCTTTTCACCCCAAAATGCATAACCTTACATTTTGCCACATTAAACTAACATCCATTCTCCTTAGCCCAGACCTCCAATCTATCCAAATCATCCTGCAAAATTTTGACGTCATCTGCATTCACTATTGCCCTATCCAACTTCGCATCATCCGCAAACAAATGAACTGTTCCTCTCAGATCATTTCCTATATCATTTATGAACAAATTAAACAGCAGTGGTCCAAGAACAGATCCTTGTGGCACACCACTAGTCACAGGCCGTCTTGTGGACTATACTCCCGAGTAAACCACTCTCTGATATCTCTCCGTCAACCACCCTCCTATCCATCTCACCAACCCTATGTCCATTCCCATATGCTGCAATTTACTGATTAGAATTCCATGTGGAATCCTGTCAAAGGCCTTGGCAAGGTCCAGTAGAATCACCGTAAACCCATTACCCTTATCCAGTTCAGCCGTCACTGTGTTATAATACGTGAGCAAGTTACTGAGGCATGACCTACCCTTCACAAAACCATGCTGTCCCCGATACAGTATCCCATTTTCTTCTATCCAATCTTGTATTTTCCTCTTGACTATTTTCTCTAAGACCTTGACAATGATTCCTGATATGCTAATCGGTCGGTAATTTACAACAGCAGTCTTGGAACCACCTTTATGCAGTGGAACTATTTTCCCCTCTTTCCACCCGCTCGGAACTAACCCAGACCCGAGACTCAAATTAAACAAAATGGTCAAGGGTACTGACAATTCTTTAGCTACTTCTCGTACAACACGAGCTGGTATACCATCCAATCCCACAGATGTATTGACATTGAGGTTATGCAATAGACTACTCACCTCCACTTCATTAACCACAATTCCCGTATAATCTACTGGTTTATTCGTTTCTGCAATGTCACCACCTGGATGATATACTTTTGCAAAGTGCTCACTCAGTAACTCAACTATCTCAACTGATTCAGTTACCTCCCTACCATCGGCATTCTTTAAAATCAATCTGCCATGTACATTTTTCCTTTTACTTGCTAGATATCTAAAAAACTGTTTAGGATTCTCTTTAGCCTGCATGGCCAATGTTCTTTCGTAATCCTTTTTTGCTTTTCTTACCACACTCGTCACCCTTCTGGCCTGCACTTTATACCGTTCATGTGCCTGCCGGTCACCCTTCTCCTTAAATTCCCTCCATAGTTGTTTCTTTTTTGCAACTCAAGCTTAATGGTGTTATTCATCCATTTAACCCCTACTTGATTTATTATTCGGACTCTAGGTATACAGTCAGCCATTGCTTCATGCAAGCACTTCTTAACTACCTCCCATGCACTATCAACTTCTAGTCCTTGCAGTTGTACATGCCATGGCACTGAACCAATCAAACTCCTAAGCTTGTCATACTTTCCAGCCCAATAATTCCACATGTACCCTGTCTTAATTGAAAATTCTACACCTTTAGCCACCTCCCAAGTTAAGACCCTATGATCACTCTCACCGATTGGTGGCAATGTGGTCATATTTGTTACAGCCAAATCCTCAGATGTAATTACTAGGTCAAGCACTCTCTGACCCCTAGTATTTTCCATTACATGCTGTCGCAGATAGTTATCCCTTAATAACCGCATAAAATCCAGTTCCTTCCTCCCGTGTGTCCTCTCCTCACTCCAATGAATGCGACCATAGTTGAAATCTCCCATAATAATCACCCTCCTTCCACCCATTTCTTCTATTTGCTTGTGCATACTGTCACCACCATCTTTTCCATCACCTGGTCTATAGCAGCACCCAATTGTATATTTAGTTCTGCTAGTCACAATCTCACACCAAATGGCCTCAAATGTGCTCTTTTCTCTATCCTGCAATTCAACTTCTATTCTCCTTGGCTGGAGCTCATCAGCTATCATCAACAATACTCCTCCCCCCATTTTATTCTCTCTGTCATTCCTGAACACACTATACCCATCACATTCAATCCCACTAGTTATATCATCTACAGTCAGCCATGTTTCACTAATACCTATAACCTGTGGTCTGGAAGTGCCAACCATGGCCAAAAACTCTTCCTTCTTGTTCCTAATACTCCTAGTATTAGTGTACATGAATTTAAGACCCCCATTAGCCCCAACCCTACCTTGATGCCTTATATTAACTATCCCACTCAGATTTTTGTCCTTATTTGCTCTGGCATATTATATTCATTCTTACATTCAACTGCCTCCATAAGGACTGTATCTCTACTCCCCCCCCCTAACAAATCTAGTTTCCCTGAATTTGCACATCCACTACATTCAGCAACACTTTCTCAAGTCTTCTTACACCGTAACCATTCAAATGCAAGCCATCCATCTTATATAGATCCTTTCGCCCATCAAACTCACTCCACACATCCACAAATTCCACACCACTCGTCATACATAACCCACGCATAAAGTCATTTGCAATTATAGCCCTCCTTTTAAACATTTCACTGTCATACCGTGGCAAAAGACTAATCATTCTAACTCTCTTACTCTTTTCTTTTGCTACCTCAAACAATTCATTCAGGTCTTCTATCATTTCCATTTTATCTCCTTTCAAATCATTCATACCTGCCACAACAATCATTTCTTTCACCCTTTCCTTTTGCTCTCTAATAGACGCAGTTACGTCCTTTATGGTCGCACCAGGTTGGTACGATTTTGTCAAATCCTCTACTAACACACCTCGTACTAATGAGTCTCCATACAGCACTCTATCCTTCATTTTGTTCATGTTCACATTCATACGTCTATTTTTCCTGTCATACCTTTTATTATTGGTTGGTTCATTCAGTCTACTTTTGTTCATGCACTCTAGCTGCTGTTTTGCTCTTTGTATCGCACTATTCAACAACGCGATCTCACTCAATGCATCTATCTCATCTTTTTTGTTCTCTGAGAAACCATTTATACTATCATTCACACTTTCTACATTCACACTCTCACAATTTTCATGTTACAACCTTGCCGTTTCTTTTCATATCCCTATTTCCTTCATTCTGAAGGTTGACAAAAATATCACACTCACGATCCGAAATACACTTCAATTCCGCATTCTCCCTACATTTTCTACACACATTCAATCCTTTATTATCATCTAACCACACTCCGACCGCACTCCGCAAAGCGTACATTTCACAGCTAGTACACTGACTCATTTCTTTTATGCTACCGTTCTTTGATAACGATGGCGAACCTTCATTACTAGCCACCATTTTCCTTCACATAGGTGCCATACTTATCTGTAACGTGTTTTGTCAAATTATACGTTATAACACACCAAAAATAGGCGCACTAAAATACGCAAGGCAAACAAAACAAAACTACACAATATTAAGTAATTTGTATCGATAACTGAAAATGATACTTATCTTATCTGGAGCTTGCACGAACACTACACATTACGAATTCATCTAGCGGCGACTTCCCAACATAGATTATGTTATAAAACACTTTAGTACACTAACCACGCTAATAAAGCTCCAATAATATACCAAAATTAAACACTTAAGTCCATTAAATTGAATCCAAAACACCAATAAATCAACAAAAAACACAAATCTCTCAGGAGCTCTCCGATAGCACGTCCATTCACCAGCTAGCCTCGACACCCAATTTGCGATTAGTTCTTTGTCTTCTTCTCGTGTTTCTCTAAAAAAAGTTTCAAACAGTTCCCTCTGCTTAGCCAATATATTTCTGTGTACAACACTATATCATCATATTCTGCCTCCATTTCTGTTAGAAGAGAAAGAAACTTGTGTGTGACAAGGCCCGATTTCCGCCCTTAATTAGATTCACACACTTCATTACAGTTTTCATAGCATCCTCTATCTCCAGAATTTTACCACACAGAACAACCTGATGTATAATGCAGTACAATACAGAGCAATTGGTTCTAGCCTTCCTTAGTAAGCCAATTAAGCCTGCTTGAGTACCACGCATTGATTTGGCACCATCTGTCACAATAGCTGTGAGATTGTTAATGTCACCAGTACCATTTACAACTTTCATAACTGCATCATAAATGTCTCGACCTTTGGCTGTTATGCAATGATTCTAATGCTAATAGTTCTTCATTAATAACAAAGCTTTTGGAAACAATTCGAATGAAAATTAGAAGTTGAGCTGTATCTGTTATGTCAGTGATTTATCTAGAGCCAATGAGAAGTAAGCTGAATCTGTAATAACACTTTTTAATTTATTTAATATGTGAGAACCTATTTCCTCGACTCTTTTTGTTACAGTTTGTTTTAATAGTGGGATGCTTTCAAACTAGCAATTTTATCTTCCCCAAATGCATGTGCCATTTTCACAGAACAGTGTTTTACAAATTCACCATCAGATAATATTTTTTTGTTTTTGCTATCTCTGCACTTACAACAGACAATGCCAAGGGCGAGCTTTTTTGTATTGATGTTGATTTAGTAAAAATAGATTTCTGAGCACTAACCTTTCTCTTCAGATTATGAATAATTTTAGTACGTACTTGTCCAACGTATTCTTGGTATTTAGCGGCATGGTTTTGCATGTAGTGGCATTTGAGGTTATATTCCTTGTGCACAGACAATACTTGCAAATACACAAGGCACTGTAGTTTGTTGTCATTATTGTTTATAAGCAGAAATTCAATTTCCCATTTCTCCTGAAATGACCTGTTTTCTTCACAGATCTTACGTTTCTTATTCATAGTACGTACACAAAGGCTGAAATAATTGACCAGGGAACACAAACTGCAACAATAACACTGAAACTGATCACTGTATCCCAGAGCAGAGCGAGTGACTTTCAATAATGCGTTACTCTGGAGCGCATAGAAATCTACCACTCCCACTACTACAACTCTCACAGAGAAGCAGTAGATTTTATAAATTGAGTAATCTTCTTAAAACAATTTTGATTCCATGTTGAGAATATAAATTGTTTCCGTCATCAGAAATAATGAATATAACTAGTATATCAATTAGAAAATCTGCAGTTGAAACTAATTGCTAAATTGATAATACATATAATTTAATATAGTTTTTATCCTGCCGCAGGCTGCACAAAGTCACAGGCCGCATGCGGCCCTGCTGTTGACCACCTATGATGTAAAGCACACTTCCTTTTTTTTTTTACATGTATACTGCTATGCATAATTGATGAGACCTCAATAAAGGTAATTATTGTGGCTTTTGTGATGGGTAGTGATTATTTCCATAATGCACAGCAATATACAAGTAATGGACAAAAAAATGGAAACACGGGGCTATCAGGTCACATTATCAGTAGTTGTAATGCAGCATCTACAATGCACCAAACACATGCAATTGATATACAAATATATTCCAGACATTCGTAGGAGGATGTGTATAAAGGCAAATGGAGGCCAGCTGCTGTTTATTGCATGTTAGAATGAAATCTAGAGAGGACCTCAGTGACTTTGGAATGGGTATGATTGTTGGAGCCAGGCTAGCAGTGCATGTGACCAGAATAGCTGAAATTGTGCATGTTAGTCAAGGAACAGTCTCTAAGGTTATATTAGCATGGCAGTTGACAGGACAAATATCATTAGCAAAATGCAATAGTGTACGAAAGCACTTACTGCAAGAGAGGGACATTGGAATATTAGTGCACTGTGCCATGAAAAATTGGCAGGCTACTACTGAGCAATTGTGTGAAAAATTAAACACTGGTCTTGAGAAACCCATTTCAACAAAAACTCTGAACTGGAGAACTAGCTGGATTTCACAGTCAGGTTGCCTTACACAATCCCATCAATGCATGTCATTGCTTCCAATGATGCAAAGATCACAAGCAGTGGACTACACAACAGTGGAGGAATGTGATATGGTTCAAATGCATCCACACTTTTTTTTGCTGCAAACAAACAAATATATGTGTGGCATCAGCCGAAGGATGCTTACCAACCAGAGTCCTTGTTTCCAACTGTGAAAGGTTTGGTGGTTCTGTAATGGCATGTTTTGAGTCCACTCATTCTATTAGAAGGCAAAGCGGATGCTGCATATTATCTTTCAATCATAAGTGATCATCTTCACCCCATGTTGACACACTTTTCTCCTACACAACCAGCTATGTTTCAACAGGATAATGCTCCTATTCATCGAGCAAATGCAGTCACCCAGTGGCTTGCAGACAGAACACAGTGGTGAGGTGTCCTGTCTGCAATGGCCATTCCAATCACCAGATTTAAATCCTATAAAACGGTTATAATTGCCTTCTATACTCACCCATAATGCCCTAAAATATATATACTCTCTTTGAGTAATTATATCCCTTATTTTAAATACAATGGACATCCTAAACAAAAACAGGCTATAATAGCTGTAATTATAATAATTTATAGGACATTTTGGTACGAGCTCTCAGGCAACATTCCACCTCCAAAGAACAAAAGCAAATTGATCAAATTTCTTTCAGGTAAATGGCATAAAATTCCTCCTGTTGAATTTTAAACACTGAGAGAACCTCTCAAATACAGGCTATACTAGATGCCCAAGGTGGACCAATGCCATATTAATCAAAATGTGTTAGTTTCGTTTTTTTTTCCATGACCTGTACATGCCTCAGAGGAATGAGCTTCATGTTGTGGGATATCAAGGCAACTGACAGGAAGTCAATCACTATATACAAGCATAGTGATTAAAACACTTTATGCGCTTTGTTTGCATACACTTCGGTAAAGGATTAAACAAGCATAATTTCTTGGCAAGTGTAACCAAATGAAAATAAACTTTCTACATCTGAGCATAATAGTCCAGGTATGGTCGGATAAGAGCCTTATTATTACTTGACACTCCAAGGGATCATCACAGGACACTTCACATAACCCGCTACCTAATCTTCTATCTATACAGAATGGCAATATCCACCATCTACACACATCATCTACTATCCACCAACAGTATTCTTTTGTCTGTAGACTGTGTTCTCTAGCTCATTTACCTATATGCAGGATGAAAAACTGAGCTTCCAGGAAGGGGGGGGGGGGCCTACCTCCATGAGATTAGATAACTTACCATCAATTGAAAAATTGTACCCTTTAACTGGAAAAGACTCAGTCCAAGGGTATGATTCTTCTACCATTCTTTCAAACTATGGAGACAGCTTATAACAGAACCAACATTTTATCTCTGATCAACTGCCAGCTCAACGTTGCCGTAACCTTCTGACATCGTAATAAATACAGTATATGAATTTTAAAAATCTTCCTTTTTGTCTTTTGTGAGAGCTAAACCAATAATGGGATAGCAAAATGAAGACTAGATTCATAAAGCAAAGAAATAAAACTGATGTGATTATTTATCAGTGATGCAAACTTAATACAATTCAAATAAAAAAATAAATTTTAAAAAGTCATAAAAGTAATGTCTAAGTTTCTCTCCTAATCTTTACAAAAATTTTATTGTCTTGCTCCTTTCATACAATAACACACTTAGTATCACTTTTACGGAGTAACCATGAGATATGAAGTACATTCTGCTTGTAGTCATCAATTTCTTTTATGAATGTTTTTAAGTTTTAACTCCTTTAGTATCGGTAAAGGATGAATATATTCTTAATGTAAAAAATTAAATATTTCTGAAAGATGTTTTAACTTGTTCTAACTATACATGGCATCTCTAATTGACATGTATAATTAGAACATTCACCTTCACAGCATCAGTTTTCGAATCCTTCCCCAAGACATCCTCAAAAATAATAAAACGTGCCTTTTATATTCTATCAGAATGCGATAAAAATATTAGATTAGCACATTAAAACTAAATTCATCAACAAACGTCCACCAACACGAAGCAAAGGTTTTGTAGAGATACCATTAAAAACAATGAAGTATCCAAACAAGAAACAGAAACTTCACATCAATCAAAATTACCCGGGTAAACTTACCACCTACAGCGCCCTCTGCATTTCTTGAAGAATCATACGAGCAAGCAAGCAAACCACTTAAGGTACAGTACAATAGTTTTAATATGCATAAAATGAGTGCAACTACTACTTAAAAAATAAATAAAAACGAACCTGCTAATTATTTTTATTCCCCCAAAGGAAGCAAGTGGAATTCCTTTACATCTCAAGAAGTTTTCAAAATCAGTGGACAGCAGAATTTCGTTCCTATTTCGTGTATTTCTCTTCAACAGTAAAAAGGGGAAGAAGAAGAAAAAAAATTATATATATATATATATACTGTATATATACAGGGTGTTCGATCTATAATATTATAGATCTTACATCTGTAAGATCTATAATATGCAGATAACAGTTTCAATATCATTACGACAAACTGGTTTACATGCAAATTAGAAGCATTATATAAGTCAGCGGAAAAAGTTTGATTTAAATATGAATAAACGAAAGCTCTTAAATTGAACAGCAAATGCCAGAAAGAAATTAAAATTCGCCAACAAAAATTTTACATACTTGGGAGCTAATATGGATACTGAAGACGGAACTGACAAGGATATAACACAAAGATTAACAAAAGCAAATTACTTCTTTTAGAAGATTGGATAATATGGAAATCATCCAAATATCATAACAAACCAAAATAAAAATCTTCCATTTGCAATTCTTCTCTTTCTTTTGACAAAGAAAGAAAACGTCAAATGTTGATATATATATATATATATATATATATATATATACAGGGTGTTCGGGATAAATTTGACATATTTATAATTAATTATATTTTTCCGTAAGTTACATGTATTAACACACACTTCTCTTCATTTAAAAGTTTGGACCCTTCTTCATTCATATACAAGATGTCAGAAAGGATGGATAGCTGGAACCCACCTGAATCATGGAAGAGAATAACTTGTATCATGATGATTCTTGCCCGCCATCAAAATAAGGATATTACGACTGCTGCCCAATGCTCCCTGAATACAGTAAAAACAATCAGGCATGAACTAGAGACTTGCAATGGTGACTACGAGGATGTAGCAAGAAGAAAGATCCCTAGCAGACGATCTGATTGCGTTCGTACAGCAGAATTCCTCGCAAATCTGCAGGAACAGGTGTTGAAGAACCCTGGCATTGGAATTCGGGCTTTGTTCGTGGAGTTGCTAACTGTAGTCAAGCCCTGGATAACAAGGGTAGCCAATGGTAGGCCGTATGTATGGCAGCAGGATTCGGCCCCTTGCCACACCTCTGGGAAAAGTCAAAAATGGTTGTCTGAAAATTTCTACGACTTCACCAGTCCAAATGTTTGGCCTCCAAACTCCCCAGACCTTAACCCCATGGATTATTTTGTATGGGACGCAGTTGAAAAAGACACCAATCGCACTTCCAGTAATACAAAAGCCCAGTTAATGGATATAATTAAAACAGTTTTTGCGGCCCTTCCCAGGGAGACTGTAGCATCAGCTTGTTCGAGGTTCCGAAGCAGAATTGAAGCTGTGATCGATGCTAATGGTGGTTATTTTGAGTAAATCTTGTTGATAGTATTGTAATTAACTCTGCCTGTAATGTTTTTTTGTCAATTCATTAAATTTAATAGATACAAAGAAGATTTTCTTTTTCCTTACGAAACTGTCAAATTTATCCCGAACACCCTGTATATATATATATATATATATATACATATATTAAATATATTAAAAAAAAACTTGGTAACTTTAATAAGATAAACAACGGTTAGCAAATGTGAAAATTGCTCCTACATTCCACCTTTGTTATTTTTAATGGGTGCCAGTATAGCCTAGTGGAAATGACGTTTGCATTCATAGCTCTAGGCCATCTGAAGAAAGACTGATATAGGCATTGCATCTCAAACAATCGACCCTCGAAATCGCACAATTGTAGAACTAATAGAAGTGATATGATTTAAGGCAACACACACACACACACACAATCTGCACTGATTGTGTGTGTGTGTGTGTGTGTGTGTGTGTGTGTGTGTGTGTGTGTGTGTGTGTGTGTGTGTGTGTGTGTGTGTGTGTGTGTGTGTGTGTGTGTGTGTGTGTGTGTGTGTGTGTGTGTGTGTGTGTGTGTGTGTGTGTGTGTGTGTGTGTGTGTGTGTGTGTGTGTGTGTGTTGATTGTTCCACATCTATTACAAAGTTACATAGGGCTGAAAGAGTAACACCAGCTAGTCGTCCATAACTTCAACATAGTATATTAATGCCTGAAATGGTGTGGATTATATAGTTAATTTTCTCGAGTTGACAGAAAGAAACCCGAATTTATGGAAGAAAAGACTTAGAACAGCGTTTCGTACTATATGTATAAGTATCCAGGGAGCCTGTGTCGTTCAGTGGATGTGGTGTACACCTCAGCACTAGACCGCTAGAAGAAAGCGCATCGTGAGTTTGATTCTAGTCGCCGACTACAGGAACTTTTTCTAAACCTTTTCTTGGACGGTTCCCGAGTTAGTCGATCTTTGGCACGAGCAAGCAGGTTTTTTTCTCTAGGAAACTTGGGTTTTTCCATCCCGTAAACTCAAGAAAATCGACTAGAAACCACACTATTTTCAGACATTAAAATATTGTGTTTAGTTTGGAACGAGATGGCTACACTTGTTATCTGTCTATTCACTGCGTACCGCTTAAATAAATCATAGCCTGGAGACAGTTCAGTAACGAGGGTATGAAGCGCCTGTGGCAAGTTTCTAACTTACTAAGTGTCTATCTTGCGTCCCCTAACCGAAAAATGACAAAAATATTGAAAAATTTAAATGGAAGAAGTTAAATTTTACTAAATGCAATATGTTAAATACTTACTATTAACCTCATCAAAACGTGTTGCAGAATTTGTGTGTCTAAAGCGGCGTACTGCCGAAATTTAAAAATACAATATAAAATAGCGGACTTTTATATCTATTTGTTTATTTTTATTTTTTACATTTGGCGCCCGTGGCGGGCGCCTCTTTCGCCACGCTCGTTACGGGACTGCCTGGAGAGGACCAGTGGAGATTGAACTGCCCATTTAGTCTTCAAAAGTTAGATAGGACTAAAACGCCCAGCATACTCCTTAAAGGAAATAAAAGGCGTCAGCTGATTTTTTGTATAAATAATCAGTGGTGCACCCAAGTGGGGCCAAGGGGCCCTGTCGCTCCAAAAGGGAAAAAACACTAGAAAAGTTTCCAAAAATCTTTTCCTAATTAAAATTTATTTTTTATTTATGTTGTGTCGTGTCTTCTATTTCTATACTACTTATAAATAAGCAGTCACATAAAGTGGGAACACCCTATACCTCTCGGGAATCACGGCCGCTATGAACGCAAGGCGAACGAAGTAGTGCTCGGGCGGACAGAGCGCTACTTCATTTTCCTGAGTCAGGCCAGAGGAGATCACGGGTATTAGGTGATCACAGCAGATGCTCAGTCATAGGTCGTATGCAATGCATAGTATGTAATCACAAATCGTCTACTCAACTCGTCCCCCCCGATTAAATTCTGAGTGCGCCATTGGTTTTAATAATAGATATAAATACAAATATCAAATTTGTGAGTGAACATCTTGCAGTGCCCGAGATCGACTAACTCTGGAAATGGTTGAATAAATTCTTAGAAAAAGTTCTTTCAGTAGGCAACTAGAATGGAACTTAGAACGACCTTTTTCAGCTGGCCTAGCGCTTTGGATGCGAACGTCGTTTCAACAGGGTGACACATGCCTCCCTGTGAAAAAGTACTTTACATAAATATCATTCAAGTAATGTAATCATTGTTTAGAACAACTTTTGATATGAGATGACTAAAAAAACACATATTATAGGCCACTGATATGAATAGAAGTTGCACAACCAATAGCACTAGTGAGCATTCGTTCCACTGAGTTCAACCTTTTTCCTATGCACTGCTACAAGAGGAATGAATACAAAGCTGCAGCTTAAGAAAGAGGGTAGTGAATTAAAAGAATAATATTCTCAGAATATTATTCACAGAAAATTTGAAACTGTTTTGATTTAATTTCTTCTATTTTTTCCGGATAGTGGAAAAGATTGAGCTGAGATTTAAAAAAAAAAAAAAAACTGACACTAACTATAAACAAAAAAATATTGTACCAAGTTTTGATCACCTAGTTTCCAAGGGGATAAGGATATCTCGGGTAGGGCCCAGAATAGACAGGTCGGCGAGATGATTCTGTAATGTTGAGTATCAAGAGTGATATGGATTTCCATTTGCAGAGCCCGAAGAAAGAAATATTATTGAGACATAACTTGGTAAATGTTACCGAATTAATGTGTGTGAAGGAGTCTCTTTTCAGGGAACGGATAAAACAGGAAGAGAGAGAGAAAATGTGGTATTATTCTCTGGAAGTTATGTGGGAGATATAAGGAAGAGATCGACAGGTTCTTTTCATAGTTAGTCGTATGAGACTGAAATACGTTGTCCGAGAGTGACAAGTGAGCAACACATTGAATCAGTTTAAACACATCGTTCGTTAAAATTTGTCTATAACAGTAGAAACCTGTTGTGATGAATTTGTTGACGACTTAAAGATGATCAAAATAATAATTGCAATTATAATCAAGAGCTAACCGGTTATTAAAAGCAATTAGTGTGGATATGGCACAGTCACCAGTTAAGAAAGTGCATTTAGTACAACACTAAAGAATTAAGCAGCCGATTTCCATCATGCCGTGAATCACTTCACGGCATGATGGAAATCTAATTGATGCGTTCATTCATTTTTCAATTCTTTTCATTTTTTTGTCAGTTTTTTTTACATTTATTATTGAACCGATGAAATTTAAATTTACTTCAGTTTTTCAGTAGTTATGAAAAAATTAATAGTCTTGAAGTAAAAAAAATAACAATAATCAGTTTCTAACATAGATCCTGTTTTACGCTCTCATATTGACCTACACTTACCATGCATGCATTCGAAACCAAATCTCCGAAGGAAGAGGGTGGTTAATTTTTATTTACTGTCGTCCGATGTCTGTATATTGTGTGTTCACTTGGCCCGTTTGTCATTTTGAGAGACGAAAAATCGGTGTTTTCGAGACAAAGACTTGCATCCCGGTATGAAACCAGTAAATCACCATTTCACTGAAAGCACATGATAAAGGTTCCCCAGGTAAGGTACAGGATTCGAACTAGGATTGGATAAGGAAATTGGCTACTCAATATTACTGTACTTTGCGAAACCATTTGAAAAGATTTCCACATGGAATTCTAATGCATAAACTGGAGAAAATAGGGATGAATATAAATGTGGTTATTTTGATTAAAGAGTGGCTGATGGACAGATATCAGAGAGTAGTTTATGGAGAAGAACATAGGCGACTGATGGTGCACCACAGAGCTGAATACTTGGTCCTCTATTCTTTTCATTTGTGTATCAGTGATATAGGAAATCATCTGACAGGAAATATTCACTTGTTTGCTAATGGCGGCAAATTGGGAAGAGCAATGGTAAATGAAGTTGATGCAGTGGTCCTACAGAAGACTTAAAGAGACTAGCAGTATGGAAAAAGATACATAGGCGGCACTTTAATGTGATCAGGTATTTGGTAATGCACTCTGGGAAGAGATCGAAGCTGTGTACTATATATTGAAGGAACTGCCCTTCAGGAAACTAAATCTGTACAGCGAGTTCGAATTTACAGGGTATATTGCGAAGGTACCAAAACAACACATTACGGGTTGTGGAAGAACACACTAACGGGCAGCGACAGAAGATAGTGTTCTCCTATATAGCTCTTTAATAAAGCCGCATCTGGACTACTGCTTGCAGATCTGGACTCCCAGATTTTCTGGTGATGAAGAAGTTGTGGAAAGGTTCAAGATGTGAATGACAAAGATTGAGGCATCTGTGGAATGTTACCTATGAATATAGATTGATATTTAGGCATCAAAAATTAGCTGATATACGAAACGATGAGACATGATAGAAGTATTAAAGGGGTTTATAGGATTGACATTGAAGACTTTTTTCAGTACATGACAAGAAAGCAGAGAAGAATGGGTTACTAGTGGAAGTTGTTCAAAAGTGTGGTTAGCAAGGGTGCTAGGAGTAGGTGTTTTGCTTGGATGGTGGTGAATGAGATGCAGAGGTAGTTGTGTGGATGCCACATCAGTGAATGAGTTTAAGGAAAAGTATGAGAGGTTTGTGTGAATGATGGCTAGTGTGTGAATAAGTGGATCTTCCACAATGAGTGTTCTGACTCTATGGATACACCTGTATAATAATAATAATCCAGATATTTGTGATCTCGTTACAGAAATAATTGGAACGGAAATTTTCATTCCTCACTCTGTTCAAATACCTCAATCCGTATCTAAACCACTGTTATCCAAAAATTATGCATGAGTTACACAGGAAGAGCAAACTACCTTTCACGACTGGCGTAAGTTCATAACTTCACCTTCATTCAGAGCTGCTATGTAGAAATAATAAATGTAGAAAACTTGCTGCTTGTGCCTTCTGGTCCCTTGCCAGAGCCATCAGGTGGAACATTTGTCCATCTGTGCTTCCTTCTCTTATATCGCCCTACACATTATAACAGCACCTAAAGACAAGACTGAGTCGTAACTTCATTCTTCTCTTCCAATTCCTACATAGATGACGATTACAAATTACCTTCCTCTTTCCTGGAACAGTGCATTTCGTACCTCCTAGAGGGACGTCAGAAAAATCTTGAATACTACAATAGACCCCAATTCTGGTGGAATTCCACTCATTGTGCCCAACAGATGTGCTCCTGTTCACATATTCTCTTTTTTTTATTCACTAAACTGTATGGCATCCATCCTTCAGTATGGAAGAAAGCTCATATACATCTCGTTTCCAAAAAAGGAGATGAATGTTTACAATCAATCTAATGACTCTTATTGCTTTTACATCAGTTTTCTCTAAAGTAATGGAAAAAATTATTAAGTCTACTTTTCCAACACCTTGAGAACTGCTATCTAATTAGTAGATGGATTTTGCCACTCCAGATTCACAGATCTCCTAGCCTACATCATTCACAATTAGGTTAATTCCATGAAAAGGCTTGGAAAAGTCTGTGATCTTCCTCTTGACATCTCCCATGCTTTTTATAGGGTCTGATATCGAGTTTTCAACAAGCTATTATAATTTCGATTGCCTTTGTCCCTGGATAAATGGATTGCTAGTTTTCTCTCAAATCGTTTCATACGTGTAATGGTTGATGGTCATCTCCCCTCAGACATTCCTGTTAATGCCGGTGTCTTTCTGTGCTCTGTCATTTCACACACACACACACACACTTTCTGATTTATATAAACGACCTGCTCTCGTTGACTGAAACCCTATTCATAGTTGAGTAAAGTGTACTGATTATAGCACACTTTACTCATCCTACCCATATAACAGGCCTTTGAGGGTTCAAACATCTGATGCATCAATGGGATAAAAGCAGCCTAGTCAACTTCAATGATTCAAGAACGCAGTTTTGTTTTTCCGTAACAAAGGTCTCGGATCTCAACTTACGTTTCAGAATACTCAGCTCAACAATCAAGACCCAATCCCTCTTCTTGGACAGACACTTACTCCAAGCTTCTCCTGACACAATCATGTCGCTTCTGTAGTATCAACAGCTTCCAAAAAACGTGACATTCTTTTCCGGTTAAGAGAGTACCTCTGCTAAATAGTTACCTTGTGTAAATTCCAAATTCGACCAACACTGAAATACTACTGTAATGTATGGGAACCTTCCTGAAAATTCTTGAAGCGCTATTCAAGAATGGGCAGTTAAGTTGATAAATGGCACTTGTCTTACACACTCTCTTTAGTGACTTTCCTAGAGATCAGTTTCCACATTTTGTCTCTTCTGGAGATATTTCCATGACCATTTCTCAGAAGAACTAGCCTCCATTATACCTGATATTTCTGCCAGATCAACAGGAACTTGTACTACTGGTTCACCGAACCCGCTACTTCCAGTCATCTTTAATTCCTTCGGTGTCAATTCTAGGGAACAGTCTCTCTCATGAAGCATTTCCAAAGGACTACGATCTTCAAGAAAATATATATATATATATATATATATATATATATATATATATATATCAAATCAACTAACGCCTTTTATTCCTTAATAGAAGTAGGCGAGGCCTTTATACCCTATCCAGCTTTTGGAAACTGAGTGGGCAGTTTAATCTCCACCGGTAGTAGTCAATCAGAGACAGCTGGCCCATGTCAATCACTAATTATAGTAGCCACCGATGAAGAGGCTGGCAAACAAGTGCTGCCATCTCTTGGTACCTAACCCTAACAAGATATGTCGCTGTCTGAAATAATGTGGGTACTACGGTCGATTTTCTTGAGTTTACGGGACGAAAAACCCGAGTTTCCGGGAGCAAAAACCCGCTTGCCTGTGGCAGAGATAGACTAACTCGGGAACCGGTCGAAGATAGGCTTAGATAAAGTTCCTCCAGTCAGACTAGACTAGAACCTAGGTCTAACTTCAAGCAGCCAAGCGCAGAGGACGCAAGCGTCACTTCATATATATATATATATATAACAAATTCTGCACAATAAGATCAAAGAAATAACTAGAGCAGAATACATAAGACGATTAAGAAAACTCCTTAAATCAATGCTTATTGCTGGAAATTTGATAAAAGCAATTAATACCTGGGCCATACCTGTTCTGAGATATTCAGCAGGCATTGTTGAATGGACCCAGCTAGAGATGAAAGATTTAGATCGAAAAACTCGAAAATTAATGACAATGCACCATGCCCTCAATCCTCGCAGTGACATTGATAGGCTCTATCTATCATGCAAAAAAGGAGGTAGAGGATTATTACAAGTGAAGCAAGTTATTGAAGAAGAAAAACGAAATTTAAATGATTATCTGCAGCAAACAACGGAAAAATTTCTAATTGAGGTAAGGAAAGAGGGTTTATTTAAACCCATGGAGACAAAATTGGAATACAAAACCCACCAAGTAAAAGTGAGAACCGAAAGATGGAAAAATAAGGCATTGCATGGAAAATACCTTCGCAGCATAGAGGACAGCGTTGAGAGCAACTTGACCTGGCAATGGTTGAGAAATGGAGCACTAAAGAAAGAAACAGAATCGGTAATTTTTGCAGCACAAGAACAGGCCATTAAAACCAATGTTATGAAGGCAAAAATACAAAAAATTCAAGAAGACAGCAAATGTAGATTGTGTAAAGAAAAGGAAGAAACGGTAGACCATATTATAAGTGGATGCAGCAAAATCGCACAAATTGAGTACCGTAAAAGGCATGATAACGTAGCTAAGATAATCCACTGGCATTTATGTAAAAAGTATGGGTTTCAAGTATAAAGACTATTGGAAGCATAAAGTTCACCAGAAAGTGGTTGAGAATGAAAAAGCTAAAATACTCTGGGATTTCAAAATCCAGACTGACAAAAGCTTGGAATGTAACACACCCGATATTGGTTGAAAAAAGTGAAAACAAGGGTGTTACGTTTATCGAAATATCAGTACCAGGAGATAGTCGGATTGACAACAAAGAAAATGAAAAAATTACAAAATATCGCGATTTGCAAATCGAAGTTGAACGAATCTGGCAAAAGAAAATGAAAGTTGTTCCCATAATAATAGGTGCTTTAGGCGCCATCCCTAAAACATTGAAAAAACATATAGAAGCACTCGAATTAGATGGATTAAAAATTGGGCAGCTGCAAAAGGCCGCTTTGTTCGGCACAACTTTCAGAAAGTATTTCCACAACTCATAGACCCTTGGGTAGGGCCCGAATTAGTGTAATATAACCAGCCTTTTCTTAAGACTGAGGAAGCAAATCAAGCTTTGATGAATATTATATATATATCCCACACAGGGAAGTATATATATATATATATATATATATATATATATATATATATTTTTTTTTTTTTAATGCGATTTTCGCATTTAGTTCTGTTAAAGATTTTTCTATTTCCTAGCTTCGCGTGATTTCTAAAATTATTATTATTATTATTATTATTATTATTCCTGATACCTCCAAGGAGTCCGAAGACTCATCGCGGGAGGACATCTTCAAATGTCTCTACACCTTACCTCTACTACCAATCAACGCCATCTACTGCCCACCTCCAACACCACCACAACTAGTAATTTTTGTCTGTAATTTGTGTGTGTTCTGAAGGGCCGATTTGTATGTATGCGGGATGAAAAACCCGAGTTTCCGGGAGAAAAAACCCTGCTACCTCCGTATGAGATCGGTTAACTCACCATCGATTGAAATCGACCAGATAAAGATTCCTCCCGTCGCGACGAGAATCGAACTTAGGCCTATTCCAATCGAAGGGCGCAATGTACCGTCGTTCTTCCAATTGCGCTACGGAGGCGCTTCTCTCTGTAGCGCAATTGGATTAAACACAATATACTAATGTTTCATTAAGAGGACACTTTTCGAAGCATAAACATTGCATCACATTGAAGAGAGAAGGCTCAACAAGTACCGCCACCTCGTGGTTCCTATCCCTAACACTCGTATTTAATGTCTGAAATAATGTGGGTTCTACGGTCGATTTTCTTGAGTTTCCGGGAGCAAAAACCCACTTGCCTATGCCCGAGATCGACTAACTCGGGAACCGGTAGAAAAAAGGCTCCGAAAAATTTCTTCTAGTCGCCGATTAGATTCGAAACCAAGAAGTCTTCCTTCGTGCGGTCAAGCACCGTGGTGAACAAACGCCACATCCACTGAGCTACACAGGCTCGTTTATTTTAATTCATGGCTTCGGTTTTATGCGGTTTTAGAAAATTATGGAACGTATCCCTAATTTTCCAATGTAAGTTAGATTTTTTTTGTGCGATTTTTTTATATGCGGTTTTCTGTGGAACGAAATATTTTTATATTTTTATGCGGTAGATAAAAATATTTTTATCTACCGCATAAAAATAGACCCGACTGTATATATAGATAGAGAGAGAGACTGCGCATCTTGATGGTAGGAGTTGACGATTAGGACAGTCCAGGATTCTGTTGCTAATGGGTATTCTAGGTGGTTTCTAATTTTTCTATGTCGGTCTGCATGTCTCATTGCGACATAGTCACTTTTATTCATCATAGAAATTCTTGCATCCCCCACCCAAAGTTAATAGGGAAAATGCGAGTTCTCAGATAAACAAAGTTCTAAAATTCTATTCTTTTTTTTTTCTTTCCCATATTACTCGTATTTTCAGTGAGCAAATAAATTCCATTATTTAAATCTTGAAGATTCAGGGGGAAATCCTTCTAATGCAAGCAATGAACTCACTCATGAACAGACAGCATTTTGATTGTAATTTAATATATTAAAATTAATATCCCTCTCTATCGAACGTAAAATTTCTCAAATGTCCAAGCGATAATTACTGATTCTGAAGATAAACTTAGAATTAAATCTAATAAAGTCAGCCAAAGATTACGGAACGATAATGTCAAAAAAACATAAAAAAATAAAGGGGGAAATGTGGCTTTTAAAGGTCGAGGACATTCTAGCAGTAAAACAGAAATACAAATAAAATCCTTTAATGCCTTTTATTTCCCAAAGCGAGTAAGCTGAGCTCCTTTGGCTCTAACGTTTAAAAAAAAAAAAACAGGACACATCCACTCTTCATCCTTCAAGCCTTCACTAATTGTGAGTCCAAGCTATCAATATATCAAAGCTTTTCAGGAGAAACCGTATGACAGAAAACTTCCATGATGTCGTGGAACTAAATCCTAACAAGCGCCTAATTGTAATAATGTGAATTTCTATATTTTGGAGTTGCAGTTTCAAAACTCGAGTTCCTGTCAGAAAAAATCCATACTGCCTTAGTGCCATAAATCGATTAACTGGAGAACTAGTGGAAGAAATTAGAGGCTTGGTACTATGGATTCAGATGCCATTTCTACAGTGCTAGATAAAGCAGAAATTATTATTATTATTACGTCCACAATAATGTGCTGGAGGACATTCCACAGAACCTAAAGTTCTTAATCTCCGATTTACATACACATCGTCATTACTAGTGTGTGTGTGCATTATAACACGACCACTAAATAACGTTTTGGAATAAGTTTATAATGTATGATTTCGTATGAAGATGAAAGTAACATTAATATTCAAATTGCAAAATAACCACGAATTGCATTTCTTGCTTAAACCTCAAGCACCATACAAGTAGATTTAAAGTATACAATAGGTATCATAACACTACCTCAGTGAAGTTAAATTTGGATAGCAAAACAAAAAAGTTAGAACAGAAATACAACTGACTCATACCTTATGTCTAAGATAAAATTGTATCTTCCTCCTCCTTTCTCACCTTTTATTTCCCAAAGGGAATAGGAATAAGCAGTACTCCTTCAGCCTTTCATCTTTAACTTACTCAATACAGGTGGCAAAGCCAGTGTTCATGCTTTAGCCTTCACTGATACTGAACAAAATGTACCAATGACACAAATTTGCAGGTGTGAGAGAGACTATGACAGACAAATCATGGAATCGTCACTCATCTCATTATCCATAACAGCGTGCATTTTGTGGTCGATTTTTTTAAGATGTGAGGTTAAATATCTAACTTTTTTAGGGGGGAAAAATCCTATTTGATCATTCCCATGATCGACTAACACTCGGGCCCCACCTGAAGAAAGACAGAAAAAGGTCTGTAGTCAGAGGGGAACTGGTACCAAGATGGCAAGAGTCAAACGTATAACAATCTTTCTTCGGGTGGTATGGAAGCAGGTGCCATTTCCTGAGGACTGCACAAAAATTGAGATTACATTAATGAACTAAAATAGCATATGCAGTTCCACACCACCACCACAGCTGTAAAAAATTATCAAAAAATTAAAATAATTTTAAAATGAGGAGTCAGAATTACATAGCAAAAGCTAGTAAGACTATACCACAAATGTATTATGTTAATTTAATTTCTTCTAGCCAATTTTCCTAATTTGGTAATGATTATAACAAGAAACCAGGGAAGACGACGGTTGTCGAAACGGCTCATGCCCCATCACTCACACCCCTGACTTTTTCCCTTAAATCCCTCCTCTTCCCCCCCTCCAAATTTCTATCTTCAGATCCTTCTCTCACAACCTCCACCTCCCAAAACCCACCCTTAATATTTATACATATTAAAAAACCTGGGTTCTTTCAAATAATTCCCACAAAAAATCCCCTTACTTTAATAGCATATGAACGCACACCGTTGGAATAAGGAGACAGAAAACAACATCCAAAATAGAGCTCCTAACACCACAATTTTCTCTGACTAAAAAAAAAAAAAATAAATAAATAAAAGAAAAACAAAAATGAGGCCCATGTAGCTCAGTGGAAGTGGTACTTGAGTCCTCTGCGCTTAACTTAAGATCAAGTCTAGTCGCCGACTGGAGGAACTTTTTCTAAGCCTTTCTTCGACCGGTTCTCGAGTTAGTCGATCCATTCCAAAAGGTATGTCCAAAATTTCTCCTAATTTTATTCTTCATATATTAGATTTATAACACTTCAGGCAAGCAGGTTTTTCTTCCCGGAAACTCGGGTTTTTCATCCTGTAAACTCAAGAAAATCGACTATAGTACTCGCATAATTTCAGAGTGACATATCTTGTTAGGGTTAGGTACCAAGAGATGGCAGCACTTGTTTGCCAGCCTCTTCATCGGTGGCTGCTATAATTAGTGATAGACTTGGACCACCTATCTCTGATTGGCTACTGGTGGAGATTGAACTGCTCACTCAGTCTCCAAAAGCTAGATAGCGGTATAAAGGCCTCGCCTACTCCCTATAAGGAAATAAAAGGCATTAGCTGATTTATTTATTTATAAAAGAAAAACTTTCCCACAGCGCTAGTTAGGGAATTGACATTTCTGCTGAACCTATGTCTATGAGGGTGGTCTGAAAAGTTCTTGGCCTAACAATGGAAAAACGAATTTATAATTTCAAAATTATTTTTCAACATAATCTCCCTTAAGACGAATACATTTATTCCAGCACCATTATCCCATCCCTGTAGTGGTTCTCAGTAAGATCTGCAAAATACCCCTCTACAACTGCAATCACCTCTTGATTCGAAGAAAAACGTTGACCAGCTAGGAAGAGTTTTAGTTTTGGGAAGAGACAGAAGTCAGAGGGAGCCAAATCTGGGGAATAGGGTGGTTGTTCCAACAATTCGTAGTGCAGATCCCTTAATTTTCCCATTGCCAAAACATCTTTGTGGGCAGGTGCATTGTCCTGATGAAAGATTTTTTTCTTCTTCTGCAAACCGGGTCTTTTCTCACGAATTTTTTTTGTCTGGTTAAAAGATCGAAATAATATTCCCCGGTTATTGTTTTACCCTTTTGAAGATAATATAAACAAAATGGCGATGCCATGACCCTTCCTGCTGATGGAACAGACTTTTTCTTTTTTGGCACTGAAAAACTGGCTTCTGCCCACTGTTTGGATTTTGGTGTGTGTAATGGGGAATCCAAGTCTCATCCATAGTAATAAATCGACACACAATATCAGTTTTTCTTGTTAAAACACTCCAATCACTGTTCAGATTTTCATGCTAGTGCGCTTTTGATCTGCTGTGAGGAAGCACAGCATCCATCTTGCGCAAAGCTTTTTCATTTGCAATTCTTCATGCAAAATATATCCTACACATTCTTTTGAAAAATGCCTAGTCTCAGCAATTTGATTCGCCGGTCATCCAATACCATATCGTGCAGTTGATCAATGATTTCTGGGGTTGTTACACTTTTTTGGACGTCCTTCACATGGATCATCTTCAAGGCTGGTAGACGTTAAGAGTGCCCATAAACTTGTATGAACTTCGAATGAATTTCTTCTGGCGTTAAACCTTTTACAAAGAATTTTATAGCTGCACAATACTCAATTTTATCCATTTCAAGGGATACAGACAACACTTTTGCTTCACTGTATAAAACTACTTGATAGAATGACTTACAATTTCACATGGATGCTTATGACAATTACATTATGTGCCAAATTAGAAAAAAAAAAAGCTTGCCGATAGCGTTGCTATCTATGGTAGAGGTCGAGAATTTTTCAGACCACCCTCGTAAAACACGTCAATATTCCATTGCAGTATTCCCATTAAGATTTTATATAAAAGCACTTCAGCTTTTATATCTCAATTACCAGATCAGTTCCTGTAATGATATCAGTTACTGCCACATTTCTAAGATGATATACCCTTGCAAAATGATCACTCAGTAATTCAACTATTTCTTTTGGTTCTCTCACCTTCATACTACCATCTGCATTTATTAAATATACAGTACACCGCGAGTTACGTAAGTAATGGTAAACTTTCCGTAAACCTTTACGTAACTTGAATTTGTAAATTGCTTAAGTGTAACTTCGTAAGAAACTGCAATATTTATTATTATATGTATATATACAGATATGTACAGTATATTATTTACAGTGTTATTTTATAAATGGAACATCATGTAGCAGTATTTACTTGAATATAAACTATAAAATTATGAAAAATATATAAAATAATATAAAAACAAACTGAAATAATACTTTTCAAATAAAAAAAGTCTTGTGACAGCTAATTTAGCTCTGTAGTGGGAGAGTCGGCACTGGTGGTGGATGGTTGTGAAGAGGAATGCTGTTCTCTGGCAACTTCTACCCCTCTCGATGTTGAAGGCTGAGCGTAGTCGGGGTCGTCTTCTTGACGTTGTTGTGAGCAGCATCTCACAAGCATGTCTAGAGTAGATTGTGTGGTAACACGCTTTTTGTCATCGTAGATGGCCTTGTAGCTAGACATATCGGAATGGATACGGCAGCTAACATTCTAGAACCGCTCGGTGTTCGGATCCACCGATTCTAATTTGGCCAGCACCATGTCTATCAGGTTAAGCCTCGGCTAGTCCCTTTGTTGTAAATTTCTTAATGTTTGGAGTTGGCGGTTCAATCGGCATAGTATTTTCTTCAGAATGCCTCCAACTGAATAGGGTCATCATTAGAAAGCTCTTTATCATGACTCAAAAGCTCGTTAACGTCATTACCCACTTCCAGCTCTAATTGCTCTGCAAGTTGCACACATCTCCATCGCTTGCTGTAATTCTCATGTCAACTCAACTACTGTATCAGTCATTCTCTGTTCTCCTTCCTTTAAACGATTTTGCACCATTTCTGGGCAGTTTCTTCCACACAGCGTTCATTGTTGTCCGCTTGACTTCATCCCATGCCACCCCCCGATGTTTTTGATAGCGTCAAGGATATTATAATTCTTCCCGAAATTTGAAAGTCGCAATAACGCCTTGATCCATAGTTGCAATAGTGTGGTGGTTCTAGGAGGCAGGTAAACAACTTTTACTTCAGAATGAGTCATCCAACTCTTCCAGGTGGCATTGACCAGGAGGAGAAGCACTTTAAACAGGATTCCTTTCTTGGCACAACATTCCTTCACCTGGGGAAAGAAGTGGTTATTGAATCAGTCTGTGAACAGCACACGTGCAACCCAAGAATTGGTATTGAATTTCCAGATTATGGGCAGCCTATTCAGGTCAATGTTCTTAAAGATCAGCTGTCTCTGGGAATAGTACGCTGTAAGTGGTTTAAGTTTCAAGTCCCCTGAAGTGTTGTCGCCAATCATAACAGTGATCTGATCTTTTGCGACCTTGAATCCAGGCAGATTTTTCCTCTTTTGCAATAAATGTCCGTGTTGGCATCCTCTTCCAAAACAGAGCCGTTTGCTCAACATTAAATATTTGCTCAGGCAAATATTCCTCAATTATTTCTGCCAGAAGTTCGGAAAATTTACTTGCCACATCTGTATCTGCACTTGCTGCCTCACCCGTGACTTTGATGTAGATTTGTACGCTTCTTGAATCGTTCGAACCATCTAGCACTAGCTTGAAATGCACTCTCCGTGTCCGCGATGCCGGCCTTCTCTTGTAAATCTTTATGTAAAGACCTAGCCTTCTCCTGGATAATCAGAAAACACAACAGTATCCGCTTATTGTCTCACCTCAATCCAGAGACAATTTCTCCATATCTGAAATCGGGCCCAGCATCTTCTTGGTAATGATTGTGCCCTTCGACGTTCCCACACTTTTCATGCTTTCAACAATGCAATCTTTATCCTTCACTATCGTATTCACTGTCAAAATAGGTCGATTTATATCCCGAACTATTGTTGATATAATTTTCCCCATCTTCATACATACGAATTATTTTCAACTTTTCTTCTAAAGTAATTGCAGACCTCTTTTTTAGATTACCAGCGCATTCGGTTTTGCGTTTCGAATCCACTTTAAGAGTAAATAAACAACGAACACTAACGGTGATAAACAAGTGACTAAACTAAATGCACAAGGAATGGTCTAGTGACGGGTAGGAAGGAGGAATTGTTTACAGTACTTATTTCTAATTGGTAAGTTTCAGTTTGAATGTTACGGCTTTTGCGCACTTGCCCTCTGCTGCTCTCGACATTTACCAGTAACCTGTCACTATTCGTTACATTTGCAGTGAATGCTGGGTCTAGTTAACATTATGTCATTGCGTACTGCAATGGATGTCAAAGATGCAAACATGTTCATATGCACTAGTAGTTGTAATTTTCGAGATTTATATTACGTAAGTCGGGGAGAGGGTTACTGTACTCTCCTTATTCTTTTTACTTCCTATATAACATAACAAACTCTGTACCTTCTTTGGGCCATTAAACTAATCACTTTTAACTCACTTCTTGAAATATAGATTGATACCAACAGAGGAAGAGGCTTCCTAAATAACAGGAATGATAACTGGAGCTGAAAGGTAAATCTCATTTTTAAAATAATTGGTGCATTCATTAATTTCCATGTATGATTATTAGAGAGAGAGAAATAAAAAAAAAAAAAAAACGGTATGTTAATATCCACTCTCCAACAGCTAACAGTTTGAATCTTGCACCAAGTATGGTATGGGCGTTTGTGAGTCTAGGTGGAAGACAAATTTCATTATCTAGTGAAAGACCACCACCCCAACACATCTGGATGTTGGAATGGCTTGAAAAAGTTTTGCATTTGGTCATTAGAGCAGGTTCCCAGACAACCTAGTCCAGCCATAAATACTGTTAACTTGAACCTTTCATAATGATAATTCCTTGTCTCTACCAGGTGTCCGCAAGGTTCAGACACATCCATTGGGTTTCTAGATCATGTACCGCAATTCATCGCTCCACAGAACCCTCTACCATTGATCCAGTCCAATGACGGTGTTGTCCGCATCATTCCAGATTTATTTATTTATTCATATGGAGTTTCCTCCCCTGTCCCTATTGGGGCGAGTTGAGCCCCCTCATGGGAGGTTAAGTATTTTTGGCTGTAGATCTGTGTTCACGGGGCCGGTTTGCCTGCTTGCGGGATGAAAAACCCCAGATAAACTGGGGGAAAAAACTCTGCTGTCCACACCCAAGACCGGCTAACTTGACTATGGCTGAGGAAGATCCTTAAGCTCCTCACGTCAGCAACGGGAATCGAACCCAGGACACTCCTTCCCCAGGCATATGGTTGCGAAGCGCAAATCCACTAGGCTAACCATGCAGACATCATTCCAGATGATGCCGGGTATTGGCAAGTGTAATGAAGGGTGTCAGCTGCAGATAACACTGAAACCAGAGGGCAAACACCTCTTTTGTGTTCATTTTACCATAAACACACACACAAGCAGATTCCTACGTGCTACTTCACATCACCATCTTTCTATCCTTTCTATCAGTTACAGTGATTTGCATTCGTTTTTTGAATATTACTGAAACAATTGCCATTTTATAGTAAAACTGGAATGCCTGTTTAATAAGTCTTACAACAGTACTTGTTCCAAGGAAGTGGAAAGAAGGTAAAATTGTTCCACTGCATAAAGGTGGTGACAAGGCTGTGACTAAAAATTATAGGCTAATTTGTATATCTGGAGTTTTGAAGGTATTAGAGATTGGTGAGAAGTAGGATGCAGAAATGGATTGAATACAGCAGTACTCAGTGGTTATCAGCATGGGTTTGTTAAAGGGAGATCATGTTTTACTAACTTACTCATGTACTATAACAAGGTGAGAAATACCTTGGACAGGGAAGATGCGTGTACAGTGGTGTACTTCTATTTTGCAAAGGCTTTTGATAGACTGCCACATGACAAGCTGTTAAATAAATTGAAATGGATGGGATTGGATAAGACTTCTGAGTTGGATAAGTGACTAGCTGTCAGATAGGTATCACAAAGTTGTATATGAAGGTGCAGTATCCTGAAAGAGGAAGGTCACTAGTGGTGTGCTGCAGGGGTCAGTTTTGGAACCATTGTTCAATTTGTATATTAATGATAATGGGATGGGTTTAACTAGACTTAATGCAAAACTGAGGAGAGCAATGCAGAGTCAAACAGAAATTATGGGCTTGAAAAGACTGCATGAATGGGTAGGTAAGTGGAAATATCGCAACAAACAGAAAAATGCAGAGAATACCGAATCCCTCTATGTTTCCTCTTTATTGATTTTAAAAAAAGCATTTGATACCATAAAACACAATGCAGTCATCAGTGCCTTACTGGAAATAAATGTGGATCCTACTTATATCCACATGATAAAAGAAATTAACAAAAATCAGACCACACAAATAACCCTATTTGATCAACCTATAAATATAGATATAAAGAGAGGGGTCCATCAAGGCGATGTGATCTTCCCAAATCTATTTACCAGCACTTTAGAATACATTCTGAAAAGAAAAATAGACCTAAACGGAGGAATAAGCATAGATGGTGATAAACTACAAATCATTATGTTTGCCAATGATCTAGTACTGATATCCCACAACCCAAAAGACCCAGAAGAAATGGGTGAAAAAATATACACAAACAGCAGTAAAATAGGCTTAGAAATGAATCTAGAAAAAACAAAATGTATCAAAAACATCTACACAAGTGACAGTCACCTATGTATTGATAACATCCCTATAGAACAAGTTGGTTGGCTCCTACAATTACCTAGGACAAACAATAAAAATGAATAATGATTTATCTGAAGAACTAGCAAAAAGAAAGAAAGCTGCATGGCTATCATTCAACAGACTAAAAGAAACACTTACTGATCCAAATCTTGACATCTCTGCAAAGACAAAACTTTTTAATAGTGACATTCTTCCATCACTCACATATGGATCAGAAACATGACAAGAAAAGAAGAAACTCTCAGAATAACTCAGTGTGCAATAGAACGCAGAATTTGTAACATCAGCAAAATGGAACATGTTAGAAACACAGAACTAAGAAATTGGTCAGGCATAAAAGATATGGTAACTGCAGTATATGAAAGCAAGATAAGATGGGCAGGTCACATAGCCAGAATCAGGGATAACAAATAGACATATAGAATACTCAACCAAATTCACAAAGAGAAAAGCAGGAAGACCACCTACAAGATGGGAAAATCCACTAGTGAAATCTATGGGTATAACATGGAAGAGAGAGGCTCAAGATCGAGATCATTGGAGGCATCTTTGTGACCTGCACTCATGGAGAAATCCTGAGTGAAACATAGGTCCATCGAGGTAATAAGGCCTTGATCAGGTCTCATATAGATTATCGTGCATGCACCGATTTGGTCACCAGATTTTCGTAGTGACAAGGATTTGTTGGAAAGGTCCAGAGAAGATTCACAAAGGTGGTCAGTGGTCTTTGGAATGTGGAGTACAAAGACAGATTGAGAGAATATAAATTGCAGAGCCCCGTGAATAGGAGGAGAATATGATCGAGACATATAAGTTAGTCAGGGGTTGTTATCAGGTTGACATGGAAGAGATTTTTCACAAAATGGGAGGGAGGGAGGGAGGGAGTAGAGCAAGAGGCCATTCCTGGAGCTTTGTGTGTGATAGTGTGCACCTCCCACGATGAGTCTCTGACTCCATGAAGATCTGATATTAATAATAAATTATTATTTATGCATAACATTCAGATAAATCGAAACATTTACACACATTATCTGAATGGTATGAATATTCAAGCCTGAATATTATGATTATTTGAACAGACTATGTAATCAAGAATAACCACGAAGTTCTTTGGAAAGAAACCAGTATAAGATTTGAAAGAATATATAAAGAATTATTAAAGCAGCACATAAGTGCCAAACATCAGATGAGAATGAGTATATTTGTATTGCAGAAATTTAGATGGCACTCTTGCAATAAGAAATTCACTTCTGGATGGAAACATCAGCATAATGTCTTCTCACAGTATGCATAAAATAGCCTTTATGTTGCAGATATGTTCTTTTGAAATTATGCACCTCTTTCTTGATAATATCCCAGTAATAAGAAAGAAACAATGCAATCCATAATCAAAGTGCTTCTTTATTTAAATAGCATTCTTTATATATATACACTCATTAAATAAGCCATAAATCCTATCCATATTGTGTCATGTGATGACCACTTGAATTTCATGCTAAAAATTAATGATAGTAAGCTTTGCTAAAACAAAAGAGCACGAACATATCACACAGCCATTGTCATTTTAATTTTAGAATAAGGATTATATCCGGTGAGTTCAAAATCTGATATATGAAATTCTTCTATGTTCTGAATTTCTCTCAAAATTTTTAATTTTGGAAATGGGCGTGGAGTTCTCTTCAACTAATCAACAGATCACAAAAAAAAATAGTAAAATGGTTAACTATTTCAAATCACTAGAACTTTTTATAATGTTTAAGTTAAAAGAAAAGTTAGAATTACTGAAAAATTTAAAAAGTAAGATCTATTTGCATTGGCATGATGTACAGGATAGATACCACAAAAAAAATTCTTAATTGTACTGAGCTCATGTGAACAAATCATAACTTAAAATATATATATAATAATATGTTTATTAACATATAATCTTCAAACATATAATATTTATCTTATTAAAACAATTAAATTTAAACAATTAAAACAATAGGCCATGCCATTTTCAGCAGCAGGTGTGTGTGTGTGAATTTCAAGAATGAATGTAATCTGTCACAAAGGAATTATAAAAGGTGATAGAAGTGACTTTTCAGGTCCCATGTATCAACAGATATATGTGACTGAAAACAATCGAAATCATGGATCAGTTATCAGCTGCTAAGAATAAAAAAAAAATAAAACACTGTTTTTCACCAAAATACCCTAGCAATGCAGAATTTGATCCTTCAGGTAAATGAATAAAGAAAAAAAAATTAAACATGAAAGCTTGCAATGTGACTGCTAGACATTCTGCTAGAAATTCCAAGAATGATAGTCACTATTTTTTATTATGCATGACCATGAAAGCAATAAAATTTTGGTTTTACAGTTCTTCTGTGATGATGATGATGCTACAAGATTTTTTTTCAGGTCTTTTTTTTTATGGTTAAGTGCATTCTGACAATTATAATCCACAGCAATTGCTTTATTTTTCATGCACAAAAAGTGATTCTGTAGTACTTTTAATAACAGAAAGTTTTAGGTTTACTTTTATCATGTGATTTAAATAAAGGGATAGATGCTATACTGAGGTACTTCAACTATTGAAACAAGCAAGATTTCCAAAATGAAGGCATGCTTGATTTAGAAGTGGAAGTACATCAGTATGATATCTGTAGCTTTATATAAACCATAATGATAAAAATAAACTTGAAACTTTGGTTGCTATGGTTTATAGTTGTTAGAACCTACATAACCATAAAAACCTTACAGCATCATCATCTGCAAACCAAGACTGACAGTCACTTTTCTGCATGTCAAGAAAACAGTCACTGCAGATTATGGTTGTCAGAATCTGCTTAAACCATTTTTAATATGGTATAGTGTAAAAGAAACTGAACTTTGACATTCCCCTTCAGTACACGCAGTATGGGATATACCATTCAACTGCATGCACATTAATAGAAGAGCACATGTAGAGTCTATGCCTTTACATTTAAATGTAGCAATGGTACTGATGTTGAAAGAAAAGACAGCATTATTTTCATTCATAACAGAGCTGGTAGAGCAAATGGTCCAAGACTATGGCACGTTTGTGAGCAGTCTGATCATCGTTTCCGTAAGTGTGCCACAAGCAATAGAATCATCAATTGCCTTAATTGAGAGGTTCAGAAGGGTTATGCTGCAATGCATTTGGGGGAGACCATGAACCGTTAACACAAATGAGAATCACTGGCATGTGCTGGAGCAAGTGTTAAAATCTCCAAAACGCAGTCAATGCCAAACAGTGGTAAAATTTGGGATACCAAGGTGGTCACTAGAGAGAATCCTTAAAGAGCTAGGTGCCTTTTCGTATGTCATTCAGGTGGGTCAGTGTTAACAGCAATGGATTATGCTGCAGGGCAGGAATACTGTGCACACATGTTGGCCAATGTCTATGAAGATTCATCCTTCATCAATAATGTTTGGTTCTCATACAAAGCACATTTCCATCTAAGCGATCATGCAAACAGATGAGCCTACAGGTTTCTTGGTTTCTCAAGACCTGAATTTGTCCAAGAGAAACCTCTTCACAGTGAGAAGGTCACTGCATGGTGTGCAGTTTCTGGCATGGCATAACTGGGCCTTACTTCATTGAAGAGGATGATGTGACTGTGACCTTGAACATTGAAAGACACATTGATAATCAGGACTTGCATAGTATGTGTCATGCAAAAAACATTCCACTTCGTGCACAGGTATTCCAACAGGATGGAACAACTTGACACACACATCACGTGATTCTAGAGCCTATTTATCAGAACCCTGAGAGGCTCATTTCAAGGTTCACAGAATCTCTGTTCACGTTCTCCTGATCTCACATCGCTTTATGCCTTCGTTTGGAGTATAATGAAGGAATGGATATTCCACCATGACCTGCCTTCAAACCTTGAGGAACTAAGAATAAAATTACATGATGATATGTCCAGCATATGTCCCGATCCTTGTTCTCGAAGATGACAGAGAACCTTCACATGCAATATGAAACCTGCGTTGAAAGACAAGGTGCCCATTTTGAGAATGTAATTTACCATCATTAATAGTTTATTCGACCAAGATTCCACTGATTGTGGTGGATGTACATATCAGGTGTAAACACACATTTCTTTGTTAATAAACTCCATAACATATATTTTAGTTATTCAGTACTGTTTTTCTTCTTTTTTCTTACACCAATACTGCATTATCTTTAAGAAAGAAGAGGAGCATTACCTGCTATACTATATTAATCAGACACCACATGAGAAAAAAGCTAGGAAAGGACCCAAAGAAACTATTATAATGTTTAAGAATGATAACAGAAAGCTATATTCTAAATCTGGTGTTTGTAGATTAATAGTATGGTAAGACCCACTATATGAGGGAGTAGCATATCAAATTCTTCAGACAAGAGAATAATATAGTAAGGAACAGCCCTCTTGCATGACTCGAAAAATTCCTCCACTTCTTCCTTAGCAGAACCTTCAGTTTGGTTAAGGAAGAAGCAGAACTGAACTATGAAAAATACAACTAATAAGTCTCACTGTTAATTTCCCATTTTGAATCTGAAGACATCACTCTCATTGAAGCTGTCTTCCATTCAAGAAATTCATCTTTGTTTTAGTGTTGAAAACTAGAACTCTTTCCTTTTCATGGTCGATGCTGCCTGAATATAGTCCCCTATAGTTATTTAGTAGTAATCTCACCCGTTTTTCTTCATCTTTGTTTGCCACAATTCTGCTGACATCGAATTTCAGTTTGTTCCAGCATCTGATTTTTCAGTGTTTTCCACTGTTCCTTGAAGGCATCGAGGGACCTTGTTTAACTGGGTAAAGCAAAAGCTAGCATGACATTATATTGTGTTATACCAACATTTTTGTTTTGAGTGACAGACATCCCATTAATACTTTTACCAAATACCATCTCACTCCTACAATACAGGGACCAGGATGTTATTGCCATCTTAAAAGCATATTATAAGAAATCCTTTTTGCTCAGACTACTACTACTGAGGTGAGAAAATTCACAAAGACTTTTGGAAGGAATATAATATCTCGCACATGGAACATGACAGCATATGAATCATATTTAGAAGCTGCTACTGAAAATATGGGCATATATAATTCACAGGACTGGATAAAGACAGAGCCTTACAAGAGATTGGTGACAAGATAATGCTACTAGCTAAAGAGCTGGAGGTTGACAATGTAGAGCACTTGTTGGATGCTGTGGAAGAAGAGCTCACAAACAAAGATCTATAAACTCTATAAACTAGATGCACAGAAAGTTGCAGAAGAACAAAAAAAGAGGAAAAAGCAAAAGAACAAGAAGAGGAAGCCAAATCCCAAAAAAATTGGCAGAGGCATTTAGTTGTTTGAGAAAATAGATCCCAACATGGAGAGATTTAGCAAAGCAGACAGAATGATGCAAGCTATGATGCTTGCTACAGAGAAATTTATATAGAAAAGAAAACTTGACTAAGTTGGATGTGATGTATACATTTTTAAATAAACCCATTCCTGCTTAGTGAGCCTTACATTATACATCTGCCAAAGCAATCCTCAGAATGCTTTATTGCAGTTTCTACTGAAGAATTTTTTGTTGATTATCTAGCCTGCTTTGCCTCTTCTGACAAATTGTTTAAGGCAGTAGCTCTGAAGAATTACCCTTGCTTCCTGTGTTTTAATCTGAATATTTTACTGATGAACAGAGAAATGTACATTAATGTTTCAGTATTTATTATGGTATGTACTATATACAGAAATTTTGTTATAAATTGTACACTGTTTTACTTCATTACAAAAATCATAAAATTAGATTTAAAAAAACAACAACAAAAAAACCTAGACATCCATTTTAGCATTCAGACATTAACTGTTAATGTATCCTTATGGTTCATATAGTGATTCCCAACTCACAATGGGATTGTCAGAACAGAACCCCATCATAGGTTGAGAACTGTCTGTACAATCTCGTTGGCTAAAGTCCCAAATTGTCAACTTGTCTTTGTGGTTCTGTATCCAGGTGGATACTAATACAGGTTGCACCAATAGGTTAGGACTAGACACTGAATTAGAAGCAATGGTTAATTATCCACCTTCCTTATGTAGAGATCTTATCTTTTTCCAGTTATCTAGCTTTTATTCTAAGTACCTTCTCTTCTGGGAGAAAATACTTAGTTTTGAGCATTTGTTTTCTGACTTGAAACTTCCAAGGAACATAAGCATGTGCATTATTACAAAAATGATCATTGACGTTCATGTTGTGCTCAAGAAGAAATAAGAGGAAACATACCTTGTATTTGAAAATAATTTTTTGCAGTCTTTCACGAAGACCACAGGTCTTTTTGGTAGCCTTCATCAACGCCCGATTTCTTTACTGTATGTAAAGGATCAGGTGTTTGTCATGACAGAGTAAACAAATGTGGAAAACCACTGGTTCTGAATAAAAATGCTGTCACAAAGAGAGAGAGAATGAGCCTCTGTACTCTTTTCTAGAAAAAAGTGTTTCAAATCTTTAAAAAAAACTTTTTTAAAGAATCTACAGTCCAGTCAAAGAATATCAACATTTTAAATGAAAATGTTTATTGAAAAAAATTAAGATATGGCAGTTAAACATTCCAACATTTCTTGAGTGACAATGCTTTTCTAATTATTTCTATAAGCATTCTAACATTTCTTGAGTAACAATGTCTGAACATCTCTAAAACTGTCTTCACCCTCAAGAGTGAAGTCATTTTTGGTGTGTACACTCCATTCTAGTGTAACTTCATAGAAAATATAAGTTTGTAATGTTATAACCATGAAGTGACCAGAAAGTTTATCTTTTCTGTCCAACCACCTTACAGTCAACTCTCACTACATGGTCCACAAAAATAGTTTATTATAGTTGGCTTTGTTGGTGAATTTCTTTTAGCATGACAATGTGCCACTAGGAGTTATAAGGACTTTTCAATAATTTGTTATAGTGGGCAAGTTCACTATACTGAAAATTTACTGTATCAGAGAAATGGTCATCCAGAGTTCATAGAAATCATGTAAACATATTGCTAGTTTCTTAAAACTTGTTATAACACTTCTAAAGGAACTTACAAAAAGGCAGGTGCACACAGGCACTAACAATACAGTAACTGAGAATGAAGATATGAAGCTATCGTTCTCCTAGAAGTCCTGATGGTGCCCTCTATTGGGCTAAGTAGGCATTCTTGGCCGTTGGGCTGAAGGTCTGCTGATGTATGCCTCCCAAATTTGGGGCAGTCGCATACAACCAAATTTGTTGAGGTTTGGAGAGTTTCTTAGGGCAGAGGCTGATTCCATAAATAATCTTTCGAATTTCTATTTGCTCCGGTGTATTATTGTTGCTTTCTTCCACCATATTCTGTGGCGAGTATCCAGAGCATGGTCTGCAAGACCAGAATGGCTATACTTGTAAAACCGGATGTAGTCCTTGTGCTCAGAAATTCTGATATTCGCTGTCCTGCCTGTTTGGCCAAAGTACGACAGTTTACAACTGCAAGGGACCTGGTATACACCAGGTAGGTCTAGGGGAAGTGGTTGGTCTTTGGTAGAGTGGATAAGGGATGCCAATTTTCTGTAAGGCCTGTAACAGGAGGTGAGGTCATGTTTTTTTAGAATTTTGGTAATTTTTTCTGAGGTGTCGGATGTAGGGAATGGCGATGGATTTAGAGTAATCTTTTTTGTGGAGGGGGGGCTGTGGTTTGTAGGTTTTAATATTTTTTGGATTTTTTTTGGGGGGGGAGGAGGGTAGCCACTGGCTGAGAAAGTGTTGAGGATGTGATTTAGTTCAGTGTTAAGGACTATGTCATTAGAACAGATTAGTTTAGCCCTGTTGTATAGTGTTTTTACCACTCCATATTGTTGTGAGGGGGGGGGGGGGTTGTTGGTAGATGTATCTGCCTGTATGGGTGGGTTTTCTGTAAACTGAGAAAACTAAAGTTCCATCAAGCTGGCGGGTGACTAGTGTGTCTAGGAAAGGGAGGCAGTTGTTTTCCTCTTTTTCCAGGGTGAACTTGATTCTGGCGTGTTGGTTGTTTAAGTGTGTAAGGAAGGAGAGGAGTGTTTCAGAGCCAGTTATCACCAAAGCGGATAAAGGAAATGCAACTGTACTACTTAACCAGAAGGACTACAAAGGTAAGCTGAATGCTCTTCTATTAGATCGGGCTACTTACCTCCCTATCAATTACAATCTCACCAACTCACAAATTAGAAAACTTCACAGGCTCCTTAAGAAAGTCACTTCTTGGCCTGTAGAAGTTACCAACAGATTAAAACCATTTAACTCTATATCAGCTGTATAAAACAAACCACTTGATAGAATGACTTGCAATTTCACATGGATGCTTTTGCCAGGTGTACCAACTTAGAAAAAAAAATTTTTTTTTTGCTGATAGTGTTGCCTGTCATCTATTGTCGAGGCAGAGAACTTTTCAGACACCCGCGAGGACTAGAGTGCTCCCGGTTCCTCACTCATTATGTGTGTGTGTGTGGGGGGGGGGCTAATTTCTGGGCCCCACAACCTCGTGCACAGGTACAGCCCTGCCTGCCCTCTGTAATTAGGCAGGCAGCTCTCTCTCTCTCTCTCTGTAAGTCATGGCAGATAACTCCCTCTCTTCAATGCTGGAGTGCATCAAGGCCCTGTCCTTTCATCTGTTCTCTTTCTCATGTACATAAATGACCTACTGACAATAATGACTAATCCTATCTGCAGCTTTACAGTACTCTGACATCCCAGGCTACAAAGATCATCTACAGCTAGTGCCTTAAACATTGATCTACAAATTATCCTTCAATGTGGCAAGGAAAACCTTGTCATGTTCAATGCCACCAAAACAGTCTTGCTCTTTTCTTGTGCAAAAGAGATCCTAGCTCTCCTACCCTTACTATCGACTTACTACCCAGACAAGATCAATCAGATCTTGCTTGGACTAATGTTTACCTCCAGTTTTTTGTGGCATAAACACATCAGATCACTGTAGCCTCTTTGTATCCAAGAAACTTAGCATTCTCTTTTGTTCAAGAGCTTATTTTACACCCAGTCAACTAATCTAAATCCACCAATGATTAGAATACTGCTCACATGTTTTCGTGGGTGCACCTAAAACTTCCCTTAAAATCCTTAACGTTGTTCAGAGGTGAGCAATTAGGTTCACAGATGATCCTTCCCTTGCAGATTCGCTTCAACATAGGTACAGTGTTTAAGCACTGTCTATTCTACAGGTATTTCCATGGTCACTGCTCCAGTGAATTGGCAACTGTCATTCCTTCATTGACTGTTGCACCTGAGAATACAAGAGCACCAGCTATCCATCATCCCCTTGCCGTGCAACTGAGAACATACCAAACCTGCTTCTATTATTCCTCTTTTATTCCATCTGCCTGTCATCTGGAATAGACTTCTTCATGAAGCATTCCTGAGCAACCACAACCTGCAACTCTTCAAAAAATAAAATAAATAAATAGACTTCCAACCGAGCCCTCAACTGCACCTCACAGGTGGCAATGATGTGCTTATAGGTCTCTTACCTGTCATGCATGGGATCAATATAAAAACTTAGTGCTCACTGAAATTCCAACATTTAAATGTGTTGAAAGTATCGTTGTATGAGCATTTGTAGATCTAACATCCATTAGAACAGGAAAGATCTAATAGTCACTAGAAGAGAAGCTACAGTTACAGTGATAGCAATAGAGATGGTTAAAACTAGAAAATGGCAGCACTACCAAAAGATCCTGTTAATGAATGAGTAAAGTGATTTCTAACAAACAGCCAAGCATATTAGCTAACTAAATTAGTCAACATGTGGGATCCTCAAAAGACCTTACCATATGCAGCTATCTTGAACTTGCCGAAAATCCACAGACTGAAAATATTCCTCAGGTAATCCTGAGGAATATTTCCATGCACAGTACTGATTTGCATGCATACAAATTGGCTCAACAGCTGATGCCAGCTAACTTTCCTCTATCTCAACACTCATTTGGTTAGGTTAGCCTCATTTCTTATTAGCAGTCTAGACACAAATCCCATAATCTTTAACGACAGAAGAGTTGCAACATGTAGAAGGAGCAGGCCAAAAGAGTTACAACAGTTGTATGGAAAGTTAAGTCTGAGTAAGAAAGGACATGCTCTGCAACCTAAAGACAATCCAATAGAATTCTTGTTATGCTGCAAGTAAAAGAAAGAATGAATAACTACTGAATGCAGGTGACAGATGAAGAAAGAGATTGTTCAACTAATGAGTGCCCATTTTGCTAAAAGCTATCAATCTGGTGTATGCAACATTAAGCTCAATGTTACCGCTTCATTAGATGAAAGAAACTCAAGGTGTATGAGATGGAGGTACTAGAGCTGTTGCACAAACTTGTGAATTTCAAATGAGCATTCAGCAATAGGGACTAATGGGTTTGTCTCAGAACAGGGATGATGCCACAGGAGTGGAGAGAATGTATGACAATCTCTTTGCAAAAGGGTTATGCAAAGGCCGATGTATCCAACTATTGTAACAAGGATGACTTTCTTCTACAGGAGAACCTTTTCTGGAACCACAGGCACAAATAAGTTTCACTGTTCATTTACCCATACAACTCTTTTTATATTAAATATTACTATTTTTATATTCATGATTAAAAAAAAAAAATCAAAATATATTTAAATATATGTCAAGTGAAACTTTAAAATGAATATCCACTGACATTAAGGGAAGAAATATATACCTGTTCCTTTAAAGCATCAACATGAGTGATATACACGTGTGCATCTCCTAAAGTATGTACAAAATCACCAGGTGTTAGTCCTGTTACGTGAGCTATCATATATGTCAGCAGTGAATAACTAGCGATGTTAAAAGGTACACCCAACCCCTGAAATTATAAAATAAACTTAAATGAAATGAAGAAATTTGTATTTATCAACACAAAGAAAATATTTATTTCTTAAAAGCAGTTTCCAACAGAATATTATATTATTTCTACACGTGTTTACCCTGCGTAAAATATTCAGCTGTGGTGTTCCAACACATTTTGATAGGATTACAAACAGTTGCAATGAAAAACTGACCAGCCAGGAGAATATGAATTGCTTAATCAGGACTAATAGGTATGTGCACATTTTTCTACACACACTTCTTGAAAAAACTTATGATAGTTTGAGAACAATAGTTATGATTCGTACCCCAAATATAGCCCATAAACATCACTGATATTGTGGGTAGCATTAAAGAAATTATAGCTTTATCCAACCTAAATCATATATTTTGTCCAAAATACTATGACTGGAAGAAAACAGGTTATCAGATATACTGACTTACAGTATACTCTGATCCTTACCTTCTTCATTCTGTAGAACAGCCTTAAACAGACAGCATATGTTGTGTGGGGATTGGATTCTGATGCATTTCAAACTAGGCTGTTTGCGTAGTACTGAGTTAGGCTTCCATCTCAATATCTGAATCCAATAGAAACAACTGTAAGAATGTTAACTATTTACTTACTTCCAGGAAATATTTTTTCTAAGATATGCATCATAGCAAAATTCTTACTTGTCATATATTAACTTCTCTTCCACATGGACTTTCTTTGCACAATACTGACGTACTGTACAATGCTGTTTTATATAATGCATTGTGCTACCCTTTTGCATCATTCTGATGCTAAGAACAGCAGAACAACAGCTGATAAACTGCACATTAAATGCACTCAGGTATACTGCAAATTACCTGCAGTATACCCCAAGAATGGAAAAAGGCTAAAATAATATCAGTTTTTAAGAAGGGGGACAGAAGTTTATGCTAAAGTTATAGAGGTATTAGCTTATTAAATAGAGCATATAAATTATATAGTAACGTTTTAAATAAAAGACTTGCTACTATTACTTGATGCATGTTTCATTTCATTTCAGAGTAATGCTTGATCTGGAAGGATAAAAGTGCATTTTATTTATTTATTTTTTTAATCACAAATATCAGTAATGAATATGTTTTTTGATGGGAGCAAGACAAAAGTGAAAGGACCACAATAAGTTGTTAAACAAAATATCAGTGAAATAAAATGTAATAATGTGAAGTTTATTAAAAATAACACTACTAAAAATTTTTTTTTAGTCTGAACAGGAAGTGGAATAATATTCCAATTCTGTTATAGTCTACCATTTAACAGTTAAATAAAACAAACAAATTCCCAAAAAACCATAGTAACAAAGTTTTATTTTTAAACAGAGAGAGAGAGAGAGAGACAGAGAAACTCACTGGTATTCAATAGCTTATGATGGGCGAGCCAAGTATTCAATAACATTGTTTAATCCAGAAATTTCGTTGCAAATTTGATAAAAGACAAACCACAAGTCCAATCAATCCAACTTGTCAGAACAGTTAATATTGGTATCATCTGAAAATCTGTATATAAATAAGGTAGCTGTTTTCCTCCATTTCGAGGTATGATCACATAGTTTTAACTTGAGGTGGAAAATCATGTGAGAGCAAGTGTTTATGAAGAACTGAGAAGACAGCTTGAAGGTGCATTAGCATGAAAAATTGCATAGCAGTATTAACTAGGACATGGGAAGTGATTGAAAGAAGCAACAGCTGCATAAAAAGTAAATGTTGAACTAAATGCACAGGAGCAGTACAAGAAAGGTTAGAAGAGTGGCAACCATAGCGAGGAAGACAAAATCAGACAGACCATAAATTAAAGATGCCAAGAAATTATATTCTTAGTTTAATCCTTTATCCAAGTGTAGGCAAACAAAGTTTGCTTCTGAAGTAATTTCAGGACTGAGCAACTCATACATAGAGGCTAATGACTTCACATCCTTCAACGTTTGTATCACTTCTGGGTTTGGCAGCCACTGATGAGACATCAATAAAGGTTGAAACCGGTATGGGTACATAATGCATAGCATTATACATTATTGTACAACATAATAAGGGTGCTTAAGGGTCAAAGCTATATAACTGAGAGGAGACCTCCACATAGCCTTTAAAGGAATGCGAACAACCAACCAGGGCTTCTGACCTAATGTCCAATCCTCACCTTCTCGTGGTGCACCCCTATTGGGTATCTACCTAGATACTGAACGAACGAGGATGGGCTGGCAATTTGGGATTTAGCCGATCAAATTGTATACTTATTGGTTAAACCAAAATACATAATGATGGTACAACATGACAAAATTTCATGCAAGCTGGGGCGTCACCAGGTTAAACAAGGACCTGGGTTTTTGCCAGGGAACCAGGACGAACAGCGAAAAGTCAGCTACTGAAAGAAATCTGAAAACACACCCCAACTCAACATAACCATAGTTAAAGATCGGTACTATCAACATAAGAAGCCTGAATGACAAAGAAATAAAGCTAGCTGAGGAATTACGAGGGCTGTTCAATAAGTAATAAGACTAATTTTACTGTCGCAAAACCATTCATCACAATATTAATTTCTTTGGAATAAAGAAATGTTGCTGTCTGTATTAACAAAAGAGGTTGATAGATGGCATATATGGGCTGATGTGCCAGAGTGTCACATGACGAAACACAAGCTTGTTTCGGCATGACTACAAACCTCGACCAGTCGTCGAAATGGAAACGTCCTTGGAACAGCGTTATGTGATTAAATTTTGTGTGCATTTGCAAAAATCAGCATCGGACACTTTTAACACGATACGCGAAGCTTTCCAAGATAAAGCAATGTCGAGGGCAAGTGTTTTTCGCTGGCATAAAACTTTTAAGGAAGGAAGGCAACATGTGGAAGATCTTGAACGTGAGGGAAGACCTTCAACATCCATCACAGAGACAATGATCAACACAGCAGCGATTATAATCAAGGATGATCGCAGAATTTCAGTATGCCAGCTGCATGTTGTCCTAAATATTTCTGTGGGAAGTGTTCACTCATTTGGGATTGAAACTTGTTTGTGCCCGATGGATTCCCAAACTCTTGACATGGGAGCAAATGCAGCATCGAGTGGATGTGTGCACAGAATGGAAAGAAAGACTGGAACAAGAAGGCGACAACTTCTTAAGCTTGTCCAATGCCGATTTTTGCAAATGCACACAAAATTTAATTGCTCGTAGGCGCTCCAAAACAAGCTTGCGTTTAGTCACGTGACACTTTGGCACATCAGCCCGTATACGCCATCTATCAACCTCTTTTGTTAATACAGACAGCAACATTTCTTTATTCCAAAGAAATTAATATTGTGATGAGTGGTTTCGTGATAGTAAAATTAGTCTTATTACCAGATCGACATAATAAGGGTGACTGAAACAAAAAAGACAAAAATGAATCTTTCTGAGCAATAAATACAAAATGTTATATTCAGGAAATGACAATCAAGGAAAAGAAACAGTAGCCATAGTATTCAACACAAAATATGAGGCTAATCTTCTTGAATGGCAGGCAGTCTCAAGTAGAGTGATGCGGGCAAATATCAGAATGGAGAATTGGACAATGAGACTTATTTGTGCCTATGGTACCACAGAAGGTTCTACTAAAGTAGAAGTGGAGGAATTTTTTGATACTTTAGAGACAGCAACTGACACAATGAAAAAGGAAAAGTTGGTCCTTGTTGGGGATCTAAACAGCAGAGTAGGAAGTGATTGTCAGACATACAAAAATATTTTGAGAAAATTTGGAGAAAAGAGCAAAGCTAATAATAATGGCAAATATCTGTTGGATTTCTGCTCAGGACATGAATTGGTTATTACTAACACCATGTTCCAACATAAAAATATGCACAAATTCACATGGAGAGAAGAGGCGATGAATAAGAAAAGTCTCATTGACTATTATTGTTGATAGTGATGTTTTCTCCTTGGTGTTGGACACCAGACTGTACAGAGGATTTGAAATTGGAAGCGATCACAATTTAGTCTTGAGCAGGATAAAACTGAATTTCATTTTGAAAAAAAAAAAAAATGACATGGAAGAAAGTTTTAAAGCGAATAAAAGTTGAGCAGCTCTCAGATGTGAACTGTAGATTAAATACACCAAGATTATTGAAGAAAAAATGAAAGAGTTTGAGAACAAGAACCAAACCTTGGAGATTCAGTGGCAAACCTTGAGGAAAACCCTGATCGATTCAGCCAGAGAGGCATGTGGTGAGGTTGTGTGCAAGGATAGAAAAATCAGAACTCCATTGTGGACACAGGAAGTTAAAGAGGGAGTGAAGGAAAAGAAGAAAGCATATCAAAAACTCCTGGCAAATAAGTCAGTTTGTGCTCTTAGAGATACAGAGACAAATGTAAGAAAGCTAAATATTGTGTAAAACTAGCTAAACAAAAGTCATGGGAGGACTTTGGCAAGAACATAGAAAATAAATATCAAGAAGGTGGTAAGATATTCTGGAGGTTGTTGAAGAAGCTTAGAAATGGAGGAAAGAGTGCTGTAAAAGGAGTTAGAGATGATAAAGGTGACATAAAAAGGGAGAAAAAGATATCCTTGAAGTATGGAGTAACTACTTCGAAAAATTGCTAAATGAAACAAGCAGTGATAGCACACTGGTAAAAAACACTCAAAAAAGCATGCAGTCAGGAATATATATCCCCACTTGAAGTAGAAAGAGCCATCAAAGGCTTGAAATGTGGAAAGGCAGCTGGAGTAGATGATATCTGACCAGAAATGCTGAAGTATGGTGGTATAAAAGTCTTGCAGTGGCTACACTGCATATTTCAGAAGGCCTGGACAGAGGGACAAATTCCTGATGATTGGTGTAGAGCTCTAACAGCACCCATATATAAAAAGGGAAATAAAACTGAATGTGAGAATTACAGACGTATTTCCCTAACGAGTGTTCCTTGGTAAACAATATAGGTTTCAGTACTGAGCCCTGTGGGATCCCACTTGTAACCTTTTGTCTCCTTGAAACTGCCCCACCATACACAACTCTCTGATATCTATCGGACAGCCAATCCTGAATCCAGTTGACCAACCTGACATCAAAACCCATGTGCTGCAACTTAAATATCAGCTTATCATGTGATACCCTGTCAAATGCCTTCACTAAATCCAAGAAAATAGCAGTATATGCCTTTCCCTCATCTACTGCTCTTGTAACTTTATTATAAAAGACTAGCATATTACTAAAACAAGAGCGCCCCCTAACAAAACCATGTTGACTCTCACGAATAACATTACCCTTATCTGCCCAATGTTTTATACAGTCCCTCACTAATTTCTCCAAGATAACAACTGCTGATGACACACAAACTGGCCTATAATTAGACACTTCCAGTCTACTACCACCCTTATGTAATGGCACTATCTTATCTTCCTTCCATTCCCTTGGTACCTTTCCCATAGCTAGACTTTCATTGAAAAGCCATGTCAAAGCAGCTGTCAGTTCCTTAGCACATTCTCTCAAAACTCGTGGTGAAATACCATCCAGTCCCACAGCTTTACTGACATCCAGAGTACTCAGTATTTGGAACACGTTCTCCTCCTGCACCTCTAAACTGCGCTATCCCTCTAGTATTAAAATTTACTCTTCCAGGATGAAATACACCAATAAAGCGTTCACAATTCCACTATGTCCTCTGTATCAGTCACTCTAGTCCCATTTTTATCCCACAATGTCATTCTTCCACAATCATTTCTCCTCCTACTGGCCACACAGCTAAAAAATTCCCTAGGATTTTCATTGGATCTTAGGGCCTCTCCTGGCCTTTGTCTTATATTCTTCATGTATCTGCTCTTCACCTGTCTCCTTATATCTCTTCCATAGCCTCTTTTTCACATGCAACTCTTGTTTAATATTGTTTGTCATCCACTTTACACCAAATTGTGTCCTCTTTTTCAGTTATGGAATACAGCTTACTATTGCTGCTAACAAATATTCCTTCACAATTTCCCAAGCACTAATGATATCCCGGCCTTCCAATTCCTCCATGAAACTTCCCCAAGTTGATGTCTAAGACTATTATAATCACCTGCCTTATAATTCCACATATGTTCCTGTCTCTTTGATACTCCTGCATGTCTATTCATCTTCCAAGTCACAACCACATGGTCACTCTCTCCAACTGGTGGGAGGGATGTCATCTCAGTTATTATCAGCTCTTCTGATGCTATGACCAAATCCAAAACTCTTGTTCCCTCTATTACATGTTGCCTTAGATTTGTTCCTCAAGAATTCTAGAAATTCCATCCCCTCATTGCTATATGCATCTTCCTCTCCCCAGTTTATACTGCTGTAGTTAAAATCTCCCATAACAATCATTCTTCTTGCACTTGCCAAGCTCAACTGTCTAAACATCTCTTGGTCCATACCCTCTGTGCTCCTCGGTTTGTAGCAACACCCCACTAACTATTCTGTCTTGCCTACTCTACCTCACCATATGCTTTCAAAGCCTCCACTCTTAGAAGACATACGTCGTCACTTATCATAAGCAGTACTCCACCACCACGCTTTCCCTTTCTATCCTTCCGAAAAATACTGTACCATGCTACTTCTATTCCTGTTATTATATGCTCTTCTGTCAACCACATCTAAAGATCCCAATAATCTTTGGCTAGGCTGATGTTATCAGCATCACCAATTCCTCTCCTTTATTCCGGATACTTCTGGCATTAGTATAAAGCATAAAAATGCCACTATTTCTATACCCCGCATTATCCCACCTCTAGACTTCACTGGGCTCAGCGCTGCCTGGTCTTTTACCCCCTTCTCCCAAGTACCAATTCCCACAAGAGACCATCCCTTTCTACCATCCACCCTGGGCATTCTGTTTCCCTGCATTTATACACCGACTCGTTCAGAACAGCAATCTCTCCAGATGCCTACATCCTTCCTCAAATGCATGCGGTCTCTCGCATACAATTCCTCAAATGCTCTCCAAGCAGCCACATATTCCAATCCTCTCTTCTGACACATTCTAGCTATTATGTTATTCAATATTACTGCTCAGCTCGTCACAATCATATCTAGGCAACCCCCACACTATCTTTCCTCTCTGCATCTTTTTTCATACTACCTCGAGCAAGAATCTCATATCTCTCGCTGCCCAATTTACATTACCTCTCAAGTCATTTGTTCCTACCATCACAATCATCTCATCCACCCTTTCACCCCTCTTAATTGCCATAGCCACACTTGTTCCTCCAGGCAAACACTCCTCATGCATCCTATCTTGCATACCACGGATCATTGCACGCATACATTACACCTCTTACCATTCTCTCTCTCCTGTTTCCATTCTCTCCTCTTCTATCATTCCCATACCTCTCTCATTCCCTCTCTTACACTTATCCTATTCTCTCCGGTTCTATCATTCACATAACTCTCTCTCATTCCCTCTGATTTTGAATGCAATACCAAGAATTCCTTGTACTTTACGTTGTAGTAATAACTTACCATGTCTGCAGAGCGTTGGTATAGCTGGCATGATAATTCCTTTTTGCTTACATAGAACTGAGCTAAACAGTGGCAAGGTGGTAGGGCCATTTGTTTTAAATCTGAAAAAAAGACATTAAATAACTTAAAGCATGTATAGAACTTCAGAGTGAAAAAGATCTCAGATTAATTATTCAAGCATCCTACAAATTAATAAGAAGGATCATATGAACAATTAGAGATATAAGAATACACCAGGTCTGAATCCATGTATAACTGAATTATAAGTTGTTAGAGGACTTTAAAAAAAATGTCTTTTTTTTTTTTTTTAAATATAGTTAATATACTAAAACAATGTTTGAAACACAAGAAATTAAAGAAAATTCCTATGAAGCAAGAAACAAACAGTTCATTTTCTGCAGTTTTTTTTTATGAAAAGACTAAATCAAAAAGAGATAACAGCAACATCTTAAAAAATCTAAAGAAAGCTTATTATGAATATTTTATATACATAAAATATTCATTTATATATAAATCTGATTTAAATTAATGATTTTTCATATATATCATTGCAAATATTTAAGATTGGTATATGGCAGGATTAAGCATGGTTAATATTAAAGTATAACATAAAATTTGTTTATGCTAGGATAAAGTACAGATAGCAATAAAGCAGAATATTAAACTAAACTTTTCTTGATTTTCTTGTCATCATGTTAATATGACAAGAAACACAAAAAATTATATCTTAAATTGATGAAATGTTTCTGTGTCACAAATTGTTATTTAGTTCAGAAAATCAAATATCTCAAATGATATTAAAAAAGCAAAGCATACTGATATTCTGCTCTGATACAGTTTATATACCATAACTTCCAAAGATTGTGGTATATATACTGTATACTATATTCCAACACCTAGGGTTTAGGATGTGATAGTTAAGTTGAAAAAAATCTGTGGACATAGTGTCATGATTTCAGTAAGTCACCCAGCTTACAGAAATATTTTGAAAATATTTATCACATTCTTATCTAGCTGTAAAGCACTAACTTGTAATCCCTGACAGCTACATCCTTAAATTATTCAATTTAAGAAGGACCAATTATTACATACATTTCTTTTAAAATCAAGTTTTATATCGCTGACATTGTAGAATGAATGTATCCCTTACTGCCAAGAGCCATCTTCTAGTATAATCCTACTTCATCAAGATAGTGGAACAATGGATTCTCTAAACAATGTCCTTTTTTTTGAAAGTGTAAATATACAAGTATATTTACACTTATCACCAACCTAAGTGCCTGACAAATAACTGTCAAGACAGGTTGGGGAAAAAAAAAAAAAAAAAAAAAAAAAAATGCAACTAGCTTGGTTGGCTGAGTGGTTCGCATATCTGCATTCTGCCATGGATGTTTGCGATTGTCTTTAGTTACGAGATGAATTTCATCTTGCAAAGTGAAACCACTGCCCCACTTATTAGAGGCCTGAAGTGGCTTAAAAAAGTTCAATGTTTGGTCTCTAGAGCAGGGTTCTGGACTATGTAAAAAAATTAAAAATACAATGAAATGTACTACAGGTTTGCAAATGAAGATGGTAAATTAAATATGGAAATAGACAACAGAATCAACAAAGCCGCTATAGTAGGAAGTCAATTGAATAAATTTATATGGAATAAGAGAGAAATTAGCTGTATACGAGACAGTGTTCAAACGAAGTTTAACTGATGGATCTGAGAGCTGGGTTAGAAATAAAACACTTGACCAAAGAGACTAGAGACCATAGATGAGTCCTGAGAAAGATTAGGAGAGTGAACAGATAATATCAATGGCAGAGGCACATTAAAAATGAAAATATTAGGAAGGAATTTGATATTGTTAGCATTCAAGAACATGTGAGTAGGATAATCTAAAGTGGTATATGGTCACTTAAACAGAATGGGAGAGGAATGGTTAGCAAAACAGGTTTTCTGATGCCAAGATGACAGAAAAAAAAAAACAAAGAGACTTATTGGAAGACTGCTCCTGGGTGGGTAGAGTTGCTCAGAAGTGCCTTAGAAGACCAAAATATTAGATACGAGAATACTGGGCTGCTGACAAGTAATAAACTAATTTGGAGGAAAACTGTTATAATGTAAACTTGATCATGTAGTACCATAGTAGTCTGTACACCCCCCCCCCCCCCTCAAGGATACATATCAGTAAACTGATAACTTTTCATGGCTGCACTATCATAAGTTTTCTTGAAATTGAGAGAGAGAGAGAGAGATGAAATATACAGTTTCTTCTTCCTGCAAAACTGATAAAACCAGCCAAGAATAGATGTTTTGATCGACTGATTATGTAGATTATCCTTTCTTGACATTAACTGGAGTTTATATGGTGACTCTCTAATGTAAATGAAAAACTAAACATGAGCCCTTTAATTGGAAAAGACCCAAGTGTAATTCTTGTCATGTTTTTTTCCCTCCCACAGAAAACTGGATTTTATATGTCTTGCAAAACAGAAATCAGCCAGAGAACACAAACAGTGAACAGACAGAAACACTACATAGTGGTTCATAGATTATCATGCACACAGTAGATTTGAAATGCAGACAGTGAATCATATAGTTTCTGTGCTTGAACATCAATTCCAATTGTATTTCAGGCTCACAAGATTAAAATACACATTAGGCACTGCAAATCATATACATTATTTCAGCTTAAAGAAATAGAATGCATGATGAATTAATTTGCAGAGCATCCAAATGATTGCAGTTTGCAAATCTGCATTATTCTGACTCCTGATACTGGATATCTTTTTATGCTCTTCATGGGCAAAACACCACAGCAACTACTGATTAGCCTAAAACAATTCACAAGTGCAAGGAAAAGGATTGGGAATGCTAGTAGAGGTAACCTATTTTTTTTATTGAGCTGGAGAAAGGAAAAAGGTTGAAGACACGATGCAATGCAGCATGAAGGTAAAAGTTTTAAGTATTCTGGCTATATGCTCAAGATTCCTGGATAGAAGAAATGGCCATACTTTCTTCAGTGATTGGTGTAGCAGCTCCTCTAGTTATTACTTCCACCATTCTTTTCAAAAGGTAGATTTTGTTTTATTTCTTGTTGTAAAAGAGAGTAAGTGGAACACAGAGCATGAACCAAATGAATGGCAGTCTATAATTACAGCAAAGGAAGAACACACACATTCCTGCTTGCCATTCCATAGTATAAAAAGATATATTATAGCAGTTATTAAGATTAAATATAAAATAAGTGGTGCTTGTATGTTTCTTATGCTATGTATGATTGATAATCATTGATAATGATTTATTCATTTTGTGCAGGGCAGGGCAATTATGCTGTATATAGATATGAAGTACAGTCATACCCCGACTTACACGGTTTCTTATATGTACGTATTCCTGTCCCGCTTCACACCTCACCACTAGTTGTATCTTTCAGGCGCCAGCCGCATTCGCCAGTGTCACACATGCTGTGAATAAGCACTGACGTGTTTTGCACGGTCTACACGATTTTTATAGTCTACAAACCTTGCGATTGTTTAATGCTATGTTCTTGATAAAAATTTTATCACATAAAAAATAATAATGTCATCCAAAAGAAGCAAGTACGATTCTTCTGCTACTACTAGCAAGAAAAAAAAAACATTGACTTTGGAAACAAAACTCAACATTATTAAGGATTTTTAAGGCGGAATGAAAATCTGTGAGCTAGCAAAAGAAGTTCGATCTACAGGAATCCACAGTAAGAACAATCATAAAAGAAAGGTTTACAGATTTTGGAGGACATAGATTCTAACAAGAAAAAATTCTCACAAGGCAAGGAATAAAAAAAATCATTAGCTTGCTATGAAGAAATTTTGCATGGCAAGAAAAAGACATTATGCTGTCAGGCGAATCTATTAGATTTTATGAAACCATCAACATCGAAATAACTTTTTTTTTATGTATTAGGTGATTTGGGACCCAAATCGCCTAATACAATTATGATTATATTTCTTAAAAAAATATAGGTGCTTTTGTAAACCTTTGGTCCCAATTGTATGTTTGTATATATAAATTACATGCAAAATTATAACCCGAGTTACACGAATTCGACTTACACACTTTTTGTAACTTCGGGGTTTTACTGTATATGAAACAAAATACACCTACCAGCTGGATTCCAAGCACACAGAATAATTCTTCTATCATCAGGATTGATCTTGATAGTCTTAATTATCTCAGCAAGTTGGTCAACACCTTGTCCACTATAATCAGTATACATATCTTTATAGTGTGCACCAAAATGTCTCCACTGAAAACCATATACAGGACCCAAATCACCTAATAGAAATCAAATGCTTTTTAATGGCTTTTATATCATCTTTAATTAAAAGTTATGGAAATAATAAAGATAACTGTTAATTTTTTTTATTTCCAAGAAGAATGGTACAAAAAATAAATCAACACTAAGAGGGGGGAAAAATAACAAAACCAGAATTATAAAAAGAATCAGCAAATAACATAATATTCTAAAAATAAATGAATATTTGGAAAGATAATGAACAAGTTTTCAAAAATTTTATCTGGAAGCTCGAACCCAACCTATAGTCAGAAAAATGTAACTGAATTTTTTTTTTTTTTTTTTTTTGCTATATCCCCAAAATATTTATTAATTTTGAATGCCAGTGTATTACTAAAATCCTTATTACCAAAACAAGCCAATAAGTTCATACCTTCTTCCCTTTCTGCCAGACCAAGTTTGTCTAAAAATTCTCGAGTACCATTAGCATCCCAAATGTGGATATCTTTGTTCTGTAATTCCTTGGCATTTGTAGATCCACGCACAAACCAAAGCAATTCCTCAACAACAGCTCTCCAGAAAACACGCTTAGTAGTTAACAGGGGAAAAGTACCTTAAAAAAACAACAACTGTAGATCGAATATATTATATATATTACATAAACACTCAATATCTTCGTTATAAATGGCTTTTAAACATTTAAGTTCCTTAATTATGTAAAATAACATGCAATAAATTTTATTTGATTATTAACAAATAAAACTTACTATTTTAAAAATTAAAAGAACAGAAATTATGTCCTTGTCAGCATATGCAAACAAGTGCATTATTTCAAGCATAACAAAGAAAGTGAAAGGATATAATTCTGATGTTTTAATGATTACACCAGCCAAAACTAATTTCTAATAACATTCTCTAATCTAGTGTTGGGTATGTGTTTCTTTTGCTTCTTACATAATAAATATACCATCCTGGGTGGCTGACTGGTTAATCATCATTGCTTTGCAACCTAAACTGCATGGATGTTTGTAAGAAGCTTTAGGTAACAGATAATTTTCATTATCCACTGTGTTTTACTGTGAATTATAAACTGTTTTATAATGATTTTTTTGTTAAAAATGGCATATAAAATTCAAAGTAATGATTCTGTTGATTCCAGTGAAAAGAAGATCTGTAAACCTATTACATTAGATACTTAAATTAAAATGACTAAATTTAGTGATAATGGTATATTAAACACTGAGACAGGTTGAAAACTGAACTTACCTCAAACTATTGTTACTGTTGTAAGTGAAGTGAAAAGTGCTACACTGGTAAATATTTGTTATCCATATATGTGACAACATTATTGCCGAAACAAAAACTTTTAATGGTGTGGATAGATGATCAAACTATCAACATGTTCCTTTCTTTCAATACTTTTTCATTTGTATAAATGATATAAATAAAAGCTTTTTATGTCAGTTATACAAATACTCTCTGTGTGTGTGTGTTCGTTTTGCATTTTCTTCCCAGTAGTAACCCTACCAGGAGGTAATTTATTCCTACATGCTCCATTGCATACAATGCTTATATTACATGTAGCTTACAAGTACTGATTAACATTTCTATTTTGATATATCCATATATTAACACCATATAATTCACACAGTATCAGTAATTTATGTTAGATTACATGCATTGGAAGTTGATCTTATTGGCAAATTAATTAATTCTAAGTAATACTTTTCGATAAGTCTCTGTTTTGATACTGGCCACTTGTCTCCGGAAGTGATGACGTTGTATTAGGGGCATCTGGATGGAGTCCAGTAGCTGACAGTCGTAGAGTATGTGGTCAACAGTCTGTTGAAGGTGTGAACTACAAGTGCATGATGGCGATTCCAGGATATGGAATCTGTGTAGGTTGTGTCTTAATTTTCCATGTTCCGTTAGCAACGTGATCAAACCTGGAGAAATGGCGTGTCTTTTCAGCCAGAGTCTGCTTCTGATGCTTGGCAAGAATTCTTTTGTTGCTGATTCGTTTTTTGACGTCTTTCATTCTTCTTCTTCCCACAAGTCTAGGCTCTTCTGGAAGTGTTTTCATAGCAGATTTTGAGTAATTTTGGTAACTTGTTTCTAGCTGCTTCTTTAGCCAGCTGATCCGCTCTCTCGTTTCCTGCTACCCCAGTATGCACGTTCACCCAGCAGAACTTGATTTCCCATCCCTCTAGAGTGAGATTCCAAACCAGATTTCTTGTCTGTTCTATTAATGCTATATGGTTGTTTATACCGTCTATAGTGTTTTTACTATCACTGTAAATTGTTGCTGTCTTTTGATGAGAGGTGTGGAGTTCTAATTCCCGGAGATATGTAAGTGACTGAACTATAGCAAGTTGTTCTGCTTGGTTGTTGTTGGAACAGAGAAAGCGGATGCAGTCTAGAGCAGCGTTCTTGTATAATGGACTGTCTGTTGGATGCAATGAAAGAACAACCAAAGTTCCCTTCGGTTTTGCTTCTGTCAGTGTATATTTGAAAATCGTTGCTTTCGGAGATTTCCTTCTCCTTAATATATGTTCTCTTTGCTGGGTGATGCCACCTACTGTAGTGAAGTGGGCATTCGTAGTAATTTGGATCGAGGTTATAACTTTCATTATATCTTCTGGAAGTGACATCATATACAAGAGATAATTCTTGTATTTTCAGGCAGATTGGTGTTAGAGCTGCAATAACGCAAGCTGCCTTGAAAGATATTGTCCTGTATCCTTTAATTATACGTATGGCTATAAGGTATTGGGCTATGTTTAGTTTTTGTCGGTTTATCTTTGATTTTAGTGTATGTTTCCAGGCAGGTGCAGCATAAGATATCAGTGGTAGTATAGCACCGGTATATATTATTTTCAGCGCTCGTTGGCCTAATCTCCACTTAATCCTTGCCGACTTAGCTAGGAGGTTTACTATTTGTAAGCTTTTTTCGGCAACATATGAGATGTGCTTATTGAATGTAAATTATTCATCTATTATCAATCCTAGGTATTTTAACTCACTAGCTACCTCGACAACTTCTCTGTTTAGGAAGACTGTTAGAGGTTGTTTTGATTTTTTGCATGAGATATGAAGCACTTTAGACTTGGTGCTATTGAAGGTAACTTTTTTCTTGCGTGCCCACCCTGCAATTTTAAAGAGTTCTTTGTTGACCGTTACTTCTAACTGTAAGCCATCACGTCCCCGAATAATTATCATTGCATCATCGGCGAAGGCTATGACTTTTGTTTTAGTAATGAAAGGAAATCTTAATAGCGAGTCGTACTGGATGTTCCAGAAATCTGGCCAACAGCAGGAACCTTGCGGACAGCCTTGTTTGACTTTTTTCATTACAGTTGTGGTTTTTAATGTCATAGTTGCTCTTCTGTCTGAAAAATAATTTTTTGTAAGGTAGAGTATGTTTTTAGGGCATTTTAAATCTATTAATTGATTGATTATGGCTGGCCACCACGCAGCATCGAAGGCTCCTTGTACATCGAGTGAGATCGGTAGTATGTCTTGTTTTTGCTGTAGACTGTCTTCTGCGAACTCTTTAACTTCCATAATTGCATCTACTATGCTGGACTGAGGTCTGAATGCATATTGATTGCTGCTTAATAGGTTTCTTGAGTAGATATAGTGCATTATTCGGTTTATTAGAAGTTTTTCTAGTACCTTACCAGCAATGTTTATGAGACTGATTGTTCTGTATTTGTTAATTTCGTCAGATGTTTCTTCTCCTGGTTTGATTATAGGTATAATTTTTGAGTGTTTCCATACTGAAGGAAATCATTCTCTTTTTAGGCATTTGTTGTAAACTGTTGTTATGAATTCGTGGAATTCGAGAAACGCTGTTAGGAGTATATTGCTGCTTATTCCTTCTTCTCCAGGAGTTTCTCTTAGATACATTGATCTTAATACTGACTCGATTTCATTAGTTGCAAATGAGTCGTCGTAGAAAGTCTATATGTGTTTCCATTCTTTGTCTGTAAGTTTTGTGGATTTCTTCATCTGTTGATTCATCGTCATCGGAAATAAACTTCTCTATCATAATAGCTGCAGTTTCTGCTAAGATTTTAGTGTAGGTGCCATCTGTTTTCTTGATAGTATAGGTGTTCTCTTGTTCTTGCCTACTGCTAATTTATATATGGAATTCCATGGATTCGACATGGTTGAAACTGTGCAAAAATTTTTCCATGATTCTGTTTTAGAGTTTGTAATTTTGGACTGACAGCTGTATTTGGTTTTATAGTAGTTATGTCTTCTGTTCTCTCTTAAATCTTGGTTATTGTATGTTCTTTGGTGTAGTCGTCTGAGTGCATTGACACGTTTTCCTAGTCCTGTTAGTTTGTCGTTCCACCAAGGTACTGATTTTCTTCCATTGATGTTTGCTTCTTGGTTGTTCTGAGTGTTTGGTCATCGCTGGATTTTATCAGACCTGATGAAAGTGCAGAAGCAAGGAAGTTTATATCGGTTTGTGCTGATGTCCAGATGGCTAGGTTTTTGTCTAAGCTGAGCTGTTTTTCGCTGTTCGCATTGAAGTGATGTTCTGAGATTAAGCGTGAAAATTCTCTTTTTAATGCTTTTATAAATTTCTCTGGGTTGGTTTTATTGGTGAAGTAACTGATGTTAATGTGATGGTTTGTGTTGTCTATTCCATTTAATTTTTTGTTACTGATAATGAAACTTATCATGCGATGGTCAGAACAGCTTTCCTCTTCTTCGTATTTCCATTCAGAAATCCGGGGTAAAATAGCGTTGTTTGCCACTGTTAGATCAATGAAGTTGCTTCCTCTGGTATTTTTGAATGATGGAGTGTTACACTCATCGTTTAGTATGTGTAGGGAATTTGATGCAATGAACGCTTCAAAATTTTTCCCTCTATTGTTTGTGTTTTCGTTAAACCATATGGTGGTGAAATCCGCGATGTTGCTCATTTTTTCTAAGTCGTGTTTTATGTCTGTGTGACAGTCAAGATACATACTCGCAGCCAAAGTTTTAATTCCTCTGTATGTAATTTCAATAAGTACCGAGTCCTCGTTGCTGTGCTGGGTAATTAATGATGCCTCGACTTCAGGGTTTACCATGAGCATTGCAGCTCTCTTTCTTTCTGATCCTTTGGAAAATATTTTATAATTACTTGGAAAGCTGCATATTTTGTTGTTGGTGTTGTAGGGTTCTTGTATTAATGCTAGTCCTATGTTTTTTCTATTTATGAGTTCTGTTAAGTTATTTACAGCCTTTTTGGAGCATTGAAGATTAATTTGAAGGCATGCCAGGGAAGTAGTGCTATTTTTGCTAGCTCTATTATTGCTTTCGATAATCTGTGTTTTGAATTTTGAGCTGTCTATAGTAGTTGTATGTCGGGCAGTCTTTGCTTAGTGCCATGTGTTTGCAGTCATTTTTGGTTTTGGCAGTTTATGCAGTTCATCTCTGATTTTGAGCAGAATGGACAGCCCCTGCAGTCTCGTGTGTCGTGGTGGAATTTATTGCAGTTAAAGCATCTCACAATGCTTATGTAGTCTGCACAATGGCAAATTCTCCACAGCATTTTGACACCAGTTTTTAGCAATTTGGTTCTTGCCATTGGATTGACTTGAACAATTAAGTTTCTCTTGTTCGTTTTTTTATTTGTCATGATGAATTTTTGTGTCAGCTTTATATTGGTACTGAAGAGTTTTTTTATTCTGCATGCAGATTGAGTCAATTGCATTGTTCGTATCAATTTCACTGGGAATGTCATATATAATTAGTCTTGGAAGATATTTCCTACTGGGATTTGCTACTAACATGTCTCTGCATTCCTTCGTGATTTCGTTATGTAGCAAATCTATGTCGGTTTTTTCTTTGGATTCAATTAAGACTCCTCCGTTATTAATTCCTTTCATTTTTGTGATTCCGATTTTGATTTTCCTTGGGTCGATTTTTTCTTTGATGATATTTTTAGTTGCCTCGCTGTTTAATTGAGCTATCGGTTTCACTATTAGTTTATAGCATGGGTTGTTTACAGATTAGTCTTTGTTTATAGCATTGTTTTTAGCGACATGCGAGTATAGCTGAGTAGGCTGAGCTAAGTTAGCCTGTTCCTGGTTGCTTGTAGCAGTCTGTAGTTCTATTGATACTTTAGTTTTGTTTTTCATTTTATTGAAAACCTTCGTTAATTCACTCACTGTGGTTAGTATGTCCTTTTCTAAATTGTTCCTTAAATTGCAGCTTACTTTGGCTACGTTACGCAGCAAATCACTTTTTCGAACTCTAATTCGTCCCATGCTGCATCTTAGTTATTTAAAGTTGTGGTGTTATAGCTTTCCTATTGAACTGCTACGTTTTCTAAGGTACAATGTTTAAGATAATGTACTTACAGTTTTCTGCTTGTTTCTAGAAGTGACGTTTCCATTGAGTTAGGCTTCAGAGGGCAGTTTCTTGTGACCTTTGTACCTCCCAGAGGCAGCAATTGGGAGAGGGGCAGGTGTTTACCCTTGCTGTAGCAGCTAATCCTATTATGACCGGCACGTTGTCTTTGAGGTTAATGAACAATATATAGTCTGACCAGCAGTATTCAGTCCATAAAGATAGAATAAAATTTCACTCATACGCACTTAGAAATATGAAACTATAGAGTAAATTATTCACTGTTAGATAGATCACTGTATGAGCTATCATTTGATACTAGATACATCCAGTTTTTCTATTCAATACCGCACAAAATGAAGGTAAAACCAGGAGCGATTTCAAGCACATTCGTTTACATCCGAGTCTACTTCTGTTCTCTCTCTCTCTCTTTGTGTGTGTGTGTACAAGTGGGAAAGAAAAAGCAATGACTTGCATTACAAAAAAAAAATTGATATATGCTGGTGGTAGCTATGATCAGGGTATGCCTATATAATAATTACTGTTGAAGTTACTGAAATAAAAAACTACATGTAACTGGAATGAAAATAAATAATTTAATAAAATCAAGTGGATTTAATATCCACTTGATTTATAATTTATAAATAATTTAATTATTAAAATTAATTTAATAATATGACCAAATTAAAGATTTATTTTCATTTCACTTCCAGATAGTTTTTATTTCAGTAATTGTCAACATGAAAAAAAAAAAACTTTGTTTCTGAATTAAACTATAGCATCTCCATGAAATTCAAACTGCAACATATTACAATGAACTTCCATTCACATGTTAAGGATCATCTCAGCAGTTAAAATTGTCTTTGAGTGTATACACAACCTCAAGGAATGTATCAGATATTAGAATAGTCAAATACAGTATTTCACGATATCATCTTCAAACTGTGTTATCAGAACATGATATTATTTATCATTCTGGATCTGATCAGTTCTTAGGTTTCAATCATCTAAAGCAATGTTTCCCAAAGTGTGGTATGTGTACCCACAGGGTTATGCAAAATGTCATTATGGGGATATGAGGAATTTTTTTTAAATTTTGATCAACTTTTTATTTTACTTTTATATTTCTGTTGCTATAGATAAATGCACACCTATTCTATAATTTTTTTCAATAACTAAAAAATCTTAAGGAAGTTTTAAACAAAATGTGTCTCTTTGGCATGTATTGACTGACCTCCATTAGGATTACATCTAGTTGACAGCATGAATGTTCCAAACACATGATTCAAAGCACATCTAAACTGAGCTAAATTTTGGACTTATTCGTATATTAAAATTGTAATGGTCCTCATTCATTGTTTTACCACCTTCTGACAAATATACAGATGGAGAAGTGGAGCTTAATCTATATTTCATTCAACTTTTTTTTTATTACAGAAAATTTAAATTCCATAACTTTTATTTCTGCCATATATCAGATTCGTATAAGTAAAAATACATTTAATAATTAAAACAACTTGTTTCACATGTTTCTAATTTATTCTAATGATAAAAATAAATCCCTTTACAATTATTCATGTTAAAAATATTATTATAACTTCTCCCAAACTGCCTTATTAAAATTTTAAAAGGGGGTATGTGAGTACTGGAAGTTTGGGAAACACTGGTATAAAGCATTCGTAATGGAATCAATCAATCTACACTTGCTTGGAAAGAAGTCAACGGACACCATAATGTGAGGAACAAATTGTCACAGCACCCACCTTAATAAGATGTAGGACCTCCTTTCATTGCGATGACTGTGCAATCCTATGGGCATACTTTCCACAAGTGTACGATATCGAACATTGAAAATTTTGGACCATTCTTCCTGTATGCATGTAATGAGATCCTGGACTGTTGTGGGATGGACATCCCTTGACCTCACCTGATGCTCCAGTTCACCACAGAGATGTTCAATAGGGATCAGGGTTCTGTGGAGGCCAGTCAAGTGTGGTGACATTCATGTCCACAAACCACACAGTTACAGTAGTAGCATTATAACACGGTGCACTGTCTTGCTGAAACAGACAATGGTCCATTCCATAGAAATCCTACAAAAGTAGGAAGCACTGCATTGTCCAGAATGTTCAGATACCTCTCGGAGTTCAATGTTCATGGCACTACAGAGGTCTGAGTCAAACCAGGAAAAACAGAACCACACCATCACACTGCCATTTCTAAATTTCACAGTTGGCGTTATGTACTCTGATAAGAGACTTCACCAGGCATCTGGCACACTAGCCCATCTGCTCAGTAGAGGGTGTAATATAATTTGTAGATCCATAACACAGTTTTCTATACTTCCACGTCCCACTGTAAGACAATGTTGCAATGGGTAATGTGGGGGTTTTTGCAAGCTTGCCCTCCTACCATGGAAACCCATGTTGTGAACCATGGTTCTAAAAGCTTTTTGCAGATTCATGTTCCAGTTGATGCCTGTAACTCCACACTCAATGTGTGCTGGCCAATGAATGGTGAATTTTACATATTATCTTTCACAGCACCCTACAGTCATGTTCAGTGAATGTGGTGGGTCATTCACTGTGGGTAGCACTTGCAGGTGACTCCCTGTGCTTCCATCTCAGTATGGTATTGATTGTTGACATGGGATGGCCCAATTTGTCAACAATTTGTTGAACAGATAGGCCTGCAACATGGCATCCTATCACAATGCCTGTTTCAAACTCTGTCAGTTCCTTTCTCACAGCTGTTTCACCCAGAGTTGTGCAGACTTGGAAGCATTATATTCCTCCAATTTATGACGGCTACAAACATGACTTGTCACATGGCACAATGCACCTTGTCCATGGGAGTGTTTGTTAACTTCTTTCCTAGCAATGTATATTTTGGTCTTTCTACGGATATTTTCCCTCCCACTTTTCTTCAAACACTTATTTTGTTAATCTTTCATCTCTTATTCTGTTTAAATGACCATACCATCTTAGAGAGTACTGCTTACACATTCTTAAATATTATCATCTCCAGATCCTCATGGAGTCAAAGACTTATTGTCAATGTCCCTATGTCATACACACTGCTCATCATACCGTGCCTTAAAATACATTCAAATTTTCTGCAGACACCCCGCTCTCAGACAATGCATTCCAATCACTCACCACTCTCCATACACTGACAGAGTGTATGGAGAGTGGTGAATAATACAGTAATATGAGAGAGATATATCACTCTTCCTATCCATTAAACCCTGTAAATTACATCTCAATCTTTTTTTATACTCAACATTCTAGAGACCAGATGCTGCTTTAGTGAATCGCTTCTGGACCATTCCAATATCCCTTCATCTGTTTGAAAATCAAGTGGCCAAATATATGCATAGCAGTCCATCTGTGACCAATCAAGGCCTTAAACTTGGAATCAGATGGAAGTAAAGAGGGTTGGCAGCCTAAAGGGATGATACAGTTTCTATATACTAATGCCAGAAGTAACAGGAACAAGAGGAAGGAATCTTCACATCGGTTAGTGCAACCTTACCAAAAGTTATAGGCATTAGTGAGACTTGACTAACAGAAGATGTAGTTACAGAGATGAAGAGTTTAGTATTTTCAGGGAAGATAGAGAAGTTACAATGGGGAAAGGGGTATACTGCTGATGATAGCAGATGAATTGTAGTAAGAAAGAATAGGAGACCCATGAGAGGATGGCTGTTCATTTGAAGCAGTCTGGTGAGATCGAGGCTAATAAGACAAAATATACAATTGGTTGTTACTATAGGCCAGTGGATTCCAGAGATGATCTGAAAGACATGCATCAGTAGATTAGTACGATGAGTGCAGGTCATGTAATTATTATATGGCGCCTTCAACTATGGAGATATGGATTGCAAGGAAAAAGATCACATGGCAGGATCGAAACGGAATTTATACATGTACTAAGATAATTACTTGTGACAGCATGTGATAGAGGGAACTTTGAGTGCGAGAGTATTGGACCTGGTTACAGGATCAGAAAAGCTATCCGTAACCAAGGTGGCCAACATTGCCTCCAACTGGGCAGAGTGACCATGCAGTCTTGACTTAGGAGATTGTAAAACATGAGGAATATTCTATCAAGAAGGGGGTTTACGTGGAACTACAAGGAAGGTGATATGATGTGCCACAAGCTTAGGAAGAAGCTTGAAGGCTGTGTCTTGGCATAAAAACCTGCAAAGAAAGGATATTAGTAGTGCATGGGCAATAGTAAAGGGGCATCTGGAGAAAGCAATATCAAATTGTATATCGAAGGTCAAGAGGGTTAATTGTGTAGGAGTCAGATGGATGAGTAGTATCATTAAGCATGAGCTGCAAAATAAGAAAATGTTGTGGAAGGTATACAAAAAGATAGGTGACCAGTATGAAGAAAGGAATAATCAGAATGAGAATAAATTAGTCAAGCAGGCCAAAGGAAATCTCAAAGAATTCTTTCATTACATGGTAAGTAAGAGAAAGTATGACTACGGAAGGGTAACCTTAATGAGTGCCGATGACAACAATGTGACAAAAACAGATAAATAGTTGCGTTACTGAGTAACCACTTTGTAAGGATATATTATCCAAATGAAGTTACTGCTGTGACACGTCACATAAGAAAGACTGATGTGGGAACCTCTGTTCTCACATCTTAAGATATTGCAGAATCTCCATGTAAATACAGCTGTGGGATTAAATGGGATATCAGTTTGTGTTTTATGAGAATGTACATGGGAAATGTCAATGCCTCTGACAAGGCTCTTTAATTTAGATCTCAGCTCTAACTTTATATAATAGTGAGAGCTAAATTGGATAAAAGGAATGGCTACGTGATGAATCTGCTGGATTTTGCAAAGGCATTTGACAGAATACTACATGCGACTCTGTTATGGAAATTAGAACAAATGGGATGGATATGACACTGGTTATATGGATATGAGGATGGCTGATGGACAGATGCCAAAACCTGGTATATGGAGAAGCAGAATCTAGGAGAAAGCAGGTGACTAGTGATGTGCCGCAAAGTTTCTATCCTAAGACCACTACTGTTCAATTTGTATATAATATAGGAAATAATCTGAAGGGAAATATTCAGTTGTTTGCTAATGATGCAAAACTGGATAAAGTAATCATTAATCAAGGTGATGTAGAGACTTTGCAGGATGATTTCAACAACAGTCTGTCAGTATTGGCAAAAAATAATAGGAATCAGTTTAATTTGGATAAATGTAAAGTTATGCATTTTGGGATAAATTAATTAAGGCCTATGTTCCACACTGACAGAACTGCACTCCAGGAAACAGATTAAGCTTAGGATTTTGGGGGTAGTAGTGGATAGAGTTGAAGTTAGAGAGCACATAGCTAACGTTACCAAGGTAGCTCACACAAGATTACTATTGAAGAACGCACTAACAAGTAGAGAGAGGGAAGTTGTTATTCCTCTTTATAAGGCCTTCATATGTCTACACCTGAATTACTGTGCTCAGGTCTGGTGTAGAGACTTTGCAGGATGATTTCAATAGTCTGTCAGTATCAGCAAAAGATAATAGGTATCAGTTGAATTTGGATAAATGTAAAGTTATGCATTTGGGGATAAATTAATTAAAAGCTGTGTTCCCCACTGATTGAACTGCACTCCAGGAAACAGATAAAGAATTGAAGAAGCTATTGAAGAACACACTAACAAGTAGAGACAGGGAAGTTGTTATTCCTCTTTATAAGGCCTTGATATGTCTACACCTGAATTACTGTGCTCAGGTCTGGTGTCCTGGGTTTCTCAAGGATGAAGAAGTGAAGAGGATTTAGGGATGAGTGACAAAGATAAGTGGTCCTTATGTGAATAGATTGAGGATTTGTGGGTTGCAGAAGTTGGTTGATATGCAAAAAAAGAGGGGATATGATATAAACATTTAGGTTACTTAAAGTATTTATGGGATTAATATGGGATCAATTCAAATGTTTCAGCACCTGGCTAGAGAGGACAGAACAAGAAGTCATCCCTGAAAGATGAGCAAGAGTGTCATTAGCAGGGATGTGAGGATAAAATTTTTCACTTTTAGAGTAGTGAATGAATGGGTTCAAGGAGAGGTATGACACTGTGTGGATAGTAGTTTGGGTCTTGTGATGAGTCTTTGCACCCATGGAAGTGCTCATACAGTAATAATAATAATAGTCGTTCCCAACTTTGCATCATCTGCAAACAACTGAATATTTCCCCTTCAGATTATTTCCTATATCATTTATGTACAAATTGAACAGTGCTCCCAGGATAGAACCTTGTGGCATATCCCTAGTTGCCTGCTTTCTCCTAGATTCTGTTCCTCCATATACCACTTCTTCAAATCATCCCCAATATCATTAACATATAGATTAAAAAGCAATCGTCCTAAACCAGACTCCTGAGGGACACCACTAGTGATATTCCTCTTCCAGGATGTTACTCCCACATACACATATCAGATAGCCAATCTCCAATCCAATGCACTAATCTAATATCCAACCCAATCCACTCTAGTTTGACTGTCAACTTATCATGTGGTAATCTATCAAAAGCCTTTGCAAAATCAAAGTATGCTACTAAGTTAAGGGGATAATAAATCCCTCATTATTTTAAAGCCAGATATGAAACTCGGAGATCGAAATCTAAGAGTTTCATGCCGAAGAACTATCAGCGAGTCCAAGCGTAAGTCAACACCTAGTAGTACAACACTAGAGCAACTCGGAGCAAGCTCCATCACTGCTTACTTCCATCAAAAATAATATCCATCTCCTTGTCCAATGCAGCTATCACCTTATTGTAATAAGTAAGTAGATCTCCCTTTAGTAAGCCGATGCTATCCATCAAAGATAATATCACTGTATTCAAACCAATTATGGATCCTGGTCCTGACTAACTTCTCCAACACTTTAACCATATCACCTGAGATATAGATTGGCCTATAATTTGATGCTTAAGTTCTGTCACCTCCTAACTTATGAAGTGGTACCAATCCTGTCTTCCTTCTGCTCCTTCGTTTACTCATTTTCATATATACCTCATGCTCATTCACAGTCGGTCTATCTGCCTCTTCCTGCACTGCTCCCCAACTCTGCATGTTGTCACATTCATATATTAAAAATGTTAAGCTTTTTTTGTGTTAAATGCCATCATTTCATCCCTAATTTTACTCATAATTCTCATGGTTATAGTTGACAGTCTTTCAGTAAAGGATTATCTCAAATCCATCTCTCTGATCTATATATTAAAACCTATTGGAATACCATCATATATATATAGCCTGCTTGATCAAACTAATTACTCCACATCACCTTTATGATCTTCGATTCCTTTTGTCATATTCTCTCCTCCATTTCAACAGTAGTCACCAGAACATTATCATCACCACCTTCTCATGGTCCATCAGAATATCACATTTCCTACATAAGAATACTTGTTCATTTCTCTTATTCAGCCTCTCTACATAAATATCCACAACATCAACCCATGCATTCAAAATATATTATTCAGCACCATACTGTTTTTAAGAAATCCACAGCATTTATTTTATTCATCTTCTGTGCCGACTGATGAAATGATTTGTCTTTCACTGCCATTTTGTATCAGTGTGCTAACAAAAACAATGAATTTATGATAATATTGTGTAAGAAATTTATCCAAAAATGTATCCACACTCAAATATCTCACAGTAACACTTAATCTACAATTTAGACAATATCAGCACACATTTAAATATAAAATTTATTATCTTGTTGCAGCCCACATGACTATCGATGTCGACTCCAATGTTTTGATTTCTCTCTTTCAGGCAACTGTACCACATGCTGCATTGACCAAATCAATCAATGATCTCTTCAGATTTTGCCACTGGTTCATGTTTTCATAAACTTATTTTTATTTATTTTTTCAAATTTCTGTGATTGTCTTTTGGTGGAAGCCTAAAGAAAGGGTTTCAACCAACTCAATCTCCTTGAAGGCATCTTTTCAAAACTACAACCACTGGCAGTTCAAGAAACACATATCCTGTTTCTGTTCTGAACCAGTCTAAAAAGTATCATTATTAAAAATAGCATAACATGACTTTTTTAACATTTTTATTTCTTGCATGTTCTCTTCACATGAATTCATGCACACCTTTATGTTGGAACATGGTGTTAGTAGTAACTTTTTTTTTTTTTTTAAGTTAGTCCCACCACAGTTATTTGCAAATCTATAGTACATTTGTAACATGGGCAGGCTAACGATTTTTTCCTTATTTTTATTGATTATATATATATATATTTGAGATGAGTCCTGAGAAAGATTAGAGGCGTGAACAGATGGCATCAATGGCAATATCATATTAAAAAACGAGGATATTAGGAAAGAACTTGACATTGTCAGCATCCAGGAATGTATTAGCAGAGTTAATCTCAGGTGGTATGGTCACTTAAACAGAATGGGCGAGGAAAGATTAGCGAAACGTGTTCTCTACCAGGTTGGCAGGAAAACGACCCAGAGGAAGACCAAGATATAGGTGGATTGATACGGTACAAAGTGCCTTAGACGATAGAAATATAAGATCTGATAATGTTGGAGTCTTGACAAGTAACAGACTGATTTGGAGGAAAATTGTAGATAGGATGTAAATTGTAATAATGATGTAAATTTTTCATGTCATATCCTGTACTCCCCTTGAGGGTACATGTCAGGAATTTGATGATGATGATATATTTGTATTTTTTACAGTCTGGAAACCCTGCTATAGAGCCCAAACATGGAACTTTTTTTTTTTAAAGGATTCCAATAAGTGGGGTAGGTAGTCACACACATACCAAATGAAAAAATTAATCTTCCACCTAAAGACAATCACAAAAATCCATGCCTATTGCAGGATTCGAACCTACAACCTGCTAGTTGGAGAGCAAATATGCTAACTGCTCGGCCAACCAGCCAGCTCAACTAGAACAGGGGCAGCTCATGCACAGGCACTGTGGAAATGCAGCACCCCCAATTTTTCTTGATACATAAATATATTTATTAATTTATTTATATTTGATTGTGTGGACACGTTAACCACTTGGCCGGCCTGGCTGGCCAAGTGGTTAGCGTGTCCGCTCTCCAGCCAAAAGGCTGTGGGTTCGAATCCCGCCGTGGGCATGGATATTTGTTGTGATTCTGGAAATACTAATTTCCAGAATCACAACATTGGTGGAGATGGAGAGTACCCTCCCTCGATGAGTCATTGAACTCCCTGGAGGTGTATATAATAATAATATTTAATTTTATCATCAACAATCCTATACAATTCTCTTATTTTGTATAAAAAAAATAATAAAAATCCATCTTGTAGCACTTAGAAGGGTGAAGGACGCTAGCAGCACTGTGTTTATCACAGTGTCATATTGCTACGTGAGCAAGCATATGCACGTCATAGCGAGATGAGAGCTATTAGCATAAAGTGGCACTGTCCGTTGCACAGTTCCATTGTTGTTTATATGCAGTTTGCACCAGTAGTAGAGTGTTCGTAGTGCTTATTGTGTTTACTCCGTCTCTTTAAATATTTGGACATTACAATTAAAGACATTTGTTAGTTTTTATTTTAGAACATTATTGGGGTTATTGACAATTATGACCTCAGAAATGCAACCTCAAGAAATAAGTTCTGTGACAGTAAGTGAACTACAAAAACTTAAATTTTCACAGTTGACTCTCACTGAGAAAGTTTCTAATAAAATAAGAGGCCGTCCTTTACCCGAACAAAACAAAAAGATTGATTTTATTTTTAGGTAATTTTGAATTATACCAAATTGTATAATTTTATCGATAATAAACAATATTTTTCCATGTTTATGTTTTTTAAAATTTTTACCATAATTTTGATATTTTATTTAAACACGTGTGCACTGTACTTACAGTGTGTATGTATATTTCGAAAGTTGCAGCAACCCCCCCCCCCCAATGATTTCTAGCCACGAGCTGCCACTGAACTAGACCTAACATTCTAAACAAATATCTACCAAGTATTTACCATTATCAGCTTTGCTCTTTTCTCAAAACACTTCTTTGTCTGGTATTCCTTTCCAATTCTGTGTTTCAGTTTTCAGAACCAGAACTGATGTTTTCCATTTTCACGATGTCAACTGCCTATCTAATGACTTGAAAGATTCCTCTACTTTTTCCTTACTAGAACTTCCTATGAGGTTGAAAGCACAAATGGGTCTCGGAGATCTCACTGTCCAATTTTCCATTATTAAATTTATCTACATCACTTTAATGGTAGACAATTTCAAGATTGTCTACCATTAGAGTGATAGTAGTGTCCTTGATCACTGTTGGCAGAACATATGATTTCACAGTTATTTAGAGGTATCTCACATTTTATTCTTCTCTCACTAACATTAATTATGTCAACAAAGTTCAGTGTAAATCATCTATTACCTCAACCTGTTTTTCACTGATGCATCTTTTGTTAATAGTATTCAGTCCTCAATTCTGTTGAGTTTGTTCCAGTAGCTGAATTTCAGCTGTTTGTCTGATTGCCCTGACAAAAATAGTGGCTAATTAGCTGAAAAATTATTATGCATGATATTTGATTATATTGTAGCATTGCATTTTGCTTGTGGTAAAACCAATACAAAATAAAATTTTGTTGGCCGAGTCCCAAATTGCCAGATTATCCTCACTTGTTCAGTATTCATATGACAAGGTGAAGATTAAATGTTGGGTCAGAAGTCCAAGATGGTTTGCACATTCTTTTGGTCTCCTCCCTATTATTTAGCTTTCCCCCTTAACACATTCTGTGCTAAGGGTACTTTAAACTGTCAAATTAGTATTTGAATATGTGCCATTGCTGCTTCTAAACATCGTAAGACTCGCATATTTCTATGCTGCATAACTCAGTCCTTCCAGGACAGTCGAATTGTGTGGATGTGCAAAGTCATTCTGTCATAAATGAGTGGCAGTGAATGTGCTAAGTGACATTCTAAAGGAATAGACTTATTGGTTTGTTTCATTCTAAAACAGGAGTATCCCAATATTTATTTCAACACCATGTATATCTTTCAGCAATGACAAAGGGAATTTTATATTTTTCAATCCAAGAGCAGAACAAACAGCTTAGCTGCTAAATGTATAATCTTTGATAATTTATGCATCCCTGTGGAAATGGTGTTTCCACCTACAGTGCCAGGCCGCTCAAAGAAAGAGCAATTCTAGTTCTGACTATAGGAGCATTTATAAGCCTTTCTTTGACCAGTTCTCAAAAACAGTTGATCTTTGGCATGGACAAATAGGATTTCTCCCTCCTGGAAATTTGGGATTTTAACCCCACATCTCAAGAAATCAACTGTAGAACTCACACTGTTAGAAGACAATACAAATGTCAGGATAGCAGCAGTTGTCTACTCTATGCTCTCTCCCCTAAAAATATTTTTGATTTACTGATAGGACTGATTATCAGTATGGCATCATACATGTCTTGAGAAGGTGATGATCATTTATGATTTTAATGGTGCAAGAACAGCAAAGGTCATGCTGTGCCATATCAAAGTTTATAGCAGTACACAAGGTAAGACAATCAAAAAAATCCATGCCCACAGCAGGATTTGGACCTATGACCTGTTGGTTCACTAACTACTCGGCCAACCAAGCCCTTGAAAAGGAATTAGCTGTATATATAATGGGATAGCAGAGCAATTTGATGTGAATTCAGTGCTATAGGATAAGTAGTCCCTAATCATGAAGATACTTCACGTGCAAACTTCTGTTTGCTTATACCTGAGGGAAAAAAAATTACCAAGACTTCCCCCCACCCATAAAAGATTGTAAACCTATAGTATTAGGTACCATGGATAAGATGACATTTTTTTCTATTTTTATTAATTTCATTTCTTTGCTATATTTTCATTTATTTTTTACACAATCCAGAAACCATGCCTTAGAGACTAAACATGGAACTTTTTCAAACTTTCATGCCTCCAATAAGCTGGGAAGTGGTCTCACAGATAATGAAATTCATCTGTTGCTTAAAAACAATAACAAACATTTATGTCTGCAGTGGGATTTGAACCAAATGCCTGTTGGCTGGAGAGCTGATATACTAACCACTCAGCCAACCAGACCATTAAGAATATAATTTGTATACATGAATATAACTTCTTGTCAAGTATAATGAACAGTAGTATTGCTGTTCCCATGAATAATTATTATTACTGTTAAGTGACACCTCCAGGGAGTCCAACCAAAGGACTCACTGTGGGAAGGAACACTACTCTACTTTGCTAAATACATCTCATCCTCTCCACTACTACTTAATTCTCCAACTATGACACTACTATCATCAACGCATCTATCGCCCATCATCACCAACAACAGTATTTTTTGGTTGTAAATTGCATGTGTTCGGAAGGCCGATTTGTCTGTATTAATAATAGGTTGTGGAAGCAATATGAATGATGATAATGGAATGGTGCAAAACAAACATTTTCTGAACTGCACAACGAGAAAACCTGAAATCATAACTTCATTTTAATCTGTACAACAATGTACTTACATAAGTCCAAGTGTCCAAATTAAGAAAGGAAGAAAATCCTAAATAAGTTTTCTATTTCAATCAAAAAAAAAATCAATTACGATATCAATGCATTCAAATAATTTCACTCTACATATATTTACCATCACGAAGACTATATCTCGACTGGGTCCCAAAGATGGACAGAGTTCCTGTGCCTGTACGATCATCTTTTTTATGTCCATGTTCTAAAATATGTTGAACTTGTTGAAGATACTGATATTCTTCATGCCTAAATCAAATAAAAATTAAAATACAAAACACTACTACTACTATAATAAATTTAGTTTAATCCTTTATCCAAGTGTAAGCAAACAAAGTTTGCGCCTGAAGTATCTTCAGGACTGAGGAAACTCGTAGTAAAGGTGGACCAAACTCTCATCACTACTTGTCTTAGTATCCCTCATAACGCAAAGCACATCTCCTTGCGGAGATGTATAATGCTATGCATTAAGGGAAGGGCCACTACCCAGACCGGTTTCGACCTTTATTGAGGTCTCGTCAGTGGGAGCCAAACCCAGAGGTGGTGATACCAAGGTGGAAGCAATGGAGAAGTCATATTTACCTATACGAGTTGCCAAAAAAAATTTCCAACTACTACTACTAGAGCTAAAATTGCTTTGAATTTCAAAACTTAAACGATTTTAGAATGCGAGATCATTCCAGTAAATCACAAATCATTATCTGTATTAAAAATTACAGTCCATTTTTATACTTTGAACTATAGTTAAGCAGAACCTGCTAGGGTATGTCATCCTTAGGCAAGAACTATTTTGCCATCCCTAAATTCAAGAAAATATGTAAAATTAAAAAATATTTTTTTTAAATTTAAGATATTATTTTGCTGGTTTCTACTACCCGACATACATGCCACTCATAGGTATTTACTTAGTGGGTTATGAAAACCCTGCAGTCAAGGCACAAAAATTGATATCAGTTCTATTAGCATTCTCAACTAATTACTCATATTTATTACATCTTTTCTGTATAATATAATATTATATTATACAGAAATTATTATTATATTATATTATATATACTATAATATAATATATAGAAAATATATTATATTATACAGAAAAAATATAATATTATACAGAAAAGTACAAAATAATAAAAAATAACAGGTGGGAATGCTGTCATAATTTAAAATAATTTTATTTATACTCATGTTGCTGCAGAATGTTTATGTGGGGATTAACACACATCCACTCTTTCTCTCTCAAAAAACAGTGATCCAGTTAATAGGATTATTAGATTTATAAACAGGATTTAAAAAAATAAAATAAAAATAAAAAAGGGGGACTAACTTGAGTGCGTGGTAGGCAATCAATACCATAAAAAGTTTACCATAACATACTACACCTCTCAATTGTTAATATAAAAACAATACAATATACCGGGATACACAGTACTTAACCACTAACCTTGAGATCACAGGAGTGGAAGTAGTCACCAGCTCCACTGGCAAACTGAAAATCTACTCAGGTTACAATCCTCCCCAAAAATCTCTACTTCACTCTGATCTAAATGCCATCTTATGCACCAGAGAGCCCACCATTATTGCCGGGGATCTGAATTCCAAGCATCCTGCGTGGAACTGTACAACCACAAACAAGAATGGTTGCATCCTTTACAATTACTTAGGATCAAGCAATGCTGTTGTGGCAGGCCCCACCGAACCAACTCATCTCAGTACGTGCGGCACTGCTGACATCCTGGATATAGCTATCCTTCAGGATATTAAACTTCAATTCAGCATCATATCTATGGATGAACTATCATCTGATCACAACCCAATTCTACTACAGCTGGGAAAACAAGAATACCTGTCTCCTCCTTCTCACTCCTACATAGCATGGGAAAGACTGTCAGCAGCACTGAAGGATTATATTGGACCTGTTCCTCACATACGTACAAAAGAAGAAGTAGAAACTGCAGTTACAAATCTCACACAACAAATTAATTCTGCTATAAAGGTAGCTTCCTCCTACAAATCTGCCCGCAAGCCAGATCGTTTGCCTGAAGACATCATGAACTTGATCAGAGACAAAAACAGAGCTAGGAAAAGATACCATAACACGTGTGCACCACAAGATAAAATACATCTAAACAGATTAAATGGGGCAGTAAGAGATGCACTGAAAGCCCATAGAGACCAAGTATGGGATGAAAAGTTATCCTCCATTTCACCTCCTGATCACTCCATCTGGGGACTACTGAAAAATATCAAAAACAAAGACAGATCCCTTCCCCCAATATTCTCTGACCAGGGCCTTGCTCACACAGATGTAGACAAAGCAGAAGTTATAGCACACAACTTAGAGGAGCAATGCAGGCATTCGTATGGAAACCGTGACTTTGACCACATATATAAGATTCACAGCAAGGTCAGACACTCACTCAAACTTCCTATCTCCAGCACTGACCATATTGCACCAACATCACCTGCTGAGTTATATAACATTATTAAAACATTAAAGAACAAAAAAGCTCCTGGGCCAGACGGCATTACTAATCGGGTGATTAAACTTCTGCCCCAAAAAGCAGTAGTGTGCCTGACCAGTATAATAAATGCAATTTTAAGATTTCACTATTTTCCTTCCACCTGGAAACTGGCTGACGTAATTCCTATACGTAAGCCAGGCAAAGACCCACAAAATGATCGTCCAATCAGTCTTATCTCAAATCTGGGTAAGGTTGCAGAAAAGGTCATCCTCTCACGACTCCAAACCTCAGTAAATGACCTAAACATCCTCCCTAAAGAACAGTTTGGTTTCAGGCAACACCATAGTACTACCCAGCAAATCCACAGAATTGTTGAATACATCACCACCAGCTACAACTGTCACCAGTGCACAGGCACTGTTTTCCTAGACTTATCCAAAGCATTTGACAAAATCTGGCATTTTGGACTCCTGCACAAACTTATCTCAGCCGGTACCTCACTAAAAATGGTTCACTTAATCCATTCATATCTTCAGAATAGATCAATGCAAGTAAAAATCAATGGTTCTACATCCTCCCAGCACCACATCTTTGCTGGAGTGCCGCAGGGATCTCTACTGGCTCCATTGCTGTTCTCTATATACATGTCAGACATCCCACACAATCTGATGACTTCCATTTTGGCCCTGCATGCAGACGATACAGCAATACTAACCAGATCTCTCTCTCAAACCCCATTTCATTACCAGAAAGCTTCAAGAAAACATTCTAAAGCTGGAGGGTTGGTTCTCTAAGTGGAGATTGGAGGTCAACCCCTGGAAAAGCTCAGCCGTTCTTTTCTCAAAAAGGTCAATGTCTCCTGTAGGAGATGTGTTACTATTCAATACTAAAATTCCCTGGCAGACAGAAACAAATTACCTGGGTGTGATTCTCAACAAAAAGCTATCTTTCAATCAGCACACTAAGTCTGCGTGCACAAAGGCATCTAAAGCCATAGCTCAGATCTATCCGCTAATTAATAGAAATAGCAAGCTCAGCAATAGAATCAAATTGCAACTATACCTGATGAAAATTCGTCCTATAATCACCTATGCCTCTCCGGCCTGGAGCCACACCTCTAATGCTAACATTATCAAAATACAGCGAGTGCAGAACGAGTGCTTGGGAATGATTCTGAACGCCCCGTGGTATGTTAGAAACAATCAACTCCACAGAGACACAAATATTCCCTATATTTTCTCTTTTCTACAATCCTTAGCATCCAAGTTTTTCCTAAAGACGTCCACACATCCCAACGATTTGGTTCAGCAAGCTGCAGCATACGATCCAACGGACATATTCAAATATAGAAGACCAAAAGCTATATTAGCCTCCTTTAGTGATGCATAATCTCCATGCCCTTTCAGGGCGAGCAATCTGCTCATAAATTTTACCTTCACTGTAACCACAACAGATAGCGGGGAATATGAAAAGCATCTTGCTTCACCCCTAAAGTCATAAATGTCAATTGTCACTTAACTGTTAGTTGTTAATTTTTATCTGGAGTTTCTTTCTTTAAAACAATGCATTAAAAAAACAGTAAAATAATCAAATCCCCCCCCACCTCACCACTAAAGTACAATGCTGATTATTACATGCTTTCATTATAATAATTTCAAGTCATAAAATATTCATTTGAGATTCAGTTATACCTCTGTGATAATTCATTTTCTTTCAGAAAAGAATAAACTGAAGCAGAATGTGGCGTATTTCCATTACAGACATTTTGATTATTAGGAGCTTCATGAAGCAAACTAATATTTTCTTCAGTTTCACACATAACTTAATTATTTATTACCTTACACTTTAACAAACAGCCAAGTGATAATTTAAGTCTGGCGCCAATTGAAAATTGCCGCGAAATCCACTGATCGCCAACTCCTCCATGAGATATACAAAAATATATAATAATTCACATATTGCTGATATGCGGTAGCTTGGAGTGTTTAATAAATGTTATAATCTCTAGTAAATATTGAAACAGAGGTTGTGTAAGTTTATGTTGCACCTCGTTTTTTTTTTGAGGGGGAAGGGGGGTTTGATAACATGATAATCGGTTACTTAAGTATAAAGAGCTAATAAGCTTCATTTCGGCAATGAAAACATTACTTAAATTAAGGGGATATTAAATCCCGCATAGTTTTAAAACCGAACAGGAAACTCAAAGAGCGGAATCAGAGAGTTTCTTGCCGAATATAGTAAACTATGAAGTATCGGCGACACTAGCGTTAGCTAATGCAAGTGATCCTAGTACGTAGTACAATACCGGGCAACTCGTTGCAAAGGTGGAGGAAGTTCAGATCGCTATTCTTAGGTATTTTCCATAATGTAAAAACACATTTCCTAGGAAATGTATGCTGTTATTACATTATGGAGGGAGGTCACTACCCAGACCGGTTTCAGCCTTTTTTGAGGCTTCATCAGTGAGTAGCTAGACATAATACCAAAGTGTATAGCGAAAAGAACTTATGTACTCTGCGGTTTTCTTCGGTTTTAAAACTATGCGGGATTTAATATCCCCTTAATTTAAGTAATGATAATCGGTGATATAAAGCAGAAAACACGTGACTTTCCATAGGGCGATGACGTCTCAATATATATATATTTTTTATTGCTAATAAGTCAAAAGAAAATTAGCAATTATTTTAACTTCAGCTAATCATTTTATCTCATATAATATTGATACTTAAATAATAATTCTTAAAAATTATAATTATTTAATAATTTAAATACAGTTAGATAGATAGGGCTAAACGGCCTAGCCTATTCCATATATACGGGAATAAAAATGCGTTAGCTGATTTTTTTTTAGTAATTTAAATACAATTATTAATAATTTAGAAGTGTTCTAAATTAATGAAATTTATGAATATTCTTCTTCTTCTTCATGTAGCTTCCTCAGTGAGAGATTGCAGCACCATGTCCTTCCAGTTCTCTCTGTTGGTGGCTTTCCCTTTTGTTTCTGCATTACCATGTAATCCTGTCCGTGATCTTATATCTTCAAGCCATGCCCTTTTTTTTGCCTCTTGATCCTTTTCCTATAATTTTTCCTTCTAAAACTGTTAGTATCCTCTGTCCTGCTGAACCTCTCAGTACATATCCTGCCAATCTCATCTTTCTCTGGACATTTGCTGTAATAAAGATCTCTGTGCTTTAATTCTCTATAGGACATCTGTATTTGCACATGTTCTGTCCATGGGTGCAGAGCTCTCCTATAGCACCACATTTCAAAGGTCATTATCTTTTGCCTTACTCTCTTCTTGAATATCCAGGTCTCACTTCCATATGTGCAAATTGGCCACACGAATGTTCTTATCATTCTTTTCTTTGTCTCGATACTCACAGAACTTCTGAGCAGATCTTTATTTTTCCAGAATGCATCTTTAGCTATGGCTGTTCTTATTTTTATTTATTAATAATATTAAATTAATTGATAAATTAATAAATGAATAATAAATAAATTTCCATCTGCAGCCAAGTAGGTGCCTAAATATTTGTATTCTGTTGTATGTTCAATTTTCATATTGTTTATGAATATTTCTGGCTCAGATCTGCATTCTTTTGAGATTTTCATAAATTTGGTCTTTTTTGCATTTATATCTAATCCAAATTCTTTACCTTCTTCAATTAGTAGCTGCAGTGATTTGATTAAATTGTTTCTGTTTTCTGCTATTAGAATGGTATCATCAGCATATCAAGGATTGTTGTATTTTATATCATTCATACTAATTCCAATATTTTGATTTTCAATCTTTTTCATCACTGTCTCACTATAGATATTAAATAGATTTGGTGAAAGGATACAACCTTGTCTAACTCCTCTTTTTATTTTCAGTGCAGAAGTCTGATCGTTTCACTGCAGAAGATTTCACTACAGAAATCTCATATGGATATTATCTTACCTTATCTTGACAAGTTGAGTTAAAGTTTAGAATAATTTATAAATATTCTAAATTAATAAAATTTATGAATACTATCTTGCCTTATATCGCCAAGTTGAGATAAATAGTTATCAAACAGATAATTTATTATCCGTTTAATAACTATTTAACTCAACTTGTTATGTACAAAGCAGTGGTTATAGTCCTGAACTGGAGGGGAATATGAGAGGAGTTATATTGAAAGCGATCAGAATGAAGAATCCAAAGCAATTATGAAATAAAAATATATATATATATAAATCAGTTAACCTTTTATTCCCTTATGGGGAGTAGGCGATGCCTTTTAACCTTATCTAGCTTTTGGAGACTGAGTGGGCAGTTCAATCTCCACGGGTAGCAAATCAGAGATAGCTGGCCCATGTCCATCACTATTTAAATACGACACTGGTGAAGAGACGAGAAAACAAGTGCTGCCATCTCTTCATACCAAACCATAACAGGATAGGTTACTGTCTGAAATAATGTGGATTCTATAGTCGATTTTCTTGAGTTTACGGGGACGAAAAATCCGAGTTTCTGGGAGGAATATTCAGAAATCCAGTAACAAAAAATGTAGACACTTTTGTACTATAATTCACATGGAAATTTCTCAGTAAATGACTCCTCATGGCTGACGACATGAGGATTCGAAAGATTTAAAAAATTTCACTGCACAACATACCAGGTTCTAGGACTCCATCTCGTTGGGCCTGCTCATGGTAACTTCCTTTAAGTTAGATGTGGAAAAAATAATCAATTTCGATTATACAACCCGAACTTTTTCTAAGCCTTTTTTTGTACTTGTTTTCTCGAATAACGAATACGTAGAAGTGGCGTTTGCACTCTATGGCACTTGACCACACAAAGAAAGACTTAGGTTCAAATCTAGTCGCCGACTAGAGGAACATTTTTCTAAGTCTTTTTTCGACAGGTTTCTGAATTAGTTGATCTCTGGCATGGCAAGTGGGTTTTTTCACCCGGAAACTCGGGTTTATCGACCCATAAACTCAAGAAAATCAGCCGTTGAACCCACATTATTTTTAGACATTAAATGAATATCCATTAAAAATATTGTGTTAGGGTTAGCGACCGTGAGACGGCGGCACTTGTTAGCTCCCTTCTTTACTGCATACCGAATAATTAGTGATAGCCTTGGGCCAGCAATCTCTGATTGGCTACTAGTGAAGATTGAACTGTCCACTTAGTCTCCAAAAGTTAGATAGGGCTAAAACGGCCTAGCCTACTCCTTATATGTGAACAAAAAGGCGTGTGCTGATTTTTTTTATTTTTTATTTTTTTATGAATACAAACAAACGGCAGGAGCCTATAGGCAATTAACAAGCAAAATATACTTTGACGGCAAGTAAGCGACAGCTTTTCGCATATACGGAGGATAATATAGTGCAATGGCAGACTTATGATGATTGTGATGTCGATTTCGGATTATGCAGTGTGCAGTATAAGTCTTACACCCTTATGGAGGCGTCACACGTAGTAATAATTATTATAACTGGAATTTTGGTACAGATGAATAAGAATTTTCTCCTAAGAAGGTGCTTCCATATAATGGCGAAGACCACCCAACATTTGCTTTTCCTTTGGAGAGACATGATATTCTCATTTTTTTAATAACGTCTCTATAATTTGAGGAGCCCTTATAATGTCTTTTCAATAGAGAAATAGTATGTCTCAAGTAGTTTTATGAAGCTTCTGTGAATTGTCATTTTTTTCTGATTTAAAAAAAAAAAAAAAAAAAATCAGCTAACGCCTTTTTATTCCCGTATATACGGGAGTAGGCGAGGCCATTTAGCCCTATCTAACTTTTGGAGACTGAGTGGGCAGTTCAATCTCCACTGGTACCCAATCAGAGACAGATGGCCCAAGGCTATCACTAATTAAGCGGTACGCAGTGAAGAGAGACGGCTCAAATGTGCCGCCATCTCGTGGTTTCTAACCCTAACACAATATATTTAATGTCTGAAATAATGTGGGTTCTACGGTCGATTTTCTTGAGTTTACAGGACGAAAAACCCGAGTTTCCGTGAGGAAAAACCTGCTTGCCCGTGCCAGAGATCGACTAACTCGGGAACCGGTCGAAAAAAGCTTAGAAAAATTTCCTCTAGTCGCCGACTAGACTCGAAACCAAGACTTCCTTCGTGCGGCCTAGCGCGGTGGTGTGCAAACGCCACATCCACTGAGCTACAGTTTCCATAAATTATTAGAAGCCCATGTAGCTTGCTGGAAGTAATGTGTACATCAATGGTGCTAGGCTATCTAAGGAATGGCGATCTAAGTTCAATTCTAGTTCATGCTATGCACCTCCAGTTCATTTACCTTAATTTCCATATAGACCTTTGCCTCTCTGGTTAATGCAATTAACCAGAGAGGCAAAGATAACCAGGCAGAGATATTGCATTAATGAGTTAATGCAATATCTCCACCTGGATGATATACTCAAAGTGTTCAGTAGTAATTTTACTATTTTGCCTATTTTACTATTTTTCAGATGTAACTGACTCAGGCAAATGAATATCCATTGGCATTCATTAAAATCATTCTGCCATGCACATTCTTCCTTTTACTTCCAACATATAGAAAGAGCTCTTTGGGATTATATTTGGCCTGTACTGCCCATTTCCTTTCATAGTTTGCTTTTACCTTTCTTACTATAAGCTGGTGACTTTTCTCCTTGAATTCCTTTTTGTTGATCAAACTTAAATGATAGTATTCATATGTTAAACTCCCACTTCATTTATTCTCCTGACTAGCTATGCAGTTTGCTATTACTTTCCTCGAACCCTCCTTTCGCATTTACAATGCACTATCAACATCTGGCCTTTGCAGTTTCACATAACATGACAGTGATCCAAGCAATGTCCTAAATTTGTCATATTTACTAGCCCTGTAATTCCACATATACCTTGTCTTAACATAAAATTCCACACAATTATTATTATTATTATTATTATTATTATTATTATTATTATTATTATTATTATTATTATTAGAAAATAATAATAAGATAATGCCTTTTATTCCCTGATATGGAGTAGGCGAGGCCTTTAAACCCTATCTAGCTTTGGGAGACTGAATGTGCAGTTCAATCTCCACCGGTAGCCAATCAGAGATAGTTGGCTCATGTCTATCACTAATTGTTGGCGCACTGATGAAGAGACGAGCAAACAGGTGCTGCCATCTCTTTGTACCTAACCCTAACAGGATATGTTACTGTCTGAAATAATGTGGGTTCTATGGTCGATTTTCTTGAGTTTACGGGATGAAAAATCCGAGTTTTCGGAGAAGAAATCCGCTTGCCCGTGCCAAAGAGTGACTAACTCGGGAACCGGGTGAAGAGGGGCCTACTTATCATTTAGCCACCTTCCAGGTAAAGACCATAATGATCACTCTCAACAATGGTGGCAATGTGGTCATATTGGTTATAGACAAATTCTCTGATACTTAATTGTTAAGAATGAAGAAACAAGAAATCATGGAAGAAGTGAAAACAAGAATAGGAATAGAATGGTTGGCTTTTTAAAAATTGAAGAGATTTTTAAACAGCATAATAAAACCTGTGAACAGAGCAAGACTGTTTAACCAATGTGCATTGCCTGTTATGACATAAGGAGCACAAATTTGTCCAATCAAAAAGAAAATTATAGATAAAATGCAAAAAACAGGAAGAATGGAAAGGTGTCTACTAAACATAAGACTAAAAGATAAAATCAAAAATGCACACATTGTGAGACTCAAGGAAAATAGATGGACAAACGTTTTACTGTGGCAGCGATATGAAGACCTGAAAGAAGATGGTCAGATGATATGAGGAAAATAATTGATGTTCCCTGCCACCAATAAGCTTAGGATAAAAACAGATGGAGAGAATTGGGGCATCTATAGCCAGAAGTGATTATAAAAAGAGTTAAAAGAAGAAGAAGAAAGAAGACTTACTAGATCTAGCATTCTCAGACCGATAGTACATTCCATCACTTGCTGACCGAGATAATTATTCCTTAGTAGTTGCATAAATTCCATTTTCTTCTTCCCACGTGTCCTTTCCTCCTTCCAATATATGTTCACATGGTTGAAGCACCCCATAATAATTACCCGTCCTCCACTTATTGAGCTTGTTTGCCAAGGCATGCTATTCCCCATCCTCCTTTATATTTCCTGGTTCTATAGACCCATTGTATATTTTGTTGTGCTGGCAGCTATCTCACACCAGATGTCCTCCAATGTGCTATTTTAGCTTGCCTGCAGTTGGACCCTATTCTCTTTGGTTGCAGTTCATTGTCTATCATCAGTAATACTCTCTCCCTGTATTCTTTTCTCTCTATCCTCCCTGAACACACAATATCCTTCACATTCTATCCCACTAACAATATCATCATCTGGCAGCCATGACTCAATGATGGCAATAACCTTTGGCCAGGATTAACTAATCAATGTCAATTCCAAATACTCCTCACCTTTGCTTCCAAAGCACCTAGCATTAGTGTTAATGAAATGCAACAGTCCCTTAGTCCTACAGCTGTCCTTTCGCTTTATACAATTGTCCTATTCTGCTTAGGCATTCTCTGTACACTATCTACCAATAATTGTCTGGACACCCCTGTTATTTGAAGTTATGGAACATTCTAGGTTTGTTAATAACATAAAAACTGGTGTACAGATAGTACGAAGCAGTATTTCATCGTAGCAGTTGAATACGAGTGGTATGACACACAACGTGAACTCAATTACTTCTAGAGAGGTGTCATTGTGGGCTGTCACATTGGTGGCATGTCCATACATGCTATTGCCACTCATCTGGAGCATCCAAACCCGCTGGTTGACAATGTGATCACCAAATGGAAATTTTCTGGCATTAGTAATGAGGGAAAACACCTATGAAGGCAGCAGAAAATGACTGTGGTGTTAAAAGGAGGTGTTAAAAGGTGGCACGCAAAAACCGGCTACAATCGGCACAGACCATCTTGATGGGTTCATTAGCACCAGTAGCACCATGGTGAGCACTAATACTGTACGAAAAGAACTACATTTACAAGGTTTCCACGGAACAGAAGCAGTACACATATAAGTACACTCATAGGGGTACAGAAAGTGATGAAATCCAAAGGTGGACATACCCTATATTAGGTTTCTAATGCTGGTATCAATTCTAAATTGCTAAAGTGTCCAGACAATTATTAGTAGATGGTGTACATTGTTACACTCAGCTGCCTCACTTGTATCTGTGTATTCTCTCGACAGCTCCCTGACCTAAATTCTAGCTTCTCAAGTTTAGCATATCCACTTTCACTTCGTTCAAACAACACTTTTTCCATACTCTGGACACCAAATCCATTCAAAATCACGTCACGCATTCAAAGAAGAACGATCGTTACATGTTCGACGCCAGTCACTAGATAGAACGTTTGTCTTTGTTTATATCTGAAAAGGGAGACTAGGATTTCCCTCACGCAAACTCAAGGTTTTCACTATGCTACTCAAGAAAATGGACCGTAGAACTCGCACTGTTTCAGATATTAATATACAGTGTTTGGGTTATGGTGTACGCAATGGGTGCAGTGGTCTATTGTATTCTCCTCACATGATGCCTATTAAAATCACTGATGGCAATAGAACAGCCATCTATGATTGCTTAAGGTCGGTTATTCTGGAGTCTTCACAAGTTATGGCTAAATGGTTGTCTTTGATGAATGAAAGACGTCCAAGCATTTTCTTTATTTGATTTCAGCTTTATTTGGCCAATAATGTTTCAGTAATTATCAATGCTGAGATCTCTGCAACATGCTTTGTTTTGCATCCTACATGATGTGTAGTTTGCTTCCTTTTCTTTTTTTTTTTCTTTTCATCCCTTGCAGCCACATTGAAGCCATTAGGCACTCAGTTTTATTTTATTATTATTATTTATTTATCCCACACAGGAAACGCAGAAGAGCCTATAGTAAGTAGATGCCGTGTGAGGGCAATTGCGAGTGTATTTCTGTACGACAGTATCAGGAAGCCTTCATGAGAAGGCTTCGCAGTACTTTTTTTTCCCATTTATTGAAACATAAAGGCAAATAAAATGGATGACTTAATCCCATGAAGCCTTGAAGCTCCTTTTTTCAATACAGTTATGTCTCGAAAACGCTTTCTGAATTTTTATCGTCAACCGACATTTGAAAATTACAAATGGAATTCAGTAATTATTTCAAAATGTTGTCATGTGGATATTACTCCAGTAAACTGATAGAATGGGCTGCACGAGGGCACAAATTGGTAACAGTGTGAAGTTGTCGCTCCTGTTGCTTTGAACCAATTTATAAATGGTTTCTCTGCAACCGTTTATAAATTGGTTCGACAAAGTATTCTGAATAAAATCTCCAGCATTCTACAAACTGAAGATAAGAGCAAACTTTTGACTGCTCATAGGGAACTCGTAATAAAAAAAAAAATCAAGCTGATTATTCTTAATTTCAAGACTGGAAACAGGTGGATAAAAAAGGATAAAAAAGCTAAGGAATATTATTAATGTCTGAAACTCGGAGTTTCAGATATTAATAATACATTTAAAGATATTAACATATACATTAAGGAGCATACAACTAAGGCTGCTAAAGAATTATCTTATGTTGTAAAACAGTTCAAGATAGCGAACGGTTTTCAATTTGCCTGGATTAAAGACGGTAAAGTATTTCTACAAAACACAACTCAATCAATATACACCGAATAAGGACCGAAGAATATCCGTGTAACATTAGCTTTTGATGGAGGAGATAGACGGCATCTCAATGGGATACTAGAGGAATGTAGGACCTGGTAACCTTTATATCTGAAACTGACTCTAACTTCTATATGCTACATGTTAACATAAGGAGCCTAAGATAAAATCTGGATGAGCTTCTGGTCATAATTATTATTATTATTATTATTATTATTATTATTATTATAAAAACCTCCATGGAGTCAAAGACTCATTGTGGGAGGTCCACTGTTATTCACACAGTTCATCATACTGTGCCTTAAATATATTCACTATCTCTGCACACACCACACTCTCGGGCAAAGCATTCCAATAACTCACCACTCTCCATGCAAAAAACCTGCTCCTCACTCCCTTGCTCACACCCTCCTTATACAGCTTCCAGGAATGACCTCTTGTTCTCCTGCTATCCTCACCCATTGTGTGCAAAACCTCCCTGACATTAATCTGGTAATAACCTCTTAACAGCTTATATGTCTCAATCATATCCCCCCTCCTCCTTCTATCCACCAATTTCTGCAAATTGCATTTTGTAAATCTGTCTTCATATTCTACATTCCAGAGACCAGAAACCACCTTAGTCAATCGCTTCTGAACTTTTTCCAACGCAATTTCATCTTTTTGAAGACCAGGCGACCAGATCTGTGCACAGTAATCCATATGTGGCATGATCAAAGCCTTATACAAAGGGACCATAACATCCTTACTTCGACAAGTCAATGTCCTCTGCATCATTCCCATTATCCGCTGTGTTGTCTTCACTATTTTAGTAACATGTCCTCGAAATTTTAGGTCCTTGTCTACAATCACTCCCAGATCTATCATTTCCTCTACATCTTCCAAGATATTTACAATTGTGTACTTTACATCCCATCTCTGCTTCCCAAATTTCAAAACCTTACATTTTGAAACATTGAATTGACATCCCCACTTATTTACCCATTCAGCCAGTGTATTCAAGTTCTCTTGCAAAGCTACAGCATCCATACTACTCCTGATAGCTCTCCCCAACTTTGCATCGTCTGCAAACAACTGCACACCACCATTCAGACCTCTCTAGATATCATTTACATACAAATTAAACAGCAATGGACCCAAAACAGACCCTTGAGGTACACCACTAGGTACATAACTTTCCTCTTCTGGGATAGCGCTCCTACACAGATAACTCGCTGATACCTATCAGACAATCAATCTCCAATCCAGCGAACCAATCTACTGTCCATCCCCATCCGTTCCAATTTAATTACCAGCTTGTCATGTGGCAATTTATCAAACACCTTTGCAAAATCTAAATATACCACTGTATATGCAATACCCTTATCCAACGCATTTGTCACTTTATTATAAAAAGTAAGCAGGTTGCTAAAGCACGATCTTCCTTTAGTAAATCCATGCTGGCCGCCAAAGAGTATTTTTCTGTTGTCAACCCAATTCTGAATCTTATTCCTAACTAACTTCTCTAATACCTTGACCACAACTCCAGACACACAGACTGGTCTATAATTCAAAGCCTTACTCTTATCACCTCCCTTATGAATTGGAACAATTTTACCCTCTTTCCACTCTTTTGGAACTTGACCCAGTGAGAGACTCATGTTGAAAAGATATACAAAAGCTGTTGTTAACTCTCTGGCACATTCCATCAAGACACCTGGTGAAATAGCATCAAGTCCACAGCCTTATTTACATCAAGTCTATTCAATTCCTCATATACCTCCTGTTCACTTACTAACAGTTCCTCCTCTTCCTCCTCCTTTCCCACTGCTTTCAAGTTCTGCATGATGCCACATTCACAAGAATGAAATACCTTTAGAAATTGCTCACTAAATATCTCAACTATGTCCTCTGCAGCGGTTATCATTTTTCCGTTTTCACCAATCAATCCCATCCTACCATAATCATTCTTGCTTCTACTGGCGACATATCGAAAAAACTCCTTAGGATATTTTTTTGGCCGCTTTAGCTAACTGCTGCTCATACTGCATTTTTGTTACCCTTATCAAGCTAGTGACCTTCCTCGCCTGCTCTTTGTACTTCTCATAAAACTGGTTGTTATAAATACTCATTTTGTGTTTCTTCCATAATACCTTCTTCTTCCAGATTGCATACCTTATCTCTTGATTCATACATTTTACACCCACTCTATTTACCCTCTTGACCCTTGGAATACACTCTGATATTGCCTCTCCCAAATAATTCTTGAGTATGACCCAAGCAGCATTGATATCCTTTCCATCCAGTTCCTCTTTCCAATTTATTATCACAAGCTGGTTCCTGAGCTTTTCGTAATTACCAGTCTTATAATTCCACATATACCCCTTTCTAATAGACGTCCTCGAATGACTGGTCACCCTGCACGTGATCACCTCGTGGTAACTCTCACCAACTGGTGGAAGATTTGACACCTCATTTACAATAACATCATCTGATGAGATGATCAAATCCAGTACTCTTGTTCCTCGTGTACCCTCCGTTACGTGCTGCATAAGGTAATTATCTTTCAAAAACTCCAAAAATTCATTTTCTTTACCCCCAGATGCAGTCTCTTGCTTCCAGTCTATATTACCATAATTAAAGTCTCCAATAATGATAACTCGTTTCTTGCTAGCTAGACCAATTTGCCTATACATTTCCTTCTCATTATCCTCCATATTACCAGGTCTATAGCAACACCCAACTAAATATTTCATCCTGTTTAGTTCTACCTCACACCATACCGCCTCAAAACCGTGACCACTATTTGCACCTTGCAATTCCACCTTAGATGGGCACAACTCATCTGCTACCATTAACAGTACTCCTCCTCCCTTTCTTCCCTGTCTATCTTCGCGAAAAATATCATATCGGTTCATCTCTATTCCTGTCAGGATGTCATCGTCATCTAACCACTGAAGCATATCGACGCAAGGCCCAATATGATCATGCTGTCTGAGATATGGGTCAAAGAAAAGATAAGTATGTTTTACTCTTTCTAGGTACCTCACATTCTTTAACTGGAGAGCATGTAACAAATCGGGTGGAGTTTTAATTTTAATTTTAATTTAAATAAGGAAAATAATACTTCATTTATTTTAATATACAGATCACATGATTACACAATAGATGAATTTGTTGAAGGGCTAGCAAGGGTAATGAAAGTATCAAAACTTAAACAGTTTATTACCTAGGAGGTGTAAACACAGACTTGTTTAAAAATGCTAGAGAAACGAACGAATATCTAAACATGTGTGATCTCGGTTTCAGACAATATGTCTTCCAACCAACTAGAGAAGTGGGAGTGAACGTTCGTGTATCGATCATGTCTTCAAAGAAGCACAACGAAGTCAGATTATGCGAGTACCATATAACAAATCATTTCCAAATAATAGTCAAATTTAAACCCATAAAAGAGAAGTCCGAAATCAATCAACGCAACGATATTCCTACAGGTAGGAAGTAGCAAAGCAATTGATTGCACAAATTATTCCTCACCAGCAAATGAACGTTAACGAGCTCTATAGGAAGCTGACTTCCAAGATAACTACAGGAAAAAATGTGCACATCAGAGAGAAAAATAGAAAAAAAAAAAACATGGATAACTAAATATTTAATTAATTTAATAAACAAAAAAGAAATGCTATATAGGAAAGATAAAAAGAATATCAGAAATGCAGAGATTGAAAGAAAATATAGATCATTTAACAAATTTGTGACGAACGAAATCAAAAAGGCAAAGGAAGTATTCTTCCATACTGAATTCACGAAATGCGGCAACGATCTGCGAAAGCAATGGATATGCTTGGATTCCTGGGTAAGCAGAGTAAACAAAAAATATTCCCGGGTTACACTAATCTGAACACTACAATAAACGAAATGAACACATTCTTTATAAATACCGGTGCCTATGTGGCTGAAGATTCTCAAATGAATAGCTCTCAAACCTTGATAGCAGACTGTGAAGGAGGTGTGATCTTCATCTTAAAGAGTGTAAGACGAGTGTAGTTTCGTGGCAACACTTTCATGCAAACACATTTCGTATCATATGACACACATTTGTAATTTCCTCTGGGAGTCTCGTATAAAACGAAATAAGAAAACTTATTCATTTATCTATCTTCCTGTCAGAAATCTCTTAACATTCACTACAACAAACGATAAGCAGACTAAACACCAAGAAGGCTGTAAGATATGATGGAATAACTGTAAAAATGATACAAATTTTTACTAAACACGACCCATGATTTCTCTTTCATATCATAAACAAATTCTCAACTGGTGAATTCATAACAGACTTTTTTTTTTATTATTTTAAGGAACAGCTATAGTCATTTATATTAAAAAAATGCAATTTCAACAAATACACAAACTACAGGTCAACCTCTATTGTACTAATTCTCTCGAAAATCCTTAACTCGCAATGAATATGAAGATATTAATTATTTTTAATCAATAAACTTCTTCAATAAAACCATTACGAATTCCCTGAAAAACGTAACACTGAACATGCTTGCCTAAAATTTTCGAGCTCATAATATAAGAGCATTAACAACAGTCAAAAAACAGCAGCTTTTAATAGATTTACAGAGGACATTTAACTTTATCTATCATGCTATACAAGTAATAAAATAAAAATAAAAAATAAAAACTGCACGCCGTTGGAATTAGAAGGAAGTGTCACCTATAGTTTCAAACTTATTTAGATAACTAATGATAATAGTGGTGGCCCGTACATAAGCACTGCGACACTGCAGCACCCCCCAAGGAAAAAATGAAAAAATTAAATTTTGTTTGTGTTTATAAATAATAACAATGCTTACAACATTATATAAATGCAATACAACATACTAAACGTTACAGCTTATGTTTCGACATTGATTGAATAGTTAATAGTTGGAATTGTTCGACTAACGCTTTAGATTACGAAACAAATATACTACGATCTACGCAGTGTCGGAATTATCACATTCAACCAATTGCAGCCAGACTCGCCGATATTCGTTTGCACTTCTCGTTGCACGTAACTAGTGAATCCGACACTGCTCTTTGGGCAGTATATCGTATGCTTGCGCAAGTTATTTCTGTGAGATACGAAAGGGTGAACTATTTTTTGCAAATTTTATTTTATTTTGTTAAAATAACATATAAATATTTATTTATTATAGATACGAGGCGGAATTATGACGAGTGTCACTGTTGAAAATATGAAAAGAATTATATTTTTTCAATTATGGTTACACGAAACAAATACACTGCGATCTAACGCAGTGCGAGATTGATCTCGCCAATTACAGGTAGACTCGCCGATATTCGTTTACGCTTGACACTGCTCTTTTGGACAATGTATCGTATGCTTGCGCGCGTTATTTCTGTGAGATACGAAACTTTTATTATTGGTGTTTGTTCGTAGTGAGGGTGAAATATTTTTAATAAAGCAATTTTATAACATGTAAATTTATTTATTTAGGAAAAAAATAATTTTTTAAAAATTTTATCACCTATCACCTAACGCCTACTCCCTATACGGGAACAACATAGGCGTTAGGTGATTTTTTTTTTTTTTTAATTTTATTTTGTATATGCAGCACCCCCACTTAAAATTTTCACCGGCCGCCACTGGATGACAAACAGTTCAGATAAACGGCACCTTGAGCGAATACCAGCTCATCAAAACTGAAGTTCCTGAAGGGTCGATTCTAGGACATTTTATTTCTGATCTATATAAACGACTTCTGTACGATGGAATTGAAAAGGAACCTAATCAGCTTTGCTGATTACACGTCAATACTTTTCTCATCAAGCAACATGACAAACTTTAAAGCTTAACATGGAATCTAATTTATTAAGCCTGCATACATGGTTCAATGAAAACAAAATCAAAAGGAGCATTCAGAAAACTAAATTTATCCTATTTAAACTAAAGGATAAAGAAGCAATCCCGCGAGTTGAAGATCATGCCACTTCTTGCGAGCCCAGAAGTGACTGTAGTTGTGAAACCATCCAAAGGGTCAACACCTACTATCTGGGCATATACGTGGATCATAATCTAAAATGAAAAATCCGTATCCAACAGTTACAAACAAACTAAGGTACATATTGTAGATTGCATAACATTAAACGCATAGTATCGCCTAAATGTTTACAGACTATATTATGCACTGATATATTAAAAAATTCGGTATGGAATTTGTAGCTGGGGGAAGCATACTATGCGTTTAATGTTATGCAATCTACAATATGTACCTTAGTTTGTTTGTAACTGTTTGTTAGTGTTAACAACACTAACCTTATCCTCCAGGCAGATATACCTTTAAGCATACTCATCTTCTTACGTCGAAATAAATATTGGATTAGCCTCATTGACTAGCACCATACTATCAGGGAGGATGGTCTACTTTTTAAGGTATACCTCAAACGAAAAAAATTATCCTGCAGAGCTATTTAATTTGTGGTGCACATAATAAACCAAGGGGGTGGGGATCATTCCGTTAGGTTTCTTCATTCTAAAATTGGATTAATACTGGAAGTGACAATAATTTATTCATAGGAACATTTATGTTGAAATATGGATTTAGAGCCACGAGAAAAATAAGAAGAAAAATTTTAACCACACACAATTCAAATCAAGTAATACTATATAATTATTTAAAACAAATCTTGCTTCTGCTCGTTCTGAAATCCCTACAAACTCATGATCGTGATACCTCTTACAAGAGTTTTCAAGGACAATCATCGAAGCAAAAAGTTGATTACATCAGGCAGTACCTAAATGTTTCCTAGAATTCAAAGAACAAATAGGATGAGAGTGAAATGAATGTGCAGCCTTATTAAGCAAGAGATCCATAAGAAGAAGTTGCGGAAAGAATAAATCGATAATGATCGAAGATGTAGAAAGGAATGTGTGAGATGTTTCTAACTAGAAAAACAGCATGTTTGGAAATGTAGTATCTGTCTAGTCGTACTTCGTAGTCGTACTTAGTTGCTGTAATTGCTATAGGAACATTTACAGGAACCTTCATCTGAATGTTGATGGTGAAAAACGCCAATGAGTTCATTTTCGTTTGCCAGTGTTAGAAGTTTGCTTATTAATGAGCTACGATGTTCAACACATTGATGTCTGTCTTTTTCTTGGTCAAGAGTGCAGTTAAAGTCTGCAGCTATTATGATATGTTTTTAGTCAATACTGGAAATATGGTTTTGAATGAAATCCAAGAGCATATCGTGGTGTCTGCAACCACTTTCGGTTTGTAGGGAGATAGATGATGGACGCCTAAGCTAACCCCTGCTGTGTGTTTTTTGTTGGTTGCAGAGTGATGTAGGTCATAAGGCCACTCCGTCCGTTATCTAGATAAATTGGATGAGGAATTGATATTTGTTTCATGCAGAAATATAAGATCTATATGATATTTCTGTACCTAGTGAAGGACTATTCTATTGCGTAAAGCAGAGGCACATCCTCTTGCATTGAGAGAAAAAAGTTAACGATATTATGTTTATGAAAAGATCAATTTTAAGCTGAATGTAATATTGTTTCTGGTATTATGTTTGCAGCACATTAAATAGGTAGTAGATATGCCTACACCTGTTAACCTGTGCCCTTCACTTTTTTACGTTTCAGTTTCGAGTGTAGATCCTGAAGTTGAGATATAAGTTCTGGGAGTTTTGTGGTGTATTCAAAAGCTATTGTTAATTTTTAAGGAGCGCCTCACACATTTTATATGAAGGATGACACCTGCTTCATGGTCAGAGAACTCTCAGTGTGTGGGGAAGTTCCCCCCTCAGTTTCTTTCTCTTCTAAGTCGTCATGTGCGAGTATAGATTCCTCAACGTCTGGGAACACTTTTCCCTCCATGACTGGCTGCAGGCGATGAAAGACCGTTCTGAGTAATTTCTTCTATCGAAAGCTGGGGTGGTAATTCTGGTTGTTGTGCCCGAGGATTGCTTATAATTTGTTCATGCTGGTCATCTCTCTTAGGAGAATCAATGTTTGCATGCTGTTTGTTAAGTGTTGCATGCTGTGAAAATTTGTTGTTAGAGCTTTGGATCTCATTACTTGGCAGGCGTTCAAGAGCGACTTGAACCTTGTCTTGTAGAGTTTGGGATGTTTTTGACTGAAATTCGTGATGTGGAGAGGATTTTGGGTTCATTTTTATCTGTACTTCGATTTTCTTCATGTACGAAGTTGTTCTCTTCCAGCTTGATATTCTGGGCTGGGATATCTGTTGACGAATCGTTGGAACTATAGGGGCAATATTTCCTAATGTGATCCTTCTCATGACAGAAGAAGCACTGTGATGAGAAAGATAAGCAGAAAGTGTAGGTGATTCTATTTAAGTCCGTGTTGATTAACTTTGGCAGGTTGTGTAATTCGTCGTTGTTTGGAAAGTGTATCAATGCCTGTCTTCGAAAGTTTTTGATATGGATGAATTTGGGTTTTTCGTGGCTGCTGACAATGTACGTATTTTTACTGTGATTGAACCATATCTTGATAACATGGATCTGAAAAGTTGATGAGGAATTTCAGAGGAGAACGTTTGATACCGTTACTTATGTTGGGGCCAGTGCTATTGAGGATTATTCGAAGTGATAGACGTCGATGTCAACGTCATTTTGCAATTTTGGTAATCACATGAGATTTTTTTTCTAGTTGAGTGTTTTCTGTGGTGGTGAAAATAATAGTTCCATTTTCTCGGGAAATAACGTTGGCGACAGTGGTAGTTATTTTTGCGTTAATTGGTCTATTGTTGGCTGATGCAGCATTTGTGTGTGAGGTCAGTGTTTTGGGGGGATGGATATTTCCATTAGGTACTATATTAGCATAAGATTTAGAGTTGACTGACCTGTTTTCCATGTCTATAGCTTCTGTGAACGTTATTCTTCCTTTCTGGTATGAAGTGATAAGAGGTCTTTGTTTTGATTATTTGAAAAGAAATATATTGTCTTAGAAAAAAAATCAAATGATATTATGTTATATAAACATACTAATGTAACTTTTATTTTGTAAAAATAAATGTATGTATATATTATGTATTTATTTCATGTATTTATAATTTATAATTATGATAAATTTTATTATAATACATAATAATAATAATATATTTTTCTTATTATTATTATTAAATATAAAAATCAGCTAAATAAGCTAACGCCTTTTTTATTCCTGTATAGGGAGTATGCCAGGCCATTTTAGCCCTATCTAGCTTTTGGAGACTGAGTGGGCAGTTCAATCTCCACTGGTACCCAATCAGAAATAGCTGGCCCAAGGCTATCACTCGTTAAGCGGCATGCAGTGAAGAGAGAGTGAGAGAGAGAGAGAGAGAGAGAGAGAGAGAGAGAGAGAGAGAGAGAGAGAGACGGCTCAAAGTGCCACCATCTTCTGGTGGTGGCACTTTGAGCCGTCCCTAACCCGAACACAATATATTTAATGTCTGAAATAATGCGGGTTCTACGGTCGATTTTCTTGAGTTTCCGAAGAAGAAACCTGTTTGCCCGAGCCAGAGATCGATTAACTCGGGAACCGGTCGAAAAAAGGCTTAATAATATATAATATATAATATATATTATATATTATAATATATATTATGTATATTATATAATATATATAATTCTACTTCTTCTTTCAGTGTCATCTCCTATCGGAGGTTAGCGACCACCTTGGCAAATTTTTGAATGATCCTCAGCCACTCTGAACAGACCCTCAGAGTTCATGCCAGTCCACTGTCTGTCTGCCAACATTTTCTTCATCTTCCTTGTCCTCTTTTTCCATTTATCTTCCCCTATTAATCAATTGAAGTAGCTTATACTTAAGTATCTTATATTATAACTGAAGTATCTTATATTGCAGACCTGGTCGGCCGTGTGGTTAGCGTATCTGCTCTCCAGCCACAAGGCTGCGGGTTCGAATCCCGCCGTGGGCCTGAATGTTTGTGATTGTCATGAAAATGCTAGTGGTGGTACATGGTGCTGGTGTATATGATGATGGTTGTAGCAGTTTGTTGAGATAAAGAGTTGTAGGGCAGGTTTCCTCCCTTGATGAGCATTTGGAATCGCTGGAAGTGTCGTGTAATAATAATATTAATAGTTTTCATTACGAAGTAAATACCATGATATACAGTTTTTCTGCTTTTTATGGTATCTAAAAGTTCACACGATTTCCCCATTTCTTCCAGTACTTCTTGATTGGACGTTTACTGTCCATTGGATTTTTAACATTCGTCTGTATAACCACATCTCAAAGGCTTGAATTTTTTTTTTTAATCGATGTTGTTTTCAAGGTCCAAGTTTCTGCACTGTACAGCGATACAGACCATACATAGCATTTAACCAATGATAATCTAAGCTCTAAATTGCAGTTACACAGTGTTGATTTCATCAGGTGAAAATTTTTTTCTTGCCATTTCAATTCTAACTTTTACTTCCATTTCTGAATTGCATTCTTCATTTAACCAGCATCCGATGTACTTACATTTTGTCATCCCATTTAAAGAAAGTGCTGAATTAAGACTTGGTTTCTTAATTTCTTATGACCATGAATTTAGTTTTGGTGATATTTATTCTTAACTCCCCCCCCCCTTTTTTTTTTCTTTGTTCACTAGTTCAAGATTTTGAAGATCGTGAATATTGTTATCTAGGAGAGTTGTGTCATCAGCATATCGGATGTTCTTGATGACTTCACCATTTACATTAATCCCTTCGTCTCTTCCTGTTAAGATTTTTTTTAAATATGGCTTCTAAGTATATGTTAAAAAGAAGAGGTGACAGCACACATCCTTGACTTACTCCTCGTTTGATGCTAATGCACCCTGTAATAATGTCATCAATTTGAACAGATGTCTTTTGGTTTCAATATAAGTTTTCCATGATCCTGATGTCTTTACCATCTAATCCAATTCTTTTTAATAATTGAATCATTTTAGTATGTTGGAATTTGTCAAATCCTTTCTCGAAGTCGATCGATGAAGGAAATGAATACTTCCTTGTTTTGGTCACTACATTTTTGAAATAAGATTTGAGAATAGAAAAGAGCCTCTCTCGTTCTCAAACCGCTTCTAAAGCCGACTTAGGTGTCACTGATGGTATCTTCACATTTTCTGTATATTCTTTTCTTTTAATATCACTCCCTCCAATTCTGCACAACGTTTACGTCTTTCGTACTGTGTTCAAAGGCAAGGTGAAAGTTTTGAATGAGAACCACCCTCAGTGTTTGAGTCACATCGCGTTGGATGTCTTCAATGTCGTTGAAGCATCCCACTTCCAAGGTACACTTCATCTTTAGGAAGAGAAAAAAATTCGCGTGAGCCAAATCTGGAGAATAGGAGGGATGTTCGATTACGCAGATAGATTTCGAAGCAAAAAACTGCTTCACAGGCAGTGCACAGTGAGTGGGTGCTTTGTCGTGCAACAGAAACCAATTGTTGTGGAATAGTTCTTTCCTGACACGTCGCATGCGGGCGACGTGTTAGGAAACCTGACTTTCTTCTGCCAAGGAGAAGACTTTCCACGCCATTCCATGCTCTGGTGTTTCATTTCGGATAAAACTGAAAACACTAACTTTCATCATCGGTGACCATTCTTTGCATGACATCACGATCTTGATCAACTGCATGGATAAAATTTTGACCACACGCAATCCGGTGCTCTCTCTCTGTTCGTGTGTCAACGTGTGCGGCACAAACCTGGAACAAATATTCATCTTGCGCAAATCTCTTTCTAAGATTAATCTAGCCGTTTCCTTACCGACACCAAGCTGTGCAGCGAGTAGTCTAATGGTTATTCGCTTGTCGTGGGCAACAATTTCTCAATGGAAATTGTTGCCCACGACAAGGTGGTTCATCCTCCAGAGACCCCCCCTCCTCCCTCTTCAAGAGTTAAAAACTAGCGGAACCTCTGCACGGCTCAGACTGTTGATTAGATATCTGTGGAAGACTTTAGGTAGTGAACGATTTGTCGTCCACGATACTACCAAAAAAGAAAAAAAAAATAGTTCAGCCTGTTGGTCTGTAGATCAGGTCTCCAGATTATTTAACCTTATCCCACTGCGATACTAATACTAATATTAACTATTTTTTTAATAAATAAGTTTATAGCCTTTGTCGAATGCAATTTCACATTTTAAACACCAAAAAGAAGGTTTCCCTTTGTATTCACACGATCAGCACGTGAAAAGACGTTTTGCCAAATTTAATAACTTTATGTTCATCCCTTTATCGTGTAACTTGTGTTACTGTGTAAGACACCGAACCTGCTCTTCTTTACCTCTTTTATTCCGTCCACCTCTGTACTATGGAGCAGACTTTCTCATTGTGTCAAATAACTAAAATATGCAGTTCTTCAAAAGAAAAGAGAAAAAAAAATCAATAAACTTCTATCTCCCCATTTGCACTCCACACACGCCATCGATATGCTTATAGGTCTCCGGACAGCTCGTATATGGGATCAAAGCTTCGATAATTGTTTATGTCGCCAAAAGGAGATGTTTCGAAAAGCATGAACTATAAAAAGTGCAAATATTTCACCAACCTATCGAAGTTTAATGTGTGATGCCTCCTTCCCGCAAATAATTACTCTGTGCACCGACTTTAGACTGCGATGAGCTGAAACGATTTTCAATTACTTCAGTGTTATTAAAAATATATTAAAATATATATTATATATTAAAAATATATATATATATTTTTTTTTATTAGAGAGAGCCTGTGTAGCTCAGCGGATGTGGCGTTTGCACACCGCCGCGCTTGGCCGCACGAAGGAAGACTTCGTTTCGAGTCTAGTCGGCGACTAGAGGAAATTTTTCTAAGCCTTTTTTCGACCGGTTCCCGAGTTAGTCGATCTCTGGCACGGGCAAGCAGGTTTTTCCTCCCGGAAACTCGGGTTTTTCGTCCTGTAAACTCAAGAAAATCGACCGTAGAACCCACATTATTTCAGACATTATAAATATATTGTGATAGGGTTAGGGACCACGAGATGGCGGCACATTTGAGCCGTCTCTCTTCACTGCGTACCGCTTAATTAGTGATAGCTTTGGGCCATCTGTCTCTGATTGGGTACCAGTGGAGATTGAACTGCCCACTCAGTCTCCAAAAGTTAGATAGGGCTAAATGGCCCCGCCTACTCCTGTATACGGGAATAAAAAGGCGTTAGCTGATTTTTTTTATGATTTTTTGATATATATATTATTAAAAAGACAATAAAATCCTTAAATAATAACAAGTTTTTTCTTTATTTATAATTATTTATTTAATTTGTCTAGTTAGTATTATACAACTTACAATGTTATCTTTCGTGCTTTTAAATCTGCAAATTGATCTATAATATTATCATAATTTAACATATTAACTATATAATTTAAATTAAAGTTATCTTCAGAATTTATAATTATATTTAGTCGTCGGCAAAGAGGAGAGTGTTTAAGTTTACTGTGGGAGAAAGTTTAATTCCTTGATGTAAATTTTTATTCCATTTTATTATTATTTCATTTAAGTAGATATTAAAAAGAGTTGTTGAGAGAGGACATCCCTGTCGGACCCCTTGGTTTATCTCTCTCGTATATGATAGCTCGTGATTTAATCTTATTTGTATTTGATTATTTTCATATATACTTGTGATAGCCTTTAGGATATTATTTGGTATTTGTCTTTCTTTTAATATGCTAAATAATAAGTTTCTTTTAACTTTGTCAAATGCTTTTCCAAAGTCAATAAATGCAATATGTGTTTCTAAATTGTATTTTCTATTTTATATTGTATTTCTTTTATATAATATATTATTAAAAATTAAAGTTTGCTTTAATAAAAATTGTAGGTGAATTTTTTCCACAAGTCGGTGGCGGCTTATAATTAGTGATAGTCACGGACCAGCAATCTCTGATTGGCTATCGCTGGAGACTGAACTGTCCACTCCGTCTCCAAAATCTCCAAAAGCTAGATATGGTTAAAAGGCCTCGCCTACTCCCTATAAAGGAATAAAAAAGCGTTAGCTTAGCTTATAAGAATTGTTTTCCCAATATTCTCCGGCCTGTTAGCAATGAGGAAAATGTTGATATTTATAATTAATGAGTTAAAATATCATTTATGGAAAGTTAGCCTAGATTTAAAAACAAACAATATGATAGACGTATGCCTTACAACATTGCATTATGAAAATTTGATTGTTCGGTACGAGATTTATATTTAGAAAGAGCATTCTAGGAAATCCCAACTTTTTGGGGAGATGATGCAAATCATCCATGTTGTGCAATGTTCATCATGGGAAGATAATTTCTATCTATTTGAATTAATTGACATCCATTCTCCTTAGCCCAGTCTGCCAATCTATCCAAATCATCCTGCAAAATTTTGACATCATGTGCATTCACTATTGCTCTACCCAACTTTGCATCATCAGCAAACAAATGAACAGTTCCTCTCAGATCCTTTCCTATATCGTTAATGAACAAATTAAATAGTAGTGGTCCAAGAATAGAACCCTGCAGCACACCACTAGTCACAGGTCGTCTTTTGGACTCTACCCCTGAATAAACTACTCTCTGATATCTCTCCATCAACCACCCTCCTATTCATCTCACCAACGCTATATCCATCTCCATATGCTGCAGTTTAGTGATTAGAATTCCATGTAGTATCCCTGTCAAAGGCCTTAGCAAGGTCCATCACTATCATGTATACCCATTTCCCTTACCAAGTTCAGCCGTCACTGTGTTATAAAACGTAAGCAAGTTAGTGAGGCATGATCTACCCTTCACAAAACCATGCTGTCCCCCATACAGTATCCCACTTTCATCTATCCATTGTATATATATATATCTATATATATATATATATATAATTTTAACTATGTGACACCTTCAAGGAGTCCAAAGATTCATTGAAGGAGGGCACCTACTCATAGGCTGACCATATTTCCTTGAGACAAACACGGGACATTTGGATAGCAAAAATGCGACTGTGGTTATGTAATATTCTGTATTCATGAAAAAGTAAGACGATAAAATAAAAGTTTTATTACATAAACATATTGAGTTTACCATTATTATTCACTGACAGAACCAATACATAAATTTAGGTAGATGTAAAAGGGGACTGTATTTCACCACGATCGTACCATGAATATTTCTCCAATGAAGTGCTCTTACGCAGCAAGTTTCGGTCTTTCAACACTTTATCATAAAACTTTTCACACTACATGACACAATTTTGTCTTACAACTAACACAGCCCTCATTGTCTCACTCATCAACGCCTTAATATAGATTTCTCCTTTGACCACATACTGTTCATAACAGAAAAATATTCTCTCAACAGGTGCTGTACTTCCTGGAAGACAAAGAATAAACTCTACAATATTACAAAAATCTTGAAAGTCTATGCGTTTTTCGCTCATTTCAGAAAAAATCTCTAATTTTGTTCCATCACTACACAGCTTGTCCAGTTAAATAAACTTGAATTCTTTTTGGATATCGTCATTAAAAACTGCAGTTTCGCCTCTTTGACATTGCAAGGATAGACTTAAAGCTTTAAAAAATAATACTTAAAATTTTTAAAATATGAAATTTAAACCACTGGCATTGAATAACAAAGCCACCAGTTAGCATACAGGCAAAACAAAAACTAACGCTACAGCAGAACAGACGCCGCATCTGAGATACGCAAGTGTTGCCAACGTATTTTTTTTTTTATTTTCTTTGATAAATCACTGCAGATATCGATATTTAGTATCGAACAATGCGATTCCATGGTTATACAAATTACTGGTATCCATGATATTCATATAAGATTATAGGTTATGAATAATAATTTATGATTGACTAATATTAAAGTATATTTATAGTTTTTATTACAAACGGGACAAAATTGACACTTTTTAAAACGATGGGACGGCTGCGAAATAGGAAACAAAAAAAAAAAGAAAAGAAACGGTGCTGTCCCGTTCAAAACTGTACGTACGGTCAGCATACCTACTCTACAACTCTCCATCTCCACCGCTCAACCCACTAACTACAGCGAACCACATCATCTACACCAACGCCATCTACTGCCCACCACCACTAGTAGTTTCACAGACACGGTCGACCAAGATAATTTCTCGCCCCGGGAAATTATCTTGGTTCTTTTTTTTATATAGTTATTTTTTTTATATACTTAAGTACTTTCTAGTTGTAACTATAAGTATTTTTTCAAATTATTAATAATTTCATAACTTCATTATTTCAGCTTATTATTTTTATTCACTCAGATGCTGTTGGCACACTCTCCCTCGATGAGTCTTTGGACTCCCTGGAGGTGTCAAATAATAATAATATACTACATAAAAAAAATAAAAAATAAAAATGATTACAAACAAAAAATATTGATTTTTACACTGTAATTTTAATTTAATCAATTATAATTTAGATATTTTTTTATTGATTTTAAATCTGCGAAAGCTTTTATTATTTCACTAATGTCTATTTTCTGAGCAACAGCATTTTCAATAGATAACAAGGCTAAAGAATTTAATTTCCCACTCTCTATTGTCGATCGCAAATATGTTTTGATAAGTTTTAATTTGCTAAAACTTCTTTCAGCTGTTGCTACCGTTATAGGAATTGTCAGCAAAATTCTCAATGTGACCCACGTATTTGGAACTATATTCCGTAAATTGCTTGCTTTTAAAAATTGTAAAGTTTCTGACGTCGACTTGATGTTTTCCGGAAGTAAACTGTTCAGAAATATAATTTCTTCAAAGAGTTCGTTCTCGTCAGTCACTACAATTTTCATCATTAAGAATTGAATGCAACATACAATGCTTTCTTAATTCGTTTAAATCGTTATTTTAGTTAAATTAAATAGAAAACCCCAATTTTGTTCATAAGTTTTTATTTGCTCAAGTCTTTCTTCAAGAGATGTTAATATTGTGTCTAAAATGATACTGAATATCTTTGTTTTCTCATCAACAGCAACGATGGTGTCTTCAGTTTAGTAATTAAATAATTTCTTTTTACGAGCTATTCTTTTTTCTGCAAATATTGGCTTCGTTCCTAAAAGTTCACCTTCAGTCAAGGCATTTTTCAAATCCTTGTGTACGGTATTGACTACTGTACTCTTTACATGATTTTAATAAATTTATAACAGTTTTTGAATCCATATTTTTTTATTGCATAGATTTGCTTACTATGTTTATCCGATGAAGCATGTCATATCATGTCACTAACATAACTAAAAAAGAATAGTCTCAAAGTTTTTCTATTAGTTATTATAATTACGGCTATTATAGCCTGGTTTTGTTTAGGTATAGTTTCTGGAAAATTCCCATGCTACTCCTCTTAAACACTATTATTATAATTACGGCTATTATAGCCTGTTTTTGTTTAGGAGTGTCCCTTATTTTAAATACAATGGCTATTATTACTCAAAAAAGGGGGTATATATATTTTAGGACATTATGGGTGAGTATAGAAGGCAATTATAGTAGAATAAAAGAGGTGGAAAAATTTTGTACATACCTTGTTTGAATACTAGGATGTTTTCCAATTTCATGATCCTGCTGAAGGTGTTCTACTAGTGTTAAAGATTCAGATTTGGTGGCTACATCGGTTGAATTTTCACTAAGTATTATCAGTGCATCATGAATATCGACAAATCTGGTACCTAACTGACTTTATGCAATCAATGTAACTCTTCCAACGAGAGTCACATACTGCTTTAATTGTGAAATTTGGTACATTGTCAGATAAAATTTTCCATCTAGCTACTGAAGCCGAAAATAATGTATAAAGGAGTTGAATAACACCAAAAAAATTAAACCGATTGTGGGCAAGACATTGCTGCATCTCCTATAACTAAATTTAAAGAATGGAAACCAAAAGGTTTGTAAAATGTTCGTGGATTTTCTTGCCGTAAGCGAGCTTGAACACCTTTATTTTTTCCTCACATATTGGACCCATTGTAATAGCCCTGTCCTCTAATGTCACTAATATTCAATACATTTTTCCAATGCTCTTGTTCTTTAACAATGACTGCTTGCATTTCTTCATCTATTGTTTTAAAATTTTGAAATCTCGCACTTGTTTCAACCCACTTGGAATAATTTTTTCATGTTCAGATGAATTTTCGTGACTCTTTAAATAATCATTTATATGTTTCCGCTTAGAATGATCGACTGATCCTAAGGCTGAAGTCACTTTATGGGAATAAAATTGTTTGCAGCAAATACAAAATATTTTATTGGCACTCAATGAATAAATAAGCCACTTTCGTAAATATTTTTCACCGTTTGTAGTTATTTTATAATACATTGATATTGAAAAACATCGATTTTCTGAATCTCTAGAATAAAACGAAATCAGTGTTGTCACCTCTGGTACATTCTAATAAATTCGAAGATAAAATATGATCGCGAAATGCAGAATGTAACGGGAAAGGCCATGTAGCAGAATCATTATACCGAAAAGTACTTTCAGAAACAAGAATAATATTCTGCGAGTTTTCTTCGATATTTGTCCTTTTTGAATTTGAAATTTTTACGAATTACTATTTTCATTTGTATGATCTTTTTCATTTATATTTATATCACCAGAGCTTAATTTTCTAGAATTTTCATTGTGTGGTGTATCTTCTTCTTCTATTGAAAAGTTAATTGAAGTAGAACCAGATGAATTTGTTGGTCTTAGAAAGTTAGATAAATATTTTGTACTTTTAGAAACATATTTTTCTCTTTCTGATTTCCATTTACGGTTTTCTGCTCCAGATAATTTTTTATAAGATATTTTGAAGGGTCAAAAATCCCAAATTTCTACAATAAAAAAATTGAATTAATAATAACATAATAAAAAGGATTAAATAATAAAATGTAAAACTTACCACCAATATTAATATAAATTTCAGCAATAAATATAAAACAGAAAGCAAATACGTATAAATTTCACAATATATATATCACATCAAAATAGAAAGAAGTTCTAGTATGACTAATCAACGCCCTGACAATTAGAAAAGTGGTCATTTAATGCATTAAATGCAAAATGAGCAGTTTTACTTTTATATACACATGAATCATTATACATATTATACATAATAAAAAGTTTGTGTTCAGCTGATGTCTTTGAATTTAACCACAATACTTCGGTAATGTCTTTGTTCATGCTAATATTCGGATTTAACACAGATACTTCGATAACGTTCGTGTCACATCTTATTCGACTTTGTATTTTGGCGTTACAAAATGCATTCAACAGTCAATATTAAATAATGTAACATTATAGTGTATAATATGAAGGTTAAGTTATGTTTATTTAAATGATGTATATGCATGATCGATGGAAATTTTTGGATTTCAGGGCTATCGTAGGATAAAAATTATTTTGCTACCAGAAATGTTTCGCATAATGTTAAAAAAAATTCTACGAATTTTTGTGTTACGTATTACTTTACATGGATAACAGATAAGAACCATTGGCCTTTGACAAAAAAGAAGATAATTAGTTTAGTTAGATAACTGTAATGGAGTTTGTATTTAATTGTTTTTATTTATATTTGTTCATGTTTATTACAAGCAGAGAATAGTTAAATTGTTAATAGTTTTTATTTCTTTTCTTTTTCCTTATTTATAATTTTGTGGAATAATGTACAGTGTTTGATTTTTACATTTTATTCTATTTTTGCTTTTTTATTGCAAATACATTCGCAACAGGTTATACTGGTACATATCGTCGTCGTCGTCCGGTAGCATCCTCTGCTAGCAAGAGGGTTGCTGCAGATGAGCAGCTCTTCTCCATTTCTCTCTCTGTCGCTTCCATCATTCTTAAACCAGTCCATTCCACGATGTCATTAAACCACTCTCTAGTTGGTCTTCCACGTCTTCTCTTCCCCTCAACTTTCCCTTGTAATATAGTTCTTGTCAGGTGTCCCGAAGAACCTCTCAGAAGATGTCCTGCAAATCTGGTCTTTCTTTGCATAATATTCTTTAGCAGTATTCTTTCCATCCCAACTCGTCTTCTTAAAACTTCTTGATTTGATATTCTTTCTGTATAGCTAATCTTTTCCATCTTTCTATAACACCACATTTCCAATGCATTAATTCTTTCCATATCTCTCTTTCTGAGTGTCCATGACTCACTTCCATAACTTTCAATACTACAAACTGTTGCTTTAACTATTCCAATTCTAACGCCTATTTTAGTGTTCTTGTTTATTAAAATTCTCTTCATTTCCATAAATGTCGATTTAGCTTTGCCTATTCTATTTCTAATGTCCAACTCTGAAGTTCATTTCTCCGAGATCCAGCTACCTAAATATTGAAATCTTTCCACTTCTTCTAAAATCTTTCCTCCATATCTTATTTTTACATTATCTCCTATTTTTCTATCCATTATCATTATCATGGTCTTTTTTGTGTTAATTCTTAGTCCATACTCTTTACAAGAGTTTTCAATTCTTTGAATAATTTGTTGTAACCCATTTGCACTTTCTGCCATCACCACTACATCATCCGCATATCTTAAGTTATTAATGATTCTTCCGTTTATTTTTATCCCTTCTTCTACATCCTCAAGTGCCTCTTTAAACATTTGTTCACTATAAAAATTAAACAATAATGGTGATAACTTGCATCCTTGTCTGACTCCTCTCTTCACCAAGAATTCTCCTGTTTCCTCTCCAATTACACATACTGACGCTATTTGTGAATATATAATCTCTTTAAAATTTCCAAGTCATAAGAGTCAATCTCAGTATTTTCTAGAATGTCAAAAAGCCTTTCACTGTATCAAATGCCTTTTCAAAATCTAGAAATCTCCAAAACAACTTTCCACCATGGTTTAGTGTTTTCTCCCCAATAACTCTTAGACAAGTTATGGTCTCTCTAGTTCCTCTGTTGGTTCTGAATCCAAACTGTTCCTCATTCATATCTTTTTCTACTTTATTCCTAATTCTCTCTAAAATTATTTGCACCAGAATCTTTGCTGTGTGAGTTATAAGACTTATCGTTCTAAAATTGTTACAGTCTAAAACTCCCGTCTTTTTTGGAATGGGGATAAAAATTGATCTTCTAAACTCCTCTGGTAATTCTTGTCCTTTATAAATTCCGTTAATAATTTGCCATAACACTTCCATACCTTTTTCACCTACATTCCTTATAAGTTCTATCTGTATACCATCTATTCCAGGTGATTTTCCTTCTTTCATCTTTTGAATTGCTAGATTCAATTCCTCCCTCATGATGCACAGTCTCTGCCCACTATGTTCTTTCCTTTGATTTTCTCCTCTTTCCTTGTCTTCATAAAGTTTACTTACATATTCTTCCCATCTCTGTAATATCTTCTCTTTTTCTATCGGAATTTCACCTCTTTCATTCTTGATTGCTCCAGTCCTTAGCATCTTTCTCCTTCCTGTCATCATATTAATGTTTTTATAAACACCTTTTATGTCCTTTCTTTCTTTCTGCCTTGCTGTTGTATCTTTACTTATTTCATCTAACCACTCTTCCTTTTTCCTTCTTATCTCTCTTTGTATCTCCCTACTCAAGTCTTTATACTGTTTTTTGTCTCCTCTGGTTTACTATTAACTAACTTTCTTCATTGTGTTATTTTCCTCAAAATATTTTCCGTCATCCATGGTTTCTTTCTTTTCTCTCTTTCCTGGTACATATATGAAGATAAAAAGTATATAGAGAGCATTCTTAAATATGTGACTGTTTCACACTCGCTAAACAGACATTTCTATCAGTAGAAGATAATGAATTATTTTATGTTCTTTCAATATTTGCATCTTCTCGGAGCGAAAGAAAGTATAGCAATGCTTCCATTGCCATGTAATTATTTTTGGAAGGAGCGCAGGCTCTAAGGCCCTAGTGTCGGCGCCCCATACGTTTGGCACCCCTGGAGGGTGCTCGGTCAGCTTCTCCCTTAATCCAGCACTGTTCACAGACAATCTCAAACATCCATGCCAACGGCGGGATTCCAACCCACAACCTTTTGGCTGGAGAGAGGCTCCAAGGGATAAGATCTTATAGCTTCGTGAAAAAAAAAATGTAAATATAAATATATAGGTATTATTTTTGGAAAATTTTCAATGTTACTTCTTTAAATAAATATTAAATTTTATGGCTATTTTCCCTATTTTTGTTTAGGAGTATCGCTTTTATGACAATGGCTTTTTACTTAATTTTTAGGACATTACTGATGTTTTAAAGATAGATACGTAAAGAATATAAGGAATAATTTTGGACATACCTTTGTAGGAGCTTCCTGGTTGTCTTCTTATTGAGTGGCATCTGGCGCATGGCGATATTACTGAAGTATGACTGAAAGGAAGAGGGGGGGTGGAAATGTGGAAATAGGGAAATAGGGAAGAATTACCCTATCTCCACTCCCCCCCCTTAATTTCAGTCATACTTCAGTAATATTGCCATACCCCGAATGCCGCTCAAGAAGAAGACAACCAGGAACATCCTCCAAAGGTTCCAAAATTATTCCTTATATTCTTCATGTATCTGTCTTTATAACATCAGCAATGCCCTAAAAATTGAGTAAAAAGCCAATGATATCATAAAAGGGGTACTCCTAAACAAAAATAGGCAAAATAGCCATAAGAATTCAATGATTTTGTTCATGTAGGTTTGTTGTTCAGGATTCTATTGTTTACAAGGCTGCTGTAATTGTTGGACAGGTGAAAAGATGAGTGGGTGTCAGTTCAGTATTAGAGCAGTTATTGCAGTTTCTATATGTTCTAACACCATCTGTATTGATCGTCTTTCCTCTAAGATGTCCTGTTCGGAGTCTTGCTATGGTGGTGGAGATCTTTCTATCAACATTCATTTCGGGAATTTGGTGTTGCATTCCCGATTTTGATGGAATTAGTTTAGATTTTTCAAGTGCGTTAGCATCAGCAAGAGTTATCATATTAAATTCTTGTTTGAGTTTTCTGGCTTCTTTTGCTAATTTATCAACTGTTTCATTGTAATCAATGTCTACATAATCCATTGAAATGCAACCTTTTCCCAAACACTTTAGCTGGTGTAAGAGTTTATGGGTATTTTGGGTGAGCTTGGTATTGCCATTTTTGAATCTCTCCATATCTTATTTTGCGTCACTGCAAATTACAATTCCCTCTCATTGTTGAGATTATTAAATAAGCTTCGAGTGCTTTATTTATTTACTGCATAGAGTTCACTGGTAAAACTGGAAGCAATTCTCCCAAATTCAACTTTTATTGAATTTTATTCGGCTTTCTGGAGTAGGAGAGCACCAGCACCCCTATTAATCATATTGGTGTCTGACGATCCATCGGTATAGCAAATAACTTGTTTGGAGGAGAGTTAATAGTATTTAGACCTTTTTCTTTGAGCATTTCTTTTGATTATTTTTTTGTACAGGGTTCGGTAAGGTTTAGATTTATGGAGGAATTTGAAGGTAAGGGTCTGAAAAATAGAGGTTCTTTGCTTGTGTGGACATTTAGATAATCAAGGCCTATTTCCTTCCTGATAGTGTCATCATATTTCAAAGTTGATGATCTGTGAAGTCTACATTTTTGATTCCAATGTTCATAAGTTTTTAGGGAGATATGATCACTTTGGTAGCTTCTGATGTTATTAATGAATTTTATGGTGGCAAATTTCGTCTGTCCTCCAGAAAGTCAAGCTCATATTCCTGTTGGGCTCTGATGTTAGTGGATGAGACTGCGCCAATGATAATCTTGGATACTTTTGCTTTCAAGATATCATTTTTCCTTTACCGATGAGGCAGAAGATGACCAGATATGTGGTGCATATTCCATTATTGGTCTTATTAGTGTAGTGTAAGTAGCTCTGATAATTTTTGGCATTGCATCTTAATTTGTTCTGCAAAGCCTTTTTAATATACAGTAGGCTCCCCCCCCTCCACCATATCCGCGTGGTTTGGCTTCATCGTCTTCCGTGGATACCTAAAACCGCAGAGAGCAGCGAACCATTAGTGAGACCCAGATTTTTCCGCATGTATAGCAAAATTGAAGCAGGAAATTATTAGTAAATTGACTTGGTCTCATGCACTAGGATTGTTGGGTTATTTAGTGAATATATTATACAGTTAATATATAATGTATACACTAAATTGTATAATTAATAAATAATAATAAAAAGAATTTTTTTTAATTAAATGAGCTAATTTCTAGACTACCACTTCACTAGTACTATCCACGGATGCTGTCTACCGCATTTGGGCACATATTCCATTGCTCCTCGATAATAATATCACATATTTATTTCAAATTATCATGAAACAATTTTTTTCGTCTTTAGAATCTACGAGGAGCAATGGAATGTGTGCTCAAATTCGGTAGAAGCACCCCTGAGTAGTACGGGTGAAGTGGCAAACCAAAACAAATGCCTCATTCAATAAAACTTCGTCTTTAGACAAATAAAACTTAACCCACATAATAATTATGTAGTACGAAATGAGAAAATATGCTAATAAAAATGTAATTGTTAATAAAATCTTAACATTTTTATTTTTAATAGGAGGAATCAACTGAGATCAGAACACCTCGTTGTGTTCAACTACATATTTATTCATCTTCCGAATCTTTGGCAGTTGGCTGCTTGCTTGCCTACTGAGCGAATGATGTGGACGGCTGAGGATCATCATAGTAGAAGCTTTGTCGACTTTTTTTTTTTAATTGTTATTGGAAGCTGCCGTTTTTGTCTTTTCAATTCAGTAAACAGGTTCTGCAAAAGTTCCAAAGCTTCTGTTATTGTGCGAGTAATTTTTATGCTGCGCTCCATCATTGAATCATAATCCATTATCTGCTCCTTTAATGTTTGAGCCGTTTGAAATATCGTGGCAAATTTTTCAAGTGTCTACGCTGGTGGTTCTTGTTCACTTTCATACTCATCGTCATCTTCTTATTTTATTTGTAGACGATTTGGCAAGATCTTTCAACTCCACTTAGTGAGCACCTCACGATGTCCATCTCTGTAATCATTCAATTCTTCTTCTGTCATATCGTCAACCAGTTAATTATCGTTGTTAACTGTGAGTTAATATCAGGGGCATCTTGGGAATTATGAACGGCATCACTCCACAAATTTTTCCAGCATGCAGTTACCGTTTCTGGTTTCAATTCGTCCATTGCTCCCTCGATGAATACAATTGCATCTGCAATTGTGAATGATTTCCAGCAATCCATGACTCCAACATCAGCAGAATTCTCAACCATTGCACGAATCATATCGAAAACCTTCCAAGCATATGAGACTTTGTTTGTAGCATCTAATGATCGAGTGTCTGATCATTAGATGCTACAGCATTGAGGTCATATTAGGTGGGAAGAAAACCACTTGAACATTTTCATCTTCGATGACTAGTGATTCAGGGTGCCCTGGAGCGTTGTCTATTATCAATAAAACTTTAAATGGTTATCCTTCTCTCTTCAAGTATTTTTTCACCTCCGGAATAAAACATCGATGGAACCATTCCGTAAATAACACGGCCGTGACCCACGCTTTCGGATTTGATTGCCCCAAAACAGGCAGACAACTTCTGTTTTTGTTTTTAAGGGCACGTGGATTCTGTGCTCGGTAGACAATTCCAGGTTTAATTATATGACTAGCTGCGTTGCCACAAAGTACCAGCGTGTATCTTTCCTTAAATGCTCTACAGCTTGGTGCTTGCTTCACAGTTTTATGGATGTAGGTCAGTTGGAGCATTTTCTTTCAAACGAGGCCGGTTTCATCACAATTAGAAACTTGTTTAGGATGATAATCTCTCTCTGCAATAATTTTTTAAAAAGTCTGCTGGGGAACAATGCAGCAGCTTTCTCATCAGCCGATACAGATTCTCACGTAATTTTTATGTTTTTTAGAACCACGCTACCGTCCAAGACGTCTATAGACGTCACGTTATCATAGATGCGAAGTGCATATTCAAATTGTAAGTATCTGATCCATAATGGCCGGTAAGGTGATCAAACATAGTTTTGAATCTATGCAACTAGCCCTTGCTTGCTGTAAATGACTTTTCGTCCTCGTCTGTTTCGTCTTGCAGCCGCATGTCTTCATATAGGATCAAAGCTTTTTGTCGTAACGTGTTACCCTCGATAGGAATCCTCTTTCTTGTCATGTTCCACCCACAAATTCAAAGCTTTCTCTACCTTGAGTAACGCCTTATCACGCACTGTGCCCATAACTTTTGCAGATTTGGGCGCAATGGAAAGACTGGCAAGAATTTTTTCTTTGCTCTTCAACACTTCACGTATCGAAGATTCGTTTTTATTATAGATCTTGGCAACGGTTGCAACTGACTTTTTTCCTACTTCAATCATATTGATAATCTTTGATTTTTCACTAATACTGAGCACTTCACGTCTTCTCTTCGGTTTTTAAAGCCATTTTTAAAAATTTCACGATTTATTTGCTTGAATTTAAACGCAATTTTTAATTGCAATGACAAATAATTGACTACTTTCTTCGACAATTCGAGTAAAACTAAACATAAACAAACACGCACGTTTAAGTCCACGCGCCTTGCAAAACAATCGTGTTTCGACAAGTTTTCAGCCTGCGCATATGCATGTTTCAACTGGCTCGGTGCTCGACCTTTTCGCGCGCTTTTTTCGAACCGCGGATACAGGAGGCCTACTGTATTTAGTTTTTTGAGCCTTGTTGGATTTGTCAAAGGTGTGTTGAGCAAAACGTAATTCCTCATCAAGCGTAATACCAAGGTATTTTGGATTTGCGACTTTTTCAATTAGCCTGATGTATCATGACTTTAGATTGTAGGAATGTATATTTTTCCTGTACTAAAAGTACTTAGTTTTGTTTTATCTGAGTTGATTTCGAGTTTAAGTTCATCTGGCCATTTTTCTAATCCTCTCAGGGATTTGTTTAAAATCCCTTCCGAATCTTTAATTTTGTCACTAGTGTGCCAAATGGCTATTTCGTCTGCATAGCAAGCTACTTTGTGACTTCTGTAAGGTAAGGATGAATGTTATTGACGTATAAAAGGAATAGTAAGGGGCTGTGTACTGAGCCCTGGGGAACACCAGCCCAGGTTCTTCGCTCTCTGGATATTGCTGCATTGATTCTAACCTTGATCTTTCTTCCTCTCATGAAGTCAGCGATTCCGCTTAAAGCTTTACGTCTAATTCCGATATCATGTATTATTTGTATTAATTTTTGGATCAAAACACGATCGAATGCAGCGGTCATGTCAAGAAATACGGCAGTTGTCCTTTTTGTTGGTTTTTACTGAAATGAGTCTATTATTGTTTGGCAGAAGTAGAATAATTAATCTATCGTCGAATGATGGGTTCTATAGGTAGATTGGGGGAAGTTAATTTTCTTATTTTTTTATGAGCCAGTGCATGAGTCTAGAGTGTATGATTCTTTCAGTGATTTATGATTTTACAGAGTATACTAGAATTCAATAGGTCTATAGCTTTGACATTCTGCGGTTTTTAGAATTTAGAATGGGTACAATAATTGATTTTTTTTTCTATTCTTTTAGTAGTTTTCCTGTTCACTAAGAAGTATTGAATATGTCTAGAAATTGTTCTTTGGCGTTTTTGCCAAGGTGTTTGACTATATAACCAAAGATAAGATCATTACCAGGGGATTTATCAGGTGTAGTTTTCTCTATTGATGAATATAGTTCATTTAGCATAAGTTCTTCAGAGAAGATATCATTAAATTGGTATGTTCTTGCTTGTTTTAGTATCTTACTTGTGACTTTCTTGTGGGTTTCGTCTTCTCCCTTGTATTGAAGTTTGAAGTTGTTTGAATAATTTTCAACCAGTGTGTTTGCCATTTCTTAATCTGCTATAGCTTTTTTTCTCAACATTTATAATGAAGTTAGTTTTCTGTTGGTTCTCTTGTTTAGTGTTATTGTCTAGGATTCTAATAATGTTTCAGTGTTGGTTATCTTTTCTTGGATGCAGGTTACTGAAAATTATGACCATTTCTCTTGCTTGCACTTCCAAATTTCTTGCTATATTTTGCTTGTTAAAATCAGCTCAAAAATAAGCTAATACCTTTTTGATCCCGTATATAAGGAGTAGGCTAGGCCGTTTAGCCCAATCTAACTTTTGGAGGCTGAGCGGGCAGTTCAATCTACACTGTTAGCCAATCAGAGATAGCTGGCCCAGGACTATCACTAATTAATCGGTACACAGTGAAGAAGGCGGCTAGCAAGTGCTGCCATCTCATGGTGCCTAACCCATATTTTTAATGTCTGAAAATAGTGTTGGTTCGACGGCCGATTTTCTTGAGTTTACAAGACGAAAAACCAGAGTTTCCCGGGAGAAAAAAACCCGCTAGCCCGTTCCAGAGATCGACTAACTCTGGAACCGATCGAGAAAAGGCTTAGAAAAAGTTCCTCTAGTTGGTGACTAGATTCGAACGCCTTTCACCGTGCGGTCAAGCGCCGTAGAGTGCAAATGCCACCTCTACTGAGCTACACAGGCTTGCTTGTTATATTTATTAATTCTATTAATTTCGTTCAATTCATCAGTTTTATTAATTCTAAATTGTTCATTGATATTATCTCTTTCTATGATTATTGAATCGATATTATGATCTTTCAGTATGGCATCCAAGAATTTTTTCATTTGCCTCTTGGGATTGTTGCTTTGGCAGCTTTATTGATGTGTGAAGTGCGGATTTTGTAATGTTCTATCAAGGTTTCCAGAGACAGTTTCATCTTGACAAAGGTCCTCCAAGATGTAGGAAAACCTTGTCCAGTCGGCTTTTCCTAAAATTTCATGTCCTCCTGATTTTCCGTTCTTGATCGATCTTGAAGTTTAATGTCGTTATTACGGGTCTGTAGTCACTGATGGCGTTTCCCAAAATTTTCCTTCATGCTCTGGATGCAATGCTATAATTAATAGTTGTGATGTCGATAGCTGATTCGGTTCCCTAGTTTTAGAGAGATAAGTACTCTGTTCGTTGTTAATTGTTGTGAGCTCAATTATAGACCCTTATGGTCTAAGTCGCGGTAGCCCTATGTTGGACTTTTTGCATTTAGGTTACTCACTAAGTATGACGGTTGTATCAGTTGGAGCTTCACTTAGCTTTGTGAAGCTTTCAATTACAAACCTTTGGTAAAGGTTTGTAATTGAAATAAAATGGTTTAGTAGGGTAGGTGTATTTCAACAGCTTGAGCTTCCATTGAACTGCTGTTATTTGAAAATTGATTTAGAGTCATTTCTTTGAATTTGATTTTTTGAGTCTTCACAAGGATAGCAAGTCCTCTGCCAGTTCTTCCCTCTCTATCTTTCCTAAGAATTGTGTATCCTTTGATGCTGAATTTCAGATTTTTGTTTAGTTTTGTTTCTTGTAGGCAAGCAATATGGATATTGTTTTCGTTAAGTATGTATTTAAATTCATCCATCTTTCTATATATATTTATATATATTTGCACCGCTTTGTAAAAAAATTGGTAAACGTACACAGTTTACCAATTTTATACTGTCGGCTGGGGACATTTCTTGAGTTACTAAAGGACTGTCGATGCGCAATAATAGCCTCTTGCAGTCAAGTCCCCTCCTTCCAACGGTACAGTATAGTCAGTTTCCATAAACGGGGCTCTGGTGAAACTGGCCAGCATTGTCACCGCAAAAGCATATCTTCTCTAGAGGCTAGACCTCTAGGTGGTAGATGTCTTTCTTCAACCGATGAAATACCACAACCTTGCTTATTAAAGACTGAAATGGCTGCAGCCATGTTTGGTGGCTAGAGCAAAGGTTAGTGTGGTCTCTGTCCTCCCCCTCCCTTCCCACATGCAATGAGAATAATACCCTCAATGACATATCCATCTCACTGTAGGGTGCCGAACCTTCCACCATTCTAGGGTATAGCTGCAAAACGGTTCCGCTGGCCAGCCGCTGGTTAGTACACGGGACCGAAACAGTAACGAATCTGGAGTCTTCCCGATCAGCTGACATCAAATCCTGAAACCAGATATTTTGCCAGTTAGTGACTGGAGGGAGACCAAATACTGTTGCTGAAGGGAAGAACCGTCCAGGCCGCGTATGAACAGGAGACCAAGTCCCCCCCCCCCTCTGTGTGTACGACATGTTTGCAAATCTGTCACCTCTAACCACATGCCTCACTTCATTGTTATCTCTTCCTCACCAAACACAATGAACCACAACCAAAAGAAATGCGATTTTACTTTGCATGTCAAAAATTCTTTCACAAAAAATAATTTAAAAATCTCATAAAAAACAAAAAACATCCAACAAAAATCATAAAAAGTAACAGAAATTCAATCAAACAACCCATCAACACTAATGTTTATCAAAACAAGTTTCCACATCCACTTCACCAACATCCGCGGCCTAAACAGAAATATAAGCGACGTGTCCCACCACCTACAGTCATCTAAATCAGAACTTTTCAGAACACCAACTGGGAACCTCAACAGTCATTGTCAATATCAATAATGAACGCTGTGGATTCATTAAACTCTTATGGAATTTACAGTTTCAGAATTATCATGAAGTTTAAATGACTTTGGGTGGTAGATTACCAGAAAGCTGACAACTTTCAGCATCCACACAAGATTGTATTTGGGGGAGGAAGGGAGGACCTGTTAACATGTTTGTCCCCCATAGAAAAGATTCGTGTTTCGTTTCTTTTTCCCTCCCTTAAACTTCAAATATGCAGCATGAACGATACCTTTCAAGAACCTGCCAGAGAAATTGTAGAGATTCAATACTTCCCCCTCCATTTTTGAGCGTACAGTAATCAAGTAGTTTGCAGGCTGGCTGCCAAATAGTGTTCAGAACCAAACCACATGGTACGGTGCATTAGCAAGATTTTCAGAGCAGCTGGCGCACAATTTCACTGCAATCTACACAACTAGCTCGTGCCTACACGAAGACTCTGCAATTATTTTCCTATACGTCGTTTTGACTTTTTGTAGTATTTTTGGTGTGTATTGAGAGGGGCGGCAAACTCAGGGATCACCCCGGGCGGCAAAAGCTCTAGCTACACTATTGCGCTAATCTCCGTATTTCATCCAAAATTCATCTCCAGTAGAACTCCTTTCATGCAACCATTCATATTCTCCTGATGGTTGCAGTAATAATGTACACATTATTATTGCTATAACCAATTCAAGTGGGATGATGCACAATATGTTTTACTCATCCTTACCATGGTCAGACTACTGATTTCGTTCTCCAAATGCTTCTACTTCTTGTGATAATGTTAGAAATTAACCCTCTTGGAAAGAAGGCCAACAGAGATAAGTCGCCACCGTTTCCAGCGGCAGCCTTGCGTTCTAGTCACTCGAAAAAACTGTTGGGGCTCAACTTTTTTCTCTGGGCTTCCACCTTTCTTTCTTTCTTTCTCTCTCTCTCTCTCTCTCTCACTCACACACACACACACACACACACACACACACACACACACACACACACACACACACACACACACACACACACACACACACACACACACACACACACACACACACACACACACACACACACACACACACACACACACACACACACACACACACACAAAATGGTCATATCACATCACCTAAAGATAAAAATGACATCATTCTTCTCATTCAACTTCTGAATAAATGATTAACAAATTACAAGACATCTCGTCCTTTCCTGGAGCATGCCTCCTGTGGTATTTTGTGAGAAAGACATCGAACAAATATTGCAGAATCCGGATATGAAAAACGCTTATAGTCCTGATAGTTCCACCAACTGTGCTCAGATGTGTACTTCTGAACTAACGTCTGTTCTTTATCATATACAATACTATATTACAATATATATTACAATACTATATTAAACTCAGCTGGCATATAGCATACAAGCGATCCCATATACAGAGAATTCTAACAAAATATCCTATGTCTACGATCAAATAAAAAAAAAAAAAAAATCGGCTAACGCCTACGTCGTTCCCATATAGGGAGTAGGCGAGACCGTTTACCCTATCTAACTTTTGGAGACTGAGTGGGCAGTTCAATCTCCACTGGTAGCCAATCAGAGAGATAGCTGTCCCAGGGCTATCACTGATTCATCGGTACGCAGTGAAGAAGGCGGCAGGCTAGTGCCGCCATCTCCTGGTTCTAACCCTAACAGAATATTTTTAATATCTGAAAATAGTGTGGGTTCTACGGTCGATTTTCTTGAGTTTACGGGACGAAAAACCCGAGTTTCCGGGAGAAAAAACCCGCTAGCCCGTGCCAGAGATTGACTAACTCGGGAACCGGCCGAAAAAAAGCTTAGAAAAATTTCCTCTAGTCAGTGACTAGATTTAAACGACCAAATCCTTTCTTCGTGCGGTCAAGCACTGTAGAGTGCAAACGCCACTTCTACTGAGCTACACAGGCTATCTAGCATAAAATTATTGAGCTACTATTCTGTCATCACTTGACTTGCTTAATGTAATGGAGAAAGAAATCAACAACTATGTTCTTCAGCACCTGGCTGGAGAAAGATCAAGAAATCAATAACTACCAGTATGGATTTGGCTAATCAAGATTCGCAGCAGATCTTGTCGCATACACTTGCTATACAGACATTTGTAGAACCTGTGCTATCGCACTTGCTATTTCAAAGGCACTGGGATTTGGCTTCGAAAACTTCTTAGCAATTTGCCATCTTATGGTCTATACCTCCTACCTCCCTTTGTAACTGGTTGTCAATTTTCTCAGGTTCTTCAAGAAGTGTAATGCAGTGTGAAAGAGGGCAGCTATTATTTCAGCTGCCCTCTTTCACACATACATAAACAGTTGCTCTTACTAACCTCAAGTTGTATTCTTAGTTTTGCTGATAATGACATTCGCCACTCGTCCCGCAATCTTTGCAGTAATGAAATATCCCAGTCTTTAACATTATCTGCAATATGTTCAAAACATTCATCTCTACATTACTCTTCAGTGCGCTGATAACGTTCTAGTAAACCGCCGTTGTTTCAAAATTCACCCGTCTTTTTTTTTTTCTCTCGCAAAAATGATCATCGTTCTCTTCTTAGCTTTGATAATATTTAAATTATCAGTCAAGACCAGATCGCTCTTCTTGGAGCGATTCTTAGTCCTAGCACCTCACAGCATAATTTCTCATCTTTCCAGTTATGTACTCTGTAAAGTCCCAAATCCATGTACACTTGGAGAGTACTACTACTTTTACACTTGGGATGGTGCATCTAAAACCTCTAAAAATTCTTAATGCCGCTTAGAAAATAGCACTTAAGTTGATTGCTGACTGGCTATCACATTGCCATCAGCCATCGTCTCATCTGTTATCGTTTTCCGCATTTTGGCTCCCCTACAGATATTTTCATGGATACTTCTCAGCAGAAGTAGCATACACTATACTCCTTAATTCTGCTAAACTAAAACCTACAGGAACATAACCATCAGCTGCCCAGCATCCTTTTACTGTTAAACTGCTGACTTAGCAAACCTGTTACTCCTGACTTTGATATCATTTACTTCACTTTTATAGACTAGCGTTCTCCATGAAGTGTTCACAAGGGCTACAACCCCCATCTCTTCCAAAAGTGTCAACAGATGACTTTGAACCTGATCCCAGCCTTTATATACGGATTTATTTGCTATAGGAAATATGGAATCAAGTATGTGGGAGTGATATAAAAATGTGTACTCGGGCATGGGTGTTTGTGGTTTTCTTTAGGTGGAGATAAATTTCATCGCTCGGCTTGAGACGACATTCCCGCTTATTGGGGGCCTGATGTGACTTCAAAACTATTTGTGTTTGTCTCTCGAGCAGGATTTCAGTAAAAATAATAAAAGATAAATTATATACAATTATTAAAAAGAAGAAAAATATCCTTAGCTCATCCACTGTACAAATGTACTATAGGTCGGGAGCTTAACAAACAAGAATCCTTTGTTATTGCAATAAGAAAATTGCAATTAAGATGACTTCATTACTAGTAAGGGATTTGGACAATACCTTCTTTGACCAGGTCTAAGTGGACATATCATATTTATTTAAATGGAAAATGAAGGAGAGGAAATCCCAGGAAGTCATTTTGGGGATATATTTCCGATATTAATAATTAATCCAATTGCACAGCTCCCGCGAATATTTAGCTATTGGCACGAAATATAGTTATAAAATAAAATTAAAGTGACATTATTGTTTTATTTCATTAGGTAACTTTTTTGTTTGTATACCACAATTGTTATTATTTTTCTCGTTTTCTTCTTCACACGTTCTTACACATAATGCAGTTGAATGTGAATTGATGAACATTGGCTCTTTTTCACCATAGTAACAGTTCCAAAACACTGCGCCTGCGTGAAAATTTAGTTCAACATATTTTTGCAGTCTTGTTCACTAGAGGGCCATTCGCTGGATTTTAAACCCAAAAATGTAAAATTGTGTATATACGTTGAAAGGGATAACAATATAGACTTGCTTTTCGTGTGTATTCTCAATTCTTAGTATTCACTTTATGAATTTATTAAGCAACGAACTTATTTTATATCTTTACAGTGCCATTAGGCTTACAAATGTTATATCTCTTCCTTTTGCATGGCGCGATGCCAGGGCTTCATTCATTGCGTCTGTGCTGTAGCTAAGTAACGATTAAAAAAACAAGAAAAAAAACATCCACGTTTGTTAAATCTGCATGATTCTCGTAGTCATATCAGATATCGATCAAAGGACCTGGATATATTAACGGTATAGACTTGCAATACTGAGGTATTTCAGACCACTGCTATATTTTTGATGAAGTAAGGACGTGATATTTAACTCATAGATAAAAGACATCATATTTATTTAGTTTGACAAAAGGTATAAAACTGTGGTGTTCGAAGTACTTTTCATTATACAGGTAAGTTATAACGGTACTATATATACAATAATTAAGAAATTACACTGACTATGTAATTGTTTTGCATTAAGCTGCATTTAATTTATATTTCAAATCAGTGTTAATTCCTAAATTTATATACCATGCATAATTACAGTTTGTATTTTGCGCGCTATTAAAAAATTATTATTTTGGTATTGTATACTAAAAAAGCCCAAAGCATACCCTCAGTCCTTACAGTATATAGAAATCCTTTTCCTCTGCCTCTGAGTAGTGATTTAGCTTCAGCCCTTAGAACAAGTTTATGGTGTTTGTAGTATTTAAAAGAACGTCAATAATTTTGATATATCATGCTTTCGAAGTATGTCATACATACGAAGCTTTGTTTACCTCTTTAAAATGCTTTGAAGTGTTATTTCATCAGGTTTACACTGCTATTGGACATTTCTTATTTAACCAATATTATACGTAACTATATATTTCCTTTGTTAATAGAGTGTAGAACAGTTTGTGCAGGTTTTTATTTTAAACACTTATTAACAAGTGAATGATTGAATAGGTAGTCGCAGTTCAGATTAGAAAAAAATGAATATTAGTTTGCTGAAATATTTAAAGCACGTGGAAGCGTTTTTCGTGAACTGAATTCTGGATTATGATATTTTATATACGTAAAACAACGTTGTTGTTAATAACAATAACATGATCATTCTAAAGTATTGCTCGGAATTGTTGATAAAATTAAGAAAGCTTTATTAGAAATGGCACATTTTGGAAACGATAATTCACTTTCGTATTAAAGAATTACTAGTTTTAAAAAGCAATAAAAAAAAAAGGTCAAGGTAGTTTGGTTAACAGCTGTTTGGTTAAGGACAAGTTTCGGTTTTCTCCCCCCTCCAATTCTCTCTGATTAGTTGCGTAAAAGGAAATTTACTTGAATACAGTATTTCTAAAACGATATGGGTGCTTACGTGAGTAAATTATAATGGGCACTTAGAAGAACTTATGAGTCAGATATTTTTTTTCAAGTATTCATCAGTAACTGCGTGGCTTAGATCTTAGAAATGCCTAGTTTCAGTTAAGTAACCAAGAAGATATCACTAAAGAATGTTACGTGATTATTCTGGAAAGTTGTGTGTGAGATATATTAAATAAAATACGGAGAAAGGAAACTGAGTAACTGCTACTTAAAACTTAATATAGCGAGTGTTAAGGTAGTTTATTTTACTAACCATGAAACTTGACAAAATGAAATAAAAAAAAATTCAGCAAAGAATTTCGAATTTTTTGTTGTCAAACGTCAACGTAATCACTTAAATAATATAAGAAATAACTTGTTATAAATGAAATAGATTTTAAAATTTTATATTATGTGTATAGTAATTTAAAATGACTCTTTCTGTTTTAGTTTAATGAAAAGTAGGTTTATTTTTGTAATTATTTGAAATTAAAGAAATCATGTTAAAGTTTTCATGTTAAAACAAAGTAGTTAAAGTAATACTGTATATGCTTAGTTAAAGTGCTGAAGACAACAAAATGAAGGAATACTCATCATCGACAACAATTTCTTGATATGCATCCGGGATGTTTGGGCTCCTATGACAGTACTACATGATTAAATTTACATTATTATTTACAATATTAATTTACATTATTATCCACAATTTCCCTCCAAATTAGTCTATTACTTGTCACCACTCCAATATTGTTAAATCTAATATTTCGTGCTTCTAAGGAACTTCTGACTGAATCAATCCACCTGGACTTTGGTCTATCCCTAGTCTCTTTCCTACCATCTTGGCATCAAACACCTGTTTCACTTACCTTTCCTCATCCATCCTAATCATAGAAAGCAATATCTTTCTAACATTGTTAGCATTCAATAATTTGTACACAGAACTAATCTAAGTACACATTCTTGAATGCTAACAATGTCAAGTTCCTTTCTAATATCTTCATTTTTCATATGATTCTGCCACTGATGCCAACTGTTTACTCTCCTAATTTTTCTCAGTTATGTGGTCTGTAGGCTTTGATGAAGTGCTTTATTTCTAACCCAACTCTCAGATCCATAACTTAAAACTGGTTTAAATACTGCCTTGTATATCAAATAGATCTAGGAGAATTATTGTATAGGGTAATAAGTGGTGGGAGAATGAGGGATCATTATTGGAAGCTCCATGAGGTTACGTGAATAAGAAATGAAGATATGCATTGTAGTCTGTAGAAAGTTTTTAGCTTCCTAAACTGAATCTTGTAACTCAGTGAGGGCCAGGAAAATATTTCCTCCTCTTTTTGTATTGAATTAATGTTGATTGACTTGACAGTATATAAGTTGAAACAAAAGAGGAGGAAATATCACTTGACTGCATACAAAACTGAATGAGTTGAAACAAGATATTGAAAGCAATTAGAAATTTCTTTGATATATCCTGCAAGGGAAAAGTAATATTTTAAGAAAGAATGAGCAGCACAGATTGAACCTCTTAAACTCTTTAGAGTAATACAGTTGTTTCTTTAGTTTTTAATTTGTTTCAGTGGTTTCACCAAGTTGAGGTATAGTATTGAACTTGGCTAAGGTTATGTAAACCATCAGTCATTAAAGAAAACGTTAAGTGTTCTTCAAAGGAACTAATTAATTCCATTTGCTCCTACTGATATAATTATTATTATACAGGTATTTACATGGAGTCAGATGACTCATTGTGGGAGATGTATTAATTACACACTTGCCATTATTCATACAATACTTGTCATATCTCTCCTTAAACTCATTCACTGTTGAAGCACTCAAAACCATCTCTGGCAGTCCATTCCACTCTCCAAGCAAAACATCTTGTCCTAACACCCTTTCTAACCCCACTCTTACACAATTTCCATGGGTGACCCCTTATTCTCTCCCTTCCTATCATGTACTGAAAAAAAAATTTTTTTTCAGTATCAAACCTATAAAAATCCCTTTAATAACTTATGTTCTTCTATCATGTCTCCTCTATTTCACCTATCAGCCAATTTTTGAAGCCCATAGTCTGGCAATTTATTCTCATAAAGAGCATTTCATAGACTTGCCATGATCTTTGTCACTTGCCTCTGGATCCTCTCCACCACTTCTCATCCGACAGAATCCAGGTGATGAGATCTACATACAATAGTCGAGATATGGCCTTATACAGAGGAACAATAACTTATCTATCCCTGTTTGTTAGTGTGTTCTTTAACAATCATGTAATCCCTTGTGTGGTTTTGGTTACCTTTGCAACATGTCCTCTAAACTTCAACGCTCTGTCCACAATTCCTTCCCCCTCCACATACTCTCCAAAAGTCCCTAAACTCATCAGTTTCCTGCAGTTCAGTTCCATCAGTATAGTACAGTACACAGCTTGTGATTTCTTTCCAGAGTGAATCACTTTATACTTGACCACATTAAACTGGCAGTCATTTACCTCTGTCCATACTGATAGTCTATTTAAATCTTCCTGCAGGATCTCTGCATCATATTCATTTACCATTGCTCTTTCGGTTTAGCATCATCAGCAAACAACTGAATAATTCCTGTCATATCCTTTCCTATATCATTGATGTAGAAATTAATCAATGGAAGACTAAGGACTAAGCCCTGTGATACACCACTAGCTGCCTGCCTTCTCCTGGACTCAGCTCCTCCCTAAATAAACCACTCTTTAATGTCTACATGTTAGCTACCCTCTAATCCAAATCACCAGATCTATTTATTCCCATTTGCTCCAATTTATGTAACAGCATACTGTATGGAGTCTTGTTAAATGCCTTTACAAAGTCTAGCAATATTGCTGATTAGCAATTTCTCTTATCAAATTCCATTATTATAAAAAGTAAGCAAATTGCTAAGGCAAGACCTACTCTTCACAAAACCATGTTGTCCCTTATAAAGTATGATATTCCTATCCACCCAGTCCTGAATTGTCTTTCACCAATTTTTCTAATACCTTAACCACCACTCCTAAGATGCTGATTGGTCTATAATTTGCTACTTCTGTCTTGTTGCCTCTTTTATGCAGTGGGACTACTTTAGGCTTAAATTAAGGTCAGAGGAGCTGATAATTCTCTTGTGCATTCTTGTAATACACAGACTGATATGCTATCTAATCTCGTGACCTTGTTTGCATTGAGGTTCAACAATATTCTAAGCACCTCCATTTCCTCGACCTTTATTCTCCCACCAACAGTGTTAATATCTGGCATTGCAGAACCATCAATTAGATGGTACACCCTTGCAAAATGCTCACTCAGTAATACAGCTATATGGTTTGCTGAACACTTATCTTTTGCCTTTCAGCTATGTGTTAATGCTTTACAATCATGTTAATGATTTCTCATTTCTTAAGAGTACCCCATGACTGACAGGAGAGTGGGCAGAACAAAGCACTTGCTAACTTGTTTTGTTCTTTATGTCATTTCGGTTTGTGTTTTCACTGATGTGATGAGATATTAGTGTCTACATTTTTATTTAATGTAGACCACAAAATGAGTGGTCTACATTAAATTTCAGTATAATAAATGAACAGAATAGAGATAGTTTCCACTCCTGTTCCACCTGTTCTGCAAAGTAGCAATAATTGCAGGATTATTCTGACTGAAGAAGGATCCTTGCAAATTCATTTTCTGGTCAGTAGTAAATACTGCTAGTAATACAACACAGGAAAAGAATTTGTGCATTAGCAATATTTATCATTTTAATATTGCTAAGTTAAATCAGACTTTTTTACAGTTTTATTTCCAGTAAGATCACAAAATTTCAGATAGACTGGCTGTTCTCGGTCAAGTTAATATTAATGAGGGACAGATGTCTTAGGCAACATGTAATAGAGGGAACAAGAGGTTCAAGAGTTTTGGATTTGGTTATAGCATCAGAGGAGTTGAAAATAACTGAGTTGACATCTCTCCCACCAGTTGGAAAGAGTGACCATATGGTTTTGACTTGGAAAATGAATAAACATGCAGGAGTATCAAAGAGACGGGAACGTATGTGGAATTATAAGGCAGGTGATTATAATAGTCTAAGACGTCAACTTGGAGAAGTTTCATGGAAGGAGGAATTGGAAGGCCAGGATATCATTAGTGTGTGGGAAATTATGAAAGAATATTTGTTAGCAGCAATGGTAAGTTGTATACCACTAGTGAAGAAGAGGACACAATTTGGAGTAAAGTGGATGACAAACAATATTAAACAGCAATTGCATGCGAAAAAGAGGCTGTGGAAGAGATATAAGGAGACAGGTGAAGACAAGATGCATGAAGAGTATAAGACACAGCCCAGAAGAGTGACTAGCATGGTAAGGAAGATGAAACTGGAATATAAAAAGATATTAGCCCTAAGATCCAAAGAAAATCCTAGGGAAGTTTTTAGATATGTGGCCAGTAGGAGGAGAAATGACTGGAAGAATGATATTGTGGTATAAAAATGGGAATAGAGTGACTGATGCAGAGGACATAGTAGAATTGTTCAATGAAGACTTTATTGGAGTATATCATCCTAGAGGAGGCAGTTTTAATGCTAGAGGGATAGGGCAGGTTCGAGGTTTATAGTTACAGGAGGAGAGTGTGTTTCAAATACTGAGTACCCTGGATGTCAGTAAAGCTGTGGGACTGGATGGTATTTCACCACAAGTTTTGAGAGAATGTGCTAGGAAACTGACAGTGCCTTTGACCTGGCTTTTCAATGAAAGTCTGGCTGTGGGAAAGGTGCCCATGGAATGGAAGGAAGGTAAGATAGTGCCATTGCATAAGGGCGGTAGCAGACTGGAAGTGTCTAATTATAGGCCAGTTTGTGTGTGTCATCAGTAGTTAAGATGTTTTAGAAAGTAGTGAAGCATTGGACCGTATACAGCATTGGACAGATGAGGGTAATGTTATCTGTGAGAGTCAACATGGATTTGTGAAGGGGGGGGGTTACAAGAGCATTAGATGAAGGAAAGGCATATATTGCCATTTTCTTAGACTTAGCAAAGGCATTTGACAAGGTGCGACATGATAAGCTGATATTTAAGTTGCAGCACATGGGTCTGGATGTCAGATTGGTAAACTGGATTCAGGATCGGCTGTCCGATAGTTATTAGAGAGTTGTGTATGGTGGGGCAGTTTCAAGGAAGCAGAGGGTTACAAGTGGGGTCCCACAGGGCTGAGTACTGGGACTTATATTGTTTAACCTTTATATCAATGACATTGTCAGTGGATTGCAAGGTGATATTCAGTTATTTGCAGATGATGCGAAGCTGGGAAGGATTATTAGTAATAGTGCAGATGCGGCAGCCCTGCAAGAGGATTTGAATAAGCTAGATAGATGGGCAAATGAATGGGGGGTGTCGGTTTAATGCAGCAAAATGTAAGGTCTTGAGGTTTGGGAAACATCGATGGGACACTGCATACCATATGGGAGGAGTTATACTGGAAGAAGTAGGGGAGACAACAGATCTGGGGTTGATGATTGATAGAAACCTGAAATTTAGGGGACATATTGCAAAGGTGGTGAAGGCAACACAGAGGATTGCTGCAATAATGAGGACACTGACCTGCAGAAATAAAACAGTTATCATTCTGTTGTATAACCCTGATCAGACCACATATTGACTATTGTTCCTCAGATTTGGTCCCCAGGATTTGAAGGGGATAAATTAACGGTGGAAAGGATACAAAGGCAGATAACGAAGATGGTTTCAGGACTGTACAATGATAGTTATGAGGATCGGTTGAGAGAATGTGGACTGCAGAGTTTGGTGGATATAAGAAGGAGAGGTGATATGATTGAGACTTTTAAACTGTTGAGAGGTGGTTACAGGGTTGACACTGGGGAGTTCTTTCGCTTGGTTGAACAGCGGGAAGGAGTGATGACAAGAGGCCATCCCTGGAAGTTACGAAAAGAAACTGTGAGCAAGAGGTTAAGGAGTGGTTTCTTTGCATGGAGGGTGGTTGAACCATGGAATGCATTGCCTGATGGAGTGGTGAGAGCGAAAACGGTCAATGAGTTCAAGGAGTGGTATGATAGACTTAGGGGAGACCTCCCCTCGATGAGTCTTGATAGACTGTGTTTTTTTAGGAAGAACCTCCCATGATGAGTCTTTTGACTCCATTGAGCCCTGAATAGTAATAATAATAATAATAGTAGCAGGGTTTTTTCTCCTGGAAACTCGGGTTTTTCATCCCTCATACAGACAAATCAGCCATTCAGAACACACGCAATTTACAGACAAAAAATACTAGTTGTGGTGGTGGGCAGTAGATGGTGTTGATGGAGATGATTGGTAGAGGTTCGGTGTAGTGGTGGAGACAGTTGTATAGTAGGTGCCCTCCCATGATGAGTCTTCGGACTCCTTGGAGGTATCACGAATAATAATAATAAAATTGTTTTTGTTGGAACTGAACTAAAATTGAATTTTTAAGCATTAACTAGAGATTAAGAATAATGTGGATTTATATAAAAATTTCCCCTCAATGGAATCCCGGGATAAGTAGAAAATCATTTGGAATTTCTCCTTATGTCTGACAAAAATCAATTGAAAGCCTATTCACAATCTAATGAAAGGTGAATAAGCTGACTCTTTGAGCAAAATTCTTGCCTGTAAATAGGGTCTAACATGAGCATCTATCAGATGTAATTTTGCCTGTTTGGAAAACTAAGATGTTTATTATTCCTCCTTTAAACATTCCTAATTTTTATTATGATGATTCTTTTAACATTCACTAGAGGCAGTATTTGTGCATTTGTTAATAAGTTAAACACAAGTCAGATCATTAAGAGTTCCCATTGAAGTTTCTTTTTATGTGACATTTAATATTACCATTAAAAATACCATACACTCAGGCCTAGAAATAATTCATTACTAAGAAACTTAAAATCAGAAAATATAATAATAATGTAATATTATAATGTTGACTTGGCTCTTTAATCTGTCACATACTTTTATCTGTAGGTTTCTTGTTTATTGGCAGGTTATATATTATTATTCAATACCTATTTCCCTGTGAATAAAACAAAAGGCAAAAGAATAAAAATAATGAGAGGAATTCTTATATGGACTTTTTAAATTGAAGGTAAGTAAGTTAGCCAGTCTTATTGAGAGGTAGCAGGATTTTTCTCCAGGGAAACTTAGATTTTTCATTCCAGATACAGGCAAATTGACCTTGAGAGCACAAACAATTCACAGAACAATATTAAAAGCTTTTTCACTTGGTAATATTTTTAATTAAAGATGTAAAAAAATCATATTCTTAGTTTAATCCTTTATTCCAGTGTAAGCAAACAATGTTTACGTGTGAAGTATCTTCACGACTGGCTACTTTTATGTAGAGGCTAAGGAGTTTGCATCAGTTGCCTGGTGCAAACTCATTAGCTGAATTTATTGAGCTGTTACACGACAATTTTTTTAAGCAATATATAACAGAAGAAACTTGAGGTCAAAGAATATTAGACTTGTTTATGGTGTTGGGTTGGAGGGAGGTTTAGTTAAAAATGTGACATCTGCTTCCATTGGTGACTGTGATCATGCTGTACTGATTTCTGAAGCAGCTAAGTATATGGATATTTTATTCAGAATAGGATATGCTGAACTACAAAGCAGGAAGTTATGTCCAACTAAAGAGAATATGTTCAATCCCATGGTAACAGTTGCTAGATGAAAGAATATTGGTATTTCATGGAAAGTATTAAAAAAAAAACTACACCAGTGGTGCAATGTTGAATGTGTCAACAAGAGTTTGAAGAATAAATAGAGTAGAAGTGAAATGTATGTGCATTCTTATTAAGCAAAAAGTTTCATAAAAAAAAAGAGGATGTGTGAAGGAATTCCATGTGCATAAGGATGATATCAGTTATGAAAATTATAAGATACAGGCCAGAAGAGTTACAACTGTTGTAAGAAAAGCTAAGTGTGAATATTATTATTATTATTATGTGACACCTCCAAGGAGTCCAAGGACTTATTGCGAGAGGGCACGCCACTCTGTCTCACTATCTGCTACTTAATTCTCCTGCTATACACAACTACCATCAATGCCATCTTCTGCCCATCACCACCACTAACAGTATTTATTGTCTGTAAATTGCTTGTGTTCTGATGACTGATTTGCCTGTACATGGGAAGAAAAAATCTGCTACCTCTGTATGAGATTGGCTAACTCGCCATCAATTGAAAAAATAAAAATATAAAGATTCTTCTTGTTACGACGAGAATCGAACTCGAGCCTTTACCAGTTGAAGAGCGCAACATATCATCATTCATCCAATTGTGCTACAGCTCTGCAAGCTGAAGACAACACAAAAGAATTCTGTGATATTGTTGCAAGTAAAAGAAAGAATGAATGTCAAAAAATAACTACTACCTTATTTTGTTTCTAGCAGAATGTAGTAGTACTGCATGAAGGAAACTCAGGTGTATAAGAAGGAGGTACTAGAATTGTTTCATAAACTGAATATCAGCACAGATGATAAAAGAATATTCAGCTGAACTCGCTGCATAATTTGAGTCAGTACAGGGAAGATTTTGACAGAAGTGGAAGGAATGTATGAAAATCCTATTGTGCAAAGGTTGTGTAAAGACTGATGTATTTAACCAACCACCTGTTATCATCGCTAGAGTGGTGGTGAAGATTTTGGAACATTTGATAAGAGCTTGCATTTAGAAATGGGTTGACAAAGAATCTATGCTTTCAAATGAATGCATAGTTTTATCAAGTTTGAGTAACTTGCTTACATTTTATAATAATGTTGCAGTTGAGTTAAATAAGGGGAATTGATACACTGTGGCAATTTTTGATTTTGCTAAGGCTTTAAGGCTATTACATAATTTGGAGAGTATTATTGTTACACCCTCCATGGAGTCAGCAGACTCATTGTGGGAGGTTCATTCAACTGATAGCATATTTATCATACTGAATCTTAAAATCCTTAATACTCCCTGCATTAACAACATGTTCTGGTAATACATTCCATTCACCCACAATTCTGCATGTAAAATTGTACTCCTCACTCCCCTTTTCACCACAGTCTTATGTAACTTCTAGGGATGGCCTCTGGTTCTTCTCCTCTCAGTAACTTAAATATTGTCCATCTTCATCATGCCTATGAATTTAGGCCACTCTGGGCCTAAATCAAGGATTTAGGCCTAGAGTGGCCTGTTCTGGTTCATCATCCTGGGTTTCTTTTTCCCAATGGTTTGTAATTTGTCTTAAATATTGTCCTATCCACCAAACTCTGCAATCCACATTCCTTCAACTTTTCTCCATAACAACATTCCAGAACCCTGATATTTTTTTAGTCACTTGTCTGTGGACCCTCTCTAATGTTTCCTCATCACAATGAAAAGCAGGCCACTATACCTGAGCATAGTAGTCCAAGTGTGGTATGTCAAGTGCTTTATAATGGCAGAAACATCTCCTTATCCCTACATATTAGTGTACTTCTTATCATAATGGCACTACGATGTACAGTCTTTTGATCCACTTCCTGCTGTATCATGCCATTAATATAGTACACAGCCTTATATTTTTGAACTCCAAAATGCAGCACCTTGCACTTATTAATATTAAAACTATAACCCCACTCTTTTTGTCCAAGCCAAAAGTCTATTCAAATCTACTTGAAGTGAATTAACATCAACAGTGCTACTTATACTTCTCCCCAACTTTGCATCATCAGTGGATAGATTAATAAGTGCAAGGTGTTGCATTTTGGAATGCAGAAATGTAAGGCTATGTAACATATTGATGGTGCAATGCTGCAGGAAGTGGATGAATTCAAGATCTGGGAATGATGGTTGACAGTAGACTGAAGTTTAGAAGGCATGTTGTAAGTGTTGAAAATACGTCATTTACAAACAAGTTAAACAGTAGGGCTCAAGAACAGAACTCTGAGGCATGCTACTGGACCCTACTATTTTGAGACACTGCTCTATCATACACTGGTATCATTCAGAGCTAATCTCCAATTCATCTAACTAATATACTATCCATTCCCCTACTATCCTCTGCAGCTTGTACATCAACTTTAAGTAAACGGAAGTCATTTTGCCTCATTACATGGCTTTGTTATGACTTCACCTGAGTTAGTGTATGCAAACCTGGTCTCACTGTTTCCATGATGATGCAAAGGAGAGTTAAGGATGTTATTGGGATTGTGGAGAGAACTTGTAGGCTGCAGACACTAGTAGATAGGAGAAAGAGAGGTGATATGGTAATCTATCAAATGCTCTTGCCAAGTTCAAGATTTTCACTGTATATGATTCTCTCTTATCTAACACATTCTTTACCTTATCATAAAATGCAAATATATTGCTAAAACAAGACCTGCCTTTTACAAATCCATCCTGACCATTTTAAAGAGTACTATGTCCATCAACCCAATCTTGTTTTGATTCCTAACCAATTTCTCCAACACATTGAATTATAACCTATTAGCTTGTATAAGATGCTACCTGACTGACATATTAAATCACATCCCCAATTAATATTGGGGATGTGAGTGTGCAAAATTTAAGATGACCAATGGTGTACACCAGGGATCACTCCTTGGTCCATTGTTGTTCAGTCTTTACTTTGATGACATTGTGAATGATTTGACAGGAAACATTACAGCTATTTACTGATGATGCAAAGATAGGCTGCAGTTTAGTATTAGTAAATGTAAATTTATGCACTTTGGTGTATTTAGATATCCACTGGCATATATTGGTGGGATTATGCTAGATGAAACTGATCAAGCTAGGAATCTTGGAGTTTTAGTACATAGAAAGATGAAGTTGAGGAGGCCATATAGCAAAGATTGCATATACATCTTGCAGGATAATGCTAAAACAAACATTGACATTTAAGGAAAAGGAAGCCATTTTTGGTTCATTACAAGGCCTTCACCTGGATTATTGTATGTGAACCTCATCTCACTATTTCCAAAATGATGCATATACAATGGAGAAGATGGTCCACAAATTCTCTCCACAAATCCCAATATCTTTAACTCGCAAAGGCGAGTTAAAGATATTGGGATTTGTGGAGAGAATTTGTGGACTGCAGACATTAGTAAACAGGAGAAAGAAGGAGTGATATAATCGATGTACAAACTTTTGAAAGGGGTCATACAAGAAATCAGTAGATGGAATGTTTCATTTTATGGAGGGTGGGAGAGGAGCATCCATGACAGTTGAAAATTAATGCAGTCAGGAATGGGTGAGAGCTAGATTTTTCCCTTATATAGCAGTGTGTAATTGGAATGGCTTGTCTTTGGTGGAGAATGTAGCCAGTGTGGAATTCCTTCCCACTGGCTGCATTGTATATGATTCTCTCTTATTTAGCACATTCATTACCCTCTCATAAAATGCAAGTAAATTGCTAAAACAAGACCTGCCCTTTACAAATCCATGCTGACCATCATAAAGAGTACTATGTCCATCAACCCAATTCCTAACTAAATTCACTGTCAATCACATATCACCACATGACAACTGGTGTGGTTATATATGGCCTCCCTCAGTGAGAGTCCCTGATTCCAATGAGGTGTATGGTAAGAATAATAATATATATTATTATGATTACCAAAGATCATAAATGATATGCATTACCAGCAATGCATTTCATTTACCTGTCACTTTCCATGTAAAATAAAAAATGTGATTCCCTTTCCCTTAATTGCGATAGTATATTAATTATAAATGAACTCTCATTATCACCTTTAGGGATGGCCTCTCATCCTTTTTTCCTTCCACTTTAGGAATCCTCCCCAGTATTAATCCAGTATCTCTTCATCCAAGTTAATTACATATAACATCATATTTCCTTCACCTATGTACCAAGCTCTGTAAATCCTGTAATTTTTCTTATTTTTTTTATTTACTTTTCTCTGACCCTTTCCAGCAACTTCTATCTTCTCATCACTTCAGATATACCAAATAACTAGATTTATGTATAGTAGACCAAGTACACACACACTCTTGATCATGTGTAGTCTGATCAAGGAGATTTAGTCTGATTTAGGAATAAACCTAGCTGTAAACAACAAACAAGGAAATCTTTCAAGCTGCTTTAGGCACAGGTACTGAAATTCGTCTCCCACCTAAAGACATTCATAAATAATGCCCACTGTGGGATTCATACCCATAGTATTGGTTGTAAAATGGCTACACTATCTGTTTAGCCAATGACTGGAAGAATTACTCATCAGTATAGCATGCTGTGGCAAAGCATTATTATTATTATTATTATTATTATCATCATTATGTGACACCTCCAGGGAGTCCAAAGACTCATCGAGGGTGAGTGTGCCAACAGCATCGAACAATTGGCCCCTTCCAACTACTAACCGTGCTCAAACTTGCTTATCAAGCCATTAGTAGCAAGGCTCTACCAATCGACCAACCTTTGCTGGTTACCTGTCACTTTCCATGTAAAATGAAAAATGTGATTCCCTTTCCCTTAATTGCCATAGTATATTTAACTATAAATTAAACTCTCATTATCACCTTTAGAGATGGCCTCTCATCTTCCTCCATTTTTCTTTCCACTTTAGGAATCCTCCCCAGTATTAATCCAGTATCTCTTCATCCAAACTGCTTTAATTAAAATTAAAAGGACTTAAGTGCAACATTTAGCATTAATGAGCTTGCATTTAAATTTAATGAAAAATATATCTAAATGCAAGAGAGGCCTCATTAATGCTGAATATTGAGGTCAAAAACTTGTGATATAGGGGTCAATACGTTTTTATAAAAAATAAATAAATCGACATTTGGATGTAGCAGAAACTGAACTTTTTTATAATGCACAGGAAATTAAAAAAAAAAAAATTCCAGTGTCAATAAGTTTATCTTTTATTTATACTTTATAATAAATAAGCTGCTTTTGGGGGAAAAAATTCACAATGAATCTTCAATTCTTTAGAGGCTCAGAAATAATATATATCAGTAATCATCAATCTGCAAACTCATTCAATCAATGCAGTATAAATAATATCATTGTTACATTAACATCCATGGAGTAAGCAGACTCATAGCAGGAGGCCTACTTAACTAGCAACATGTTTACATATTTGACCTTAATATTTTATGCTCCCTACATTCACAATGCATTCTGCCAATGAGTTCCACTCACCCACCACTTTCCATCTAAAAAAATATGCTCCTCACACACCCTTCTTTCTCACATCTTTATGTAACATCCAGGGATTACCTCTCATTCTTCCCAACTCACTCTTTTTATAAGATATTTTGTATATTAATACAAAATATCTTATAAAATAAGTTATTTTGTCATATCACTTCTTTCCTCCTATCCACCAAACTCTGCAGTCTATATTCCCTCAGCTAATCTGCATAACCAACATTCCAAAGTCTAATATTACTCAGGTCATTTGTTTCTGGATCCTCTCTAATACTGCCATATCACAATGAAAACTGGGTGACCAAATTTGTGTGGTCTGACCAATGCCTTATAAGTGCACCACCACTTCCTAATCCATACTTGTCCAGGTACATCTTATCACAGCAACAACATGATGTGCACTCTTTGCAACACTTTCAATGTGACCTCAAAACTTTAGTCCGCTGTTAACCATCATTCCAAGATCCTGAATCTCATCCACCTACTGAAGTATAGTGCCACCAATATAGTACACACTCTTATATCTCTGCCTTCCAAAGTGTAGCACCTTGCATTTATTAATATTAAAACTACAACCCCATTCCTTTCTTCATGCTAAATGTCAAAATCTTCCTGTTGAGAATTGACATCCACAATACTCCTGATAATTCTACCTGACATTGCATAATCAGCAAACATTTGAAGATTCCCAGACAATCCACATGAAATATCATTAACAAATGAGTGAAACAGCAGGGCCCAAGAACAGAACCCTCAGGCACACTACTGGTTACTTTTCTCTACTGAGACACTGCTCCATCATGCACAACTTGCTGCTATTATTCAAAAGCTAGTCTTCAATCCGTCTATTGAAAAGTAGCTTTTGATAACAGATAACCAATCTGTTATCTGTTTCTCTCTCCTGCAGTTTATACATCAACATTTTTAATGTGACTTTCTATCAAATGCCTTTACAAAGTCTAAGACTACTGTATATGAATCTCCCTTATCCAATACATTGTCATCTTGTCATAAGATGCAAGTAGATTGCTAAAACAAAACCTGTTGTTTACAAACTCACATTGCCATCATAGATTCCTGTATCCATCAACCCAGTCCTGTATTCTATTTCTAACCGGTTTCTCCAATACCATGACTACAACTGGAGATACAGTGACTTGTCTATAATTGGAAACTTCTATCCTAGAACCATGCTTATTGAGTGTCATGCAAAACTTTCATTAACCCTTTAACTGCTGATTTTATATTCTACTGACATTATCCCATGTGCTCAATTAATTTTGCAAAAAATTTATAAATAAAATCAATTAAAATTCTTACTGAATTAAGAAGTCCGTACAGCATCATACATTCTTGATATACACTTGTTCACTCACAAAAATGGCAATAATAGTGTTTTATAAAATTTGCATAATCAAGGGGTATCCACTTGATTAAGCAAATTACGCACATTAATTTATGTAGAATCACCAGAATCTTCTTCATCTTAAGTACACAATTCTCGCCATCTACCAGCCTCCACCACAACTAGTATTTTTTGTCTGTAAATTGCATGTGTTCTGAAGGGCCGATTTGTCTGTATGCAGGATGAAAAACCCAAGTTTCCAGGAGGAAAAACCCTGCTACCTCCATATGAGATCGGCTAACTCACCTTCGATTCAAAAAGTCTATATATATATATATATATATCGAGTTAACTCGACCGTAGCAGTTAAATATATATATATTTAATCCTTTAATAATATATATTTAACTTTATATATTATATTTAATAAATATATATTATTATGTTTATAATAATATATTACTCCCTATATGGGAACAAATAGGCGTTAGCTGATTTTTTTTAAATTTTTTTAATAATATATTAAATATATATTTAACTCTCTCTCTCTCTCTCTCTCTCTCTCTCTCTCTCTCTATATATATATATATATATATATATATATATATATATATATATATATATATATATACATATATATATATATATATACAGGGTGTTCGGGATAAATTTGACAGTTTCGTAAGGAAAAAGAAAATCTTCTTTGTATCTATTAAATTTAATGAATTGACAAAAAAACATTACAGGCAGAGTTAATTACAATACTATCAACAAGATTTACTCAAAATAACCACCATTAGCATTGATCACAGCTTCAATTCTGCTTCGGAACCTCGAACAAGCTGATGCTACAGTCTCCCTGGGAAGGGCCGCAAAAACTGTTTTAATTTTATCCATTAACTGGGCTTTTGTATTACTGGAAGTGCGATTGGTGTCTTTTTCAACTGCGCCCCATACAAAATAATCCATGGGGTTAAGGTCTGGGGAGTTTGGAGGCCAAACATTTGGACTGGTGAAGTCGTAGAAATTTTCAGACAACCATTTTTGACTTTTCCCAGAGGTGTGGCAAGGGGCCGAATCCTGCTGCCATACATACGGCCTACCATTGGCTACCCTTGTTATCCAGGGCTTGACTACAGTTAGCAACTCCACGAACAAAGCCCGAATTCCAATGCCAGGGTTCTTCAACACCTGTTCCTGCAGATTTGCGAGGAATTCTGCTGTACGAACGCAATCAGATCGTCTGCTAGGGATCTTTCTTCTTGCTACATCCTCGTAGTCACCATTGCAAGTCTCTAGTTCATGCCTGATTGTTTTTACTGTATTCAGGGAGCATTGGGCAGCAGTCGTAATATCCTTATTTTGATGGCGGGCACGAATCATCATGATACAAGTTATTCTCTTCCATGATTCAGGTGGGTTCCAGCTATCCATCCTTTCTGACATCTTGTATATGAATGAAGACGGGTCCAAACTTTTAAATGAAGAGAAGTGTGTGTTAATACATGTAACTTACGGAAAAATATAATTAATTATAAATATGTCAAATTTATCCCGAACACCCTGTATATATATATATGTATATATATATATATGTGTATATATATATATATGTATATATATATATATATTGAGTTAACTCGACCGTAGCAGTTAAAGGGTTAAATAACCAGTCAGGATCATAACTATTTTGCACATTCCTTAAAAATACATAATATGTCATCCATTCCCCACAGCTTATTAATATCTAGTAACATTTGATAGATCTGATTCTTTCACCTCTAATTCCTCTATTTGTCTCCCTTCTGCATGTTGTACAGCATCACTTACACCAGTGATGTTGTACAACATGCGATATACACTCATAATGTGCCAGAAAAATCAATATGTTGGCCTGGTTTGCCGAGTGGTTAGCATATCTGCTCTTCATCGGCGGGATTCGAACCCACAGCCTTTTGGCTGTGAGTTCAAATTGGATGTAAAGTTATTTAAAGCAACTCGAATTGGATGTAAAGTTATTTAAAGCAACTCGAATTGGATGTAAAGTTATTTAAAGCAACGGATGTAATAAAGTTATTTAATGACTTTGTAACTGTCTGTGAAAAGGCTGGTGGTGGTGGGCAGTGGATTGCGTTGGTGTAGATGTTGCAGTTCGCTATAGTTGGTGGATTGAGGGTGTAGACAGGAAGTTGTATTACGGGTGCCTTCCTACAATGGGTCTTTGGACCCCTAGGAGGTGTCATATAATAATAATAACAAAGTCATTAAATAACTTTATTACATCCTTTGCTGTGGTTATTTTGTTATCATCACTATTCACCAGTGTCGCCCTTCCATAATTATACTTTTCTTGCTTGCCACATTTCAGAAGAATTCTCTTGGGTTATCTTTGAGTTAATAAGCCAGTATCCTCTCTTATTATACTTTTTTTTTTATCATGCTTGTCACGTTTTGACTGTTTATATTTTGTATGCATCTGTTCACTATAAGCTGTCTTCTACTTTCTTCATAACATCTTCTTTTGTCACACTTCTTGCTTGATTTCAGTATTTTCATCCATCTCCACCTGCTCTGTTTATTTGCATAAATACTTGGTATACAGTTATATGTTGCATGTATGAGGTACTTCTAATCAATTCTCCTTTCTATTAATGTTTTCCACATAGCTCATCAACCCATGGTATTGATGCTAGTCAACTTAAGAGCTTCTCATAATCACTGACTTTATATTTTCTCTCTCTCTCTCTCAACTTAAGAGCTTCTCATAATCACTGACTTTATATTTTTTCTCTCTCTCTCTCTCACACACACACACACAAAAATAAATTTCTTGACAACTTTTTCCTGTTTGGCCACCTAAACTAGTACTTAATGATCACTGTCACAATGGCATACCCTTTGCCTGACACTTTAGCTACTTTGTCATTCATTATCATTGCTCTCCTTCTCAACTCATATTTGGGCAACATGCTAACCACTTTTCTAATGACACCATTATCCATCACTTCCTGTGGTAACTTCTTCAGATCTTTTTCCACATTCCTTGTTTTACCATCCAAGTCATTTGTGCCCACTGCTTCCACTAAATCTGCCTGTTCTTTCCATCCATGCCAAGCATCAGAAATTTGTTTTAGTGTACTACCTGGAAAACATATCATGCATCCTATTATTCACTAAACTTCTAATGAATGAATCCTCATACAGTGCCATCCTATCATCCTGTTATCCTTTCTATTTCCTATGAACTTTCTTCTCATTAATATCAGTGAGCCACTTCTTTAAATGTTCAGTTTCCTTCTCCATACATTTAACTTCACTCTTCATTTTCATCAACTCCTGCCTAAGCTCTTCCACTTCATTTCCATTACTGTTGCCAGTACTTCTATTTTTTGATCACTTCTGGCAATGCTGTTCTAATTTTTGGAATGCTCCAGTCTATTTCCTTCTTCTCATTTAACCTAACAGTCCATAAATGTTGAAAGTAATATCTCTCTAATATCTCTAATCTTTTGGCTACTTGCATATGGAAATATGACTTTTGCATTACTTCAACCTTAGTATCACTTCTGAGTCTGGCTCCCACTGATGAGGCCCCAGTAAAGATCGAAACCAGTCCTGGTAGTAACCCTTCGCATAATGCATAGCATTATACATATCTGTAAGGATATGTGCATTGCATTATGGGATAAGGCAAGTGATGTGAAGTCATTAGCCTCTATATATGAGTTGCCCTGTCACAAAGTTATTTAATGCACAAACTTTGTTTGCTTACACTTGGATAAAGGATGCAACCAAGAATATAATTTCTTGGCATCTTTAATTTATAGTCCATAAATCTTTTACATTTTTTGAGCTGAGGCATATATGGTGTGCCATGCATAAAATACAGGGGAGAAAAAAAACTTGATCTCCAAGTTGAATGAAATGTAATGAATTATTTATATTCTTAATATAACATGTAAAATTTTATTTATTTTTGCATAAAATTTCACTTATTCTTGAATTTAATCTGTATATAATGATTTACAATGAAATTTTAAGAAATGAAAGGCAGTAGGAATACTTTGTTACATGTGCAGCATATAAAAGCAAGGCACATATTAGTAGGATTAGAGGTGAAAGAATCAGCACTTTATCAAGTGTTGCTTGGGTTTAGATGTTAATAAAGCTGAGAGAATGGATGATATATCATCACATATTTAAGGAATGTGCCAAAGAGTTATGCCCTTTAGTTGGTTATTTAATGAGACATGCATCACTAAATCACTTAAGGAATTGACAACGTAGATACGAATATAAATTAAATTACGCTTTATTAAATATTTCCGATATTTCGTCAACGTCACGTTGCCATCTTCAAAAGGAACTTACAAAAAAAGCACGTGTACGTAGGCACTACAACATAGTTGCTGTGTTGTAGGCACTACAACACGGTAACTGAGAAAGAAGTGATGAAGCTATTGTTCTCCTAAAAGTCCTGATGGTGCCCCCTAGTGGGCTAAGTAGGTGTTCTTGGCCATTGGGCTGAAGGTCTGCTGATGTAAGCCTCCCAAATTTGGAGCAGTCTCATACAACCAAATTTGTTTAGTTTTGGAGAGTTTCTTAGGGCTGAGGCTGATTCCATAAATAGTCTTTCGAATTTGTATTTGCTACGGTGTATTACTGTAGCTTTCTTCCACCGTATTCTGTGGCGTGTATCCAGAGCATGGGCTGCAAGACTAGAATGGCTGTACTTGTGAAAACGGATGTAGTCCTTGTGTTCCGAACTTTCTCCATGTATTATTTAATAGAGTAAGTGGTAGATGAATTATCATTGGCTACTGGAGGCTTTCTGATGTTTTACCATCAAGTTCAGTTCCATGTACTGTCTAGTTGCAAAATTTCTCTACTGCTACATCCTGGAATGTAGGAGGTTTAGGATCTCTAGTGTTTTGGTTTGTCATTAAGGTTGGTACCATACTATATGTAATAAAAGGGGGAGGGGAACCAAAACCTTGCTCAGTGGCAAGTGGTGTGGTAACAACCATTTTGGTTGTTACCACATTATAAGAAAGGGGAGGAGGGAGAAGGAACAGGAAACTCTGAAGTGGCTGTTGCCATGTGTGGAGGTTTCAGGCCTCCAGTAAACTTTACTGGTATTCTACTGGGTAATGAAAGTCATCTAGGGAAGATATTACCTTTTTGGTAGTAAAGTGAGTCAAAAAGTAAGTATTAGAAAGTATTGGTTGAAAATAAACCATGCACTATGATGGTAGCATTATACATTGTGTCAATTAGCATGTCACCAAGTTGAACAAGTATCCTCTTTTTATCAGGGAAGCAAGTCAATAGTAAAAACTTAGTTACTTTCATGAACAACCTTAAAAGAATTTAAGATGACACTATCTGTAAGAGAAATAAAGATACACTAACAAAAAAGAGATGAATCTAGCTGAAAATTACAGCATTACTGTTTTGGTATGTGGGACTGATAGTTCAGTGGCGTAGTAGCTAGGAGGGGGTGGTCTGTCCTGTGCAGCACTTTGAACCTTACCCTATATGTCGTTTTGACTTTTTGTAGTATTTTTGGTTTGTATTGAGAGGGGCAGCAAACTCAGGGACCACCCCGGGCTGTGAAAGCTATAGCAACAACGCTGTGATAGTCGCACTGAAAATTATAATTGATATAATTCCAAGATAATTGAAACAGGTTAGAATATCTTCTAAATAATAACCACAAGATGATTTATTCAGGTCATCAAAAACAAGGAAAGAAAATGTAATTACAATATTGCACTTTAGTGGGAAGATTAGCTTATTAAGTGGGAAACAAATTCAAGTGAAGTGATGATGTAGACAATTTTCAAATAGATTTTTGAGCCTCCATGGAATCAGAAGACTCATCACAGAAGGCAAAACTCTCACAGATAACTATATGCTTCATACAGTTTTAAACATTAAAACTTGCTTTAAACATTCTGTATTGGTGCATTCACCACTCATTCTGGTAATGTATTCTACACATTCACCACATGCCATTTGAAAAATCATCTTTTTCATTTACGACTCAAAGTTTTTTGGGATGACCTCTTATTCTTCCACCGCCATCTGTCACCTTATATACTCTCTTCCCTATACTGATCTGATAGGCTTCTCTCACTAACTTATATGTCTCAATCATATCACCTTTCTCCTCCTCTATTTCCTTTATTCTCTCCTCATACTCAACATTTCATAATCCAGTGACAGTCACTATCCTCTGGAATTTCTGTCATTTTCTTGCCACCTAGATATCCAAGCAGATCTCTATACAGAAATTCAGATGTGGCCTAATTAGTACTTATACACTGAATATTCAGTGTATAAGTACTAAGCTATTCAGTGAAAAATCAATTCAAGGTATTTCATCTTCATCATTAATATCATGAGAAGCTTAAGTGTACAGGAAATGGAAGAGGATGTACTTCTTGTGAGCGAGCAAGTGGTGTATGAGAAATTAACTAAACTTGATGTCAATAAGGCAATAGGACTTGATAAAATATGAACATGTGTCTTGAGTGTTCCAGGGAATTAATAAAAGCCTTGGCATGCTTTAACAAGTCTTGAAACAGCATAAGGCCCTAAGGAGTCGAAAAGAGAGTAAAATTGCTCCACTTAACAAAGGTAGTTATAAGGCTGTAGTTTAAATTATTGGCCAATCTGTGTATCTGGAGTTGGTTAAGATGTTGAGGAGGTTGTTGAGGATTATTATATATATTATATGTATTCACAAGAATAAATAATAATAATTTTATTATTGTAAATATTTCAGCCAGAAATTAATGGATAATCATCAGTCCATCAGTATAATCACAAGGTGAAGTTAGAACAAAGAACATTAAATCCTATTTACAGAGCTGAGTGGCATGTCAGGTGGTTACAAAATAGAATGAAATTGTAATTAAAGCTACAATTAAAACAGTTAACTTTGCAATGCAATAAAATAAACATTAGATAAATAAAATGATTGAATGACATATCGTTATATATATTAAAAAAAAAAAAAAGGAGAGGAAGAGAAGCATGCTATTGCTTTCCATTTATGAGAATGGGACTCTCCCAAAACTTGGCAGTGGATAGATGGTTATTCCAATTTAAGTTGGGGTGGTGTAGAAGTGCTTCAGCACTCTCTCATAAATAACTGTTCAAACCTAACTCAGTGCTGATGTGAAAGTATTGGACCACAAGATATGGTAATTATCTGCTCTGTGCAAGGCCAGATTTTTCAGGTTTATTGTTGTTGATATAAGACTGGTGTTCTTGTAGTCATATTTCAACAGAATGTCCTGTTTGTCCAAAGTATGAGCAGAGGCAATCACGTTGAATCTGGTAAACATCAGGAATGGAGAGAGGGAATTATTTATTTTTCATAGATAGTAACCAGGAGGGGATTTTGTTGATAGGGAAAAATGTAGGACTTAAACTGCATCTTTTCAATTGCCTTGGAAATGCCTACATTGTCTGGAATATGGACTCATTGTAAATTCAGGGTTCTTAAGGATAGTGTTTGTAAGTGTCCAGAATGCATTAAACATCTTTGAGGTGAAGCCATTCTGTAGTATGATGCATTGGATGGTGCCCAGTTCTTGTTGGAGATCCTCAGAACTGGAGCAGATAACATTTGCTCCATTCAGCAAAGATTTGATGATGTCTATATTTTGGGGGGATGAATGATGGGCTGAATCTTGTAAGTTTTATTTATTTATTTATTTTATTTTGAACCCATACAAGAGAGGTTGGTTGATCAACCTATAGTACATTAGTACCATGTATGAGTAGCAGATTAGGAAAGGAGAAACTTGTTTATGCATTTAATTTAAAAGCCTCTATATTGTATTCCTTGAGAAAACCTAAGGGAGAGAGACTGTTCCACCATAGTAGCAGGGATGAAGTAGGACTTGTTCTATGGGTTTCAGGTTATACTGTGAAGGAATGTTGTTGGGTGCCAGTTGCATGTGTTCCAACAGATTGAGTACAGAGTGGAGGAATTATTGATGTTATTTCATATGAACATTTTCCATGGAAATGTTTATAGAACCTGTATATTGCAGAAACCAAACACCTGTGTAAAAGTGGATAGAATGAGTTAATAAGGCCATAGTAGGATAGTCTTGAAAAATTAATAGTTATGAGTAACCAGTGTACAAGCCTATCTACAAGAATTATTGGTATCATTGAAATTTTTTTGACAGGAGGATGTCGTAATGGAATAGAAGTGTATGGTATAGAAGCATAATTGGATTTCTAGAATGCTTGAGGGATAAATAAATATATTGTGGTGGAGAGAACATGAGGATCAAGAGTTTTGTTTTTGCCACAGCATCAGAGAATCTGATCATGACTGAGATGTCATGCTTAATCCCTCAGCTTGTGAGAGAATCATGTAGTCCTGACTTGGGAGGATTGAATAATCATACAGAAATATCAAGGAGGAAGGAATTTATGTGAAATTATAAGATAGGTGATTATAATAGACTTAAAAACTAGCTTGGGAAGCACAATGGATGACAGAATTAAAATTTGTCAGATTGATACTGGGGAAGTTTTCGCATGATAGAACAAGGACAGGAAGCCATTCCAAAGATGTGAAAGGAAATAGAGAGTAAGGAGTGAGTTTTTTTTTTTTTTTTTAAATACAGAGTGGCAGGAACATGAAATGTGTTATCTGGGATGGTGATGAGAGTACAGACAGTTGAATGAGTTTAAAGAGTGGTATGATAGGCTTTGTGTTGGCTAAGGCATGCCTCCCACAGTGAGCTTTATGACTCCATGAGGATCTGGAATAATAATAATAATAATCTCATCTCTTTTGAATATGGCCTGTAATGGCCAAGTAATCTGGCTTCTTAGAAACCTGATACTGCTTATGACAGGGCAGTTAATCCTGCCTTGATCTTCTCACAATGACTGTATATTGCATGTGTTCTTTTTGTTCTTTTTGGCCAGCTATCCAAATTCTTGATATTTCTATCCAAGGATTTGGATAGCTCATCTACAGCCCACATAACATCTAGAAAAGAACTTCAACAGTTTTCAAACCATAAATAATCTATAAATTGGAACAGAAACCAGAAAGAATAGAAATTGAACTGAACCAGTGGTCTTTGAATAATAAACAGAATTTAATTACATGACTATAGGAAACTAAACCCTAACTAGTAGCCACTGACGTAGTTATACAATGTACAATATATTTATGTATGTAATTATTATTATTTTACCTTACTAGAGTCCTGCTAGGGTTGCTGGTTGACCAGGCAGTTATGCTCTAGCTCACTAGTGTATTTTAATGTAGCTGGTGTTATTGTGTTTGTGTGTAAGAACATTGAGTGATAAAGTGCTCTAATACAATAGTTTGTCTCCATAATTACAGTTGGCAGTGGAAACAGTAGTGTGAGAGAGGAAGAGAGAACAGGAATACAAGAGGAACAGGGAAACAGTGGGAGCTTGGGTGGACAGGGAGACTTGTCATAGAGGGAGTGAATGTTGAAAGTGGTAGTGAATGTATGAAGATGGAATATATTGCAGTGTGGGTGGAGAAGTGGAGACTGAGCAGGTATATGTGGTAAGCAGTGATAAAGGTGATTTGGCAGGTGTAGTGGGGAAATCATAATCAACATATAGCTTGGATAGGACTGGCTATAGACCTAAAAATGAATTGTTGTGTTTGTTTACAAATGCCAGAAGTATCACAAATAAAGGGGGATGAAATGGTTTCAGTGATGGAGTTTATTCGCCCCCAAATCATTGGAATAAGTGAAACATGATTGAATGAAGATGATATCGTAATGGGAATAGAAATGGAAGGGCACAGTATTTTTCGTGAGGATAGAAAGGGCAGGAAGGGAGGGGAGTGTTGCTGATGATAGTAGGGAAATTAAGTCCACATAAGGTAGACAAAAAAAAAAAAATTTTCACATTTGACATCCGTAGATGCTGTATAGTCACTGCCATACCTCACATGGTTTTGGCAATGATGTCTTCTGCTAGAATAAGTGGTAGGGTCGCAGATTCCCTTTCCACACAAAGTTTGTAGGACAATCACAAACATCCATGCCCACGGTGGGATTCAAACCCACAGCCTCTTTGCTGGAGAGCGGACATGCTAACCACTCGGCCAACCAGGCCAGCAATGAAAGGGGGAAATAGTGGCAATGGTTATGAGGCAGTGTGGTTTAACGTGGAGGTTGAGAGGAAGACATATTTAGTTGGATGTTGCTATAGGATTGGGAATGTGGAAGGTGGTGATGAAGAAATGTATAAACAACTTGGATTAGTGAACAAAGGAAGGGTAATTATTATGGGTGATTTTAATTATGGTGGTATAGATTGGAATGAAGAGATAGCATTTGAGAATAAGAAAAATGAATTTCTCGAGTTCTTGAGAGAGAGAGAGATAACTATCTCAGGCAGCACGAGGATCAAGAGTTCTAGATCTCATTGTTTCATCAGAGGATGTAATTGTTAGAGGGGTTTCACATTTTCCTCCAGTTGGTGAAAGTGATCATGAAGTAATCACCTGTGTTGTGCTAGTCATATGCAGACTTTTGCGAGGAAAGGATATATGTGGAATTATAAGGCTGGTGATTATGACCAGCTTAAGAGACAACTTTGAGCTATACATTGGAACAAGGAGTTGAGCAGTAAGGAAATAAATGCTGCATGGGAACTTACAAAAAAACACATAACAGCATCAATGTATGAATGTATCCCAAAGGCCAAAAGCTGAATAAGGTAGGTGTAAAATGGATGAATGTGGAGCTTAAGCATGAAATCTGGAAAAAGAAAGTACTTTGGAGGAAGTACAAGATGAATAATGGTAATCAGTCACATGAAGAATATAAAGAACAAGCCAGGAGAGTGACTCAATTAGTAAGGAAAACAAAAGTAGAGTATGAGCAGAAATTGCAAAGTAAGCTAAGAAAAACCCTAGAGAGTTTTTTAGATATGTGGCAAGTAGAAGGAAGAATGATCATGGAAAGCTATGAAAGTGGTAGAATGGTAACTGCTGCAGAAGACATTGTTGAAGTATTCAGTGATCAATTTATAAAGGTGTTTCATCCTGATCAGGGCGAAATCATGAGGAACTTAAGTGTAGATAACATAGGAGAGAGGATAGCTTAATTGTGAGTGAGTAGGAGGTATTTGAAGAAATAAATAACTTTGATGTTAATAAGGCGATAGGATTTGATGACATATCACCACACATCTTAAGGGAATATTCCAGGGATTTGGCAGTAGCATTGGCATACCTGTTTAATAAGAGTTTTGCAACAGCACAGGTTCCAAGGGAGTGGAAGGAGGGTAAAATTGTTCCACTGCATATAAGGCTGTAGCTTCAAATTATAGGCTGGTCTGTATATCTGGAGTTGTGGTGAAGGTCCTGGAGAGATTGGTGAGAAGTAGGATACAGAAATGGGTTGATAATAGCAGTATTCTCTATGGTTATCAGCATGGGTTTGTTAAGAGGAGATCATGTTTCACTAACTTACTTGTGTACTATAAGGTGACAAATACCTTGGACAAGGGAGATGCATATACAGTGGTGTACTTGGATTTTGCAAAGGCTTTTGATAGACTGCCACATGACAAGCTCTTAAATAAATCGAAACAGATGGGATTGGATAACAGACTTCTGTGTTGGATCAGTGACTGGTTGTCGGATAGGCATCAGAGAGTTGTATATGGGGGTGCACTATCTCGAAAGAGAAAGGTCACCAGTAGTGTGCCACAAAGGTCAGTTTTGGGGCCGTTGTTGTTCATTGTTGGGACCATTTTTCATAGAATGGGAGAGGGGAGTAGAACAAGAGACCATTGCTGGAAACTGTATAAGGAGGGAGTGAGAAGCAGGTTCTTTGCATGGAGGGTGGTTGCTGAGTGGAATGCATTGCCTGAGTGTGTTGTGGATGTGGACACATAAATCAGTTTAAGATGCGGTTGGATGAGCATGGTATGCAATAGTGAGTACCTCCCACGATGAGTCTCTGACTCCATGGAGGTTCAAATGTTGTTAATAATAATTCTTGCAACGAATAGACTTAAACTGGCACATTTACCTTAACTTCACCAACTTCCTTGTTTTTAAAAGTTGTCTCTCAGTTGTAACCTCAGATGTATATAATAGTAGAAAAAAAAAAAGAAAAGAAAAAACCAATAAACACTAAATCTGTATGGTGTAAATAGAACTTTATACAAAGCATTACAATGCTCACTTAGACATCTATTGCAAATTGAGAATCAAATTGAAAGTTGTAGAGGTAGGTAGTTTGATTATAAAACCAGGTGTTAATGTAAAACAAACATATATTTGCATTATTTGGATATTAAGGAACATAGTATTGAAAATAAATTCCATACAAGTCTTCAAGTGTCTTTATCCAGATTAAACAATTACTGTGACAATTTTTTTTGTGAAAATAGACAAGGAAACTGAAAACATTAACTGCATTCTCAGTTGTTAGTCCTGTGAAACAAAGTACACATTTTAGCTCTTTAGAATGAAGTTTTAGTGTTGAGCAGAAACGAAAGCAGTTTCTGATCGACAAATTTAATCTTAATTTAATTCTCTCTCTCTAGTACAGCAGTAGCTTGATTCAGACAAAAAAAAAAAAAAAAAAAAGCTTAACGGAAGTGCATTATTCCAGCTACATTTCTAGGAGTCGGATTTGCTTTAAATAGTAGCAGATAATTCATAATCGGTTATTTCTTATCTCAGAAACTACCACAGCAATCCATTTCTTTTGAAAGTCAGTTAAGTACTATAACTACTAACCCATAAAAAGAACTTGGCATTTTTCCAGGACTTGTGCATAATATTTCTCCCTGCTGTGATCTTTATTGCTTAATAAAGACTTAATCAACTTATTCACAGTTTGAATGCTCTTTTAGAAAACCAGTTAGTGTTCATGTAAAGAGATAAGTGATGCATTTTCGAGATAAGATTTGATAAAAACTTTACAGTAAGATTAAGGAAGATGACAGGCTAGTCTTACAAACGAAGTTATTGGTTAATTTAAAAAAAAACAAAAAAAAAAACATTATACTGGAAAGATTTTCTATATTTGCAAATAAAATTCCAACTCCAAGACCGGCAACTCACAAAAACATTAATTTTAAATACAGTGTTTGGATATAACTTTTAATTGGAAAGAATGTTTTTGTTAAGTTGCGAGATGAAAAACTCTTGTCTGTAGGAGACAAAAACCATTCCATCTCCTTTTGAGACCGACTAATTCACCTTCAGTGGAAATGTACCGGTCAAGGTTTTTTAGGTCCTAGACTGAATTCGAATCCAGAGCTTTATTGGACAATTGGAGCCAAGTGATTTTGAGATTATACATATCGACGATGAGATTGCATGTGTGATATTGTTGGTACTCTCCTTCCATGTGTATGTAAAAATATCAAAAAGTGATAGAACAGACCTTTCTTGAGGTTTATGAAACCCGTATGATTCATAAGGACCTCATTAGTTTTTAAAGAATATGCTAATTATATACTCTTCTAGCTAAATTAATAACGATTTCCTGTACACATATTAATGCAGCTTTTCGCCTCACAGAAACAAACATAAAATTTTTCTTTCATTAGCTTTAATACATCAGGAAGATATACTTAATTTTATAATAATACATTAAAAAAAAAAACTGTTTTAATTCTGAGGATGCAAGTCAAAGCTATACAACAAAGAGTGTGCAGTGTGTTGTGTTAACTTATCGGTAGACGCCGATGTAGCAGTGAATTAAAACGGTTGCCTAGGAGCGCTAGGTAATGAGGATTGATTTCCGGTCATGAGGATGATTGCTGGGGGGAAAAAAGTGGGGGGGGGGATAAAGGGGAAATCATCTCTCTGCATCCCACGTATCGTAAGATGTTAATACATATCAAAGAACCTTTTTTTGGGGGGGGGATTAAGAGGTAACAAAATTTCCAAGGGCGAGGGGGTCTGATTTGCTCTTACTCATTTGAACAGCAGATATAAGTGGATGTTGAATGCATGACATCGATGTTTACTAGGCTGACCATATTTCCTTGAGACAAAAACGGGACGGGGGTTAAGTAATAGTCTGTATTCATAAAAATGTAAGACGATAAAAAAAAATTATTACATAAAAATATTGAGCTTACCGTTATTCTTCAGTGACAGAACCCATATAAAAATTTAGGTAGACGTAGAGGGGGGGGGGACTGTATTTCAGGTAAAGAAATAAACTATAATTTTGTCTTGACCACTGGAATTTGGCAAAAAGTTTGTCTTTTTTATTTGATGCATCTAAACTGACTGTAATGTTTTTTTGTTTTATTCAAATCCTCTATTACTTTGCCCAATATGTTTGGTGATAAAACGTTGCTAATTACTGCTTCTGATTTGGCACGCGCAGAAGAAATTTTGGTACATAAATTTTATTTATCAATGTCGACAAGCAGTCATTTGCTCGGAAACTTTGTCCCTGACGCACAGTATGATAAGCAACAAGAGCTTCACATGCTGCAATTTTATCGTTTACACTATCACCATAAAAGAGCTGATGTTTTTAACTAAAACCAGTCTTTTCAGCATCCTTATATTTCTAGCTACGTAATGTTGGTTGATGTCGCTTCTGTCTCCATGAGCAACGGAAAAATGGATAATACAGTGTTGTTGAAAGTTTATTTTTCACTTGGTTAGACTATAATAAATTTGGTTTAATCCTTTATCCAAGTGGGAGCAAACAAAGTTTGCGCCTGAAAATATCTTCAGGACTGGAGTAAGGTAGTACAAACACCGGGCAACTCGTAGCAAAGGTGGACCAAGCTTACCCGAGTCCTGAAGATATTTTCAGGCGCAAACTTTGTTTGCTCACACTTGGATAAAGGATTAAACCAAATTTAATACAGTGTTGGCATACCACATTTGTTCAATCGCTACACAGCTTGTCCAGTTTAATAAATTCGAATTCTTTCTGGAGATCATCATTAAAACCGCAGTTCGCCTCTTTGACATTGCAAGGATAGACTTAAAGCTTTAAAAAGTAATACTTAAAACTTTAAAAAATATGAAATTTAAACCACCGTCATTAAATAACAAAGCCGCCGGTTAGCATACAAGCAAAACAAAAACTAACGCTACAGCAGAGCAGAGGCCGCGTCTGAGACGAGTAAGGGTTGCCGACAGGTATTTCTTATTTTCTCTGAATAAATCGCTGCAGATATCGATATTTAGTATCGAACAATGCGACTCCTTGGTTATACAAATTACTGGTTTCCATGATATTGATATATGATTATAGGTTATGAATAATAATTTATGATTGACCAATATTAAGTTTTTATTAAAAACGGGGACCAAACTGACATTTTTATTAAAACGACGGGACCGGTACGTATGGTCAGCCTAATGTTTACATAAAGTGCATTAATTTTAAAATAGTGTTCCTGATCAACCAGTCGTTACCTTTAGAGCATCACAAAATTTTCTTGGCCGAAATTTATGGCTAGTGAAAATTAGCACTTATGTCCTCGCGAATTAACGAGTGCTTCAATAGTTTTTTTACAAACTCTTCGAGCAACAGTTTATTTTGCAAACTCGTTTTCGAAATTTTTGTAGTTCCTCTGAAGCTTCATATAACATTTTTGTCGTTGCAAATAAGTTTAGATCGACGGACTGAACAATATTCAACACTAACTTGTTTCCACAGTATGAAAGATAAATTTATGAGGTTTTTTTTTTTTTTTTTTTTTTTGAGTCATATGGGTTTTCTCCACGCCTTCACCATAGGATTTTAGACGATTGGAGTCTCCCTGCAATTTCGAGGCACCCCGGATTGCGGAGCTATGAGCACACTCCTGATGTTATCTGTTTACGCGAAAGGTATAGGTGGAACAACATTATCAGATATCGACTATCAGATAACTGTTCCACATCGTAAGCACATTTCGAGAATGTAAGTGTAACTGATTCAGGGATGGACGGTGTGTCTAAGTCCACTAGAATCACTAAAATTTCTCTAATATATACTCTGAGAAATATTAGCTTTATTCATTAATTGTTAAATACAACCAGTTCTATTTACTTCTCTCGTTTTTAGATCAGTTTCCCATACATCTCTATTCTTCATAACCTGATCAAGACTGCTACAGTGATTCTAACAGCTAGTTACATATTGTACTGTACCACCGTACCATATCGACGGTACCTCACTCTAACATCATCATGAGTTTCGGCTCACGCAGTGTGTTGTCTTTTGAATTCATCTTTTTTATACGTGCAGTGTTAAACTATACAGTATTACATACTGAATGAGAATAATTTTTAAAACGTAATTTAAATTAAACCATAATTTAATGATAAAATGGTTAGTATTATGCTTAAATATACTGGTAACCCTAATATAACGCGGTCTACAAATTGTAGTAACCCTTTATCTTTTCATATATTTTTCACTGCGTGACTTAAAAATCAAATTTTATCTTCGTTAAATTTGCGTCTGCCCGTATCGCTCATGTAGTTATAAGTAGCGAATTCATATTAGGGGAAATACTCTTTAGCACGCTTGTTCGTCAATTGTTTACCGTATAAAGGGTTACTACAATTTTTATAGTAATGGCCACATAGAGGGTTTTTGCAACATCGTTGAAAAAAATCAGTGAATTAATTGATGGGGAAATGATTTAAATTAGGAGGAACTGGTACAGTTAATAGATGACGTTGAACCAAATGGCGTGGGAAGTTCTGCCGAAGATTCTGATTATGATGAATCCGTTAAAGAATTCAGTTTAAAGAAATTAGCAGAAGGATTGGACTTGGCAAGAAAGTTAGGAAGTTATTTTACGGATAATGATCCCCCCCAATGAAGCCTCCGGAAAATTCACGAGACAATTGGATGTTTGTTTAGCTCCATGTTATGAACTTAAGAAAATATTGCAGCATAGTGGTAAGTAAGATCTTATTACTGACTTCTTGAGAACTACAAATGACGTCCAAGAGATTTCAAGGTAACAACGTCCGGCCACTCGTAAATAAAGAACAACTAAGAAATGTTCGTTTTGAAGACAGTGATTACGATTAAATTATGCACTTTATTTTATTTTGCCTAAAACATTTATGCATTATGTGCAAAAAGTTTACGTATAATTTGTATTTTTATAAGTTTATACTATGTATTTTGTTTCATAGTTTATATATTTTCTTAACTTACATGAATTACCTGAATTAAATAAAAATATTTTTTGTTGGATGTCATTGTTGTTTATATAATTGAAAAAAAAAAAACGATTTCGGAAAATAACCCTACTTTTTCTGTGTGATCTGAGTCTCGCATAACGCGATTTATATAACGTGGCATTTCTGTGGAACCAACATCCGCGTTATACGAGGATTACCTGTATATTCTTAGAAACTCGCGTTTCTATGAAGAATAGTCCCCTCCATTTCCGTATGAGACCGGCTAACTAATTTTCACTCGAAATGAGCTGATAAATGGTTCTTCTCGTACTAGACGGAATTCGAACCCGGGTGTTTCGAACCAAATGGCTTCGTTGAAATCAAATTGGATGCACAGGTTAGAACCTTTTTTTTAGGTTTTTTTCTTCTTTTTTTTTTTTTTTTCATTTGAGGGTGAGTTAGCCGATCTCGTACGGTGTTTAATACCCCCCCCCCCCACACACACACAACCAATTTTCCAACGTGATTTATATCCTTAGTTGCTTCGATCATAATTTTGTTACAGGGGCTAAAAAAATAGCCCCTGTAACAAAAATAATAAAATAAAACATATAGAGAGATATCGTGTGTTACATTGTGGCTGTTAGTTCTCCAGTGCATCCATCCATCTTCAAGGCCCACCTTTCCTAGTTGGGTTGTGGGGGAAGCAGCAGCAAGAGGGACTTCATGGTCACGATCCTCCGCTACCAAGCTCAGGTATTCTGGTAGGACTCCTAGACATGTCTACCCAGGGTTTGGGATATAATCTATCCAGCTAGTTCTTGGCCTTCCGCATGGCTGCCCACCCTCTGGCTTGGCAAAGAGGGCCTGCTTGGGGGGGGGGGGCGCTCTTATGGAATTTTGACCAGATGCCCATACCACCGTAACCGTGATCTCTCAACGAAGAAGCAGCAGTTGAGTATTGAGAGTTTCCCGGATTGCAGAGCTTCTGACTCTATCGAGTCTTGTCAGCTCCGCAACCCCTCGAAGGAACCTCATTTCAGTCGCTTGGATTCGTGTCCTCATTCTTTCGGTCATTACCCAGCTCTCATGACCATAGGTGAGGATGGCGACATAAACTGTATTGAAGACAGCCATCTTTGCCTTCTGGCTTCAATACCGTTTTGCTGTGTATTGCGTAAATAACTGTGTAAATAACGGTCGTTTTTTACACAGTAAAAAAGTTTATGTACTGTGTAAATAACGGTCGTTTTGCTGTGTATTGCGCTTGCTAAGCCGATTCGAGTATCTAGCTCTACGTTCCACTTTCCATCACTCGTGAATATGGCCCAAGGTATTTAAACTTCTCCACCTGCCTCATTGGGGCTCCACGTACATTTAGAGTGCACTGGGATGGTTGTCTTGAGACCACAAATGTTTCAGTTTTGGCCACACTGATCTTCATTCCGGCGTCTGCACAAACAGCTACAAACCTATCCAGGGTCCGCCAGAGGTCATCTGTGGAAGAGCTAAGCAGAACTAGGTCATCTGTAAAAAGCAGACGTCCAATGCCACACTTCCAATTCTGACACACTCACTGCTTTGCCTGTGCCTATCAATCTAGTCCATAAATATTATGAAAAGGAGGGATGACAGAACACACCCCTTCGCAGAGACTGGAAGGTTCAGACTTTGTGCTGTTTACCCTGATACAAAACTCTGGGCATTCAGACAGGGACTTGATGGCAGCTAATAGTTGGCCATCCACTCCATACTCTTGTACTATTTTCAAAAGCTTATCCCGCGAAATCTAGGGATAAACTTTTAACCTGGGGAAACCTACACATGTTTTGTGGACTTCTTCAAGTCCACAAAACATGTATAGACATCCTTGGCATATTCCCAAGATTTCTCAAAGACTTACCTTAAAGTGAAGATTTGATCAATTGTGCTTCTACCAGCGCGAAAGTCACATTTGTTCTTCTTGGAACTTTGACTCAACTATGCTCCTGCACCTTCTTTCCAAGCACCTAGCATATACTTTCCCTGGCAGGCTGAGCATAGGGATGCCACGATAGTTGCTGCAATCTCTCTGGTCTCCCTTCTTGAAGACTGGTATTATTCTAGTGCATAAGATATTTATTTTCTCCAGTCAATTAGAAAAGATTCAAATTCGATTTTCGTCATCCTTTGAGTAATCTTTCATTGAGTTTTTTCATTTAGTGAGCTAACCGATCTCATATACAGAGGTCGGTTATCCCCCCCCCCCTCTTCGAAAATTCGGAATAACCGAAAATTTGGTTATAGCAGGGTTATTCCCTGAAACTTTGGGGCAAAACAGGCATATTTGCCTGTTTATATTGGCCACAGAATATACACATGCAACGTATAGAACAAAAAATACTATGTAAGTGATGGTAGATTATTGACTAGATTGTCTGGTGCTTAGGTTGATCGTTCAAGGTTGGGTATAGCGACCCGTCGTTGGGGGGGGGGGGGTCATGTAATAATAATACAAGAATCTGCTCGACGTTACCACTAGATTTTCTTTAAAAGTGGGATATTTTGTGATTAAAGTGTTACTGAACGTCGATACTAACACTGTTATTATGATTTAGTTCTGCACAATTCTGAAACCCTATCTCTGGTCATATACTGAAAAGAGACCAATACCCAGTGTTTTATTTACATGTAGTCAACTGCCTAGATGCCAAATATATTTTCATTTCAACACTAATAAATAATTGAAATAATTCCTCTAACGGCCTTTATTTCCTAAAAGGAGTAGATAGAGCTTCTTTAGCCTTAACTTATTTCTCGAAGAGACGTTGGTAGCCACTCTCTATTCTTCGGAATCTTCATTGATTGAGCTCAGATATTAATGAAGTAAAGTTTTTTCTGAGAAGGGGGCTGCAACAGATAATGTAGTCGTCATGCGGCCCTAAATCGTAGCACTCTTATTGGTTGTAATAATAGTGTGAGTTCTGCGGCCGATTTTAGATGCAGGGTTAACTCGAATTTCTCCCTAATTATCCTTGCCAAAGATTGACTAATTCTGGGACGGATTGAAGAGATGCATAGAAAAGTTTCTCTAGTTGGCAACTAAAGTAGAATCAAACCTATATATAGCGTTTTTTTTCTTCTGGCAGCCTAGCGCTATGGAAGTAAATCCCATTTCCAGAGGACTACACAGCAACCTGTTTCAACACTATTATAAATTTTAATTAATAATATTGTAATTATTTAAAATTAATATTGTAACTTAAACTGCTTTAAATTTATAATATTGAATTATTATAGCTCAATGAACTTTATTAAATGTTACATCTAAATAACCGTTATTATTTTCCTTGCATTTCTTCAAGAAATGCATCAACAAACTCCATCTTTTTCACTGATCAGTTACTCATAAGGCATTGTCGTGTTATAGGTTTTACTTTTACATTGTATAGAGTTGATGTAAAAGTGCTACATATTTTGATGTATTGCATATTACCGCTAGTCTACTAGCGCGACCGTTGTGTAGACGTAACGTTATCGTTACACTGATTACATATGTAATGTACGAGTATTTTAGATATTATTTTCCCGGTATTTCCGTGGAGTTATTCATCGTGGGAGACCTACGTTAAATTGTTCAGAATACAATACTTATCGTACGCCATTTCCTAAAACTCATTCACCAACAAAGCACCTACAACTACTTCTGGCAACCCATTCGCCACCTTCCAAGCGAATCGAGTCTTAATATCCTTGCTAATCACTTTCTTATACAGTTTCCCTTGTTCTTTCCCTTCCTGCAATGTACTAATAAAGTGTACAGTGTCAGTGATAAGAAATCCCTTTTAATAACTTGTTTCTATCATGTTCTCTCTTTTTCTTGTATCAACTAGTTTTTGATGCCTATAGACCTGGCCTCACAGGGAACATTCTATAGAATCTTGGTCACGCTTTACTTATAAATGTTCAACTATAAATATTTAGTTCATGCTAATTCATAAATACTGAAGTTTACATGTTTTTTTAATTAAAAAAAAAAAGATCAGATGGAAACCAAAATTGAACCACATGGATATATTCTACTGTTCCATAAATGCGAAATGTTATTAAATTCTAGTCAATTCAGAACGAAGTTAATTTATATATATTTCGAAATGTTATTATTTTTTTCCCTTTTCTTCCGTACAAATGGTTCGATTGGAGCAAAAATGAGATAGCACAACAAATTTTCAATAAAACTTTTCTAGGTAGCCGAAGAAAGCGAATCTGAATAGGTGCTTACGTTTTCAGGAAAACTCACTGAAGAATTATCTTCATTCTAGAGAAAATGCAATCAGCTTGAAAGCTGTTAACCTCTAATTTGTTGTTCAATGTAAGTAATCTTTAATTCAGGGATGCTCGTTATGTCCCAAGCAAAGATAACAGTAAGACTCCCAGCGACTATAATTTTAAATTGGAAAACTAGCATTGCGGTTTTCCAATTTAAAATTATAGTCGCTAAAATTATAGATTGCGGTTGCCGACTAGAGGAACTTTTTTTTTTTTTTGGCCCAGCCAATTTCAAGTTTGTCGATTTTTAATGCAGGCACGTAGGGAATTTTTTCCCTCAGCAAAATTGACCTTACAGTCTGCACTATTTGAGTCAACAAAATCATTTAGGGACAAGAACTTGATTGATCGGGTCTCTTGCTGTATTTTCGCCACCTGCGAGTGTACAAATAGTCTTCTGCCACGAACATCGGTGGACGACCAGGCTATCTACCAATTTCCAAACATTAGAGATAAGAGTTCTGCTTCCTGTTGAGAAATGAAAAACCGCTAAAGGATTTATTTAATTTTAAACTGCAGCAATGTCGTCTAGATTTCAGTATTATCAATTACTTTTGAAATAGATAATATGAAGAAGAAAAAATAGCTGGTCCGCTGTGAGGTTGAATGCCACTGTGTCATGAATGCTTATCAAAATCTCACTCAGGTTTATGAATTGGTGGTAGAAACTTTCCAGCGCCAGGTAGACCACCATTTTGCTTATTGAAGCAGCTTTAAAATGTACCATATTCGGTCTCTACAGTAAGATTTCTTGATTATTTAACATTTCTCTTTCAAGATACTAATGTGCTACATATTTAAAAACTTTTTGAGTGGTTAGATTCTTTTGTTTTATTTATACAATACTCCTGTTTTTGTTTAAACGCAATACTATATTTCTATTAAAAAATCATGTGCTCTTCTATCTATTCACTAACACTAATCCATCATCGGCGCTTACACGACTTTTAAATGTTTCAATGATCTCTTTTATTGTACGATAAGTACTGTATTCTAAGCAATTTAACGTGGGTCTCCCGCGGAGATGCCGGAGAAATAATATCTAAAATACTCGTACATTACATATGTACGATGGTTCAGTGACTTACTCATAGATAATATTAGTATTTATCTCGACAAATACACTCGTCCACTTTCCGTGTGAGTAGCTACAGAATGACCGAAGTAGGATATTTTTAATTTACTAAAAATTTACTTTAAGAAAATACCAAAGAATATGCATAATATGTAGGGTCATTATATTACGTGATATTAATGTCAAAAATCACATTTTATATATATATATATATAAACTATGTTAAATTAAGTGGATAAAACTCCCTTATTGTTTTTCAGCCAGTATGCCAAACTCTAAGATCGAAAACTACGATCTAAGCGTTTCATGCCGACGAACTATCGGCGAATCCAAGCGAGTTGCCTTGGTGTGGTACTTGATAGTACCACACTAAGGCAACTCGATGCAAAGGTGGAGCAAGCTCCCTCACTATTCTTGATATTTTCTCATAATGTTTTACTGTTCTTCATATTCTTATTATTTATTGGCATCTTGGAATCGTTCTCATGAAGAAAATGTTCTCTAAACAATGACACACAGCGCTATGGAACTCTTATTGTCTGGTATATTTAATTATTGGAACATACAATGCTTGTAAAGAAGTCAATGGACACCGTAGTGTGAGGAACAAAGAGCCATGGCGCCCAATTAAGATGTAGGAATTCCTTTCATTGCGATGACTGTAGCAATCCTGCGGGGCATACTTTCCACAAGCGTTCGATAGTGATCAATAGGAATTTTGGATCATTCTTCCTGTAGGTATGTAATGAGGTCCTGGACTGTTGTGAGGCGGACATCCCTTGACCTTACCCGACGCTCCAGTTCATCCCACAATAGTGTTAAATAGGGTTGAGATCAGGGCTCTGTGGCGACCATTCAAGTGTGGTGATGTTCATGTCCACAAACCACGCAGTTACAGTAGCAGCATCCCTATGACACGGTGCATTGTCTTGCTGAAAGAGAAAGTGGTCATTTCTGTAGAAACGCCACAAAGTAGGAAGTGTCACATTGTCCAGAATGGTCAGATACCTCTCGGAGTTCATTGTTCGTGTCACCACAAACAGAGGTCCGATGCCAAACCAGGAAAACAGGACCATACCGTCACCTACAAATTTCGTAGCTGGGACTACGTACTCTGACAAGACATTCACCGGGCATCCGCCAACCCTTCCTTCTGCTTGTTAGAGGGTGTAGAGTGATTCGTCGCTCCATAACGGCTTTCCAAGCTTCCACGTACCACTGAAGATGATGCTGTATGTTGGTTCGCATAATGTGGGGCTTACATATTGCAGTTCTACCATGGAAACCCGTTTTGTGAGCCTTGGTTCTGAATGTCTTTGTGCAGATTAGCGTTCCTGTCCATGCCTAAAATTTCGCATCCAACGTGTCGGCCGACGAGTGTGGAGAGTCGTCCACTACGAGTAGTACTTGCAGTTGATTCCCTGCGCGTCCATCGCAGTATGGTATCACTGATTATTGACCTGGGATGACCCAATTTGACAACAATTTGCCGAACAGATAGGCCTGCAACATGGCATCCTATCACAACGCCTCTTTCAAATTCCGTCAGTTCCCTTCTCGTAGTCATTTCACTTGGACACAGTTGCACTGACTTTGAGCATCATATTCCTCCAATTTGTACTGGCTACAAACACGGAACTCATTACATGTCACGATGCACCTTGCCCATGGGGGTGTCCGTTGACCTCTTTCCAAGCAGTGTATATTACTGAATCATATGATTAAAAATATGGGGAGTTCGCCCTGGCAAATTTCGTGAGTAAAATAAGTCATGAATCTGGTGTTTCCGTAGTATTCACTGAGATTTTCTAAATAGGCGTTTTCTGACTGAAAGTAAATTATATTTTTTGTGTGATTGTGGCTGGTGAGATATTAAAAAAAAAAAAGAAAACAGGCTTTTGAATAAATTGAAATGGCAGTGGATGACCGTCTCTCTCAAACTCTCCGTTAGCAGTTTCATTTTACCACCTTGGGCGAGTAAATACTGATGAGTAAATACAGCAAATTATTCTTTAGGGAAGATCTGCTAACCTTGTCAATGAATATTAATTAGCAGAATTTTCTCTCTCTCTCTCTCTCTCTCTCTCACACACACACACACACACTAAATATGCTAAAGAGATCCTTGTGATATATATCACAAAGATCTCTAGCATCTTTTGCTTCTCTAAGAGTGTTCTTTGGAATATCCTTTCCTTCTTATGTATTTCCTTATACAGGTCTTTTAACAAAGTCCCCCATAGCCTTGAAAACGTTGCTTGTTCCATAATGCTAAATTTCGTTAACAAAACGGTGTGAATGTTTTTCCTAAATAATAAATAAATAAATAAATCCTGTACTTTTTTCATTCCCTAAAATGAATAGGCAAAACACTTTTAGTCGTAATTCTTTTGAAATCGGTTCGCAGCTGGTCTCTACTTCTAACCATAATCGAGGTTATGCACATTCCCACGGTGTGCTGGATAAGAGGGTAATCTGCTTTTCTTGACTGGTATTTGTGTGCCTTTTCTGCAGTGAGTTTTACCCAGTTGCAGGTTTAGTTCACCATAATGCAAGGACGTCTTTTCCAAACAAGATTCCCTGGGTTCGAATAATTTCGTTATGACTCGAAGAAACTTTATTTTATCGAGCTTTTTTAGGTGTGCACGAAAGCGGTAGATTTTTTTCTCTCTCTTAACTCCGTTTTTTTTCTTCTTTCTATAAATGTAGCCAAAAAGATAAACCGAATACACTCAGTTAGCCTCATAGCTGCAGTTGCTCCGGCTGCAATCAACTCGGCCTTCAACAGCAGTTGAATAATTGGAATTTACTGAAAAAAGCTTAAACAGGGTGACTAAATTGAACTGATAATGTCTTCTACAGATCAGCATGATGGGTTACTACGACATTATGCAGGCTTCTCACATTATCATACATTAAAAGAAACGATAAACAATATATTCATTATTGTTTTGTGATAAAATAACATTCATCCTGAAACATAAATTTTAAAAGTGACTGAGAGCTTAAGAGTACAACTCCATGAGCGCTCATGCTAAAGTTTAAAACTTTGTTTCAGGATGTATACATTATCCTTTTTGGGTCCAAAGAAGTATTTTAGTCTCTTTTCGTGTGTATTTTATTCACTGACCGTGGAAGAATAAGATGTATAGGTGTAGTACAGTATTTAATTAGATTGTACCAGTTTTAATTTTTGTGTTTATAATTACCGGTTTATTTTGTTAATGAAATTACATTGTGAGAAAAGTACAGTTATTTCTTTTTTAAATAATTCGTGTGTGGTGTGTATACGTTTAAGGTTATTCAACCAAATGAATGTATTGCTTTGATTAAAAATTTATTTCTTGAAAATGATAACTGTAATTTAATTTGAATGCATTCGTGATATGAAAAACTTACTTGTTTCGCGATGAAAAATACGTTTTTTCGCACATTTCAATTGTGCCAGATTTACTGTTTTCAAGCAAAGCGCCGTATTATGGAACTTTTTTCTTGCTTCATGACTGAAACGAAAACCGGAAGTGTTACGCATAGTGCGTAACACTTCCGGTTTTCGTGTGGATATCGCGTTGAAAAGAACACTAATATGGCCGTGAGAGAAATGAGGGGATTTTTGGAACTCGAAAGCGGATATTTATGAAGTCTTTCATATAAAAAGATAAACGTTTAAGAGTCATCAGTTGCTGTGTTACAACTATAATGACAGTACAACTGTTGGAGATGGGGGAGAGGAGAAGATACGACTTGTTGAGTTTTTAATTACTACGTAAAAACGAAGGGTTTTCATGTATAAAAAAAAACAAAGTTCTGAAACAAATCTTAAAGGAGATAAAAGGACGGAAGAAGGTGAAATGATTGGTTTGCGTTATGACTTTTAGAGAAAACCGTCATAATAAATGTGACTTATGAAAGGAAACAATATAATACACTCATATATTCATCATGTAAACACAACTAGTTGTTTCGTCGTAACTTCTTCGAGTGTAGAAAAATAAGCTGTAAGAGAAAACAGTACATAAATATCAACAAATGCGATGTGATACAGAGTTCTGGTCATTAAAACAGCTCCGCATGTGCCCATTATTGTTCACCTGTGTCCTCTCGCTTGCGGAGTAATTCAATCATTACTGTATAGTAGTCAGATTAAAACTCAGATTTATGTTACCTCACAAAGGAATTGCAAAACTAATAGGAACAACATATTAATTCATTTGGAATAACTGATTAGCACTGAGCTCCATTCATCTCCTGGATTCTCAAATTCATAAGGAGAATTCTCTTCTTCCGCATTAGGTTTTAGTCCTTTTGAGACAGTGTTCAGTACATTCCATGTTCCATATCATTTTCTGTTATTCCTTCTGAGTCAGTCGGATTTATCTAAGTATTCAAAATTCATCACTTGTAATTTTTGTTTATTTCTGAATCACCTGATTGGTTGCCTGCTAATACAAGTGTTTTGGATTTTTCTATTGATATTTCCATATTATATTTTTGTCAAATCTGTTAAAAATACTTCTCTTTGTAAATTAACTTCGGTGTCTGCTAATATTACTACGTCATCTGCATTGTAATCGGATTTACTACACCGATTCCACAGATTAAGGAACAAAGAGGAATTGCAATAATCTGCGGTGTGGAGGGACTTTTGAAAGTCAGGTATATATATGTCATTACATATGAGTCTGGTTATCGCATACAAATGATAGCGCTGTCAGTAGTGGTATATGCAAATGAGCCACACCATAAAAGTGGGCGTTTAGTTATGATATATATATATATAAAATGAACAGCGTATGTGATTTATGCTCAAAGTGGACATAACAGAATTTTTCGATATGGCTGCAAGACATCATTTAACCGATGAATTCAGGTGGCGTGCCATCGTAAGACTAGAGGCCGGCCAGTCAGATGGGTGCATGTGAGTCTTACTGCGATTCACAGACTGTGGAACCATTTCCAGCTGTCACAAACAGCATTCCGGAGATACAGTGAAAGAAGGCCACGGCTACATACTATACAGCAGTGGCGCACCCAGAGGGGGGGGGGGACAAGGGGCCTTCCCCCCCAAAGAAAAAGGAAAAAAAAACACTAGAAAATTTTCCAAAAATCTTTTCCTAATTAAAATTATTTTATTTTATTTATGCCGTGTCGTGTCTTCTATTTCTATAGTACTTATGAATTAGCGATCATTGCAGATGCTCGGTCATAGGTCGTATGCGATGCGTAGTGTGTATTCTCAAATCGTCTACTCAACTCGCCCCCACCCTAAGATTAAATCTTGAGTGCGCTACTGCTATACAGTGCAGGAAAGCCACAGACTACAACTGCAGTAGGTAACCGATTATCTGGCCGCCAAAACAGGGGTGCTTCTTCTAATCAGCTACGATGTGACTTCGCGTCAGCTACAGGAACATTAGTATCTGCTTCCGCTGTGTGCAGATGGCTTCACGAAGATGGTCTGTATGCTAGGCGACCGGCAATCTGCGTGTTCGTATTCCCACGCCACAGGAGAGAACGTTGAAAATGGGCCAGGTTCCACGTCAACTGGGCCCCCCAAAATCAATGGGAGTCAGTATAGTTTTCAGACGAGTCCTGATTTTCTCTACAAAGCGATATCAGGTGTGCTCTGATCTGGCGAGAACCAGGAACACCTTATCGTCCCTCTGATATCCGTAAGGCATCTCGTGTGGACGCATCGACTTGAATGTGCTTAATGAAACCAATGAATGCTGCAGCTTGTAGACGACGAGGCTCTGGAACCCTATGTTCGTTCGTATGCGAGTGCGATAGGGCAGACATTTATTCTACAAGATGATAAAACTCGTCCTCATCGAGCGAAACTCGTGGACAAATATCTTCGAGAAGAGACTATCGTACGTATAGCTGGCCAGCCAGGTTTCCTGACCTTAATCCTATGGAGCATGTCTGGGATGCTCTAAGTAGACGTGTTGCTGCTCTCAACTTCCTCTTCAAAACACCTTGAGGGACTTAGGGGAATTTGCAGGAGCAATGAGTGTTATTGCAACTGAGTTCCTGGATACCATTATAAACATTATGGAATATCTTTGAGCGCTGTACAAGTATTGTACAGCGCTCAAAGTGAGGGGTGACCACATTCCTTATTGAGGCACTTGGACAATCTCATTTTGACCTCTTGTTTTTGACCATTATCTTCGTGTACCCATTTGTTACTGAATTAAACTATTTATTTATACTTTTTTTTATGAGTGTTCTTTCTTTCACATCTCACATCATACTGCTTTTCACCGAATTGCATAAAAATTCATCATACAGGTTTTGAGTTATCGTGATTTTTCTTTGTTCCTTAATTTATGGAAACCAGTGTATATTGTTATCAGTTTTATTCCATTTAAATTGCCTTTTAGTTCTGTTATTTCACACATTAAAATATCGAACAGTACAATATTTTATGAATTTCTCATGCCTTCGTTTCAGTTTCTTTTGTTTCCTTATTTAATATCTTATTACACATTTTATTATCCGTATAAATATCTTTGATAAGCTCTACTGTGTATTTATTTTTGCTTTTCACTATTAAGTGTAAATATCTTTAAAATGTTATGATATTGAATGCTTTATGCAATCTTGTGACAATAAAGTAATATTGAAAATGTTGTAATTTCATTCATTTACAACCAACCGGAACTTATTCTGGACGCTCCTCGTAAGTTCACACAAGGGAAACTTATAGAAAAAGAACACACTATAGGTTGTTAATTTTTGGGGAAATGATTCTAAAAAAGGTTACTCCGAAGAATAGCATAAAGGATTTATGAAGACAGTCAATAACAATGACATTTCTGTCCCTTGTGTGCGTTTATACTTTCCATTGTTTTCTATCTAGCCTTCTTTGGGTCCATGAAATTTATTTTTCTAGTAGGGTATTCGTTAATTTTAAAGAATCTGAACAGATGTAGCCTAGTTGCTTGCTGGTCATGTTTTAATGGGTTTTTTGACAGGCGATGATAGAAGGGCATTTTCTCCCATAAAACAGGCAAACCCACTGGTGATCACTCACAAGTATATTTATTTATTTGTATGTGTGTGCGTGCGTGCACACACGAAAGCAGCAGGAAAAAGACTCAGAGTTCCAGGTTGATAGATGCAGTTAAGTTTCTTACAAGACCGACATATAAGGTTCAAGAGTATGGGAATGTTGATAACAAATCAATTTGGAGGAAGAGTATTCACTGGAAGACAGTGAATGCGTGATTAAATTTATATTATTGCTACCATGGTATCCTGTATGCCCTACCTCTTGAAGGTATATTACGAATTTGACGATGTAACGTCGCGAAACAGATGAGATCGTGGAAACATTAATAAAAAAAATATCATTCTTATTCTTCTGTGACAGCTACATTGTAGTCTGTAACATTAGGAAATAGGTGGTTCCAAATAGTCGAGAGATTACAATGTTTGAAATGATACACGCGTCTAGTGGAGGAATGATGGTTTCCGTTTCACGTCCGGTTCAGAAACTAACTGTATTAGTGAAAATGAATCATTAAGATAGGAATTATCATTTAGCAGTTGTCTCCTAGTTCATATAAGCTTTATTACCAAGAAGTGAAAATTAAAAAAAAAATTATTTACAAAACTATTAAATGTATTTAGTAAGTCTGGTTACTTAATTTACCAATTTAACTTAATTGTTAAATTGTTAACCTAATTTAACTTAATTTAACAGTGAATTACGATAGGTAGCGTGAATCTTTCGCCAAACAGGCTATCTATAAAAAATTCCCCAGTGTTTCTCTCACTTGTCACATATTATTTTTCTCTTGACATGTAAACTCTGTTTTCTCGTGATTCGGCAACATCATTTTGCATTAAAATTTCTGCATTATCTGCAGAAGAAAGATATTTGAACTAGAGAAGAATTCGTTCACATTGCACCTTAGGTATGGAACAACAGATTGCGACATGATATGTTTATTAACTGTGAAATGAAACTGTTATCGAACAGCCTCTTCTTGGTTTATTTCTCCCATCTCAATAAATTCTAGTGCTCGTATCAGTGTTATAATAAAATATCGATTTCATTATTTACGACAACGGATAGCCAAGTTCCTTCTAAGCTGCTTTTTCAGGCACCACGTCAAGTTTTCTACCATTAATATTATAGCCCCCTCTCTATGTCCTTGACGATTGGGACATCTTGCTAACGAACACAGCTTGAGTGGGGGAGAAGTAAACGCACTAATTTTGTTTCGTATGTGTGAAATCAACATTCCATTTTCCTCCTTCCTTCCAGAAGTGGATTCGGCATTAAGCATCATCATCATGCATATCAAGGATTTAGGCCTAGCGTGGCCTGGTCGGGCCTTAGAAGTCATCGTTGAATCGTTTAAGAGGACGTCCTGGTTTTCTTTTTGCTAAGGGCTTGTACTTTAAGGCTTGTTTTAGTAATCTTTCTATTTTCATTCTTTGAACATGTTCCATCCATTTATGTTTATATTTTTTAATTTTTTCTATTTGGCATTAAGCATACCCAATAAAATCTACTAGTGCAGTAATCTGCCGTTTATCCAACCACAGTGAGAAGGCAATATGCAGGTCTGATAATTGAAGTACAATTAAATGCTCTACCATAAGTCGGTTGAGGTACGTGGTTGGTTAATTGAAGGAATTGGATATCCTTAGATATTATTGAGTCTGTACGTAAACTTAAATGTATCTGGTCTGTTTTATGCTCTAATTTTTAAGCGAGTCAATAAATAATTATAATTTTAAACGTCTTACCCCCCCTCCCCGCGTTTTTGCAGTTTTTAGTTAGTTAGTTACTAGAGAGGTCTTTGCTTTCTTCTTCTTCAAAAAAAAAAAATCACTTTACTTTGCCGATACTTTTTCAATGTATTGGATTTAATTTCAAGTGAGTCAGTAAATAAATAAATAACATTTAAATTTAAATGTCTTAACTTTTTCTCTAGCATTTTTGAAATTTCCGATTAGTAGAGAACTTTTTGCTCCCTTCTTCAAAAAATCGTGCCACGTTGCCAATAAATTTTCGATGTATTCGATCCAATTTCTAGGAATTTTTCCACCTTAGGCAAGCATAAGTCTGTACGTAAACTTAAATGTATTAGTTTACGTACAGACTTACTTACGTAAAACAGACCAGAAGTACAGAGTTACTTCTGGTCTGTTTTACGTTCTAATTTTTAAGCGAGTCAATAAATAATTATAATTTTAAACGTCTTACTCCCCCCCCCCCCTCCCCGCGTTTTTGCAGTTTTTAGTTAGTTAGTTACTAGAGAGGTCTTTGCTTTCTTCTTCTTCTTCAAAAAAAATCACTTTACTTTGCCGATACTTTTTCAGTGTATTGGATTTAATTTCAAGTGAGTCAGTAAATAAATAAATAAATAACAATTAAATTTAAATGTCTTAACTTTTTTCCCTAGCATTTTTGAAGTTTCCGGTTACTAGAGAACTTTTTGCTCCCTTCTGCAAAAAATCGTTTCACGTTGCCAATAAATTTTCGATGTAGGCGATCCAATTTCTAGGAATTTTTCCACCTTAGGCAAGCATATTCTTTTATTATGGTGGATGCACATACTATGGAATGCTACGATTGATATTTACGTATATGTAGAATAAGTACAACACGATCTAAATACTAATTTTTGATAGCGTGCAAGCAAAGGGCAGATAAGCCTTGTTACTGTTTTTTTTTTTTTTCCCAGTAGATTAATTTTTCGAATTTATGCCATTCCCTGTTCATAAAAGAACGGATACACTTGTAAAGATGAAACAAGAGTTAGATAAGCTGAGAACCTTGCTCTGAAGATTTTTATGGATCATGAAAATCATTCACTGTATAGATTTTTTATTTCTCCTGAACAGCCCTAATAAACTTCGAGCGAGATTTTCAATCCCTGGCGGGATTCTAATCATTTGTTAGTGCCCTTTCTGTAAATAAATAACTTTATTCTAATTGAACATTCGTTGTAACAGTGACGAGATTATAGTTTGACACGTGAGGTATAATTGAAATCGTTCATACTGATTTAATATATTGTTTCTACAGTAATAAAAAATCAGCTAATGCCTTTTATTCCCTTAAAGGGAGTAGGCGAAGACGTTTTAGCCCTAACTTTTGTAGACTGAGTGGGAAGTTCAATCTCCACTGGTAGCCAATCAGCGATAGCTAGCCAAGGCTATCACTAAGTTAAGCAATCCACAGTGAAGAGATGGCGGCTTAACAAGTGCCGCCATCTCGTGGTCCTTAACCCTAACACAATATTTTTTTTAATGTCTGAAATAGTGTGGATCCTACGGTCGATTTTCTTCAGTTTTACGGGACGAAAATTCCGCTTAACAGAAATCGACTAACTCGGGAAGCGGTCGAAAAAAGGCTTACAAAAAGTTTCTCTAGTCGGCGACTAGAATCGAACTGATGACTTTTTCTTCGGGTGGCTTAGTGCTGCGGAGTGCATACACCACTTCCCCTGAGCAATTAAATAAAAGGACTCTAGAAACATGAGACTATGTTCTTTTATTTAATTGTCCAATTTTGTATGGCGTTACCATACATTTGTTCTATTATGCTGTTTTCCAAATGGCGACAAGCATTGAAGATGCTAATTATATACCCCCATGAGTTTCGTTTTTGTGGGTGGAGGAATTATATGGTCATTAAGAACTCTGCCGGTTGTAAACTCACATTCGTATTGTGCTTTGAAAAAGGAATGAACGCTGAAAATAGTAGTGTTTACTTAGATACCCAATTCTTTAGCTTTTCACTGAGCAGGTGTTATTATTTAATAAAATTATTAGAAAACTGTTTAATATTAAAATAGTAAAAAGCATTAAAATTCTTAATTGTAATCAAAAACTGTTATCCACGCAATATGTTTCTAATCGGAATAACATTTCATATCAGCTCATCACAGATTAAAATACTTGTTTTAAAAAACACTTGATTGTTTAAACAGCTTTAAAAAACTGATGAAAAAGGAATGAAGACTGAGAACATCATTATTACTAGGTAGGAATGTATAGAGATGCATACATTTTCTTTGCCTAGGGGCATCAGATACTCTCGGACCGGTCCTGATTAGATTAAATTAGTTTCAGCTGAAAAGACTTTATAAAGGTTCTTTGCGTTCTAGACAGGATTCGAACCCAGCGTCTTTTCATCCACCAGGCACCGTCTTTACCAACCGACCATGGAAGCTGTAGAATAGTACAAATTGTTTATTATTTCTATTAATAATTTTATAATATATTTGTACTATAATATATATGTGAAAGCACTCAGAAACGCGAGGAAAAACATTTGTTTTTAACAAATTAATAAATAACGAAGTTAGTAACAGCTAAAAGGAAGGCAAAGCAGAAGTGGGATGAGTCAAGAGAGGAAGAGGACAGAGAGGTGTACAGAGAGAGAAAGCAAGAAGCCAAGGGAGTTGTGGCACAGGCGAAGGCCATGGCATATCAAGATCTGTATGATCAATTAGAAACAAAGGAAGAACAGAGAAAAATTTACCAACTAGCGAAATGTAGAAATAAAGCAGCAAAAGGACATCTTACATGTGAGGCAGATCAAAGACGCTGAAGGAAGAGTATTATGGAGGGATGTGGACATAAGAAACAGATGGAGAATATACTTTGAGGGAAATGCAAGGACTCACAGAGAAGATGGACAGCCTTCTGAGGGGATGGTGCAGAACATCAGTAGAGTGGAAGTGACGGAGGCCATGAAGAGGATGAGGAATGGAAAATCGGTGGGTCCCGACAGGATTCCAGTGGGAGGCATGGAAGGCACTGGGGGAAGAGGGAATTGACCTGCTGTGGGACCTGTTCATGAAAGTTTGCCAACAGGAAAATATACCTGAGGAATGGAGGGAGAGTACTCTTGTCCCCATCTGCAAGGGTAAAGGGGATGCACAAAACTAAAAATTACAGAGGAATAAAGTTGATGTCCCACACAATGAAAATCATAGAAAGGGTTCTTGATGGAAGATTGAGGAAGGAGGTGGTGATTGCAAAGGAACAATTTGGCTTCATGCCTTGTAGATCAACAACAGATGCTATCTTTGGGTTATGGCAGATGATGGAAAAGTTTCGAGAGAAACAACGGGAGCTACATCTGGCATTTATGGATCTGGAGAAAGCATACGATAGAGTGCCAAGGCAAGAAGTCTGGAGGTGTCTGAGGGAGAAGAAGGTTCCGGAGAAATATGTGAGGTTGGTGCGGGAGATGTATAGAAATGTGAAGACAAGTGTTCGGACCTGTCTGGGACACAGAAAGTTTTCAAGTAACAGTTGGCTTGCATCAAGGGTCAGTATTAAATCCGTTTAATACTGACCCTTGCATCTGCTCTCACCTCCTTCCGTCCTGGAGGAGGTGAGAGAAGATGTGCCTTGGACAATGTTGTATGCAGATGATATCTTGCTGTGTGCAGATTCAAGAGAAGAAGCGTTAACTAAACTGGAAAGATGGAGAAAAGTACCGGAAGAGAGAGGTGTGAGACTGAGCACAAGTAAGACAAAGTATGTGTTGCACAGTGGGCGGCGGCCAGGAGACAGATCTGGAGCTGGAAGGAAATGTCATCAGGAAAGTGAGGGACTTTCAAGATGAAGGAGCTGAGAAGGAAGTGGGATGCGGGTTGGAGGAACTGGAGGGAGATGGCTGGAGTGTTATGCGATAAGAGGGTGCCGATCAATCTGAAAGGCAAAATCTATAGGAGAGTAGTGAGGCCAGCTATGACGTATGCTACAGAAACTGTTGCCTTGAGGAAAAATAACATCAGTAGGATGGAAGTAGCAGAGATGAGAATGCTTAGGTGGATGTGTGGTGTGAGAAATGACTATGTGAGGGAAACAGTGAAAGTTACGAACTTAGGAGCGAAGATACAGGAGGCAAGGTTGAGATGGTTTGGTCATGTGATGAGGAGGGAGGACGAATATGTGGGAAGAAGAGTCATGCAGATGGATGTGCAAGGAAAGAGGAAGCGTGGGCGGCCAAAGAAGAGATGGAGGGAGCTGGTAGAAGAGGACTTGAGGAGGAAGAACTTGGATGTGGTGACAGCCCAAGACAGGAGGATGTGGAGGAGACTCATTATCAACAGTGACCCCACTTAAGTGGGAGAAGCTGCAGAAGAGGAAGAATAAATAACGAAGTTGCGGATCAAAAATTTATTATCTGTTGCATCCGTTTCTCAATTGATAACGACGCCATGGTTGGAAAGACCCGGTTTTAAACTCAGATAGGACTCGAAGAATTTGTATATAAGGGATTTTCAGTAGAAGGTAAGTCACTTGGTTTTCATATGGAGATAGGACTTTTGTTCCCTGCAACTCAAGTTTTTCATCCCACAAAATAGCCAAACCCACCAGAAGAATAACTCGATTAACATAGTACACTGTATGCTTCCATGGCATTAGTTGCTTCGGTAGTAATTCCAACAACCCAACTCTGACCTTTTGCATCAAGAATTTATTTATTTTTTTCTGGATAAAAGACGTCAAATATGTTGCATATTGTTGTCTCACATAATACTACTTATTATATCGTTGGTCATAAACGATGCTCTTCAAGATTAAAGTAGAAATGGGCAGGGAGATCCGAAGATGCCGAGGTCACACAGCTGTTTCATTTCGTTTTGTCGAAATTTAATAAACACATCGCGAATCAAGTCGCTGTAATGGATAGTAAAAAGAAAGTCGCAAATTATAAATTTCATTTATAATTTGTGATTTTCTTCCTGGATGTATTATTTATCTTGGTATACTAGCGAGCTCTTGATGAATATTCCGAAAGCTCCAATTTTTGCTCAGGTTACTTTTTAACCCTTACAGTACCATTATAGTCACTTAGTATATATCACGTAGTTTCTTATGATTTAATTATGAAATTTAATTTCAAATAAATCATCGTTAACTTTTATCATACCTCGTAGCAACTTCTATGACTACATTGTCAGAGGAAACCTTTACAGGTTTGAATCTAGTCACCGCTAGAGAAACTTCTTTTCCTGCCAGTTCCCGAGAGATGAAGCGGGTAGAGTTTTTACCCTTTTCTGAAACTTGGAGTTTTTATCCCATTAACTTAAAATTGGACTGTTGAACTTCACGTAGTATTAACAGTTTAGGGCAGGAATGCAAAATAGCTGCAGTTGCATGTCGTATTTCCGTCACTCGTGAAGTCCACAAATCGTTTAGACTTCGCGCTCCATTCAGGGAATGAAAAGCATAATAAAGAATTTATTTTATTTATATAATTATTAAGAGGTAAAGTCATGAACATCTGCATGGCCTTTAGAAAAAAAAAACGTTTGGAGATACTTTATAATTAATGTCATATTTAAAGAAGTTTTTGCTTTCTTACCAATAAAAAATTGTTTTTCATGAATACAGTTATTCATGGAAAACAAACTCAGGTTCAAGTATATTTGAATGAGAATAACTCTTTTACAAGGAGAAAATTTTACAATTGCCTGCGCTGCCGCAAGTGCGTTTAAACAGTTTTTTTCTTTAAATTATTAATTTGATTTATTTCGGTTTTTACTTTAGTTTGTTATTTATTCTTCCTCTCTAAGTTTCATATCACTTTCATTAAACCTTTCAAAAGTGAAGGATAAGTCCTTTGGTAATTTTCTGCCAACATTAATGATGACAATTTTTTCAATCAAATTTTTATATTGCAATACTGTATTTATAGAGAGTGTATGAGTTTAATTAAAAGTAGTGTTTAATGCCGCTGTTGTACCGGTAATAACAGTATCCAATATGTTAAGTAGCGTAAAATGACTCCGCTTTTCTTGATGTCTCAACAATTATAGATGCAGTATTTATTATTAGACATTGCATGTTGCAATGCGTATAATTGCATCTTTCGAAATAAAGCCGTATCTGCAGGTCAGTACTAAATTATTTTTATGAAGCCTAGAGTGAGACACTAGGTATTCTTTTAGAGATCATTATAATGAAATCAGGATATAAATTGTAGATAAGAACCTTAGCCAATAAAAGGAACTCAGATAATTTAGAAACTAATTGTAAAGGAAAATATTGGAACACACTGTGCATACTATCTAAAAACTCCATGTTTTTAGCTAGTTACCTAAAAACACGTATCTAAGGATAATGGGTACAGGAACACTGAATAATTGAAATAAAAAAAATGTCGCCTACTCCTAGGAATTCCAGTTCTAATTATTTTTACGCTAACAGTCAGGCAGTGTGCATTGCGACGCAATATGAATCAGTGATCATGCGAGGTGGCTTTACTGCATGTTGTTGGTAGTGGTGAGGTAATATAATATATGGAGTATTTTGTTGGCACAGATCAAGTTCTCTGATACCTGTGGAGTGATGTTTCAGTGCCTTACTCGAGCATTATTTCCAGTCGGGCGTGTGTGCCTTGTAATTGCTGTGTGTTAAACGAGTTTCTAATCCCTCACAGTTTATCCATTCGGTAACGGTTACTTCCAGCTGTATAATGTGCCATGCCACAAGCAATACATCGTTTGGAGGTTCCGCTTCACAGGGGATTCGTTTGGGAGTTACCATATTGAATTGGCTTGTTCCTTCTGAATCTTATTCCAATTGATGATGGAACGAACTGTTGCGAAGCGGTCGCTTCGCATCCGGATATGTCGTACCCGGATCCCTGTATAACAATTTTGGCACTTGAGGATCGTAGTTTGTCAGATGATTCGAGACTGAAGAGAAGTGAAATTGTGCCGACTCCGAGGCAACCTCCTTCGGAGTCGGCACGTCTCTTCAACAGTTCCTCTGTTGATTTTTTTGTTTGAGAAATGGGTTATTTGTGTATTTATTGTTAAATATTTCGCGATGTTTTGTACAACATGGCTCCTACACGCACAATCAAAAAACCTAGTGAAGAATCACAGAAAAAGAGGCGAGCAGTTGATCTTGAAACGAAGTTGCAAGTTATAAGGCAACTTGACGCTGGTAAGCCCATCAATGTGATCGCACATGACTTCGGATGGTCTCATTCTACAGTGACGACCATTTTGAAAAACAAGGATAAAATCATAGCGGCTGTAAAGGGATCTGCTTCCATTAAATCGACGATAGTGACGAAGCAACGAAAAGGTCCTATCGGTGATATGTAAAAGCTACTTGCATCATAGACATAGATAGAGGAGACCTGAACCAAAAGCGCATACCCCTTAGCATTATGACCATAACCACTAAGGCTCTTCAACATGTTGAAGGAGAAAGCGGAACCCGATTATGGCTACGAATTCAACGCTTCTTCCGGTTGGTTCATGAGATTCAAGCAACGTTATGCGCTGCATAATGTGAACATATATGGGAGAATCTGCAAGTGCTGAGAAGGCTTCCAAGGAGTTTGTGGAAAAATTGGATAAAATTATTACGGAGGAAAATTATTTGCCACAGCAATTATTTAATATGGATGAGACGTCCTTGTTTCGAAAAAAAAAAAAAAAAATGCCAGAGCGGACATTTATCCACAAAAAGTTAAAATGTATGCCTGGTTTCAAGGCTCTAAAAGCCCGTATTACGATTCTGTTAAGGGTAATGTTAAGGGATCTGCTTCCATTAAATCGACGATAGTGACGAAGCAACGAAAAGGTCCTATCGGTGATATGTAAAAGCTACTTGCATCATAGACATAGATAGAGGAGACCTGAACCAAAAGCGCATACCCCTTAGCATTATGACCATAACCACTAAGGCTCTTCAACATGTTGAAGGAGAAAGCGGAACCCGATTATGGCTACGAATTCAACGCTTCTTCCGGTTGGTTCATGAGATTCAAGCAACGTTATGCGCTGCATAATGTGAACATATATGGGAGAATCTGCAAGTGCTGAGAAGGCTTCCAAGGAGTTTGTGGAAAAATTGGATAAAATTATTACGGAGGAAAATTATTTGCCACAGCAATTATTTAATATGGATGAGACGTCCTTGTTTCGAAAAAAAAAAAAATGCCAGAGCGGACATTTATCCACAAAAAGTTAAAATGTATGCCTGGTTTCAAGGCTCTAAAAGCCCGTATTACGATTCTGTTAAGGGTAATGTGGCTGGATATAAACTGAAACCATTTGTAATATGGTACAATGAGAATCCACGAATCTTCAAAAACATTAGGAGGTACACTCCCAGTTCATTATCGGATCAATAAGAAGTCGTGGATGACTCAAAAATTGTTTGAGGATGCCTTAATGAACTGTTATTATGCGAGTGAAATAAAAAAAACTATTGTGTGAAAGAAAATGTAGAATTTAAAATTTTATTAATTCTAGATAATGCTCCAGGTCATCCGTCTTATATCGGTGATCTTCACCAAGGTCATTTCTCCTTCCAAACACTACTTCATTGATCCAACCGATGGATCAGGGAGTTCTTGCAGTGTTTAAGGCTTATTATCTGCGGAGAACTTTTTCACAAGCCATTTCTGCTACTGAAGGAAATGACCACTCAGGCAATTCTGGAAAACATTCAATATTTATCATGCTACTAAAAATATTGCTGTTGCTTGGGACGAAGTGACCTCGCAATGTATGAGTGGCATATGGAAAAATACATTAAAAAGGTTTGTGCGTGATTTCGAAAGTTTGTAATAGTGGGCCTAGCAAACAATCTGAATCTCGAAGTGAATGATGACGACATAATTCAACTTATAGAAATTTCCCCTGAAGAGTTGACCAATGAAGAATTGGTCGAGCTGGAGGAACAACTGTTGTAGAAGAGGAAAAACGAGAAAAGGAAGAGAGAAAAGAGAAACAGGAAGATGTAGTTAAACAATTTATAGTGAAGGATCTTGTAGACATATTTTTTGCAGTTATCGATGTTCTCAAAATGGCTGAAGACATGGACCCCAATGTTGAACGCTACTTAATAATAGAAACGAAAGTACATGGTGCATTTGCTTGCTATGAACAAATTTATGATGAAAGAAGAAGAGGAGTAAGCAAAGTACATTGGATATTTTCATGAAAAAAAAAAGTTTACACCATAAGAGCCACATCCTGATCGTTCACACAGGGAAGGTAATGAAGATATGACTGTGGAGGAAGATTTGGGTGATTATTTTCCTGTTTTACATTGGCAGTAACACACAGTACAGTTTTATAATAAGGTTTAATAATTAAAATGACAGTATACTTATTATAGTGAAGTCCCTAACTCTGTTGATTTAATGTGTCAACTTACGTCTTGCCGGACGTAAGTCGAGGGATGACTCTATTTTGATTTTGAAAACTGTTAACTAAATGTTATGAAAATTCAAAAAGTCTTGATTCTGGCACCATCCACTCACATTTTATTAAGTAATTGGCATGGGGCATCGTGTTTCAAATGCGTTTTAAATGAATACATACTTGATATATATATCATATTAATTTTAAAAATACTTCCAGAAATTCATTCCATTTATGAAGAACACGATATTCTTGTTTGTTTCTTAGAGTTGATCGTGTTTTCATTATGAAAATGCTTTTTGGAAAGTCCATTGATTAATATATTTCTATTTACAACCAAATTTTCCTTTTATCAGGAAAACAAACACAGCTCCTTATTGCCTGTGCACATTTTCTTATGTTCAGTACGTTAATATACTTCAAGAGCGAATACTTATCGTGGACGAATTAAATAAAATGCTTACGAAACGCAAAAATATGTTGTACTAGAGTCGAGCATTTTTGGGTTAACTGACCAAGCTGATAGTAACATAAATGGCTTATGGTTGGTCGCTGTCATTGACGCAAGAAAAGGTCTAGTGCAGTGGTGGCGCTTTTTATGTGCGCGTGCCAAAAGTTTACAAATCAAGTTGCTGACTTGCGGTCAGTTTTAATAGGGGAAAAATTAATAGAAAATTAGTTAATTTATAATATTATATATATAATATTTGATAAGTAATTATTTATAATTTATAAATAATATTTTATTTATAATAATATTTATTTATATATAAATTTATAATATTATTCAGTGTAAAACTGATTATTGTATTATTAAATTGATTTTAATGATGTTGGTTTGAAAAAAAAAAAAAACGGTAGTGAGAAAAATATTTATGCATTTTAACTCACTGTAGAAGTCAGCTGAGCAGGGGAAGCAGCAGACAGGATGTCACCTTGTTGGCGAAATGCTTACCGTATTTACTCTATTATAACTTATCCTCGCGTGTAACTCGAACCCCTGATTTTGCTTTACGAAAACAGACATTAAAAAGTTTTACATATACCTCGCACACGAAAAATTTTTAAACATGTTCACGTCGCGACGATAGTAGGATAGTAACTCGCTCCCTGCGGTTAACAACACGCCTTCCCCAACTGCCATTATACTGCAGATGCAAGAAAAACAAGTAGTTTTATTGTATCCCTGAATAAGGTACAGAGGCTTTTGCAGTCTGTGTAATATATTTCTCAACAAATAGTGCAGTTAGAGACAGCAGGAATAAAAACGGTGCTAACTAATGAATCACATGTCCCCTCTTACAGAAATATGGTATATAGACTCAAGCAAAACCATATGTTGCACCAAAACACACTATCTAACTAAAAACCATTGTCCAATTTTTCAATTACATGAAATAAGTGTTTATTTTATTGCATTTGAAGTTCTCGATGTCGTTATGACCATTGCTTCCCAACCTTTTTCACGTCACGGCGCACCTCACAAGCATAAATAATTTCACAACACACTATGAAGGAACATTTTTCTATTAACATGATTAATTTCTTCTATTTCATACAAGAATTCAATTAATAAGATCTTTCTTTCAAATATTTTTGCATTATAATACATAAACATTCCAGCTAGACATTCGTTTCAAGTCTTCTTATGCAGTCATAAGTACGAAATAAACGAACCAAATGGAATGAAAATACCTAATCCATACATCCTCAGTGATTGATATTTGACATAGTTTTTATATCGCATCTATGAACTAAATTGTCAGATTTGACTGAGTGAAACTGTGATTAAATTTTTAGAACACTTATTTTATAAAATTATGATGTGAAAATACAAAAGTAAAATTAATTATACACAAAAGAATTACTGACTATGTATAAATATGCTAATAATAATAAATGAATGACAAAATAAACAATTTAAATATTAATATAAATATCTACAATATTCTTTTGTCACAGTTAATACATATATTTTCTTCTTATTTCAGTGAGATACTTGGTCTTGTTTCTGTGAACACAATTTTTTTATATCTGGGTCTATGGGCGAAAGAGCTACACGTAATTCATGATGAAGACTCTTCAATGATGATCTCTTTTTAAATTCTTGATAGTGAGCATAGAAGAGAAACTTTGTTCACACATGTATGTTGTAGCAAATGGTAAAAGAAGGTTTATAGCTTTTTCGCCGATGGATGAAAACTCCTTTTTTGCAGCTAAAATGAATGTTATAGATCGACGGTAATAACAGGGAAAAGCGTCTTTGTCAGCAAATAATAACAATTCGACTTATGTTCCACAAACTATCACATTTGTTAAAACACAAATTCAGAAAAAGACGCAATACGACATTCCCGCTAAGGTGTTTTACACAGACCACTTAGCAACACTGAACATCCACTTGAACGCAGTTCTTACAAAATGATACGCTCCTGAAACACTCGACTGGTACTCGCACAACACAACAGACGAGTTGGAACTGAAGCAGAGTAATGATCTTCTGAGTCGTAGATGCAAAATGTGAGGGAGCGAGTAATGGGAGGAATGGCGCCTATGACATTCTGGGAGGTCGCCTTCACACGTCCGTAGCTAGAAAAGAGCAATAAAGTGAAAAGGGAACCACTCGGCAGCCTAGCCCTCCGGTACCATCGCCCCATAATCAGGACTTTGCAGTTAAATTTTTCGTGGCACACTTCCAGTCCTTTCGCGGCACGTCAGTTGGGAAGCACTGGTTATGACAGATCACAAAGGATAACTACAAATAAAATTCTACCACGAATTGAAATATGCGATATAATGTGTGTGTGAGTTCGCCTGCCAGCTCAAACGCAAACAAGCAGCAATAAAATTCAACCAAGGGTTGAATTGAAACTTTGTGTGAGTTGAGTCCACCGGTAATGAAAAGTTTCTTCGAAATGAACGACACCCCATCGTGAATGTGTTAAAACTAAGAAATACATAGTGAATGTTGTTATTACAGTTTCAGATGTTATGGAATTCGGTTGAAGAGAATTAGCATTTCAACTCAACAATTGTCGGTTGCCTTTGTCTTTGGGTCGCGTGATCTTTTGTTAATACCGCACCAATCATATGCACGTCTTCATAGCTGCTCTCTCGTGTAAAGCAAAATTTAACTTGTACGTATTGTAATAATTACCCCTGCGGAGGTCGCGGTCGAAAAAATTGCAGCGTAGGTCGCGTGTATCTGAGAGATACATTCATTACTAGTATGTGCTAAAATGCGATATAATACATGATGGGTTATTTATTTCCAGTTACAATCTAGAAATTATTGAACAAAGAAAAATAATAACTAAACCAATACTATACTGACATTGGAGTTCGTGGTATCTCTCAGATACAATTTACTATCAAATTTCACTTTCGCATTCGACTCTACCATTCTCATCATCGGATTCGAGTAACAAATTCGTTAAATTCCTTCAACATCTGATGGATTATCCAATCGATATATTTTTCCAACCATTTTCAACGGTAAATAATAATAAACAACTAAACCAATACTATACTGACATCAGAAGTCGCTGTAACTCTCGGATACAATTTACTATGAAATTTCACACGCCTTTACATAATACGTGTTAAACCAAAAACAAATTCGTTGAATCTCTTCAACATGTGATGGATTATCCAATCGATATATATTTTCCAACCATTTTCAACGGTAAATAATAATAATAATAATAAACAACTAAACCAATACTATACTGACATCGGAAGTCTCGGTATCTCCCAGATACAATTTACTATGAAATATCACACACCTTTACATAACATGTGTTAAACCAAAACTGACCGCATAAACAGTGTGGAATATCATTCGTAATATATGCATACGCAACTCCTCATGACCTCCAAGCTACACACTGGATATGTGTAAGAATATTTATATTAAACAATTTGTTTGTATCTGTCAGATCAGCCGCTACTTCCGAAGGGTTAAAAAAAAAAAATTGAATAATTTATAAGCGTATAAAAGGATATCATCTGTAAATCGTTGACGTGCCAGCAAAATTCTCGAACATGCTACCTCTGGGTGGCACGTCCCGAGAATTTTGCTAGCACGTCATATTTAAAAATTATATATATATATAATTTTAAAAAAAATCTTTAAAAGAGGGAATTCACTAGACCCTAGTGAATTCCCTCTTTTAAAGTTCTTAATAGATTTTGATAAATAAATATAAAGGACTCGTTAAAATACTAGTGTTTCTTTGTTATGCTACGTAAATATTCTTTTGTTCTTAAAATTGCTATCCGCACGTTTTGGATGTAAATGAGACTCGAGGGTATTATATTTGGAAGTAGTGCGGCATATTTCGTTCTTGACGTTTTGCCAACTTCTGCAATTCCACCCGGCTGGCGCACGAACAAAAATTATTATTGCCTTGGATGCGTGAAAGTATATCATCACATATGAAATGGAACTTTTATTGTATGTAGAAAGAACTACGGGATTCAAATTCAATTCAGATAGGACAGTTTGATTTATTATTTTATATAGGTTGAAATTCATGTCCACCTGTCCTCCCTTATTTCGCTCCTCGTAATGCCCAGCTCAGCAAATTCTCAATTGTATCTGCAAACCCCTTAAATACTGATCTTATCGTTTTCTAACTGGGGGAAATTTTAGTCTAATCCATCCTCTTTGTAATCTTAATCTTGAGTCATTTCTTACAATATATATATATATATATATATATATATATATAAATAAATAAATTTAAAAAAAAAGGACTTTTCTGCTCATCTTACATTTTACAAATGCCAAATTTGTTATGGTAGATAATGCTCTCTTGTGTCTGGGGGAGATTCTTGTAACTTCCTTAAGAATTCTATGCTCCACTGTAGAATAATACTGATTAACGATCCCTCTTTAGCGCCTTCATGGTGCAGTCGCGAGGAGAGAGCAACATTTGTCCTTCACTTGAAGAGAGGGACCTGGGTTCGAACCGATCGAGGACTCAAGGCATCTCCAAGGTTATTTCAGCTGAAGATGAGTTAGCTGGTTTCATACGAAGATTAGTATAGTTTTTATTCTGCAAAATAGGCAATCTGGATGGAGAATATGCGCAGTTAACAGACAGTGCAATTGGCCTCAGTCTAATTGCTTCGGTCACAGTATGAACCAAACCAAATCAGTATCCCTTGCTCACTTATTGATATATGGACACTTATTATGTGCTTCATCAATAGATACTTCCATAAATATTCATCCGAACTTCTATGTATACTTTTGATACTTGCTTCAAAATCCCTGAAAATTCCAGCAGTCAATCAGTAAACATCAGTTTACAGTTAAATTTCGGAGACGGTAATTCGATGACTAACTGTAAACTGATGTTTACAGTTAGTCTTCGAATTACCGTCTCCGAAATTTAACTGTAAATGGATTTTATTCTAAATTTCATATTAATAGTACAAAATTTTGGAAAATCATAATCTAAGGGCAACATCTGTTCCATCTTATAAAACGCATAAAGTTAATCACTTGTGTAATGTATCATCATCATTATATTCAGCTGTTACAGAGAAGCGCAACACAACTGCTGCATGCAGGAAAAGCCTTGCATTATGCAAAATTAATTTGGATTTGGAACAAGCTAAACAGCAACTGAATAGCACGATTTAATCCTTGAACATAACCTATCTGCTCGAAATCATTACTTTAAATCTAATAATCCGTTCAAAACATGTATGCAATTATTTCTGCGGATTTTCCTCGAATCTTTGTAGAGAAAAAATACTCAATATTAGATTCTTGTATTTGTTTGGATTGGTTTAATATCTTATTGATAAATGTAATAATGGTCTGTGGTTTTTAATGCCCACGACGTGCCAAGTGTCTTGGCCTTCATGACCACAGATTAATAAAAGCAGGATATTAAATATTTTTGGCTATAAGTAATGCAGTGTTTATGCATTGCTTATTTATGTGAATTACTTTGAGTCGAAATTAGAGATTTCAGTGTAGAAGGATTAGTACCAACGTTGCCAACTAAAGCAATAACTATGAGCGACAAAATCTCGCAGAATTTATCTCAGCCATAAAAATACCGTTTGTTTAATACATATTTTCTTGCATTTAGGGGCGCCGAATATACCCTTATATTTATTGGTCCTGAGAAGGATAGATTCCTCTCCAGCTGAGAATTTCATACTGTACATCCGTTAAATCTATGCATATTTTTAACCTTTACGTTTTCGAATTATTCAAATAGTAAAGTCTGCTTAAACATAACTCTATAACTCAAATAGTAAAGTCTGCTTAAATATAACTGCTTAAACATAAAGTCTGCTTAAACCTGCACTCTATTTCCAACTTATATCACAATCCTAGATAAGTTTTTCCATTTAAGGTTTTCTATTTCCATGTAAACTTAGTTTAATTTGCTCAGTTCCAGCCACCTAAGAATTAATTGCATGGAGAAGTTCGTTTTATCTATTATATTTCTCAAGTTAAAAATTATATATTTTTTATATGCCTGGTCTGTAACGAGAACCAGTAGTTCGAAACAGCTATCAGGCAGTGAAAGCTGATCACTGCACTAATAAAAGGCGACTATATTGGCTCTCGCGCAAAGTTCGTCTGTTAAGTATTACAAACCAAGGCAATTCCCATGCCGAAGGTTTATTCTCATAAACCCTCTGGTAAAATTCGTAAGTCGGAAACACTATATTAATCATAAGGATATGATAACAGTTAATATATTTTGCATACATAATATAAATTTTTACTACGTCTGTTGTTTCCGAAGGCTACAATAAAAATGTCCCTATAACTATGCGATGCGATAGACATCATCTGGGGAGATCAATGGATGCGAAGTAATATGGTCAGGGCATGACACCAAGCACGAAGCAGGAGTTGGCTTTCTTCTTAACAAAAGAGCTCGAGAGGCACTGTTAGGCTACAAACCGTCAATGAACGAATCATAGTAGCAAGATTTCAGGCAAAACCATTTAACATATCAATAGTTCAGATATATGCACCCACATCTGACAGCACAGATGAGGATATTGACTTATTTTACAAAGATCTGACAGAGACAATAGAAACAATACCAAAGCAAGATGTGCTGATTATTGAAGAAGATTGGAATGCCAAAGTTGGAATGACAGTTGGGAAAGAGTCATGGGAAAATATGGTTTCGGAGAAAGAAATGAACGAAGTGAAAAGAATTTGCTATTGACCACGAGATGATGATCTGTAACACAAGATTCCAACAAAAGGAATGTAGAAAATGGGCGTGGCGATCAAATGATGGGAAAACCAAGAACATGATTGATATCATTACGGTTAAAAGAAGATGGATAACACCAGTACAGCAGTGTCGAACTTTTCAAGGAGCGGATATAGACTAGGACCATAGTTTAGTGATTGCAAACATCAAGTTGAAATTAAAAAAGAAATATAAATCCCAACATCAGAATAAAAGAGATACAGCAAGAATAAGTGAAGCAGAAATAGGAAGAAGGTACAGAACAGTGTTAGAAGAGAAACTTAAAAGTGTGGAGAAAGAAAAATACTCGAATCTAAAAGTGAAAAGAGTAATGAAGGCAATAGAAGATGCAGTTAAAGAAACAGTATCAGAAGAAGAGACGATCAAGAAGAAATGGATTACACAAGAAACACTGAAGTTAGTACAGGAGAAAAGAATGTTGAAGATAAGAAGGAATACACCAGAACAAATAGAGGAGCAATATAGAGGAAAGTGTAATGAGGTGAAAAAAAAAACAGTCAGAATGGATAAGATGAAATGGTTAGAAGCCCAATGCAACAATATAGAACAGTACTATGGAGAGGATAAAACAAGGGAGGTATACAAAATGATCAGAACCATTAATAGAAAGTGGCGACCAAAACAGACCACAATTAAAGATGAAAAAGGCGAAGTATTGATGAATAAAGAAAAAATTGTACAGCAGTGGGCAAGATACTGTAGTGAGTTATATGAAGAAAAACTAGATTTAGATGGCGTTGGGAAACTGACTGAAGAATTGAAGCAGATATCACCACCAGGTAATGAGCATGCTATGGATATTTTAAGAGGAGAGGTAGAAAAAGCAATAGGACGGCTAAAACACAACAAGAGTCCTGGTAACGATAACATCACTGGAGAAATTATTAAATATGGTGGTGAAAGTATGGTTACAGAAATGCATCAACTATGTAATATAGTATGGAAAGAAGGGAAATTGCCAGAGGAGTGGTGCAATCAATATGAGTGACATTATACAAGAAAGGAAATAAGCTAGAATGTAAAAATTGTAGAACAATTGCCTTGATAAAGTGATGATGATATTGACAGAAAGATTGAGAACACAATTGGAAGCATACCTTGCAGACGAGCAAGCAGGATTTAGGAAGGATAGAACTACAATTCAGCAGATTTTGACAATGAGGTTAATAGCAGAGAAAGCTTGCAGAAAAAACAAAAACATATATACGTGCTTTGTTGATTTTCAGAAAGTATTTGACAGTATTGACCAGAAAGTGACATTAGCAGTTTTGGAATCCTATGGAATTGATAAAAAACTAATAGCTATATTAAAAGATGTTTATCAGAATGCAGTTGCAGCAGTTAGAATAGGTGATGATTTGGGGAAATGGTTTAGAACAAGCAGAGGTACTAGACAGGGGGACCCAACAATATCACCAAGTATTTTCATCGCACATTTAGAAAGAGCAATGGACAAACTGCAGGAAGATGCAAAATGAATATCTGTACACGGAATGAGAATTAACAATCTGAGATTTGCAGATGACATTGTTAATATTGAAGAAGACGAAAGAGAACAACAAAAAAAACACTGAAACTGTTAAATGAGGAAGGGAAGAGATTTGGACTTATGAACTTGTAAAAAAGAAAAGACAATGGTATTTGGCGAGAAGAAAATGAAACAAAAGATACAAGTGGATGGAATTGATGTGGATGAATATATGAAATCGGTGATATTGCTATTCCATGGGTGTTAAAAAGATATTACAAAAGACCGCATTAATCCAGACAAGGTAGTAATAAACAAATCCTCCCATATTCTCACAGATGACGAAAAAGATATTCTTAGCAAAGGCCTTAATTTCATTCCTTCACCAAGGTTTATTCCAAAAGAATCTCTTCTTACTAAAATGAAAAAAGCTACTTCACTTCTGCCTACTCATTCAGCTAAACTTCTTCGTATGGAAACTATTTTTTATCATTAACAATGCAAAACCTCCACAAGATAACATTTCTTCAGCTGAAAGACAAGCTATTAGAAATCTACAAAAGAACAGAAATATAACAATTTTACCAGCGGATAAAGGTAATGCCACAGTTATCCTCGATTCTGAAGAATATCATAATAAGATGCTTCCACCACTTGAAAGTGACACATATTCCATATTACAGGATGATCCAACTCGGGAACAACAAAACCGTACTAACAACTTACTACAAAATACTAGTGAACTTCCTCGTGATGTACGTCTCTCTCTACGCTCCCTTCATCCAATTATACCACGCATCTATAGAGTTCCAAAAATACATAAGGAAAACACTCCTCTTCGCCCTATTGTCGAGGGTATTGGCTCTCCAACCTACAAACTATCAAAATACCTTGTGAAATATCTCACGTCTTTTTCTAATAAGTCTTCATCGTTCATCAACGACACCTTAGATTTTGTATCTGGTATTAAAGATTTTTCCATCAACGATGATGATATTATAGGCCAGTTTAGATATTATTTCATTATTCACAAATGTACCAACTGAAGAAGTATTAATATTATTAGAGGATAAATTATCCAAAAAAATGTTTAGTTTATTAAAGCATTGCGTTCAATCTGGCTACTTCCGATATCAAGATACAATCTATAAACAGAACCAGGACTTGGCGATGAGGAACCCTTTACCCCCCCCCCCCATTCTGACGAATTTTTTCCTAGAGGACTTTGAAAAGAGCTATATCTTCCTCATTATTTAAACCTAAAGTTTGGAAACGTTATGTAGATGACGTTTTTATTATATGGAGTCATGGTGAAAACTCTCTCACGAATTTTCATCATCTAAATAACCAGCATCCAGATATAAAATTCACGGCAGAACTAGAACATAATAACTCCCTTTCCTGGATATAAAACTCTCACGCTGTTCTGGAAAATTTAGAATCTCTATGTACAGAAAACCAACGTATACTAATAGATGTCTTTCTCATCATTTTCCACCACAGAAACTCGGAACTATTTCCACTTTAGGACACAGAGCTCGCTCTATTTTAAACGATCCAGATGAGCTTCAAAAAGAAATTAATCACCTCTCACATATTTTTGAACAAAATGGATATCATAAAAGAACAACTAAGAAATTTCTTATAGATCCTCCTAGGCACCACAATACAGAAACTACCAATTTTAAAGGTAACATCTCAATCCCATGCATCAGTTCGGTCTCCCAAAAAGTAGCAAAAGTCCTTCAAAAGTACAACATCAGGACGTTATTCACAACTCTTCCAAAAATCAGATCTCTTATAAGCCATCCTAACCTAAGCATCATAATCTAAAATATCCTGGCGTATATAAACTATGGTGTGACTGTAGTGTTCCTTATTACGGTCAAACTAATAAATCTGTTGAACTTCGCATGGAGGAGCATAAAAGAGACATCTCCTATAAAAGATCAAATGCTAGTGCCTTATCCAGCCATGTTCTCTTCTCTAACAAATCCTCATGATAATTTTCAAGGTCACTCAGTTTCCTGGATAGATCTGAAAACATTTTCCGTTGCAAGGATGAATTTGAAAGAAAGATAGTGGAATACAGGGAGATCGTCCTTAATCCTGAACATTTGAACAGTAATTTGAGCTATAACATCCCTGAGAGCCATACTGCTGTTGTTCAATACTGGCGTTCTCGAGAGTCTACTACCACGCATACAATTAACAATAGCACGTAAATAGAACAACTGGAACTTTAATACAACGTTTTTTATTTTTAATTAATACAATTAACCTGTGCTTCTCAGTTTTCTTAATATCTTCAGTCTTTTATTATTGTTTCTTCTACCTGATGAAGGCCATAATAAGCCGAAACTAGTAGTATTATTAAAGTTTTCTAACTTATTCTCGGTTTGTTAGTCCTTAAATATTTTTTAAATATATGTGTGTGTATATAGAAAGTTTTTTACCTTGGGTATAATATATGTTAAAGATACCAAGCTATTTTAAACCTGGTTTTTACTTCATTTCCCAAGTAAGCAAACAGACAAATAAGTCAAGTTTGCGCTTGCACGTAATGCAAGTCTAAGCGACCCGTAAAGTAGTACAAGTCTAGGCAACTCGTGGTAAAGTTGGAATAAGCTCTGATCACTATTCTTAATATTTACCCTTAATGCAAAGCCCATCTCCTTGAGGAGATGTATGATGCTATGCATTAAAGGCAAGGGGCCACTACCCAGACCGGTTTCGACCTTTATTGAGGTCTCATTAGTGGGAGCAAGGCTTAGAAATACCAAGGTTAAGTAATACAGAGTTTATAAGTATTTTACCAAAACAAGTTACCAAAAGGTGCTTTGACCTTATTAAATAAAAATCTCAGGATGAGAGATAGATGTAGAAAGTTTTTAACCTTGGGTATAATATATACCAGGTTTAAAATAGCTTGGTATCTTTAACATATATTATATCCAAGGTAAAAAACTTTCTACATCTATCTCTCATCCTGAGATTTTTATTTAATAAGGTCAAAGCACCTTATTAAATAAAGTTTTGGTAACATACTTATAAGCTCTGTATTACTTGAACTTGGTATTTCTTAGCCTGGCTCTCACTGATGAGACCTCAACAAAGTTCGAAGCCGGTCTGGGTAGTGGCCCCTTGCCTTTAATGTATAGCATCATACATCTCAAGGAGATGGGCTTTGCATTAAGGGTAAATATTAAGAATAGTGATCAGAGCTTATTCCAACTTTACCACGAGTTGCCTAGACTTGTACTACTTTACGGGTCACTTAGACTTGTATTACGTGCAAGTCAAGTTTGCAAATAAGTCAAGTCTGTTTGCTTACTTGGGAAATGGAATAAAAACCAGGTTTTAAATAGCTTGGTATCTTTAACATATATATATATATATATATATATATATATATGATGCAACGGATTTACTCGGCTATATGACATAATTTGAAGAAATTTAATGGCTAAAAGCCGAGAAATAACAAAATAAAGAAATTATTTATTACGCACAACTAGTTTCGTCTTCTTAGACTTCGTCGGGGATGTGGTTGAAAGGGTGTGTGTGTGTGTGTGTGTGTGTATTACAGAGAGAGAGAGAGGGGAGAACAGCAGCTATAAAGTAAGTTGCAAACGGATTGTTGAAGGTGTTCTGGATGTTAGTATTGTTAAACATGTTCACGCCGGCATGTTCTCTTGTACACCAAGTTGGAATAGCTGAGTCACAATCAGAGAGTTATAGCCGAGGTTAGTATTAAGGTGTGATCGGAATTAACAGAAATTGTCCTCAGTGCGGTCTATCTTTGGCTCTACCAATCGACCAACCTTTGCTCGCAAAGGTTGGTCGATTGGTAGAGCCTCTGCTACTAATTCTTCACGCAAAAAGTTAAGCAAGTTTGAGCGCTGTTATTAGTTGGAAGGAGTTCAATCGTTCGATGCTGTTGGCACACTCTCCCTCGATGAGTCTTTGGACTCCATGGAGGTGTCACATAATAATAATAATAATAATAATAATAATAATAATAATAATAATAATAATCTTAATACTAACCTGAGCTATAACCTCTGTCACCAATCAGCTAGCCAACTTTGCCGTACGCGACATCATGCCCACGTGAACGTGCTCAACCATATGTACTATGGCATCCAGAACACCTTCAAATGTTAGCAATCCGTTTGAAATTTAATTTATGGCAGTTGTTCCCTTGTAGTGTGTGTGTGTGTGTGTGTGGGTGTGTGTGTGGGTGGGTGTATATATATATATATATATATATATATATATATTTTTTTTTTTTTTTTTCATGTTATGTATCCGATGAAGTTTTTTGAGAAGACGAAACTAGTTATGCGTTCAAATAATAGTTTTTCTATTTTGTTATCCTTCTGCCGTTGGTCATTAAATTTCTCCAAAAAATATTATTATTAAGAGAAACCTTCAGGGAGTCAGTGACTCATCGAGGGAGGCCACATACTACACGCACCAGCTATCATACTTATTCTTGAATTAATTCACGCTGCTTGCACATACACACAGCATCCAATGACAATCCATATCAATCACTCTATGAGCGAAAATTATAGTCCTCACCCTCCTTCTTAGCTACTTTCATTCTCGTCTTCCAAGGATACCCTCTTGTCCTTTCCCCACCCTCCATAAAATGAAGTATTCCATCAATTGAAATCCTATATTTTGACTATAACAGTTGTTGATATTGATGGCCTAATAACTTGCTAACATGGACATCGTTGCTAAACAGTTGAACATAGTCGCTACTACTGAAACGAGAAAGGAGATCTCTCACGAACTTAGCCTAGCCAATGCTTAACGTTCGTCTCTCACATGCTAATAACCATGAACTCTGCCAAGATTTTGCCATAATCGTATCTCGACATGAATCATTTTTTATGAATGCATGCATGTGGATCGTAAATTTCTCATTTAATTGAATTTATTGCATTGATATGCATTAATGTAATAACTAGAATCATTGCATAATACATCAGCAGTTGTATAATTAAAGAGGATAATTATACAACCAAAAAAGCATTAGCGAGGTCGGTCACTGATTTCAGGCGATTCGACCTGGCTAGCAGTCAATGGGGGTTGAGATCATGGTTTTGTGCAGGTTAGTCTAAGTTGTTCAACACCCATCTAATGAAATCATTCCTGCACAGGTCTCGCATTGTGGACTAGGAATTGTGTTGATACAGGAAAGGGTCTTCACAAATCTGTGCTTCCAACTTTATGGTAACAGTTCTTGTTACCTCTTGTTCTTAATGCCTCCTCCACACCAAACTTCACAATGGTCACAACACATACTTTCAAGTAGCTTTCTCCTGGTGTTCCCCCAGACCCGTTCGTCGGACTGCCAGATGCTGAAGCGTGATTCATTCATTCATCGCAGAGAATGCGTTTTCACTGCTCCAGCTTTCATCGGATGTGCTGCGTTCCCTTGCTAATGTTAGGCTTGTGTGCGGCTGCGCAGCCATGGAATCCCATCTTCTTCTTCGGTTTCCTACGAACAGTTGTTGGCGTTACTTACAGAGATACTGTATTTCGAAACTCGGTAGAGAGTGTTTCAGCCGAAGATACGCGATTTTTTTGCCCTTCAGCACGCTGCGGTCCGGCTCTGTGATTTTATGCGACCTAGCAGATCGCGATTGTGCCGTTGTTGCTGTTAGGCGTGTTCCACTTCGGGCAGAAATTTTCTGAACTGAGCTGTTGCAAAGGCGATATCCTGCGATAGCGCTATATCGAAAGTCGCTTTTTTTAAATTAATCGAAGTTCAGTCGTTATGGTTCAAATTCAAATGGAAATCGGTACATCAAACGTAGACCCAGTGTAGTTTATCACCAATAATTTATTTATTTTTTTAAAGATGCAGTCAGATTTCTAACTTCCCAGATGACTATGTTTATTTCGAATAAAGGGTGGACTGTTTTCTGCAAGAAACACTCAGATCCGATGAGTATGTTAACATCCTTAAAAAAAAAAAAGTAAATTATTATTATTACATTATTATTGAATGACTGGACCATATCATCAACTATAAAAGCCGTAAGCATTTTTTTTTAAACTAACACTTCCAGTAATTAGTAACTAGAAGTACATGTTATTTTTACATTTTCACCAGCAGTTCATTCTCTTCCCCCAACCTAGGTAAAGGATACCCTCAGATCAAAACAGCCAAGTGTTGCCATGGTCTCCTTGTAACAGTCTGGATGTTAATCCTGCTGAACATTGGTAGTGATGAGATAATAGATTTGATGAGTAGACAGCAGGAAAGAAGACACCGAGAAACTGAACTCAGTATAGACATTGTATGCAATTTGATTCCCAGCATGTCACAGGTGTGCTGCAGTAATAAAGGCAAAATTATATACTCAAGCAATAACACTGTGATTGTACAGAATTATATTCTTATTCCTATATGCTACTGTATTCAGGGCTTTCGGATCCCAGTATAGCAACCGTTTTTTCGGTCATGTGCACGTGCTTCGAAACTGGTTCTTGGCCCAAGTAATTAGTGCTATCCCCGTGCCCTTTCCCCTAACTGTAATGTTTAATATTTAGTGCGGCTACTGTTATTACGAAAGAGTGATCCATTTGACTACTTAAAATTAATCACAGACGATGCAACTCCTATAGTTTGAAACTGGACATTGAAAAGATGTTAACCAGCAGTTGCATGTATAATTTACAGGCCTAAACAACGTAAAGGTATGATGGTGACTGTTCAGCAGAACAGTGTCCATGAAAATATGTGTGAAAAATGAGTGGATTGAATCTGCAAGAGGGGAGGATATATTATCTGATAATTGAATCGCATTCTTCTGGATCGCATCAAGCATTTTTAGGAAATCTTTTGATGAACTGCCCCAAATATGAGAATGTCCTTTTAAGGTTGGGAGAACGATGGCGATTCGAGATTTATATATAATGTTAGTAGTTCTACAGGCAAGCAGAAGTGGTGGTTGAGTGGAAAAGGACACCATGTATTTCAGAAGAGGTGTGAAAGTCGTGGCTAGAAGAGAGATCTGATTTTGCGCAGATGTCTGAGTATTATTATCGAAAATAAGGGAAAGAGTGAAGCAAAATATTTCTTGGGAGAGAGAGAGAAAAGATCTTTAGCTGTATAAGCTCTGTCAAATGAAGCAGGCCAATGTTGAGTGTACTGTCATCAGCAAAACCACTATTAGGATTTGAGGTTGAGAGATCATTTTTGTCAAAGAGGAATCGCGAGAGTGAAAGTACTGAGTACTGAAGTATTGTGACATTGAAGAAATCGGGAGAGAGAAACTATTAACCATGACATATAGCCAGTGATTTGAGAGGAAATTGACCATTAAATTGCGAATGGTGTAAACATGACCAAAAGATGGTAAGTAAGTAGGCTTCTGTGTGTTTTTCGTCTGTCTCTAACAGTGGGTAATTCTAGGAGATCCGGTTGTGGAGCAAGAGCGGTGCAATTACTGTTGCTAGTTACGGATTAGCTTCCAAGTACGAGCAAGTTATTATTAATAACTATAGAATAATACGTATGCCACAGTAAATAAGTTTTTTTAAACTACTGGGTAGAAATTAAAATTACTTAAATTAAAATATAGCAAATACATTATTTAATACAGTTGAGGATAACAATTTCCCAAATTTTTGGAACAGTGAGACAGTCATTCCGATTAAGATTGAGTCTATGAAGTAAGGCTTCAGCACTTTCTTTATATAAACGTTCATCTACAAATCAATCCAGACAAGAAGCAGCCCACAGGACTCCTATACCATAGATTAAAGTCATCTCTGAACGTGTGGTAAAAATTTATGAGAAAATATCAACTTATTGCTACCTACAAACCCATCAATCAAATTCACAACTTGCCTTCTCCAAAAGATATACTGTCACCAGTGATGCTACCTGGTGTATATGAAGTACCATGTTCGTGCAACTTGTCTTACTATGGACAAACAGGAAGAGCTATAAATAAACATATCTCTGAACATCAAGACCACACCGCCTTATCAAACCTCACAAATCTGGCCTTGCGCAACATGGAATCGAAAATGTAGTAGCATGGCAAAACGCCAAGCTACTACAGATAAAGAAAACGCTGAAGCCTTACTTCATAGACCTTATCTTAATCGGAATGACTGTCTCACTATTCCAAAAGTTTGGGAAATTGTTATCCTCAGTTGTATTAAATAATGTATCTGCTATATTTTAATTTAAGTAATTTTAATTTCAGCCCAGTAGTTTTTAACACATGAACACGCGAAAGTACACGTAGAAGGATTCCAATTTAAACTTGCGCACTACATGTTTTTTGAATTGAATTCCTATTGTTCGTTAATTGTACTGATGATGTCTTATGATACATAAGACGAAATATTTACTTAATAAGAACGTTATTTACTGTGGCATACGTGTTATTCTATAGTTATGGATACCCCACAAGTTTCACTATATTTACATTATATATATATATTATATATAAAGTTATTATTAATTATCATTGTCAGTATTTTTGAGTAAAATGGGATAATAGTTTGATGGCTTTTATTTTATCCCCTACTTTTTTGGAATGGGATGAATAAAAGTTTGCTTCCATGTTGTAGGATAGAGGAAGATGAATATGAAATCGTACAGACGGTTCAGAATATATGTTAATTCTGAAGCCCAAGTATTATCAGACTCAGATAGTATGTTGTATTCAAGCTCGAAATTCTTCGGATGTATTTCTGGCAAAAGATTAGAACAGGCATACTGTTCTACTTTTATCCTTTTTTGTTTTATACTTTTGCTGGTATAAGTGGGAAGTGATTTATTTGTTCATCTGTGCAGGGGTTAGCTTTATCTTTGGTGACATTGCGATGGTACCATATGGATGTAAGTTATGTGGAAGCGTGAAAGGGCAGAAGTTGCCTGCAATGTTATTGACTAGAGAGTAGAAGGAAAGTATTTTTCAATAGGCTCTTTCAAGTTTTGTTAGTCATTGTAGGCTGAGGATAAAACTAGAGTTTTTGTCTCAAAGCCATTGCGGTATGCTTGAGTTGCTTGGACTGCCTTAAAACTATTTAAATAACTAAGAACAATATTGAAGAACTAAGGCTTGGAACGGAGAATGATGGATGGATTATTAAATCTAACGCACCTTAATTGAAACAGGAGAACAGAAATGACTGATAGGAATGAAACATATAAATCACTCAGGTCATCTTATTTGGTATCGTTATTGTACATAAGGAAACGAAACTGTAAGAAAGGCGTTCCATGGAAAAGGAACTTGAACTACCAAGAGGATTGCTGACATCCACATTATACTGTAATTGGAAGGTCTAATTAATAAAAGGGCAATAATATTAGAAGGCTAGTCAGAATAATCTGGTGGACAATATACTTTAGTTTCTTACGTATAGCAATACCTCAAGATTTCTTGTGGCTTGATCACCAGAACTGGAAAAGTGAAGCCAGTTAAAGTCGTGAACAGTGAAGGCCACAAAAATGACGATTCCATTGTTTGAGTAGAAAATCAAAACTTCAGAGATATATTTGAAGAAGCTGGAGTGATTATCAGATTTTGGAAAATGATAAAGACAGTAAATGAATGCAGTAGGATAACAGAAGTTTGTTGGAAGAGATCAAACACAGGGAATTCTAATTTAACATTCTAGAATTGACATGCTCTGACAGAATATCAGTCTTAGAATTCTCTCTGTCTTCAGATTCATGAATGCACAAGTACACGAAATAGCTGAAATGGACATAAGTTGTTCTCTCTTGGCCATTTGAGATTCAGTTGCAATTAATAGATTTATTAATTAATTGATTAGTCAGGCCACAGCAGAAATGTTTTCAATGTTCGTGAAACATTTCCCTCAGAATGATTCTTATAACTTAGATAACAGATCGAAGTCTAGAGGACTCATGCCAGGACTGTGCTGTGATGAGAAAAACACCTGACATTCATACTTTTCCATGAGATCAGTTTTGATGTATAAATGTTGATCATTGCATAATGTTCAACCCGAATCTTTCCTTCTGTTTTGAAGTCTTATTTTGCTGAACAAGAATACCAGGAACAGTAAACGAATGCATGACAATTTTACTCAGTGCAGCTTACTAATGTGAAGGTGGAAACCATTACATCATACCACTGCACACGCATTTGCGGTGTGTGCAGAACTTTTAAAAATGATCCTCGTGATAAAAGAGCAAAAGGTATGTGAATATTGAATTGTAAAAAAGGCAGGAGCAAATTAAAAAGTTGTTTTACTTATTGTCTCAGGTTGGCGATATATATCTGGTTGATTAGACTTATCGCATTTCCAGTTGAAGTGCTCCTGTGGATAACGGAGGCAAAAATGACGTCAGCAAAACATTTCCAGTGAAACTGGCATCCCTTGTATCAACAGGGGCTAATGCCTTGTGTACGGATTCACAACTCTGCCAAAATAATGATCACATGTTATTGAAAAAGATTATGTTCGCATTCGCAATTGACAATGCTTGCTCAGTAGTTTTGACTCTCCAGTGCATTGACTACAGGACCTCTTACACTTAATACCGTGAACATTGCTAGTCAAAAGCATTGATCATGAGAGAGAGAGATATGATAATATCGACACCACTCAATAGAAAAACTTATTTTTCACAAACGGAAGCACAATTCTCAGACTATGGTCGTATGTGGACGTTGAAATATATGCATACCACTACTGGGTTTTTCGCTTGATACCTATAAATCAATTTTAAAAAAGAAAATGGAGGCGTTTCAGTCAGTTTATATATTTCTCTTGGTAGCAGAGTGAAGGTATTATCCAACATTTATTTTGTCCTGCGATAGATGGGGATTCACATGTTATCTTATGTGAATTTCATCTGTCAAAGGCCAACTACAGTATCTGCAGCGTGAAGACGAGGGCTAGGTCACATGATCCGAAAATCCTTTTATATATATATATATATATATGTATATGTAGAAAGTATTTTTACCTTGGGTATATAAATATGTTAAAGATACCAAGCAATTTTAAACCTGGTTTTACTCCATTTCCCAAGTAAGCAAACAGACTAAAAGTCAAGTTTGCGCCTGCAATTGATGCAAGTCTAACTGATCCCACAGGTAGTGCAGGACCAGGGCAACTCGTGGCAAAGGTGGAACAAGCTCCGATCACTAATCTTAATATTTACCCTTAATGCCAAAACACATCTCCAAGAAGGGGATGTATGATGTTTTGTATTAAAGGCAAGGGACCACTACCCAGACCGGTTTCGACCTTTATTGAGGTCTCGTCAGTGGGAGCTAGGCTTAGAAATACCAAGATTTAGTAATACAGAGCTTGTAAGTATTTCGCCAAAACAAGTTACCATAAGGTGTTTTAACCTTATTAAATAAAAATCTCTGGAGGAGATATAAATGTAGAAAGTATTTTTACCTTGGGTATATAAATATGTTAAAGATACCAAGCAATTTTAAACCTGGTTTTACTCCATTTCCCAAGTAAGCAAACAGACTAAAAGTCAAGTTTGCGCCTGCAATTGATGCAAGTCTAACTGATCCCACAGGTAGTGCAGGACCAGGGCAACTCGTGGCAAAGGTGGAACAAGCTCCGATCACTAATCTTAATATTTACCCTTAATGCCAAAACACATCTCCAAGAAGGGGATGTATGATGTTTTGTATTAAAGGCAAGGGACCACTACCCAGACCGGTTTCGACCTTTATTGAGGTCTCGTCAGTGGGAGCTAGGTTCTGTGGGATCAGTTAGACTTGCATCAATTGCAGGCGCAAACTTGACTTTTAGTCTGTTTGCTTACTTGGGAAATGGAGTAAAACCAGGTTTAAAATTGCTTGGTATCTTTAACATATTTATATACCCAAGGTAAAAATACTTTCTACATTTATATCTCCTACAGAGATTTTTATTTAATAAGGTTAAAACACCTTATGGTAACTTGTTTTGGCGAAATACTTACAAGCTCTGTATTACTAAATCTTGGTATTTCTAAGCCTAGCTCCCACTGACGAGACCTCAATAAAGGTCGAAACCGGTCTGGGTAGTGGTCCCTTGCCTTTAATACAAAACATCATACATCCCCTTCTTGGAGATGTGTTTTGGCATTAAGGGTAAATATTAAGATTAGTGATCGGAGCTTGTTCCACCTTTGCCACGAGTTGCCCTGGTCCTGCACTACCTGTGGGATCAGTTAGACTTGCATCAATTGCAGGCGCAAACTTGACTTTTAGTCTGTTTGCTTACTTGGGAAATGGAGTAAAACCAGGTATGTTTCATAGAATAGTGACTTCTCTCGATAACTCCCGGAACTTCACGGAGGTGTCGTGTGATAATAAGAATAATGTTCTTTATGATGAAACTGAATTTGTAAATTATATTTCTTAAAAAGGGGAAAAACTAACTAGAAAAAAAATTTTTTTTTCTTTTCACGTAGTCATTTTACCCATCCGAGAAGCCATTTTGAATGCCGAATGAATCGTTTATATATATATTCGGCATTCAAAATGGCTTTTCGGATGGGCATTATATCTTCATTGGTTACATGTAGAACAAACATAACATGTAGAACAAACTTGTAGAACATGTTACATGTAGAACAAACATAACAACCACAATTAACCTACTGCATTTGCATATTTTTTTTTACTGTCGCCGTCAGACATCCATTAGTACTGCTTATTCTGGTTTTTCCACTTATTCATATCCACTAAATTTGTCTTTTCTTTTTGCTGATCTTAGGAAAATATTTTTATATCCTTGAGGATTTTTGAACTAGAGGACGAACAGTTCTCTTTAAATCTTCAAATAAATAAAAAAGTTGCTTAGCCTGTTAACAAAAGACAAGGAACTATTTATATTTTAATTGTGACGTCACCACCACCACTGGGAAGTTTTCTATAGAACCTGTTTGACCATTCAGCTTGCACAAATGAACATGCTTACTCTTTTTAGCTTCTTATCAAACCATCGCCAACCGAAGGCCATTTGACAATCATATAATTATCGATTTATACTTTGAACGGTGAAATATTTTACCTTCTTTTGACTAGTTTTAGATGGCGCTGTGCGGCAATTAATATTATCAGAACCACTAATTGCTTTTGCCTCGACATGGTGTGCAGATACTTAATTTAGTACAGTAATAGAATAGACACTGAGACGGTTGTAATTATTAATACCTCTTTATGTTGGTCAAATGAATAGGTTATTAAAAGTGGCTTGAGAAAAATGACGCGTTTTGATCGATTACGCAAGAGATGGTTATGCTCAGATTTCGAAGTGGATATAGGGTTTCTTGAAGAAATAATCAAAGGTGGAAATTTTACGAAAGTATCCTGGTTGTGTTTTTATATTCTATTTTTTTTATGTTAAAATAGGGAAAGGAATATGTTTACAAAAAAAGGAAGTTAGGGAAGTAAAATTATATAATTTCTACATGCGTATGTATACTGATCTTATTACACCCGACTCTCCTCTTCACTGAAGCCTTAAAGGAATGAGTTCGGTTGTTAAAAGTTAGATTATCTCGATTATTTTGTAACTTTTAAAGTTAAAAAAAAAGTAATCGAGAAGTTCAGAATGCTAACTTTTGCAGATCTTGGTATCTACTAAAACATAAATTCACATCTTTTACCCAAGAACCCATACGTTTACCTTTAGTGCTATTAGCCTTTGATGAAGAGCTGCACTGACGTGACAATTGTTTGTAACGGTTGATTCTCATGCATGAAACTTATTTTTTCGGTGAACTCCCGATCAGTTTGTAAATCATGCTTAACAGATTATTTTCATGGCCAAATGGAAGATTTTTGGTGGCTTCCATTTGGCTATGAAAATAATTAAATAAATGATTGTACATATGTACTGTCCTTTCTTTTCCATGTTGGTGAAAACCGTCGTTTTGAAACTTCAAAATATTTCAAAAGTAATCGAGAGTTTGCGCGTGAAAGTAAAGTTTGCGCGCACAAAAATGCAAACCGTTTGCATTAGTTTCCATGGTATTACATTATCCAAAAGATACTAACTCATGCCATGCGCCTCAAGAGAAAAAAAAAGTTTCAAGCATGAGCCGATGTGAGATTCTGGATTTTTTTGTTTTTTTTTTTTCATATTTTTGTTGAGAAGCGAGAGTTTGAAACAGCTTTTCAGGCCAGTGAAATCGGTAATCAAGAGCACCAATAAAAGATGAATATGTGGCTCTTACAAAGTCGATTTTCTGAGTAGTTCAGTGTCATGGCAAAATTTGAACTACTCACTTTTAAACACTTTTGAAACGTTAAGGCTCAAACATATATATTTTTAGCCCTTCTTGTTGACGAAAAATGATGAACTAATATTTATATTTCTTTTAATAATTTTGATCTATCGTAATCAAGCCTCTTAAACAATTTTTTTCATTATGCATGAATTTAAATCAGTATTTCCTCCCATTCATTTCTGGAGAGATGACGTTATGTTAATAACATAACATTTTTTCATTTGTCCATTACACAGCATAATGAAACAGATGTGTCATTCAGTTCATCAGTTGTATAAATGCATTATAATTAGGTATTCCCATAATTGGAAAAGTATTAAGCTTCTCTTAAATTACAATAAACAAGAAAAGTAAAGTTTGCGCGTGAAGTACGACAGCTTTACGCGCAAACCTTGTGCGTAAAGCTGTCGTACTCTACAACTCTACAACTATAAGTGGCATCTTACTCGTAAGAAAAATAGGTGCATGATTTAAGGTATCGCGTATAGTTGTCGAGAGTTTTTCATTTTGTTTTCGCTTGGTTATCAAGTAAATTATATAGACAAAAATTATGTTATTGTTTTAATCACTTAGCAAAAACTTCAGTTTTTAGTCAGCGTGTTTGTTACACTGTCCACAAAATTCTTCCAGGGTAGATGTGTATACTAATTCTTCCAGGCAGTATCTCTTTACCTTGCCCTCTTTCTCACACTCTACTTGCTGCTGTTACTAACGGATGAATAGGTCTTCACTTTTTGTTTAGTGAGGATATAATCATCATCGCGAATTGACGATTGTACACTTCTTCCAAGTCACTGTTCCGGAACACAGAGTTACTTGGTAGACCAGATTCTCACGTTCTCTGTTTTACATAAATTCGAAGTAACAACAACAAAAGCTGCCTATGTTATACTCAAAAAACCATAAAAGTTGTATTGTTACTAAACGAAGGCTTTTTTTTTTTTTTTTTTTTACCAAATGTAGCGAATCAAATAATTAGCATAAGAAAAATATCAACAGTGGTAGTAATTTGTAAAACTTTTTAATACTCATTACTGTTGTTATAACAACATAGTTTAAAAATATTTATATATTTAAGTTTTATAGTTCTTAGCAGCTGCATAATTATGTATGATAATGGTTATTTTTAATTAAATAATTATTACCTACACAATGTTGCATTTGCGATAATTGCATATCATAGTGATTTTCAACCTTTTTCATAACACGGCACACCTAGACTAATTATTAAAATTCTGCGGCACACTAAAAATATATTCTTTTAATTTTTTTGATGATCTGGCAAAAATAGGCATAATTTTGATTGATTTACACACACAAGAAGATTGAAGACCAGATACTAATAAATAAATGCTCAAATTACGACATTATTTCTTTCAATTAATTTGTTTTCATAAATCTCGCGGCACACCGGTTGAAAATCGCTGGCATATCACAATAATGCTCTGAAACGTTTAGGAAATTTACAACAAATTACAGCAAAGTATCTGTGCTTTGCTAATACTGTGTTGTGACTGGCGTATCGTTGCTTTTGTTTTATGCATATAAGGAGGTTTTTTAATATTAAAAAAAATAAAAATTAGTTTGTTTTTTAAATATTCGCTTATAACACATTTTTTTAAAAAAAATGTTATAAGGGAAGAACCGTTATCAGGGTTTTTCAGTCAGAGATGAGTTAGCCAGTGTAATACGGCGGTGAAGGTTTATTCCTCCCAGACTCCGTGAACACACACATTTACAGACAGAATATTATTGGGCAACGAAGGCAACTGGAAACTACCTTGTTCTATAACAATTCCCTAGTAAAGTAGAATTGCTTCCCCAGCATCCAGTAGGGGTTGAGGATCAACACACAAGGAGCGTAGAAAGATGTATTGTACCAACAGAACTATTCGTAAATATGTCTGCTACAACAGTTAAGCAAGCTAGTCTCTTATTGGATAATACGTATAATGATGGCTTATGAAAAAAATAATCTTTTCGGATCTGCATCTGTGGAAAGATCAGCTTATACGCTTTACGATTAAAAAATCCGACTAAGCTTACAGAGCCGATAAGAAAGAAGCTTCTTTGCTATCTGTCTGAACCCCCCCCACACACACACACACGTGTGTGTGTGTATGTGTGTATATATTTATGTGAGTGTGTGTGTGTGTTTTCTTTTACTAATTAAGAAAATATCTCCCTCTACATTCAGAAGAACTCATAGTCGTTCTCGAAAATATTAAGATAATTTATTGTCTACTCTTCAAACAAGCCCTCGGAATCTTTTAGTTATTTATTTCGTTTTTTAAATACTTTTTACTTTTTAAAAAATTTCTTATCTTCCTATATTTAACAGACCGGCATTTCTAACTGAATTGACTCTTTCTATTATTTTGTCATCCACCACATTTTTGGCAGTTATTTTCCTTCAAATACTTTCCTAGATACCCTGCTTTTCTCCATTCTTTTCATATAATCAAAACAGTTCGTTCTTGACCCTGTTATTCTGTTTGCACTCTCAACACTTATCCATTTCTTATACTGTACTGCATTGTTTACTTTTATCTTTATTATTTCTGGATTTTATTTTTTGTTCCTTTGTAATAATCTGCATTAGAAAATACATGCGTTACAATTGGAATGAAATAACATTACACACACACACACGCATATGCTTTCGCACTTAAAAGGAACGAAGTAATCTTATCCAAATGGATTATTTATGGTCCCCTATATGCAGAAATATACCCACCTTAGATGGGTTCAGCTACGAATATGTAAATTTCATGTTATATAAAGATGGTATTTTATATACCTGTGAAAATAGACAAAAACAAGGAAAGCAGCACTGCACCCTGAATGAGAAACCTAAAGAACAATAAAACATATTTGGAAAGATGGCAAATTAAATGTGTAAATAAATAATATAATACGAATAAAATACGAGGGAAACCAGTTGAGTAACGTTATGTGGAATAAGAGAGAAATGAGCTACTTAAAATCATTAAAGTAGCTGTATACAAGACAGTGTTCAAGCCAATTTTAATTTATGGATCTGAGGTTTGAAATAAAACGGTTGATCAAAGATTGGAAAGATTAAGGAAAATTAAGAGCGTGAACAGATACGTGGTATCGATGACATAATTGTATTAAAAAGGAAGATATTAGAAATGAACTTGGCATTTGTTAGTATTCAAGAATTTATGAACAGAGCTAATCTCAGGTAGTATGGTCGCTTAAATAGAATGGGAGAGGAAAGATTAGCAAAGCATTTTAAAAGACCAAAATATAAGTTCTGACAAGTCGAAGGGCCTCTAGGAAAACCAAAAAAGATGAACTAATGCAGTTAAGATCTTCCCGGATTAAGAACTGACAAAATCGAACACATATGAAACGATAGAGCTGTTGGAAACGAATTAGAATTATATTTGAGGCATTTCAGGAACAATGTAAGGTAGCTGATGGCTTTGAAATGTATATGACACTTGGAAAAGTTTACTGTTGAAAGTTACAGGCATGCAACTTTCAACAGTAAACGAAAATCATGATATTTGTCCAAGAATATTGAGTTACTTACCATGAAATGTTACGGGAAAAGTAATTCTTCTCCCCACATGTACTTTCACCGAGTCTTTCAAAAACTTTTACAGAGTTTCCCCCTATGTTTCTGTTCTTAGTACTTCGCATTATGGAAGTTTTGTCACTGATATTCACTCATGTAATATTTGATTGTAGTTACATTAATTAGCTGAAACATATGCAATAAAGCAGATGAAAGCGGTGTGCAAAAGTAGCTTATTAATACATTTAGAACAAAGGTCCCAAAAGGACTGCGAAGCTCTTTTGGTTACTATTGTGTTTTGGTTGAATTCACAAAACAATAAAATCTATTATATATGAAATCATTCAACGGTGATACTGTTTCTACTTTTTTTGTACCATGTTCTATACAGCTTGATAATCAGTTATCTATCCATCTGTTCGTTGCACATCAACAGATGCCGTACAGTTTATTCCACGATGGATATGAGTATCATAAATCAAGGTAAGATAATATTAATTTCTAATTATTTTAATATGCTATATTTACTGTAAATTCATCATAAATGTTATTCTTCCTCCCATATTTAAAATCAGGGTATGAATAATATTCAAATCTTCCCTTCGAATGCATTTGCTAATGGCAATTTTCGTTTTAAGGCATGTCTCTATCGCCGAGCATCTGAGTAACAGAGACATACCCTAAAACGAAAATTGCCATTAGCAAATGCATTCGAAGAGAAGATTTGAATATTATTCATACCCTGATTTTAAATATGGGAGGAAGAATAACATTTCTGATGAATTTACAGTAAATATAGCATATTAAAATAATTAGAAATGAATATTATCTTACCTTTATTTATGATACTTGTATCCATCCTGGAATAAACTGTCTTCTGGTTAAGGATTACCGGCGTTTCATGTAGCTCTGTTATTTCACTTTCGCCTGAAAAACCCTAGAAAGATTGTTCGCGTCATCATGGGATTTGAATCCATTGTTTTCCAGCCGAAGGGGGGAAAACGGGGAAGAGGACATCCTCGTGACTGAGATGCGGAGGCTCACCTTATTCAGTATACGCTATTACTACATCGAAATTATCTCATTGAGTAAACTTTATATATATATATATATATATATATATATATATATATATATATATATATTTCTCCCGTTCTTTTGATGTAAAGTAATGAAGTTGATTTCCCAAATTTAATTAACATAATAATCAATGTACGCGATAGCGTAATTCATTGTTTATTAAAGATTTCTTGTTGATGGGGATGGTGGAATGGCAGACTGATAGTATTGGAGTGACTCTCCGAAGTAAAGAATGCGAGGAAAGAAGGGTTATAGTTGACGATTATGAAGTTCAGAGTCATAAGATGTTTGTTGAAGAGCATATGTTATTTTTTTGTTTGATTGGATTTACGGCCATAGTGAACGAATTGCATGCATTCTCCAGCCAAGTTTTCAGAAGGAAAAAATCCTGATCCTGCAACCTTAATATGAGACCGGTTAACTCACTTTCAATTATAAACCCTTCATCGTTCAAAAAATCGTCAATCGTTTTCTAGACAGGATTCGACTCAGGTCTTTTCATTTAAGGATAAATGTTGCATTGTTTTCGCGACTACTCTCTACAGAAGCCATGTCCTGGGAAAGAGAGAGTGAAAATGGGGAGAAGAGATAGGTGTGGGAAACCTTGTAGATGGAGAAGAGTTCAATTACTACGGAATGGAAGTTTATCCGATAATAACCTACCGGGTTCTTTCGCAGTTACGTATCTTGAGACTGGAGAAATAATCCTCGTTTCTGGTCGTATCACATCTCCTTGTCTTTAGTCTTAAGCATTTGGATGCGATATTATATGGGTTTGTCTGTTTAAAAAAATAAATCTTTGTGAGAGTTACTGTTATTTTTGATCAGTTTGAAGAGCGTTTGAATTTCATCTCCGAAATGTTTCAGATGGAAGAAGAAATGGAAGCAAGCACCAGAGGTTTATGGAGTTTGGTTAAGATTCAGTCTAAAATTGCTTAAATTACTATTATTTAAATTAACGGTTAAATATATCACTGACGGAAATTTTCATAAGTGACAAGGATGGATAAGCGAGTAATGTTCTGATGCGAACATTATTACTCTAAGCATCCGTAAGTTGAAAAATGTCAAAATCCCTGATTTTCAGCAAAGCGCAGGTTGCAATAAAAATAATGTTGGTCGCATTTAGAAAAACGCAGTTCCAGTACACGATGGAGAATTGCATAACATAATTATGAACTTTCTAACATTTATTTACGTGTATATATAAAAATTTATTCGTATATATAAAAATGAGAGGATTTCCCTGCAAAATTAAAAACAAAGACTACCCATCGCATTGTATACGTTTAGTCATTAAATACAATTTTGAACCGTTTCTTACTGAAATATTTCGAAAAACGGCAAAACATAATGCTATATTGTGAATGAGGCAGTTATTAAAGTTGTTATGATTCTCTGCAAAAGAAAGTAGAAACTCGTATGTTGTTCTTCAGTTATTCTTGAAAAAACCCTATGAGTTTTCATTTTTTTTCTAGCACTTTAAAAAAAGAAATATTTCTCACAATCTGTATCGAATATATAAAATACATCTACTTTCATAAGTTCAAAGTTTTAGGACAACTGGGCACCCGAATTTCTTGCCTAATCAAGTTAAAATCCAGCGTCTTCAAATATCTGAGAGAGAGAGAGAAACTTTTTTTTTTACATAATACAGCTTTGCATAAAAATAGCAGATCGAATGTGTGTATCTTAAGAATTCAGTATAAGTTTAGAAATCTATTAATATGCTGCTATCGCATATTATGCTATCGCCTAACAAAAGAAACATGAAACAGTAGATTCTTCTTGAAATTTAGAAGTTAGAAAAGAAGATGAGCACTGAATAGTAATTGTCGTTATAGCTTCATACTAAAAGATATATATATATATATATATATATATATATATTTTTTTTTTTTTTTTTTTTTTTCCCATCATACTCCATTACATACGAGATCTTTTTCCTTTCCTCTCCTTTTTTATAAAATAAGTTCGGTGACTTTTGTCTATAAATAACGTTTAAGTGGCACAAATTTGCAACCGCTAAACATACGAAAGTTATAATGGTCAGTAAGTTTTTCTTTAACCAACTGAAACGAATTTAATGACTTCGTATCACATAATGAAGTGAAATAGAGTGATAAGTTTCGTTGTCTTCCGGAATAGGTAATACTTGTAGAAACAAATTATGAAGAGTGGAACAGTGTTCCTTTCTTTTGTATGTTCAAAACTTTGGTAATTATTTTGAAAAAAAGGTTCAATCATGTGTAGCCGCTGTTAGAAGTTTGTATCATTGTGAGTACTGCAGTTGGCAAGCGGAAGTAGGCCAACCGGCGTCACTAAGAACAAGTAAGGTGAGCTGACCTAATTCTACCATATATTTCACCGTTGAAGAGATGATAGCACATCCTTGATTTTAAAACTGGTCCCAGTTTCATCGTATTGGTGACCGCTTGTTATCAAAAAGCACTTAAGTATAAGCGGATAAGCATTGTGTGCTTGTTATGTAGTGGCGTTTGATACCCATTTATTTGTATTGCGTATCTAAAGAGCTTGGTACACATTGCGCTGTACTTTAGAAGAGGTGATTCAGTTGATAATAAACGACTTTTTTGTTATTACAATATGCATGTACATGTGTGCATTTGGTTTCCTTAACGTTATTGTTAATCGCCCAATACTCGGCGAAGTATGTATGTGTGTGTGTCTATCTGTGCGCGCATTTGACTTCGCTGTGTACATGTATTTGTTGAGACGCTGCCAGTGTACGCGGCGAGGTCTCCTCTCTTTTCTCTGTGTTTGTGACCTGTGCGGAAAGTAGACCTGGACATGTAATGTGATCTATGGAAATTGATATGTATTAATGCTATGCTACCATTCTGGATAAAAGTAGGTGGTTTCATTTTGCTTTGTGGGATTATTGAGAATATTGTTGTTTTCTCATCTCATATTCATATTATCAGTATAAAATAAATATATTAGAGCTTATTCTTTGTTATATATGATTTGCAACATGATTAATCAAATGTTGTATCATAAATTGAGCAGCAAACGATTCATAGCGGTTACCTTGTTGTCATGGTCGCTTTAACACAGAAAAATCGCATACAATATTTTGAGCACTCCAGTCCGACATAATTCACAAACCTACTCTTTTTTTTTTTTTTTTGTCATATGCATTAAACACGTTATTGCATTATTTATAAACATTATTTTGAGTATATCTTGTTTTCATTAAAAGAAAAATTTTAGTTTCTAGTTGCGTAGCATCTTGTTTTTAATAAAATGCGGTTGTGATCGGTCTTTAGGATAAATATTCTCAAGTATACCAATAACCTCATTTATTATTACTGTTATTACTTATTTACTTAACAATCAGTATACTAGCGACATCTTTGCGTATTCTGCATGCTATACAGATAGCTTTAAATAAGGGGAAACATGTTCTTAGAAATAACTTCTTGATCAAATTAGAGGTTACGTTCAGAGAGAGAGAATTCGTAATATATATGGATAGAGACCAGAAAAATTTTGATTTCATTATTAAAAAAAAAACACGAAAACATTAGTAATATACTATAATCAAATATGTTAAAACGTGGCGCGATTAGGGAAAAGTAGGGGAGAAAATAGAAAAAGTCTTCATATGATTTCAGTGGGAGTAATGTCATTCCACATTCAAGGTCTTAAATCATCTTACTGCCTCAATAATATTTATGATTTAGGGAACTGGATAGTTCAATGTTTTATGTTCACTGAGGATAATTCTTTCATTTTATTTGATTATCAACACATCTTTACTTTCCAGATTTTAAAGATAGCTCGAATATTCTGAAAACATTTCAGAAGCGAAATATCCCACTCATAAAAGTTTACAGACGTCATATAATACACTATGACAAATAAGGATTTGATAAACCGGGGATTCTGATTATCTCCTTCAACAAGCAAAAACAGTAATAATATAGTAATAATCAAATACGTTAAAATCGAGAGTAAGAGAACGATAGCCAGGAAACAAATGTTATTATATGCCTTATAATATGTCCAATCCGAATACATTTTTAAACAATCAGGCTATCTTCAAAGAGCTTTACATGCATCCATACATCACACTGAAATTCTAGCCTAATTACGAATTTATAATTTGCTCTTAAAATTGTTTTGTGTGCGTTTTTCCACTTTTATGTTTATTTCTAGCATAAGCTGCGATAAGATACAAGTGGATAATAATCACCTCGAACATAGCAGCAACCGACGCCCTATCCTTGAAGATTTAAGTAGTTAAGAACAAAACAACGCCTTGAATGTAATCGTGCTATGACATATTCAGTATGGCTATCAACAGTAGACCTCAAAAGCGCATTCACCATTGAAAGAAACTCGAATCACAACAGGTTTAATTAGAGGTAATACTCTAAATTTAATGTTGTTGGCTAGGTTCATTTTAAATGAAATTATCGTCACATAGATAATTTGAAGCAGTATGTTGCTGTTACATTTAATAAGAAACATTTTGTATGTCTTTTTTTTTTCATCACACACACACACACACACACGCACACGCACACACACACACACACACACACACACACACACACACACACACACACACACACACACACACACACACACACACACACACACACACACACACACACACACAAAGAGTTACGGTATACTTTTCAATGAACATAATTTGACATTGTATACTTCCAAGCTAATGTAATTTCTGTAATACACGATGTCGAATTATTAATGTGTTTATATTTCATTTCCCGATACATGCACAGAATTGATTAACGAGATTTATTTATGAATCAAAACTTCATTTTTGTGAATATGAACTCATGGGATCGTTATATGATATACTAATTTTTGACATCTCAGAGATTCGCATCTACTCATGCTCCTCTGAAATCTGAACATTGTCCGGGTTTATATGTGTTTTGTTTCTGTGACCTCGTGATCTTCATTTCAGAAATTGCCAGCGGGGATTGTCGAATATATTTATCTAGGTTAGTAGCGTAGTTTAACAACTGACAAAGAACTTGACACAAAGCTAAAGTCTAAATGGGGATACATTAATTGACGACTTAGGGTTCTCATATTTATCTAAGTTGTAAAGAAAAAAGTTACAAGTTATTTTAACTCGAGAGACGTAATAAACATTAGCAAAGTTAGTCTAGAGTCACACATACTGGAAGTGGGAGAAGATCGTCAAGTTTTGTCCCTGGACTACTCACTAATTTAATTACTACAAAATGTCAAGGACAGAAAGAGCATATCATCGATAGCTACAGATCAGCAGTAACTCAACTATAGGGGTCATGAAACTTAAGACCTGCTCCCCAGGTCTTAAATAACATGCAGTTATCTCATTTGTATTAAAATACACTCTTGAAGTGAATATTAGGATAACTTTGTATTTCAGAGAAACCTAAATTGTCCACAGTAGTGTGCCGGTCCCCTGATTACACTTTTCATTCTTCTAGATACTCTCCATCTGTTTGTGATGAATCGGGTATTTGAGCTATTCTTCCTTCAGCCTTACCATCATTCCATGTACTGTTGAATGCACTAAGCTGGCCCATACCAGACATTCTAGTTAGTCCCAGTATTCTCTTGGTTGAGACGGGGACTGTATAGAAAAGTCAAAGTTATCTCAGCAGTTCCCCCCAAGCATCTGAAATATGACGTGCTGCACTGTTGTGTTGAAATAAACCTCTTCCGTAAGTGTTGCATATCTGTTGGAATTCATCCGTCTAGGCACTACAACAACAACAACAACAACAAAAAAAAAACTTCGACTCCACATTAGGAAAAAGAGCTTCAGTCGTTATATCTTTGCCACCAAACTGTTATAGCTGTGAATGGTGTACTGAGTCATACAACATTCCCAATACGCATGCACACGTACTTCATCGGAATGATGTACTAGACCTTCTCAGTCATCAACCTCATTGGAAAAGGGTATTTGTTGGTTTGGTCTCGCCATATGGTCTTAGAACTATCTACGGAAAAAGTCATAATTTTCTTTACACCAATGTCTGTACTGCTGATTGCCATAATTCATACTTGATTTACATGCAACTACCCTTCAGTAAAAATCTAAATTTTTGCAGCTCGTTAACAGTGGTTTTCTAACCTGTACTCCCTTATAATTTGAACTGAGTTGATCATTTCTTCATTCAGCTCCGAGATTTCTGTACTGCACTTCCTATGCATTTCCTGTTGAGGTGGTATCCTCACATTTCTGTCAGTCGATAATATTTGCCTGCTACTTTTTGACGTTAAGTCTTTTACCAGTGTTAAATTGACAGACCACTGATATGGCATCCTGTGATAAACATTCCATTCAAATTCGTCGAATGGCAGTTCATCGAAGCAACAGTTCACCGATAATTTTCTGTGCATTCCTTTTTCATAATTTACTGCAACTTATTTTCTGTCGAAATATTATTTTATCGTTTTTGTTATAATTATCTAACATGATCTCAGACGCACCCAGCCAAAGCAGATTATCATTTAGGCTTTTAATAATGATTTTGTTCTATTTTAGATTATTATTCTGTAATGCAGTGGCTTACCCAGAGGAGGCCTCCCCCCCCCCACCCCAAAGAAAAAGGAAGAAACACTAGAAAATTTTCTAAAAATCTTTTCCTAATTAAAATTCATTTTTTAAAAAAAAAATATATGTTGTGTCGTGTCTTCTATTTCTATACTACTTATGAATTAGCGATCATCGCTTCCTGGCGATTAGCCTAGTCGCTGTGCGCTTCGCAACCATATGACTGGGGAAGGAATTTGAGGATCTTCCTCAGCCATAGCCAAGGTAGCCGGCCTTGGGTGCGAGCAGTAGGGTTTTTTCCGCCAGTTTATCTGGCGGAAAAAACCCTACTGCTCCTATGCTGGCGTTTTTCATCTCGCAAGCAGGCAAACCAACCCCGTAAACACACATACACACACACGGATCTACAGCCATAAATACTTACCCCCCCCCCTCCCCATGAAGGGACCCAACTCGCCCTAATAGGGACGGGGGAGAAAAAGGGAGGAAACTCCATACGAATAAATAAATAAATAAAGCGATCATCGCAGATGCTCAGTCATAGGTCGTATGTGATTCGTAGTGTGTATTCTCAAATCGTCTACTCCCTTCTTCAACCTGTGGTCCACGAAATTTCCTGGTGGTCCGCCAAAAATTTCTTTGGATTTAATAAATAAAATACTATCTACATTGGTTTATATTTCTGTCTTAGCCGTCAGCTCGGTCCGCGAAATATTTTTCCTATTTTCTCCACTCCGCAGGTGTAAAAAGGTTGAAAAACGCTGGTCTACTCAACTCTCCCCCCCCCCCCCAAGATCGATTCATTGTGATGGCCATATTTTCATAGCCATCAATCACAATGGATCAAAATTAGTGTTTGAACTACTCGATAGAAAATATTTTTTTTTTTTTTTTTTTTTTACAGATTACCCTAGATTTTTTTTTTCTTACGAGTTATTAATGGTTATTAATCATAAAGCCTGAAATTTAGTAATTTTTGATTTGATTTTACAAACTACATTATTTTTTCTTATCATGTAACGTAGATAATTGTAATACTTTTTTCCTCCCTTCTTACAATTGGTTTTTAGATCCTAGTCTTATAGTAGTTCAGAAGGGTTTCAGCTTTAGCTGAAAAAATACAGTAGTTGAAATCTACATATTTTGGTGCTTATTTGCACTGAAACGTGCCCTCAAATTTGAATTACAGTACTTGACTCCTATGCTGATAGATTAAGGATTCTGTTGTCCCGATGCTTGAAATTAGTACCAACTCTAGTGAATTTGAGTGTTTACGAATTACTATGAAAAATTAAAAACAAAAGTGTAAAACCCTTTCAGTTATAAAATTACAAAGCAAAAAGTGTTCATTTATAAAAACATTGTAATTGAACACATGTGTTCTAATGTATAATGAATCATACCCATTCGTTAATTATACAATAATATCTTGCAAAGGCGGTTTCACTATAATGCGGTTTGTGATTAGTGTAAAATGTATATAGTACATTTATTGTAATTTCGTCAGATAGGCAATTTCTGTATATTGATCACATTTTACATTAATAGTAATTTTTTTTAAAATTTGAACTTATTGTGAATGTTTAAGAATTACTGTGAAAAAAAACACCGTAAAACAATATAATTGAACACTTATTTGTTCTATTATATATTAAATATCCATTCATCATACAGTAATACGTTTGTAATCGGTGTCAAATGGGTTACAGTACATTTATTATAATTTCGTCAGATGAGCAATTATATTGATTACACTTTATATAAATATTTATTCATTTCATTGGAGTAGCAGTGTATTACAAAATTAAGGCGGAATGTGCTTCCGAACAAAATTTCTTGAAATTTTTGTAATACTCGGAATATCTAGCCACATTACAGTATTGCAATATCTAGTCACAGTACAGTATTGCAACAGCAAAGACGTGTCCATTTTACTAACTTTTTATATGCAACTTATTAACGTAAATGTTTGGAACGCATTACACTACAACTCGATATATTAAAACTCCACTCACTGCGGTTTTAGTTAGTGAGATTAATGCGTTCCGAATATATTAAATACTATTTGAGGTATTGCTGTATATGCATGTATCGTAACAAATTACTGTGTGAAAAAAAAAAATAAAAAACTCCCATAACAATGTAATTGAACACACGTTCTATTATATATTAAGTACCATTCATTAATGATACACTAATACCTCGTATAACGCGGTTTCAAACGGCGCGTTACAAACTACATATCTTTACGTCTATACTTTTTTGGTTTGTTAAATGCTTGATTAATTTCTGGATAATTCAGTGAAGTTGTGTTCAGCTTCCCGATCAAGGCCGTTTAAGTGGGAGAATTTTCGATGAAAGAAGCTTAATGACAAAAAAAAAAAAAAAGGAATTAGTTAACAAGCGAAGCTTGCAGAAACCGTTGTAGTATAAATAATAGAAACACGTAGAAACAATAGAAGGTGGCACGAGTCTTCAGCTTTCCAACATTGCTTGGAAATGATTAGCTGAAAAGTTTAATCTGGCGTGTGAAGAGTGATAGGCTAAACCTGATCTTTCTTCTCTATTATGACGTCTCCGAAATATTCTTTCTTTCATATCTCAAAACTTAAGTTTGACATATGTAAGAAAAGCTGCAGGAGCAAGAAATTCTCTAGATCTCAGGATGTTTGTAGAAGGGAGTTATTGTTTTTTGGGAGAGCAGAGGAGGCTATTTATGGTAAGAAAAAGTTTGTATGCCACTCTGGTGTCATAAGATTTGAGGAGATTAGCGATTTTTCATGAGAACCTGCCGATGTAATAAGGGATTGAAATTGAGTCTCTATTGTACAACTAGGATTTGGTTTCAGAGGGAGGATTGGAGAATAGTATATTTTTGCAGTCATCTAGAATATCCGTTAAGAGTGAGTTGGTGAAGTTGCAGTTCTTCAGTTATCTTTTCATCATTTTTTAGGCTAAAGATAGCATGTTTTTTTACAACATGAATGATTCCTTTCCATTTATTTTTCGGTAAATTTTCCATGATTTGCAAATTTTTATGAATTGTAGTTGGATAATAGCCTTCTGGTGAATTGTTTTATACCAACTGCTCTTTGGATCAATTGCTTTTTCGGTTAATTGTTTGATGACTCGTGTTTTCGGTAAATTGCCTTTTGGTGAATTATCGTTGGATGATTAACTTCATGTTCCATTGACAGCATGCAAACATAAGTTGCGTCTCTCTCTCTCTCTCTCTCTCTCTCTCTCTCTCTGTGTGTGTGTGTGTGTGTGTGTGTGTGTGTGTGTGTGTGTGTGTGTGTGTGTGTGTGTGTGTGTGTGTGTGTGTGTGTGTGTGTGTGTGTGCGTGCGTTTACATTATCGCAGAATAGACCCCATGTGATTATATATACATATCAGTAATTTAATTCTAAAACTGAGAATGCTTCAGTACGTATTTTAAACTTAGTGTATTTTGGTTTATAAGCTTTTCGTAAATATATTTCTTCTCACTACGGAAGGACAAGGGCATCGTTTGATGGGAAGGATCTGGGGTCGTCCCCATCTAGGAAACAAGAACCCTTATATAAATGCTTATCAACTGCGGTGAGCGAGATTGTGTAAATGGCCGAGTTTCTTCCTGTCTCCTGCAAAAGACAGAAACGAAAATAGTAGTAATGAAATACATCGAAGCAACAGAGGTTATTATGCCAGTATATTATGTTTGATGTTCCTCTATCCGGTTTATTGATTTTGAGAGATAAAGAATCTGGGTTTCCTCGAGAATACACGTAGCCCTCGACCTCAGCTGCGTCTTTAAGTCTGACACATCCTAGAAAAATTTTTAAAACTTTACAAAATGGAATTCTTGAATTCATAAGAGTGGGATGGATTCGAATTCCAGGATAAATTCTTTTTTTTCCTGTGGCTTTTGGTAAATAATGAGACTAACTTATTGCCCATTAAATATAAAAAAAAAATTGAATTCGGAATTTATTCTGTGGACACTCGATCTAACTTTATTGAGTATGCCGTTTATTGATTTTGTTTTCTAAATTTTCCGCACACAGTAATTCTTCATACGGAAGTTTGCCTAAAAATTCTATTATATCATCATTATATCATTTTACTTATATTATCAAAAGATGCAAATAAAATAAACAAAGGTCTACAAGTAAAAATTCTCGTATCAGTTTTAAGTACTGTACTTCGAGAATCATAGTAATGCTTATCTTAAAGATGTTTTTAACTTTTTATTGCTTGCATAACAGTATATGTTCGATATACTTGTATATATTGTAAGATAAGTAAACGTTCATGGTGGTTCCTTGTTTTCTTAAAAGTTATTTAAGAAGTTCGGGCAGTTTTACGTTTTAAATCTTTTCCTGGGAAACTTCAGAACTACAAATGCTAATCTCCCAAAATGCTAAATTTTTGTTTATGTAGCTTGCACTTCATAATTTAGAAAGACATTTCTTTACAGACAGAGAAATTTAAAGATAACAAATTTCACTCGCGTGGCTTAAATAGATTTAGGAGATAGAAAATTGCAATTTTCTTAAATGCTCAGTTGTGCGGTACACTTTTTTAACTTAATGTTGCAATGTTGACCATTCTTTATATTGAAAATGTGGTAGACCATCCGCTTTATATTATCCATGCGCATAACATGCGTTATGTGAATATGTAAATGACTAATGAAAGGTTATTTAACAACTGTTTTGAAAAGTTGTTTGTGCCACACATAGACAAAGAAGATTATCGATGGCCACTGAGCATGCAAAGTAATTTGGACCGTGTTTGTTCCATGGAACGCACAACCAGTACCAGTTAACGCCTAACAACTGAGCACTGAGATAATTCTTCGAATGGAAATTACCCTTATTTGGTCAAGTGTATCCTAGTGTTGCGGCCTCGGTTTGCATTTAGTTTTTTTCTGTCTCCAGGAAATAATGTTTTTCGCTTGTGGAGGTTGGAGGTCAGTGGTCGATAGTACGTTTCGACATCATCGAACCGAACCAAACATTGTGTGTGTGTGTGTGTGTGTGTGTGTGTGTGTGTGTGTGTGTGTGTGTGTGTGTGTGTGTGTGTGTGTGTGTGTGTGTGTGTGAGAGAGAGAGAGAGAGAGAGAGAGAGCAGAGAATCATAGCAAGGATATCTTTGTTCTCATGAAACAGACGGAAACCCCCCCCCCTTCAAACTTTATTGTTCTTGTAAGGACTGGGTTTAGATGCGATAAAATTAGCCGAAGCCAGGAACGTTGTTAGCGTATAAATAAAATAAAAAATAAATAAACATTTTTTGTATGGTTCAGATACAGTTTATTTTAACATTTAAAATTTGAAAAAAAAAAGTCTTTACGGTAAGAAATCAAATGTCAACACAATATAATTTTTAATAATTAAAATATAATAATAACAAACCACAAAAAACAATGCAAACGGCTTGCAAAAACTTTGGCTCAATATATGTATTAGCGATGGACGAACAATTTTTTGTTCACAAGAGTGTGTGAGTGTGTGTGTTATAATTATTGCTATTAAACTAATTTAAATATTTATGAAAACAAATAAAATGCTAGAAGAGAATACAGTAAACCCTCGATTTAACGTTCTTCGGAATTGAAGGACAAAATTTCGGTCCGTATGTCATATGTGAAAATTAACACGCTGTTAATTTTAAAATGCTTTTAATCAAGATTTGCTTATAATTAATTTAACAGGGTTTTTTTTGTTATTAATTTCCTGTAATTTTTAACAAAATTTGGCGAATAGTCCATCATATGTTGGAAAAACACTGTAGTAATTTAGCCGACATAAATGAGTCCATTTTGTACATTTTTCGTAGGAAAAAAAATAAATGAAAATTGTGCCACATTTTCTGGGAGGTGCAGATTTCAATCCTGCATTTATAATGATTTTTCAGAATATGGGAGATCGTTCTTGACAACTCCATTTCATAAGATTGCAAGTGTACAAAAAAAAAAAAAAAAAAAAAAAAAAAATCCAGGAAAGCGAAGTTATTAAGTTGGTACTCAACTGGGTTTGTCTGGTAGAACTGTAGTAGCGTAAAAAATAGTTCAGAATGTCAATACAACATTCAGCGCTCATTTTCTTCTAGGACACGAATTCTAGTCAAAAACGCCATTCCGACAGTCTACTTTCCAATCATGGCGAATTCTACTAAATCCAAGGTGAGATGGTTTAGTAGAAGGAGTAGAAATTTTGTGAGAGGACACAACAGTCCTCTCGCAACCCCCCTTTGATTGGAAAGACCTACGTTCGAATCCCGTACAAGGATGCAAAGAACCATTATAAGGGTTTTTCAACTTAAGTTAGCTGGGTTCATACAGAGGCAGAAGGATTTTTCATCCCGCAAACCAGATTTGGATGTGTGCGCCAGTGTGGTCGAAGAAAAACAAAACAGCACTTCTTACATGGCTTAAGAAAAAAAAAAAAAAAAAACCTTCAGCTTCATACATAGAATACACTGAGGCCTACACCGTTTTTAAACTATTATTATGGGAGTTAAGCCTAACTTTGAAAGGGATAAATGCAGAAAACTCGCTGCCATTGGCAGCTCTTGTAATTCCTTGCAAAAGCTTTTGATTGAATCTTCTGGCTCTTTCCGTTCTCTCTCTCTCTCTCTCTCTCTCTCTTACACACACATAATGTGTGTGTGTGTGTGTGTGTGTGTGTGTGTGTGTGTGTGTGTGTGTGTGTGTGTGTGTGTGTGTGTGTGTGTGTGTGTGTGTGTGTGCATTGCATGCTTCCTGTAACCTTCCAGCAGAAAGACATCAAAAGAGAAAAATCTTGAACAACTTGGATACCAAAAAAGGCTTCTGGTCTTGATAGTATCCGACAAATTATGCTCCTGAGCTAACACCAGTTCTTTATCATCTATATACAGCTTTACATCTATGTTGTCGACTGATTGTCCTTATCTTTCTAAAGTAATGGAGTAATTAACATTCAACTTCTTCGACACATGGAGAACTGTCAATCAGTGACCATCAGTATGGATTTTGGCAGTCAAGATCCACAGTAGATCTCTTCACCTATGGACCCGTATCATAGGACGGTTTGAAGTAACCTATATTGTTCCACTTTACATTTCCAAAGTATTTGATGGGTTTTGGCATCGAGGATTTTTTTAATCAATTTGCCCTTTTATAGTCTGCCTTTTTCCCTTTGTAATTGGATTGCCAATTTTCTCTCTGGTCGTTCATTGCGTTTAATGACAAAGGATGCTCTTTAGATATTCCGATTAATGCAGGTGTTCATCAGTGTCGTGTTGTTTCATCCGCCCTCTTCCTGATATAGATAAACTATTTCTCACACACCTCAGATCCTGTTCACAGTTTTGCTGATGGTGGCACTCTCTACTCATCATCCTGCTCATACAACAAATTCTGCATTGCCTAAGAATCTCAAGCTTCAACATCATCTGCAATAAGTGTCCTAAACACTTCTTTCTACACCATTCTTCACTGGGACGATAATAACCTAATCACCTTGAATGCTTCCAAAACAGTTTCTTTGTTGTCACAAAGATTACCTTAGTTCTTCTCCCTTTAGGCTTAACAGCAAAGACCAGATCTCTCCTTTCGGGCTGACTGTTACTCTAGTCTTTCCTGATATAATCATCACATCACTTCTATAGCATCCTCATCTTTAAAAAAAAATAATAAAAAACTCTTCAACTATTTACTCTGGATAAATCATAAACTCGCACAACCTTGGAATACTTGTCACATTTGGGGTGGTAAAACTTCTATAATAATGCTTGATGCGGTTCAGAAGAGAGAAGTTTGATTGACGACTTCTCTCTCTCCCTCACGGACTCTCTCCATGCACTGTCTCAGGCTGTCACTTTCCGCATTGTGTCTCTGCTATAAGTATTTTCCATAGGCGCTGTTCAGCAGAACCGGCATCATCGTGACCCTCTACCTAAACCTAGAGTAGCACGATAAACAGCTGTCCAACATTCTTTTGCAGTTGGAACTGCTGATTCAGTGAATCTCCTATTCATCTTTCATTCCATCTACCCCAATTCTGTGGAACAATTTTCCTATAAATGATTCTCCAAAGGCTAAAACTTCCAACTCTTCCAAAAGAATATCAACAATCTACTTTGTGACACCAGCCCACATACGGCATTTTTATGTATAGGCCTTTCTTGTATAGGACTGATGTATTAAAAGCGTAGCATAAGTTTACTGTCATAGCTTTACTTTTGCTTCGGCCATTATTCCTAACAACAACAGCCCCTTGACAAAAACTGAGACAGTGGTGTTGAGTGCGTAATAATCTGACCCAAACATCTGATGACCGAATTTCTGGGAGAGAATTCATGCAACAGGAGTAAAAATAATTCTTTTTATCTTTTTGACTGTTTCTTAGGTTTCTTTACTTTATCACATTTTTGACCCTTGAATGACATTGGCCGATGTTATTGTAGCGCATTGATAAGACCTTGTCGATGACTTATATGATCCAATTTTCACTACTTAACTAAGGATGCATCGCTTGCCTTTGGTTTGAGTTGTACGCAGTGCTCAAGAAAAATGTCATGAACTTCGTGATATCACGGTTCCTTTTAATAGATAGAACATTTTATCGTATGAAATCTGGGATAGCAAGTGGATTCAACCATTCCTAGTTACGACGGAGTTACTAGATATGGTTTTCCATTCTTGACAGGATTTCTTCATATAAGGCTTAAAATAAAAGAATAGTTACAAGAGAAGCAAGAAATCAAACCCACGCCTCTCCTTTCTCGTTTGTTTCGATAGAATACTGCGACGTTACACTTTAGTGATCACCGAAATTCATTGAATACATTACCTTCTGTTCTGGTCCTGCATTCTACTTACAGTTGTATGGCTTTTCAGAGATAGGGAATGGTTTATTCTGATTAAATCGTTCGGGTTAAGGAAAACACGTTTGTGGGAAGATGCGGAAAGAAAAAAAATGAAGCATTCATGCCCTGGTGGAGAAAAACTTTTCCTTCAGTCTGGTATCACAGTCGAGCTGTGATGCTAGACTGAAGGAAACCTGACTTTTTTTCTTTTCTTTTCTTTTTTTTTTTTTGCCATAGAAAGTAAAGTTCTGTGGAATTATGATCTGTCTTTTTTTTATTATTATTATTAAGGTCGATGAACTTCACTGGTCAGTGAAATCTCTGCTTCTTTTCATCTATTGCAAATAGCCTGCAGCAGCTTGAGAGATTAATAACAATCAGTTATTGTTGGCTTCCCTTTGTGTATGTCTTTTTTTGCCATGTTGAGGGGATGGGTGAAGAATTTGGCAAAAGTACTGGTTACGTTTATGTCTGCAGTAATTCAGCAGCGTAATACTCTGCATACTGTCACGAAAGGGAAAGCTGTACTTCATGATTATCATATATGCAGTTACAAGCTTCAGTCATGTAACTATATTAGGGTAATATTTTCCAAACTGGGACACGCAATCCCTAAGGTGAAGTCTTCACGAAAAAAGTGTTAATCTCTCTCTCTAAATGTCATTTAAATTAAGCAGATATTTATTTAAAATTTACATTTGCCATGTAATATAAAAGTGAAAATTGAAATCTGAAACTAATTCACAAACTATAAATACATAAATTTATTGCGAGCTTTAAACATCCTGGTTCGCAGTCAGATTTCACTGCACAACGCAGTGCGCGTACTTCCATGAATTGGGAAACATAAAAGTCGAACGTAGACAAGTAAAAATGAAGATCAAAAGGACGCCAGTTTGATTTTTTTTAGACATTCAGAAGTATGTGTTAAGAAGAATGAGTTGCCAGTTTTGAGTTTAATTTTACTGACAATTACCATTCTAATTATGCGCACTAATATTAACGTTGTGTATGAAACAATAATGATACGTGATATTGCGGTTTGTATATTTTTCGAAATACGTATGGTGTTAAATTTTGAATATATTAATCTTCTTTGTATATCTTAATACTTATACGAAAAAAATGTATATTGCATAGAAAACTCATTTATTTTTATTTTTTTCCACGAAAGTTTGTAAACCTATCGTACATTAGTACTGTGAAGGGGCGAAAGGTTAGATTATCCGGAAACTCTCACACAACGATGAAATCTCCTAACGTAATGACATGCACAAAATCCATGCCAGTAGCGTGATTAAAATCCCACGATGCATTGGGTGAGAGCGATTGTGCACTTGAGTCGGTTTAGTTTACGCTTATAAGTAAACATAATTGTTGTGTTTGGTTATGTCAGTAAACATAACATTGATAACTAATAAATATATTAAAATGGATTCGTCATCAAGGGAATGTTGATGTCTCTGTTGGGAACTACTGTTGTAGAATGAAGTAATCACATAAGTAGATATTTGAACAGTGGTACTTAACGCATGACAAAGGTCCATTGCCCTGTGGTATCATTTATAGTATCTTGATACTTCCAAATTTTAAAAATGCGCACTTTATTGGACCTGAATTAAGGTGGTGTAAAAGTCATAGTTTAATCCCGAGTAATTTTCTTTCATTTAATTTGATCATATTAAATAATTGTTTCCGGACACCAGTGGCGGCCGGTGAAAATTTTAAATGGGGGTGCTGCATATACAAAATAAATTTTAAAAAAATATTTTTTTTTCCTAATCAGCAACCAATTTATTAATAAATGAATTTACATATTAAAAAATTGCTTTATTAAAAATATTTCACCCTCACCACGAACAAACATCAATAATAAAAGTTTCGTATCTCACAGAAATAACGCGCGCAAGCATAAATTTATTTGTGAGCAACACTGCCCAAACGAGCAGTGTCGGAATCACTTGTAACAAGCGTAAACGAATATCGGCGAGTCTAGATAATTCTCACCTTGTGTTAGATCGCAGTGCATTTGTTTCGGATAATTGAAAAAATAGAATTCTTTTCATATTTTCAACAGTGACACTCGTCATAATTCAGCCTTGTATCTATAATAAATAAATAATTATAAGTTATTTTAACAAAATAAAATAAGATTTACAAAAAACAGTTGACCCTCACCACGAACACGCACCAATAATAAAAGTTTCATATCTCACAGAAATAACGCGTGCAAGCATACGATACACTGCCCATACGAGCAGTGTCGGAACGTGCAATGAGAAGCGCAAACGAACATCTGCGAGCCTAGCTGCAATTGGCCGAATGTGATAATTCCGACACTACGTTAGATCGTAGTGTATTTTGTTTCGTAATCTAAAGCGTTAATCGAACAATTCCAATTATTAACTATTGAATCAATGTCAAAACATAAGCTGTAACCTTTAACATGTTGTATTGCATTTGTATAATGTTGTAAGCATTGCTATTATTTATAAACACAAACAAAATTTAATTTTTTCATTTTTTCCTTGGGGGTGCTGCAGTATCGCAGTGCTTATGTACGAGCCGCCACTGCCAGACCCACAAACAGAATGCTACCATTCACTGTAATCATATAGTTGTACGATTTGGATGACTAGCAGTGCTGACAGGTACTTGTACAATGCCAAGCACCATTACCCTGTTCAGTATCATGTACCGTGAATGAAGCTTTCAGAATAGTAGCGTTTAGTATCCAATTTGTCAGTATTTTCAATCTCTGTGACACTTGAACACAAGAAGGAAATGAAGAAACCCTTAGTCACCGGTGCTTGAGAGATTTTTTCCTCCCGTGCACTTGCAGTAATTCTTAAAATAGGAACGCGGTACATAGTGGGAATAGTCGCCATCTTAAATGCCCCCCCCCTCCCCCACTTAACCACCAAATAAGATAAGCGGTCTCAAGAATGCATTTCTCAAATAAAGGATATCGAAATTGCATTGATCAGAATAAATTATAGTTGTATACAACCTGTATTTTTTGTATGTTTTTCTGTATTTTCAATGCGAACTTAAAATAAAGATTCAGTGTATAATAGTCCAATGAACTTAGTATGCACTTTCTAACAGTTGTAAATTAGCGTTTATTATTGTTTTTTTATATATATCTTCATTAACATGAGTAGGCAAGAAACTCCCCACTCAAAACACATGGATCACTTACTTGTCAGGAAAGTTGGATTTTCCCGTGCTGTACCTTAAACATTTATAAAAATAAAATATGTCAGTATCTCTCAGATTTGGATTTGAGAATATTTCTATATTTATCAAAGCTTAATTATAGAAAAGCATATTACAGTAGCGAATAAATTAATCCGAACACTCACATTAAAAAAAAAAAAAAAAAAAAAAGTTTAATTTCGCAAGAAAATAAGTGTAAAAATTAAACTCCAACTTTACCTAATAATTTATATGTGCTCTTCTGTTCCTAACAAGTTCATTAATTGTGGATTATATTAAGTTATCCTTTGTATCACAATTTAATTTACCAAGTATCTTTTTCACTATGGCCCACAAATTTTCTATTGGGCTATTGTCATGAGAGTTACCTGCTTCAGTACATCTGAAGCAATCGGATGTTGTGATTTTCGAGGAACTCTCACTTTTTTTTTGAAGTGTGGCATGGAGCGAGATCCTGTTGGAAGATGAGTTCTTTGTCTTTCTGGATCTGTGGGACCACTCTTTTTCAATATTTTTACGTATTGGTCACTTTTCATCATACCATCAGCAGGCACAAGTGATCCTGAACCGTCATGTGTAAAATAACCCCAGAACATCTTTTTAGCTGGGTGTTTAGGAGCTTGTTGCAGGTGGGTGGAAGGTCTTCTCAGCCGCTGATTTACGAACATAGGGTACATAGGGAACACTCTCCTTGGACGAAGAAATGGCTATGATCTGAGAATATGACCTTCCATTTCTCAACAGTTCAATCTTTGTACACTTTTGCTCACTGGAGCTTCTTATTCTGCATTGTCTTCGTCAGCAGTTATTTCCTTTTGTGTTTGTGGGCAGTCCTCACTGCTTCCAACAATCTTCGACGGACTGATGTCAGAAACATTAATCCCACAAGCTGTCAAGTCTCTATTTAAGTCTACAGTAGACAATATTGGATTCATTTTTCTTTTCCTAACTAGTAAATAATCTTGAGTAAGTATAGTTTTCCAAAGAAAACTACCTGTCTTCCTAAATCTCTTTAAAATCGCATTAGCACCACCAAAACCAACACCACACTAATTTTTAATTTGCCCTTGAGTCATGGATGTGTTCTGAGGAACAGTACATATTTTTAAAGGCTTTCTTGGAGATGTATCCATTTTATAGGTACACAAAATGAATAAAACACTAGGAATCTCAACTTGTTTACACTACTAAAAACGCACAACACTATTAATAAGCATCGTAAAGGCAGTAAAAGCACACAGCACTCAACAAAAATAGTAAAACGAAACAAAAACTATTATGAACTGGAACCAAAACCAAAATCTTGACGAAAATTCGACTTGTTCGCTGCTCTAACTGTGCGAAATCAGATTTATTGCCACTTTCAGATATTGCTTTTATATTGTTCATGTATGCAAGGCATCTTCGAAAAAGATATCCATATTACGTTTCAGAAATTTAAGTTATAGGCTACAAATTACATATTTGGTTTAAACCAAATATATAATTTGTTTAAAACAAATATGTAATTTGCAGCATAGCCAAGTGAGAAAACTTCCATCAACTATCTCTAATCCAGAGAATTTTAATAATAAGGTGTTGATACCTTTTGGCAATTGGTGTGATATGACTTTTGCATTACTTCCACCTTAGTATCACCACCTCTGGGTCTATCTCCCACTGACGAGACCTTAATAAAGGTCAAAACCGGTCTGGGTAGTGATTTTTTCCATAATGCATAGCATTATACATACCCATAAGGATATGTGCTTTGCATTATGGGATACTAAGGCAAGTAATGTGAAGTCTTACCACCTTTACCACGATTTTCCTCAGTCCTGAAAATATTTCAGGCGCAAACTTTATTTGCTTACACTTGGATAAAGGATTAAACCAAATATGTAATTTGTAGCATAGCCAAGTGGAAAAACTTCCATCAACTATCTCCAATTCAGAGAATTTTAATAATAAGGTGTTGACACCTTTTGGCAACTGGTATATGGTGATATGACTTTTGCATTACTTCCATCTTAGTATCACCGCCTCTGGGTCTGGCTTCCACTTACGAAACCCCTAAGGGTCGAAACCGGTTGGAAGCTTGGGTGATGGATGGCAATGCTGTAGCCCATGAAGTTAACTGAGGCACGACTGTTGCTATTACCCCTCAGATGAAATATGAGCATTCTGCTCGCTGGTGTGGTAAGCCTGCCACTGGGTAGAGTCAAACGCTGAGAGTTCTTAGTGACAGGGTTAGCCTGTTACTGAGGGGAACAACGCTGAGTTTTTGATCCTTTGGGCCACTCATTCACTCATTGTTGGGATAATCTGTAGGATCTCACGAGTTTTTGGAGAGGTAACCCAGCACCACTTAAACAGGGAAACCGGTGTGGGTAGTGATCCTTTCCATAATGCATACATACCCATAAGGATATGTGCTTTGCATTATGGGATACTAAGACAGTGATCATAACTTATACCATCTTTACCACGAGTTGCCCCAGTCCTGAAAATATTTCAGGCGCAAACTTTGTTTGCTTACACTCAGATAAAGGATTAAACCAAATATGTAATTTGTAGCATAGCCAAGTGAAAAAACTTCCGTCAACTAAGTCATCGGGTGTCAGATGATATCATACTGCTGTGGTTAGCTAATAAAGCGAACTGTATTTTGTTTTGTTGCGGTTTTTGTGATTTGAGAGGTATGGAACAACGTGCAAATTAAATTTTGTATTCAAATTGAAACAAATTGACGTGAAACATGGTTTAGTAACGTATACCAATGTTTGAGTAGTTTCTTCGATTAAAGAGGAAGAAATTCTATCGAAAGTGAACAATCCTATGAATTAAGAACCTCAAGAAGAAGTTATTAATACTGGAAGAAATTCTCAAAATTATACTCAGCAGCAGAAAATTAAAAACATGATACTGTTAAAAAAAAAAAATCCTCCCTTTTCAAAATTCCTGAATGTGCTGCTTCTAACAGTGACTTATTTGCTTAGATGCAAAAGGCTACTTAAAATTTAAATCAATTGCAGTTTATTTTCTTATTATTTAGAGTTCCAGAAAAGTTCTTTGCAACAGTTTTCAATTCAGCACATTATGTATGCCTCTATTTCTTAAAGTTTTAATTCTTTTAATTATTTATTAAGTTATATAAAATGCCAGTTTTAGTATAAAAATATGTCAAAATCATCTGCAGATAATCCTCTCGTATTTTACAGGAGAATTTTTTTTTTTTTTTTTTTTACACACACAAAAAAGCTTTTTATTCTGCTGTATTTTGTTACAGTGCAGTTTGTACGCGTCGTTGGAAAATTAATCCCGTCTCTTCAGAATCTTTTAATATTATCATGATTTTATTTTGATATGAATCATGACGCCTATGCTTATTTTAAGTATCCTTTTTATTATTGTTATTACTGGTTTGGATAATATCAAAACACGCTGGGTGCATTGTCCTTTGGTTAACACCACTCACAGTGGTACTCGGCTCATAGCAACAGCTTTCTCTCTAACAGCGTGACGAAACGAAAAGAAGTGTGTAAAGAGGAAAAAATGTTTCTGTGGTTTCAAACGCATTTTCTACTGATAGTAAAATTCGTTCATACTCCACCCCTTCTCCACCCCATTGCTCTGATTTTTAACCCTCCAGAAGCAGGAAGTGAAAACTCGCATGCGGACGCAGGCGTCGCCTGTCGTGCAGGTTTCGTTTAGTCTCGGTTGATGAATGGCTGCGATAGAACGGTGCGAGAAGCGAATCAGCTGATTGACCAGGGAAACGTGGAACACGCACGGCCTCATGGCTGGTTTGCTGCATGGCGAGTTCGCCTTTGTTGTAGTTTGCTGTGGGTGAGCTAAAAGGCTTGGCTTTGTTGCCGTAATGAAAGCTCGCCGCATACACCTGTGTTTCCTTGGATATTGTTAACTGCACGCCAGATTTGACGAATTAATCATTACTTAACATTCATCTTTTGGTTTGTATCATTTGGAGGTCAACAAGCCCTCATTACTACTGTCGATTGCTATCTCTCTTTACCACTGATGACAGTTGAATGTTCTTGCAATACGTCACGGCTGTCTTGTTTGTTTGTTCATTCGTTTCAGGATTCGTTATAAGGTTGAATGATGAGTGTACCAGAGACAAAGGTCTAACATCATTATAAGGTATCAAAGTCCCGAGTTCTTCAGTTGCTTAAAACTTCATGCTATCTTATAAAGTTTCTTTCATTTATCAAGTTTTCGAAATGTGAGTATAGGCAACTCCTGCTTAACTCGCTTAAGCAGTTCTAATGATAAGCGGTTAATCTAATAGCTGGTTAACCCAGAGGTACATTGTCCACTTGGAGAAAAGTATAGATAAATTAAAAATCACCAAAAATACAACAGAGTGAAAAATTGTCGCTGATAGTGAAGCTTAACAGTGATTCATTTTTTTTATAATAGTTATTTCCATTGTTGAGAGTTCTAAAACTAATATTAATTAAAAGATATATTTCGGTGATTACACCACATTTTTTTATTATTCAGTTATATAAAACACTGAAATAATAGTTCCCGACAAGTTTCGTAAATCGTAGGATTTACATCTTCAGGGGGTAAATAGTATAACTTAAAGTTTAAACAAGAGAATTAATAAATACAAATCATAACCGTCTGGCTATTCATAAAACTCAAATAACAGAATGCTGATATATAACGTTATTGACGTTGAACAATAATGGACGATGTCACGTGTTCTTGTTCTCGTTCATACAGTCCGAGCTCAGATTGAGGTAGATTTTTTATTAGAGCTGACCACACTTGATGGAGAATTAAATCTTGATTTTTATTGCATTGGGTTGGGTTTTTTAGCATATTAGCAGCTTCTTTAAATTTTCTTATATAACTGTTGTTTTCTATGTATGACATCGTCGTTTTTTGCCAGAGTACATCGTGTCTAGTGGAAGTGGTATGGAAAGCAAGACCCGTTTTTTGTTCTCTTTTGTATTGTACGTCTTTTTGGTGTTCAGCCATGCGTATTTCTCCATATCTTCCTGTCTGTCCTACGTAGCAAATACCGCAAGAGCAATGGATTTTGTAGACTCCTGGTTTTTTAAGAGGATGATGAGGTGGTTTTGGTGGATGTAGGAATCTTGAGATTTTTTCCATAGGAAGGAAGGCTACTTTTATGTTGTGTTTGTTCATTAATTTGGCTAGCTTATCTGTAACATTTTTGATATAAGGAAGCGAGATTGCGTTTTTGTAATCCTGTTTTATTGTGTTGTTAGCTGGAGGCATTTTAAGGATTCTCTTGATGGTTTTTGTTTCATATCCATTCTGTTGGAGGATTTGTGTTAAGTATTTTAGTTCTTCATTACACCTTTCTTGTGTGCTGGAGATATTGTATGCTCTGTCTCGAAGAGTCTACGCCTGCTAATATTAATTAGTTTTTAATACTACTAATAATAGCTCTAAAATTCTCGACTAGTGTTATGACTTTTCTTGTACACTATTTTGGGAGAATTTTGTCACGTTAAAGGTCAACATACATTTACTATATCAAATGGAATCCGTATACAGTATCAGGTTACCAGAATGGAATTAAGAGTTGAAAATAATTTAAGTGGACGCGTGATGGAGTTGTCACGTTTAAGAACCCAATAATTCCATCTCGTTTCTATTGTTAAATCATTTTCGACCGTTGATTTCATTCCGATTAATTTTGATACAGTAAATGCTTCTTGTTCTTTAGCTAGCAAATCCCCCTGAAGAAGTTTACAAAAAAAAAACCCATAGAAGTTTTAAAGTCATTGTTAGTCTATCGAATCTAATTCGTTACCTATTTGAAAAACAGTATAGCGGATCACTATTATAGCTACTATGTTTGTATCTGTTTCTAGATACATTTTCAGAAATGTGCATAAACTTAGGTTTTCTTTTCTTTCCTTTTTTTTTTTTTTTTCATTTTTCATTATCATGTACTTGTGTAACTCATCTTTGGCTTCTACAGAATTGAATGAATTTGATATTTAGGATCTCTGCTAAATTTGTTGAATTATTTTTAATAATAAAAGTAGGCAAAACGATTCGAAGCGATATAAAATATATATCTTCTAATCAATCGGTTAATACACACACGTATCAACGACGATAAGCTATATGCAGAATATGAACTAAAAATGAGCCTATATGTAATTGCTGCTATAATGAATGTTTACTACAGGGATGGAATTGCGAAACATTTTTATGTGATTATTTCGAATCATCTCAGTATATTGTACAGTAGTTCTTGGTGTACTTGATGTAGACAGTTATCTTTCTTAATTTATATTTTTAACTAGGATCTTTTAGCCTAATTTTGCTATTAAAAACAATCCGATTTATGCCACAGTCAAGATGTGAGGAGATTGCATTAAATTCCTGACAGAACTGTTATTTGCTATCGTTTGAAAACTTTTTTCAGGAGATATAATTTTGCCACTAAAAATAGTCTGATTACTAAAATTTGTTTCTCCGTCTCTCGATTTTAGTTATAAAGATTTCAAACACCAAATTTCAGTATAAAATCTGGCAGACTATATTTAAGTTATTTTAGGCGTACGAACGGAAGAACGAAAAGTATGTAATCGCATTTTGCCAAAAATCGATCGTGACTTGGCAGTTTTCAGATAAAGCCGGTTTGGAAAGAATAATTAACGCATAATAATATATAATAATAATAATAATAATAATAATAATAATAATTATTATTATTATTATTATTAATATATATAATAATAATAATAAAATAACAATTGCTGCTAATAATAATAATAATAATAATTATTATTATTATTATTATTATTATTATTATGCGATACTACTCACCATCTCCCATACTTATCCTCCAACTACAGGACACTCTCACCATCAACACAATGCTATCCACTGCCCACCACCTCCACCAATAAAAAAAAAAAAAAAAATAGCTAACTCCTTTTATTTCCCTATAGAGAGTAGGCAAGGCCGTTTTAATCCTATCTAACTTTTGGAGACTGATAGGACAGTTTATTCTCCACCGGTAGTCAATGAGCAATAGCTGGCCCAAGACTATCACTAATTATACACTATACCTGTGAAGAGATGCAGATGACAAGTGTCGCCAAATTGTGACCCCTAATCCTAACACTATGTTTTACTGTCTGAAAACAGTATGGGTTTTGCTGTCGATTTTCTTGAGTTTAGGACAGAAAAAAACTCGCTACCAGAGATCGACTAACTCGGGAACCGGTTGAAAAAAAAAAAAAAAAAAAAGGCAGTAAAATTTCCTCTAGTCGGCGATTAGAATAGAACTTGCGACTCTCTTCCTCCAGGCGATCTATCGCCGTGGGTGATATACGCCACTTCCAGTGAGTTACACGGGCTCTTTACCTCAACCATCAATAGTTTTGTCTGCAAATTGTGTTGGCAAATTTGACTCTATGTGTGGTGAAAAAACTCTACAACCTCCGTATAAGATTGACTAACTCACGATGAGAATCGCAAAATTGCTGCAGTTAATATTTATCCGCGTGTTGTGATTTTTACAAAATAACTCGGTTTTTAATCCTTTTTAATATTTTCTTGTGATTTTTTTTTTATTCTTTAACATCTGAACAAAAATTTTTTTCAAGAAACGCGGGGTTGGGGAATCAGTGGATGATTTGGCTCGAAGTGATTAATATTCCTTCACATCAGCTCTTCGAATTATATGAATGCAATAGTGTTGATTTACTGTTTTCTCCCTTTAGCACAAAATCGTAGTATGTTGTGCTAAAGTTTCTTTTTTCCAAATGAATGCAATAGTGTTGATTTACTGTTTTCTCCCTTTAGCACAAAATCGTAGTATGTTGTGCTAAAGTTTCTTTTTTCCAGATCAGCATAATGATCTTTTATGACCGGAGTTTTTCTTTTGTCATGAAGTAATTTAGGTGAAACTTTGCGTCCTGCGGTCGGGTCGCCATATGCAAGTTTTCTCACGGCAGTCCGTTAAGTTTTACAGCACATTAGGTAATATAAATTTTCCCTACGTATTCGATTAAACATGTCTTTTGTGTTCTTTTTAAAATGACATTACTGTATGTTTCTGTAGCAGCTTTGCTCTAGTAACGAAGTTTTTTTTTTTTTCTTTCTTCCCTCTTGTTATTGCTTCGAAGGCGTATCATCATAAGTGTTCGGCCTTACGAATAAATCTTACAAAACTGTTTCTTGTCCCCCCCCCCATCTTTCCCGTCCTGTGCTTCTAATATTTAACTCTCGATATTCTTTTCTTTATTTAAGTTGTCAACTGACCACGTTCATTTCCTTCTCCTTGGTCGCCCATTTTTCTTGATCATGTATTCCCACCCATGTATTCTTTTCAAACTTTTCTCATCCTAAAAAATGAGAAATCCATTTTATTTATTTATTTTATTATAAATGTCCTTAATTGCATATCGGAACTTTCTGAAAGTTATTATAAGATCTTTCTTTCCTAGGATTTCGTGTCTGAATTATGTAATGTAATGCTAACCGTCGATAATATATTTTGTTAATCTATTTTTTATCCTATATTATTTTACCGATTAATAAAGTCGCTTTGAATTCTTTCACAAAAATATGTCTGCTGTTGAGATTTTAAATATTAGTTACAACATGTTGATCAATAAATGAAAAAATTATTAGGTATAATGAGACAGAAATTTAACTTTTCGTGTCTTATAATCTGGCCTTCAGACCAAAGCCGTTGTTAACAGAAAAGTGATCTGCGAGCCCAAAAGAAGCTTTCCTTGTTCTAAAAGATCGAAGCTTTGCAAATGAGATGAAGGCGAATCGAATGTTTTACAGTTTTATATCGAGCTTGACTTTCTCGGATTACATCGTCGAACCATCTTAATGTTTTCGTTCAAGAATTGAAACAAAGTAGACTTGTATTAATTTTATATTCCAGATTTCATCTCACGTGTACGAATCAGTTGCAGATAATAGTCTAATTTGTGCGTGTTCGCAAATTAGCCGGCTTATTGGCCGCGTGTTAGCGTATCCCGCCGTGGTCATGGATGTTAGTCTGTAGGTGGTAGATGAATTTCATCAACTGGTGTGAAGACTGCCGCTTATTGGAGGTCTGAAGTGGCTTGAAAAAGTTTCATATTTGGTTTTTAGAACAGGGTTTCAGAATTATGTAAAAATTAAAAAGACAAAAATAAATAAGATTAACAATAATAGAAAAAAAAACCCTTAACCGACCCATAGGATTGATATACTATATATAGGTTTTCAACCTTTCCTGGGTGAAAATCGCATAAATATGTGTAGAGGCGCAGTTTTTGCATCTCATGTCAGACCGTAACATATCTTCATCCTTTTCTTGATAAAATTCGTAGCAACGATTACTAAGCGAAAGTAATTATTGTTACGAATTTTATACATTAAAACTTACTCCTTAAAAAACTGATTGTTTTTCAATCACTCACATTACCTTGATGCAATTAGCCCATCACGCTATTAAATACTGTATACTGTATTGTAGATTTCCAGCACTTTATGGGTGGGATGCTAAAAAAAAAAAAAAAAACTATGCGATTTAGTTGCAAATTAGTACAGTGTTCAAAATTTTGCGAGCCCCTTTAAGACTAGAAGTTTGGTGCATGACTTCAGAAAAATCGCACGTTTAAGGTGTAAAAAAAATACAAAAAAATACAGAAATATTATAAAAAAGAATTATGAATTTGGAGCAATGAACTTATCGAGAATAGGAGAAAGGATCACGTTGAATCCTGTTGATGTTCAGGTTACAAAGATAGTATTAGTTCAGCATGCATTTCACCTCCGCCTGACATTTTCTTGCAAAGTATTTTTGCCTAAGAAGTTTTCCAAAAGTGACTAATATGTTATTTAATCAATCTGTAATTTTTGTTTTTGGATTAATGATTTTATACATTAATTTAATTAATACGTTTCATGTTTCAATCACAAGAATTGCTTTGACTCGTTATTATAATTATGCTTTCTGGGACATAAGTATATTCATCTCTCATTCTATTTTGAATATCGCCTTTTTTCCAAGTTTTTTTTTTTTTTTTTTGACGAGTTTTCTGAGGCATTTCACAGTGAAAACAGAGCTAAATACCGCAGTTGGATCGACGTTTTACACTCCCCCCGTCATTCCCCCTTCTCGTGTATATGTTACTACTCAATGATACAAGCAAAATATATATATATATATATCCTATTTTGAAACGTCAAAAAAAAAAAAACTTGCCTTATATTGCAATCGTGCGTTGTTTTTCGTTAGAGCTGTTCGTGACAACTTTGGCCCCATGCCTACTTCTACATCCAAATGGCTGTACCACAAAACCGCTGTGCACAAAATTTACCTGTCATCGTACGTCTCCTTAACAATCCTGAATTAACAGCACGTCCGTAATGCAGTCGCGGGTACAGCAGGACATATACCCTTCGATTGGAAAGACGTGGGATTCAAGTATGTCTAGAATTCGAAAAACCTTTATAAGGACTTTTCATATGAAGTTGAATTAAGCCAGTCTCATGCGAAAATGGTAGCTTTCTTCCCAAAAACTGGAGTTTTATCTGATCCGAAAACAGCCCGGCAAGAAAACACACGCAATTAGTACTTTGGCCACAGTTTGTCATTTTCATCAGTTCCAATACCTGCATCAATGGGCAAGGAAAATCTTATACTGTATCAGATACTCTACACGTAAAGTCTCCATAGACTTCTCTTCTGTTGAGCGACTACGAAAAAAAAAAAAAAAGTTCATCATTACTAGATACAGAAAAATACCCGCCTGTCCCAACTGCATCTCTCTCTCTCTCTCTCTCTCTCTCTCTCTCTCTCTCTCTCTATCAAATCCTGTGCTCCATAGCTAACCTCTCTTCTATTCCCGTTTTGCTCTCTCCTCTTTCGAAGGAATTTACGTTGCTTCGAAATCAGTCTTTATCCTGGCCCATCCCGAGAAAAGAAAGAAAGAAAAATGAGTGCTGTACAATTATCTGTTTATTGTTTTCGCTCCAGTCTTTTCAAAAATAATGAAGTCCATCAATAACGAACTTCTCCACTTAGCACTGGATGAAAATATTTTGCCGCTGAAGCAGTTTCAGTTTTGGCATCCTACCGATACGTAAATGGTCTATTATATCGCTCATAACATCTTACACTCAACTTCTCGTTACACCCAAGGAAACCTATCTTCATATTACAACCAGATTACTGTCATGATGGGTAATCATGATAGTAATCATGAAGGGTAATCCTATCAGCATAGTATGTTGTGTTTGTCAAAGCGTGTATTTTTAAGTGGAGTTGGAAAACTTGATTTTCCGGGCGAAAAGATCCTGATCTTCTTATGAGACTTGCTAACCAACCGTCATAAAGATTCTTCTCATCCTAGATGGAATATGAACCTAGGTCTTTATAATCAAAGGATAGGTCGATATCTACCGAGCTGTTGTGTATACATGTGAATTCAAATTTTATGCTTTTTTTTATTTCAATAAAGGGTCGAGTTATCTTGTATTTATTTTGTTCATTGTAAAATAAACATCGTAATAAAAAAAACGAGGTTTATTGACATAAAAATATATAATTATATTTATATAGAAATTTATTTATATAGAATTGCATGAAAAAGTGAAACAATTATAACATTTATTTTTTAAAAAAAAATGTAAAAGCACAAGAACTTTCACAGAAAAATTTGTTTTTGAAGTTTCGAATGAACAGCACCGTACTACTGGCAGTTATCTCTTCAAACTGCTTACTAAGGGCTTCTGTGTATGGTAGTGACATTCTTAAGGCGTTAAATAACATTAATGAAGGGGAACTTGCAGTTCTCATCAGGAATCGCATCATTTAAGTAGTGCAAATCTAGCATATTCGTCATTTGATAGAACACAAGGTCGAGTTATAAGTGGCTCAGTCGTTTAAAGCATGCGTTTTAAGCAATAGCTTAAAACGCATGCTTCAGGTTTCTTACAGCAATTGTTTTGTTTATCTCCCCTTGTTAATATACTGTATATCCATTTTTACACTAAATAGTTAACTTAAACAAGTTAACTACTTAGTGTAAATAAAGCTCATTTTTACTGACAGTTGAAATCGTTTGTTAAAATTTAAGTACTTTATTATCATTTCTGTAATTTTTAGTAACAGAATTTTATGGTGTTGTAGATCAGCGCTTCCCAAACTATGGGCCGCGGTCCCCTTGGGGGGCTGTAAGTTTTATTGAGGGGGACCGTGAAATAATGAAAAGAAATTTAAAATGTTTTAAGACTAAGTAGTTTCTTTTTTGTTATTTTTTATATTTTAATGTGAAAAAAATCACACATTGGTGTTGGTTCACAAATTTTGCTTCCTGCGTATTTGGGCGCTTAACGAATATTAGTAAATATATGCTTATTCATATGTTTCATTTCAAAGATATTGGTAAGAAGCATAAAAAAGATTATAAACGCAAAATCTTGAATATAAACTGCATTGAGTATAAATACAATAAATATTATAATAATATATGTCTGTATTACGATTTTTTTTTCGATTGGGTGCCGTGAAATATTTTAATTTTTACAAAGGGAGCCTTTACATCCATAAGTTTGGGAAGCACTGTTGTAGATAATATCATTATTAAGTTCTATCAAAAGTTTTGATGTTTTCTCACGTCTCCTAGCTGTTATGCTAATATTTTCGACTTAATAAAGCTCTGCAGGATTAGCCGAATTTTTAAATTAGTACGAAAATATATTTTGATATCAATCAGCTAAAATATTTTTAAAATGTACGTTTCTCTGAAATGACTAAAATAGCCAAGGATATTAAGCAAAGTGCGTTGTATTTCTAGAGTTCTAACAACTTTCACTTTGTTTATTATGTTTATTAATCTATATAATTAATAATAAGTTATATGATAATTTATCTATCATTGCATCACCATCGCTTAGTTTATATATGAATTCCGTCTCGGAACAGTTGTTGATAGATATCGATACCCTAAATTATCCCATTCAAAGGTAACTTGGTGTTGTTCATCTAATGATTTAGAACACTTCTAATTATTTTACAAGAAGACATTTATTATACTAACATTACATATATATATATATATATATATATATATATATATATATATATATATATATATATTATTTGAATTCATTCCAGCTAAAATGTCATACTTTGTAGAATTACCCGATAAATCAGATCTCAGTGGCCTTTATACTAGTAGAATCCATCTGAAACAACAGACCTTTGTACCATTGTGATCAGGAACAAAGTTGTTCATTTCGATATCAGTGATCTTTAGCACGAATTACTCAATATAGAGCACACGTCCCAGTGACTTGATAATGCGTTTACTTTTGGAAATGGTGCAATAGGGACTGGATCTGTCAAACGTCTGATTAAAGATGGAGTCAACTGAAAAAGGTTATCAAAAATTCACCCTGAAGCAATGAATGAATTTTCCGCATATTTCGTTGAGATGCACGTTTTCCTAATCGGTTAAGTGGTTTTTCGAGCCCTGCATAGAAAGTGAAACGATAGAAACTAAATCGTGATGTTATCACAATTTTTGATTTTTTTTTTTTAAAGTACTTAGCATTGCGTGCTAGTTATAACATTCTGATTATTCTTCTTGAATTAGACACAGTTGTGCTCAATATTCTCTCTATTCAAATTTCTCTGTGCTGTTCATCACACTAAAGCACGCAATCTGTGCATAGTCCCAGTTTATTCATATATAATGATCAATATGTTCAAAACGTTTATACACGTGATTATTAACTAAAAATATCGTTTATTAGTAACTTACGCTAGCATTTCACTGATGTTACATTATACAAAAAAAAAAAAAAAAAAAAAAAAAAAAAAAAAAAAAAAAACGTCTGTTATGAATCAGTACAAAAACATGTGCCAAACTTATACGAAAAATTACCATTCCGGAACTACGAAACAAGAAACGGTTATTTGATGCGCTGATGAAGAACTACTCTTAAAAACTCAGGAATGGGCATGCAGTCATTTTTGTTATTGTTCTAACGTGGAAAATTTATTAGAACGTCTCTTGATTCTAAAAAAAAAAAAAAAACTTTCAAGCGGAAAGATACTTTTTGCGTAGAAATTTTAATCGTTTGATTTTGTATACAATGTGTAGAACAAAACTCTTATTTTTTACTTTTCAGCTTTTGATCATGTTTTGTGCTTTATGATACCTTACTTTTTCTGCTTAAAATTACTTTTAAATTAGTTACTTAATTTGGCTCTAAAGATATTGAAGCCACAATCGTTAACATGGGTTGCTAACATATCGTAATTACTTAGCAAATTTCAGTGGTTTTTAGTCCTGTCTTTGTCGTAAAGAAAGATCTTATTTCACTCTCTCTCTCTCTCTCTCTCTTTCTTTCTTTCTTTCTTTCTTTCTTTCACTTTATGATATTCCGGTTTTCTTTAAAAAGCAGTTCCCACTTGGCTGACTTTCACATCCAGCTTACTTATTACATTGTTACCCTTTTCAGCATCTGAAAACTTGATAAATATATATTTTTCGTTCAAAAGACTACTGCTCTCCTATTCAGCTCTCAACACTTTATAAATCCCAAATCCAACCAACTTTAGAATATTGTTCTCGCATTTGGACTGGTATACCCCAAATCTCCCTTAGATTTCTTGATTGTTATTCAGAAGAGGGCAGTCCGCCAAATAGTTGACTCCTCTTTCAGAGTCTTCCTCCAGTCACTTTCTCATAGGTGCTCAGTTTTTGCATTAGGCTTCCCCCCCCCCTTTCCCTGCTTTTTTTTTTTCTTTTTTTTCCAGTAGATAGTTTTAACGGTATTGTTTTACCGCACTGGCCACTACCATTTCTCTGCTTTCCTGTAATTATGTACGGGAGAACTAGTGCAGCCAGTGGTCAGCATCTGTACACAGACCAACTCCATACATATCGAACCAACGTCTTATTCTTCTTCCTTCGTTCCGTCTACTGCTGCTGTTCTTTGGAACGTTTCCCCCTGATCTTTTCAACAAACCTGTTAATAAATTCCTTCTTTCTCGTGGCACTGTTGTTTCGTGTGTAAGGAGTCCACTTTGGCATTAACCATGTTTTATGAATGGTTATGTAATCTACCCTTTGCCTCTATAATTTAGTCGAAAGAACGATAGAATCCAAGGAACTTTTTTCCCCTTCTGTTGCAATGTTATGTAAACCATAGTCCCTCCCCCTTTTATAGATTACTCAAGTAGAACTTGTAATTCTAAGTAAATGGACCACCAGATGATGGTAGTCCGACTACCATCATCATCTGGTAGTCTGACTTAATTTTTTTCTAATTCATGTCAGCAAATCATGAATATTTTCTGATTTAAAATGGGATGCCACATTTTCATACGCAACAAATGAACATGAAAAGTTAAACATCTTCTGAGACACCAGTTAGATTACAATACTTCATGGGGAAGTTTGTGTCTGAGGTATGCTTTGAGAATCTCTAACCGTAGTCAATTTTTTCCCTTGATTTGAAATCATTGGTAGCAGGAAAACATGCGCTTCTTGCCAGAAATCACTTTCAGATTAATTCTTCTCTCTTCTTTTCCCGGCTAATATAGCGGCTGCTCACTCGAGTCCTGTTACCGATCAATTCTGCATAATAGGGATGCGATTCAGAAGGATAAGTTGTTACGCCATTTCCTTTCCCTATTCTTTACTCCATTTTCTTCTCAGACTTTTCATACATTTGAGACAAATAGAATAAATCCCTAACATTTACGTCAACATACAAAATATTCATTTATTTCGTGTGCGTTACTTGTAGCTCGTTCTTTTTTTTTTTTTTTTTTTTTTTAGTCGATCGAGCGCACTAGCGATAAGCAACAGACAGTACCTTACAGGGCGCCAAGTTGACTGGAGCCAACGCCTCGAAACGAAAATTGAGCTGAGGATTATTGCTGTCGGGCAAAGTTTCCATTAGGAGGGTCCGCCTCAGATTATACAGTCTGAGGCGAACTATTACTGGTCTATGCGCAGAGGTTTGGAAATTCTTGACCACTATTAGATATTAGATCCAGATATTAGCTGCAGCAAGTTTTGAATTCTAAACATCAGGGGGGGGGGGGAATTACGTACCGAACGCTGAGCATAAAACGAATCTCTCTCTCTTTCTCTCTCACATACACACGCACGCACTGAAAAAAACATTTTCAAACTCAGATATTGTAACTAGCGAATGTTGAGTTTGTGATGTTTGTTTTGTTTCGTGTACTACACTTAGTCTTGTGGTAACTACTGCAGATAACGAGTTTGCGTCGTGAGTTCTTTACACTACGTCACAAATACGCGGTCCGAGCTTTCAGTAGTTGTTCGTGCTATCAGAGTGACAGGTAATCCCGCTGTTCGGTCTAGGTAAAACCTGAACTTCTGTGGTCTATGACCTGGCCATTTACCCCATTGTGCAATACGATGCCATTCAGGAATAAACAACCGCAACGAACGGCTTGTTTTTGTGTCTGAAAATATGTGTAGAACGTCTCCGCTCGTCGTATGCGATATGTAGCGAGAATAATTAATCGGTCGATGGCAGGAAGGAAACATTTTCTGTGGTTTTCATCTGACAGTAGTTAATTGATTTCATGCTGTAAAGTGGCAGGGGTTTTTCGACTAAAGGAGATCTGGTCTTTCACTTCCCAAAATAGACCAACTGCATGAAACAGAATTTACAAATATGCTCCCAAGTTTACCACTTGGGCACAAATCAGAATGAATTTACCACTTTATTATGTAACTGCTGATCGGGCTTATTTTTCATGAATGTCATGATGAATTTACGGCAGTTTTCATCATGGCATTCCTCTCGATAAATAAATAAAAGCTGTACTTTCGCAAGGAAATACTTGAGCATCACCCCAGCGATCTTAGAATTCTCGAATAGTGTATGAAACGTGATTATCGAGTATTTTATTTATTTACAGATAACAATGAGTTGTGCATTAAGCTTGTCCATTCCAGTTTCCCCAGTTGTGAATATTAGTTCCTCTTATAGGAGCTTGATATCCAAAGATGTCACATCTGATCATTCCACCACTGAGATGTTTGCTTTGTTAAACGTATTTGACAACCCACGGTTTTTTTAGATACCGCTATATGCTAGGTGTATTTTTATTTTTATTTTTATTTTTATTTTTATTTTTAGTTGATCCTTTTAGACGTGGGAAAGAGAGTTTTCGTAAACATTTGAGTTTGTGATGAGTGCCGTACTACTGCATTAAAAGCAGTGTGTTTCTTCGAGTTTAGTTTTGCGAAAACCTGTTTGTAGTGTCAACGCAATAAAAATAAATAAATAAAAAAGCACCAACAGTGGAATGACCCCTAATCATTGCACATGCGTATCTCCTGCAGTGGATAGATACTATTCATGAAGGGAGTAGACCTTTCTATTATTGCGACATGGTCGCTTATCAGCTTGTCATACGTGCTGTGACGCTGTGAAATTCAACGGAACCGTACCGTTTAGTGCGAACTTGTCATGCCACTTAACATCATGAGATTTTTCTTCGAATTGCGCTTACATGCGTTCTGAAGAGGTTAGTTTTGTGACATGCCGATCTTTATATCAATTTTGAATTACTCGTTTTAATATGCCCTAGCCATTTGCAATTAGCAGTTCAATTTACACAATAATACCTAGCTTATTATTATTTTTTCTTTTTTGAATTGTTTATATTCATTCAAGGGCTCCTGATATTTTATTCCATTTTTAAGAATTTTCGTATTCTGCATAAAATATTCTTATACTTTCACTGCATGTAACGACAAATATATGATTATTAGGAATTTGTCTTAGCGAAAGAAAATATTGCTGGGTCAAGCACTGTAGCATAAGCAAAAGAGTGTCAAAATATTTATTGCTACAACTTTGTTTCCACTATTACACTTCAAGATTTCTTTAATAATAATTTTGCAATTCCAGCAAATTGTTTTCCTTCTTCGGTAGCCAATATTCGTCTTACATTAAGAGATTTGAGTAAAAAAAAAAAATAATAAATAATCTACGCGTTAGCATTTGTACAAACAACAAACTAAATAATTTAATCGAATTTTGGAAACAACAGACCAGTCATGGCACATGTTCGGATAAAACAAAATGCAAAAAACAACGCTTCGGTGTACCGTGAGCTAATTTTTGGTTGAAAGTAGTGTCATTTATGTTCCAGTCGTTATTGCCCGTACCCTGATTCTGCAATTTAGTTTATCCCACAGGTGTTCTCTCGAATTCATACTGGGGACTCAGGGGGTCATCCTAATTTTAGGATGTTATTCTCTTTAAATTGTATGTTTAGTCTTTAACTTGGTGGCGTAGAACACGCACCTTTTCAAGAACATTTATGTAGAGATTAGCAGTCCCGATTCCTACTACAGATCAGTGGGGTTAAATCCACACTACGAGAAGCAACTCCAAAATTGTTTTGACGGTAAAGTTTGGAGGTGGCAGTATAACTATCGCCTTCAAACTCTCTCGACGGGAGAATGAAAATCCTCTCAAGACGCGAATAAAAGCATTTTCCAGGCAGGTATCTTCCATATCCCATGCACGCCCATCAGACCGAAGAGAGCGCGTAGGTCAGCGGTTCTCAAATTTTCTCTGCCCATGTCAAGAGTTTCCTTTGCGAGGAATGGCGGTATGCTGACCGTTTGTGTTGGCAACACTATTGGGCAATCGGATGACTTGCGAATGCACAGCTGCCCTTCAATACGAGCAGCTGGTTTTGTTGAGCTCTTTGCGAGCTGAGCTCGAGATCTGACGTGTTTTGAGATTAGTTTTTCGTCATATATTCAACAACAATTATTTATAAATTTCTTTTTCTGCAATAATATAGAATCCAGTATGTCGCGGCACATCTCGTTGCAACTTTTCGCTGCGGTGTATGGTGACTCATTCTTCCACATTGATGTGCATGCATTGTTATCACCTATGCAGTCCTTCCTGGAAAATTCATGTGTACCTTTCTACCAGCTGAAAACTTTTAAGAGTTTACATGTGGATACTCCCATCCTTTCTAAACAGGATGATCTCTGTAGAATTCGACAGCGAGATGAGCTAACCGATCTTTTCAAGGGTGTGTCAGCTTCTATCCGTAAGTATTTTACGCCTACATGATCGTAGCTTGGGCTTCCATTGCTCTGGATTTGGGAATGCCTAATTTCTGCGTATTAAGCACGTACGAAATGTTTCTTATATGACACTCAAACTAGCATCCTCTCTGAAACACTGTTACCTCTTTCCATGTATTATTCATTGTTCGACATTCGAGATCAAAATTTCCTAAGAAGCTGCAAAATTTGTATCGTGCGTAGTCGCATCCATTTTCGTTCTCCGAAGGGAGTATTGATTGGCTTTTCGTAAGATAGTATATGGACCAAACATTGAGGCACATCTAATTTTATACCCGTCTATTATATATTTGTATGTATTATAAGAGTACCAGTAATAATTAGTACTACTATTATTACGTAATCACATATTTTTATTTCCGTAATTCTCTTCTTTGTGTTCTTGTTCTTCCTTTTTTAAAAATGAGTGTTCTGCAAAATTTTCCACCCCCTTTTTTTCAAAGAATATTGTAGTCCACAAACCGACTACTCTTGTGGTTGAAGTATGGTGATTCTTAATAAATCTTGAAACACTTTAGGTTTTACATGCTAGATAATATGAAAAGATGCCATGTAGGTTATATATCAGCAGTCTTTGCAACACTTAGACATTATTTGTTGTTATTTCTCTTTTTGTATATACTGTACTTCAAAAGACATAAAAATTATTTCGGCAACGAAAACTTTCGAATCCAGTTAATCGGGAAGTAAGCACAAAATGCATTCTGTTGCTTTAAATAATTATTGGTTAATTTTTTACCAAGCGTATGATTCAAATATTAATAGTGTAGTAATTAGTCTCCAAATCTCTTCCATTCTTTCTGTATGTGATCATTACAACTGTTGTTTATACCTTTCTAAATATAAAATTTAAAGAACATATTTCAGTAATATATCAGTGAATATATACATTTTATTTGTAAAAAGTAATCTCGCATCGAACAGTGGCAATTATTTGACTAAGGAGTAACGCATTCATACGGAAATACGAATTTAGGAAGTTCAAAATATTTCACGGAGATAGCTTTCAGCATACACCCGAACGCTGTTTTCATGGAAAAAATTAACTCTCCTTTTCCGTAGGGCTTTACAAAACGAATTGTCGCTCTGTTTGCAGTGCCTTTCAATCCTTTCCCCTTTCTCGTAGCTGGGAAAATTTATAATTCCACGAAAAAAAAAAAAAAAAAAAAACCCTTTCTCCACCATCTCGAAAATCTTGTGGCATATTCAGTTAGGAGTATTAAAAATACAAGTACACTCGTAGAGACCGCATTCCTTACTAACAAAATAAATAATAATAATAATAAATCGAAAGTTATTTATACCGGTTAGAAGAAGTTCGAGTTTAAAACAGCACCAAATCATTTTCCTCGTTTCGTGACGAACTCTTCGCGTCAGGTGCACGCACATCTTCATAGCAGAGTGCACTCACTTAGCAGCGGGGTTGATGGACCAAAGTGACAAGGGCGGATCTCCTAATATAGTATATAATTTCTTAATATTTCAGAGAGAAAACTATTGCTATGAGGTAATTTTTATCACATAACTCTTATTTTCTTCGCGTGGTACACAGTTTGGGAAACTTTTCTACAATATTTTGCTTATTATTATTTTAGTCACATAGTGAAGAGCAAAATTCTTGATATTTTTACATCTTCAAAAAAGTATTTGTACACTTATAATGTTCAGGTTATGTGTACTGTGACGTCGACCTCAGTTGTCACGGGGAAATGACATGATTTCTCATCTCCATTTTAATATTATCCTTTTTATGACAAATTTACTAAAGCACCGAAACAGTCACCACTTTCCTCATCTGCCAATTTAAATATTACTTCTCGATTCGATCGAATCGAGAAGTAATATTTAAATATTACTTCTCGATGCACGTTTGTGTGTATGAAATCTTGCTGCTTCTAAATTACAGAGCCTCTATAATCTCAGTTGATATTGACGATGTCCTTTGATCAGAAGAACCTGGGTTCGAATCCAACTAGGATGCGAAGAACATGTTTATGGAGTTTTACACTGAAGTTAACCGCTTTCATATTATGAAGGTTAAGATTTTTTTTTTTTTTTCTTCCCTCTCGGAAATACCTGTTTTTCATCCCGCTCATCGGCCAGAAAAGCATACAGAATTTACAGACATAATGTACTGACCTCATAGCCATAGTGGCTTCTGCTGTAAATCATAATAAACAAAATCTTCGGAATTGCAGCTAGTCTCGACTCTTGGCTCACTTTTTATATCTCAGATGCTTTGATGATATATCACTTTTTTTTTTTAATAACGTAGGTAAAATAGTCAGAAGCTGAATATGATCTCTATTATATTTATTTATTTATTTTTATTTTATTATTATTTATTATTATTATTATTATTATTATTTTATTTTATTTTATTTTATTTTTTTCCACACACGAAGGAAAGAAGAACCTATAGCAAACTAAATACTGTGCCTGGTCAGAAGTAAAGTAATATCTGTGCCTGCAGCATTGTATTTCCTTTATAGTTTTTCTTCCCGTTTTGTCCAAGTTATGAGGGAATTGTCAAGAGATCTTAACGTAAGAATAGTCTAATTTGGACAATGGTGGTCCAAATACATACGCTAATTAATTAATTAATTAGCGTATGATAATACAACGGCCGTGAGACTCCTTATAGGGAGGTACCGCACCACCTCATGAAACCAATATTAAGTTGTTGACTGTAATGTATTTTTGTAAATTGCTTCTTATATATTACAACGCATTTTGCGGAGGTGAAGAGGATAAAGAACAATACTTTTTTTTTTTGATTTAACACTTCAAATTTGGAATGTCGCCGAATAAAAGTGGCAAAGCGATAATATTCATCTTAGAACGGAATCACAGTAGCAGATGTTTCAGAATATGTTTGAGATTATTATATTATCTATAATGCGAATTGTGTTATTCATACTGAAGTTATAAGCGGTTTTTTTTTTTTTTCAAATGGGACATATACTAATTATGCGCCTCTCCAAATTTTTTCACTCATGGTGTAATACTAACAATACGACTCCCTCCAATTGAAGAATGACTTATAATTTAAATTTGGAGATTGTTTCTTCAAAATAATAGTACTGCAGCAGTTATAATAACAATAATGAACATTAACACGTAAAACTCGGTATTTGTGTTATGTTGTCTTAATCGCTGTTGTCCACTGTCTGCTCTGCCACCGCCGTTGTCCACTGTCTCCTTATTTCACAGTTTCTATGCTACCCAGTTTTTGCACGTTCATAGAATGAAAGCTGTTAAAATACTCGGGAATTTTCTTAATCACATGCGAAGATTAATTATGTGTTCGTATTTACGAGTCTCAGCAGGAATTCAGGAGATCCGTGGTTTTCTCACTGCTGAGAAGACTTTCCCAATAGTCAAATTGGATGTGACATTGTGGTTTATTGTTTTTAATTGCGTTACTCAATTAAGCTTATCAGGGGATTGCATTTTGTCTGATTGCGTGCGTTCTCCGGCCATTTTGTATGTTAAGCTTGAGGAAAAATCCCGTTGTTTTCATATGAGACCAGCTACCTCACGTTTAGCTCAAAAGCCTTTATTAGTGTTCCTTATAATAGGAAATGAATTAAATCTAAGTTTTTCTACCGAAGATATCGCCTCTGGTTACTGTACCATGCGGCACTGAAGGAGGAATACAAAGATTAGTATATATTTAGTACAGGCTGATTTCAGTAATTTTAGCACATAACATAAATGATAATCTTTTTTCAAGATAGAAGTATCTCTGGTAAGTTTTCTCACATACGCAAATCATTGAGCAAAACAGATATCTCGATGCATGTTTTTGAAAAGTCGTTTTCATATTACATATATGCAAGTTCCTCAAGCAACCGACAGTCACGGGAGATCTGACTAGATTGAATATCTTCCATCTTCCTATTCCAGATGTGTCTGACCTGAGCGTACACTTCTGCTTCATGCCACTAAATTGATATTGATATGGACGAGATGGATTGATATTGTCAATCCATTTCATTCTGGGCCCGCCTCTTTTTCCTAATACCTTCTGGATCAATTAACATAATCTTGACCAACCGAATATCCTTCGTTCGGACAACATTGCCGAACCATCGTAGCCTTTCCTTACATAAGATAATGATAGGCGCCTGACCACTCCTCCATCGTATCTTATCATTATTCGAAAAGTCAACAATTTTACTCCCAAAATACTCCTTAACCATTGATCTCAAATCTCCAATTATTCCAGACAAATAAATACATAAAATAAAATACTGTTGTTGTTGTTGGTTGTGAGCGATGGGTGGCGTTGTGTTGATGGTAGTAGTGGTGTCGTTTGGAGTGTGTAGTTTGAGGATTAAGTAGTGGAGACGGTGAGTTGTATGTAGTTGGAGGATTAAGTAGGAGAAGCGATGGTGTGTGTGTTTAGTGGAATGCCCTCCCACGATGACTCCTTAGATTCTTTTGGAAGTGTCACGTAATAATAGTACTAATAATAGTAAATTTCATACGTTCATACTGTAAATTGGAAATTTGTGTATCATCTTTGAAATCCCAATTTAAAAAGCGTTGCTGTAACACAACATCCAATATCCCATTTATATGAGACCGGCTAATCTAGTCTCTTTCCACTAAAGGTGGGTTAGCTGGTCTCATATGGAGGTAGTTTTTTTTTTTTTTTTTTTTCTCACCCGGAAACTCGAGTTTTTCGTCCCACAGAACAGCAAACCGACCCCGGGAGGGAACGCACATATCTACAATCATAAAAATTGTCCCCCCCCCCCCCAACGCCAGACTCCGCGACAAGCCGGTTTGGGTTTCCACAGTCGTATAATCATAGCGGACTCTGCACCAAGCGGGATAAACGCACTATAAAGAGGAAGAAGATATTTGATAACACCCTAAGTAGTTGCTATAGAATTTAATTTTGATATCTGATGTTTAAAAATTACAATTTTTGTGTATTTTATTGCCATTCAAAATAAGCGATATACGGCCACCGGTCACTTTTCATGAAATCCGGTCCCAAGTGCCCCGAAAAGCTTCGGTACCAGAGCAGAGGATCACCGATTAGTTTCTTCGTACACATTTTTTTTTTTTTTTAAACTTGTTGGAGTACCTCCTCTTACTAGCCGAAAATACATCAAATTTATGATTAAATATACTCCTTGCTTATGGTAGCCCCGCCCACGAAAAGTAGTAACATATTGGTGAAATTAAGGGTTAATATGGAAACCCTACTGTAGAAACCAGCTGTACTCAGTAAGTCGGATGGCGGTAGTCTCTCACACCGGGAAATGAAAGTAAGCAATCGCTTAACGTTTACAAATCCATATCACAGTTGAATTTGCATCCACAGCTTGTAGGTTGGAAAGTGGAGACACCATCAACTGGTCAAGCAAAACAGCAAATATTTTTATAATTAAAATTAATGTTCCTAATTGATATAAAGTAGTTTAATTATAATTTATTAACGTATTGAGATGATTTGTACAATACCTTACTGTACGATAACTTTATTTAGAATTGTGTTAGGTTCAGTGATAATAATAATAATAATAAGCATTTTGCTGCTTACAATTCTGAGTTCCTTGTCTGCCTGCATGGGCAGGCGAGGAACTTTTTCGTTTTTTCAAGTGAAGATGGAAGCCCATATAAACAATCCTCTCGTCATGACGGCAGTCGAACTCATGTCTTTTCCAATCGAAGTGCGCAATGCCTCGTCGTTCTTCCCACTTAAATTTAGAGCCGTCAGAAACGTAAAGTTGCTTTTGCATGATAATTCCTGTGAACCTTGCATCTTGTTGTGGTGTTCTTGCACATCGAAAGAGCCATTCAAATCTCGGAGCATTGCTTATTGTTAGGTTTTCGGGTCTTCTATAAATTACACAATGCTTTCAGATGGGGAACATAGAAGTGTGTGTGTGTGTGGGGGGGGTGAATTAGTCTTGTGGCAGTTCGCCAGGAATCTTCTATATAATATACCATATTATAAAATATGAATATATATATATATATATATTTTAGGTATACGAAATATTAAAAAAAATAATAGCTTACTCATTGATAGAATTTCATTAATACACGTGACAGTTGAAACCATTTTCAAGCAGTTCGGCAAATGTTAATCCTCTGGACTGTTGCTTGAGCTTTCAAAGGACCTAACGATAGCATTAATGCCACTGGCACGCACATTTGGAATGTGTTGAAAAAAATTAATGGTCGTCGGCACTTTCAGTTGTTACTGATATGACAATTATTCACTGACTTTGTGAGATACCATTCTTTTTCATAATCCTAACACATTCCTGGCATATCTTCAAAGGATAGATAGAGGATACTCTGATAGTACTTCAATGAAATGCATTATTATTAACTTCTTATTGAACAGTTTTCCACTAATATTGACGGATCTTAGTTTTAGTTTTAATCTGGATGTTTTTCTTGGCATACTGACATCAAACAGTTTTGGCTAATGTTTATTTTCCTCTGTTAAAGTGACCATACCTGGGATTAGTTCTGTTCACACATTCCATAATTCCAGCAGTGTCAACTTCCTAAGAACTTCATTTTTGATATGATTCTACTATTGATTCCATTTGTTCATTACGCATATTTTTTCAGAACTCTCATATCTGAGATCTTCGTTCGTTTTGATCTTTTATTTCTAGCTTTTATTTAATTAGATCCATAATTAAAATTTGTTTAAACACTATCTCATATATCTTTTAACTAATTTCTCTATTCTTCTTCTTTCACTACGCGTTATTCCCGCTTCCTATGCAGGATCCGCGTGTTACTTAGATGCGACTTCTTGTCAGCACCACTCCCAGCCTGCCGCTGGGGGAGAGGATATATTTTTGACTGGAGGAGCGTATGTTCACGGGGTCGGTTTGTCTGCTTGCGGGACGAAAAACGCCAGATAAACTGGCGGAAAAACCCTACTGCCCGCGCCCAAGACCGGCTAACTTGGCTATGGCAGATCCTCAAGTTCTTCACGTCTTCGACGGGAATCGAGCCTGGGACACTCCTTCCCGAGGCATATGGTTGCGAAGCGCAAAGCCACTAGGCTAACCGCGCGGACAACTAATTTCTCTATTACTGCATATAAATTTATTCAGTTGACTTTCCCACCATACCGTTTTTGCTTATTTAGTTGTCCATTTCCATATTTATTTTGCTTTCTTCACTAAAAATTGTGCCCAAATAGCTAGGTTTCCTCATTCAGGATGCAGCTTTCTTTTTTTTTTTTTTTTTTATGTTCCTGTCTATTTCCTTAGTATTTTTTTTTATTTTTTTTATTGCTGATATTCATACAGATTTCTTACAGTAGTCATTTAAAGTAGTTAATAAATCCTGCAGATTTGTACTGGATTCATGTAAGAGCACGATATCATCGGCATAAAGTAAAGATCTGACAGTAATATCTCAAGTTTTGATATGAGATTAAATGCTACATTCTCTCTCTCTCTCTCTCTCTCTCTGTGTGTGTGTGTGTGTGTGTGTGTGTGTGTGTGTGTGTGTGTGTGTGTGTGTGAGAGAGAGAGAGAGAGAGAGAGAGAAGAATAACAGTAGATATAGTATGGGTCCTCGAAATAATGCATTGTTTACGCGGTATAATCGGAGCGTTTTGAACAGTTATGCCTTTTCCAGATCTACAAAGCTTAAACACAGATTCCTTGTTAAGTTGCTATGATTTCTTAACTATCTGTCTTGAAGTTGACAATATTTACTTGACCTAAATCCAAGTTATTCTGCAAGTTTCCCTTCCACAATTTTTTTTAACCTCTTCTCAAGTTTGTTTGCATAAATCTTACCTGGAACACTCAAATAGGGTGTTCCTCTGTAATTCTGACATTCAGTTTTATTTCCCTTTTACAGATAAGTACAATGAAAGCTCTACTCCAATCATCCAAAATTTTATCTTCTGAACAGGTCTTCTGAATTATGCCATGCAGCCACTGTAAAACTGTTATACTTCCACATTTGAGAATTTCTGGTCGAATATATCATCTACTCCAGCTGCGTATCCATATTTCAGGTATTTGATGACTTCTTTTTTTTTTTTTAAACTCAAGTATTGATATGTGCTCCTGATTGAATTCCTCCTGAATAGCTCTGTCACTTTTTTGCCTCGTTTAACAATCTTTCCAAGTAATTACTGTATACATCATGTCACTCATCTCTGATTCGTTTTGCATTATATTCTTCTCCCGTTTCTAAACTTTTTGATCGCCTCCAGATCATTTTGCCACTTTCCAGATATTTACTTCTATATTCTTACCCGTCTTTCCATGACTTTTGTTGACTTTTGCTAGGAACTTTCGGTATGATTTCTTCTTTCTCATGACTGCCTCTTTAACTTTTTGAATCCACCACGGAGTTTTGAGTTTTCTGCTCTTGCTGTCAACTTCATCACATTCCTTCTCTGGATTAACCAGTCAATGTTTCTTCGGAGTCTGCCACTTAATTTCTAGGCCTCGAATGATATTTGCATGTACAGTTTATCTCTGAAAACTAGTCGAATTTGGTTATTTTTGAAATTTTTCTTATGCACTTTTCTTTTTAATATGATATATTTGATATATGATATTTGGTTCATGGTTCGAGGATACGTAGTGATTGGTCGGCGAATTTAGTGCTCCTGTAAAGTTGGTGATTTGCATGTATAGTTTATCTCTGAAAGCTAGTCGAATTTGGTTATTTTTGAAATTTTTCTTATGCACTTTTCTTTTCAATATGATATATTTGATATATGATATTTGGTTCATGGTTCGAGGATACGTAGTGGTTGGTCGGCGAATTTAGTGCTCCTGTAAAGTTGGTGATTTTTGTCTGTTTTTATTGTTTGTTTTTTTTTAGAAAATTAGTGTTTTGTAGTATACTAGGGTAGAGTTTAGTATTTTATCATATATTTGTATTAAGACATTTTAATATTTAGTATACGTTTAAAATGGCGCCAAAAAAGGGCAAGAACGGTAATGCTAAAAAAAGCACCGCAGGCGAGAACAAGAAGGTTAGCCCTGCCAACGAGGTTATTGTGCACATGGAAGAGGTTAACGAAAATTAATTAACCGCCAAAATAGCAAAAGTTGAAGCAGATCATCAGAGAGACAACGCGGGAATTGCAAAAAGTTGAGAAACGTTTAAATGCGAAATAGGGAGAAAGAGGAAAATGAACAGGAAAATAAGAAACAACAAAGCAAGGAAACAGGTAAGTCAAAAAATAACGAAAATCAGGTAAGTGACGTTGTTAGTAAAAAGAAAGAAATTATTTGGTATGGTGACTCTATAATAAAACATGCTATAGATGAGAGAGTTATAACATCGAGTTTTCCTGGAGCGAAAATTAATAATACCTTTTGCATTAGGATGACGTCCGTTATGAACGTTATAAGCAGCAGGCTAGAATAGTCACAACTGTTGTACGGAAAGCAAAGTCTGAGCGAAAGACAACCCACAAGAATTCTATCAATATGCTGCAAGTAAAAGAAAGAATGAATATGAAATAATAACTCTTCTAAATCCAGGTGGTGTGAAAGTTACTGATGCAGAAGAGGCTGTTCAGTTAATGAGTTCCCATTTCGTTAAAAGCTATCAACCTGGTGAACGCAACATTGAGCTCCCTGTTACCTCTTCACTAGATGAAGAAACGCAGATGTGTGAGACCGAGGTATTAGAGCTGTTGCACAAACTGAATAAGAATTCAGCAACTGGGACTGATGGAATATCAGCATGTGTGCTAAATGAGTGTTCAGCTGAATTGATCATTCCTTTGACCACGATGGTTAATATGAGTCCCAGAACAGGGAAGATTCCACAGGAATGGAAGGAATGTATGGTAATTCCATTGCATAAGGGTGGGGCAAAGACCGATGTATCCAACTATCGACCAATTAGTATCTCAGGAGTGGTGGTGAAGATTTAAAAAAATTAGTTAGGGCCTGCATTCAGAAATGGGTTGACAGTGAATCTCTTGCTCACATTCTATGACAATGTTACCATTGAACTAGACAAGAGGAATGGATACACCATGATACTTTTGGATTTTGCTAAGGCTTTTGACAGAATACAACATGACAGACTGCTCCATAAATTGGAGAAAATGGGTTTGGGTTATACAACAGTAGCATTGATAAGAGGATGGCTGATGACAGATATCAAAAAGTGGTATATGGGGGATCTGAGTCTGCAAGGTTTAAGGTAACAAGTGGTGTACCACAAAGATCAGTGCTTGGTCCACTGTTATTCAATCTGTATAACAGTGGACCATTAATAATATTGGGAAGGATTTGACAAGCGACATACAGTTATTTGATGATGATGCAAAGATAGGCAAGGTAATCATGAATGCTGCTGATATGCAGTCCTTGCAGAATGATTTCAGTAAGCTGGAATTGTGGGCATGGGAAAATGGGGTGTCCGTTCAATGTTAGTAAATGTAAAGTCATTCACTTCGGCATGATTACCTATCCAATGTCATATTATATTGGTGGGATTAGGCTAGAAGAAACTGATGAGGCTAGGGATCTTGGAGTGTTAATAGGTAGGAAGTTGAAGTTCAGTGTCCATGTGTCAAAGATTGCAAATACAACTCAAAAGATAATTGCAACGCTCAAACGAACGTTCACATGTAAAGCTAAGGAGTTATTTTGCCTCTTTACAAGGCCTTGATAAGACCTCACTTGGACTATTGTGCGCAGGTCTGGTTTCCGATGTGATTCTGATATATTGGAGAGAATACAAAGGCGAGTGTTAAAAATGTTATCAGGATTGTGGAATATTGATTATGAAGACAGGTTGAGAATTTGTAGATTGCAGACACTAGCAAACAGGAGAAAGAGAGGTGATATGATTGAGACTTACAAATTGCTGAAAGGGTCATACAAGATTTCAGTTGATGGGATTTTTCAATTTATGGAGGGTGGCGAAAGGACGAGAGGGCATCCTTGGAAGCTGAGAATGAAGGCTGCCTTACACTCTTCATTCTTAGCTTCCAAGAAGGAGGCTGATTTTTCTCTCAGAGGGTGGTGCGTGATTGGAATGAATTGCCATTGGATGTTGTGAGTGCAAGCAGTGTGAATGAATTCAAGAATAAGTATGATAGGTGGTGTGTGTAGTATGTGGCCTCCCTCGATGAGTCTCTGACTCCCTGGAGGTCTCTCTTAATAATAATGATAATATTAGTTTCATCTTGCTCGAAACGAAATTTTTATCACTAAATATTTAAAATCTCTTATATACTCTGTCCGTAAAAATATCGCTCATATTCAGTGAGACTTCATTTTTTGTTTCGTTTCTTCGTGTGAATCTGTGACTTCTTTACTTTGAAACGTGGTATTAGTGATATCCATGTCCTGAATAGAAATCCCAGCGGAGACAGCATTATTTTCACTAAAGATATTTTCTCCAAAAAATAGGAATATTTGGAGAAAATATGCCTATTTTCTCCAACATAAAATAAATTAAAATAAATATACCTTAACGAGCATTGCATAAATCGTTCGCATTTTAACTTTAACTGCAGTCGATATCGTTAAGCTCTCAGAGAACGGAAGTGTTGGAAATGAGAGCAGAAAAAAATTATAGGAAATAGGAGTGTATGCTAGTCACTCCATTTTTCTTACGTACTACCCACCCATGAGATTCACTATTAAATAAATACGTGTGTGTTCGAATAGTTTATCCAACCATTCAAACGCACCGAACTGGTTATGCTGGTAAATAAAACCTCGATTTTTAGTTATTAGATGTGAATTATGAAAGATAGGTTGGCTTATCCAACCCTTGGTCTACTCTTAACAGGTTTACTAATTTTCTTGATGCAATTGCTGTGTGGAAAATGTACTTCCATCTTAACATTGCAGACGCGTTCCTGATATGTTATTTTAAGATTTACTTGATAAACAAAGAATTTGGGTTTACTAGACGCAGTTAGAAATCACTGGTATCTAAGAGTAAAGTTCACTGCTTGAGTTACTGATGGCAGTGAAAATGTGTTTTAGTGTTTATCTAAAGTAATTCCTGTTGTTTGATTTTAACAAAAATGTAAAGTGCTCAACAAATATTTCTCCAAGTATTGAATTTTAAGGTTTTTCAAAATTGATTTATCCATTATGAAGTTGTTTCCTTCAGGATTAATATAGACAGACATGACGTGACGAAGCTGATAAGTACTGTTCATTTGTGAATGGATCTGAAAAAGTTAAAATTTACAACGAAGTTTACATAAAATTAAATATTCCCCCCCCCCCCCCATCCTCGAACAGTTTACCAGTGCCTTCTCATAAATCTCATTATATAAACGCTAACTACATATAGTTTACTGAATGGTTGTGCATGTGAATATCTTTTTCAGTCTCCAACCAACAGATTGTAATATGGATAGCTGTGAATGATTTTAGGTAGTAGATGATTTTCATCACCATTATCCTCCTTATTGGAGAACTAAAATAGTTTGAACAAGTTTGATGTTATCTAGAGCCAGAGAGCCTTTGTTGATGGAATGGTTAACATACTCGCTCTCCAACCAACAGGCTGCGTTAGAATCCTGTTTTGGACATGGGTGATTGTATTTGGATAGCAGATGATTTTCATCGCCTGATATGAGACCACTTTCCCGCTTATTGGAGGGTTGAAGTGGCTTGTAAAAGTTCTGTTTTGTATCTGGAGTAAAGTTTTCGAACTATGTAAAAAATATACAAAAAAAATTATAAAAATAAAATAATAAAAATGAATAAAATCTGTAGCCCACCCATGATAATAATTTACTGTAGGTGTAACCCTCTTGTGGGTGAAATGAATGCACTATAACGGACAAATAACTTTCATGCATATCAAGGCAGTATTTATATATATATATATATATTTACACAGGATACCACATGGAATTCTAATCAGTAAACTGCAGCATATGGGGATGAATATAGGGTTGGTGAGATGGATAGGAGGGTGGTTGATGGAGAGATATCAGAGTAGTTTATTCAGGAGTAGAGTCTAAAAGACGGCATGTGACTAGTGGTGTGCAGCAGGGTTCTGTTCTTGGACCACTGCTGTTTAATTTGTTCATTAACGATATAGGAAAGGATCTGAGAGGAGCTGTTCATTTGTTTGCTGATGATGCAAAGTTGGGTAGAGCAATAGTGAATGCACATGCTGTCAAAATTTTGCAGGATGATTTGGAGAATGGATGTCAATTTAATGTGGCAAAATGTATGTTTATGCTTTTGGGGTGAAAAGATTAGCAGCAGTATACCACATTGGTGGAAACATGGAGATTGACGAGGACGGGGATTTGGGAGTGTTGGTGGACAGGGAGTTGCAGTTTAGAGGGCACATTGCAAAAGTGGCTAAATCATCTCTTCATTTGGTTACTGAAGAATACGTTGACGAGCAGAGACAAGCAAGTTATTGTTCCTCTGTATCGAGCCTTGTATAAGACCCCATCTTGATTACTGTGCCAAGATTTGGGCGTCAGGGTTTCTTCTTGATAGGAATGAGGAGGAGAAGATCCAGAGACGAGTGACCAAGATGATAGCAGGTCTATGGAATGAACCTTATGAGAACAGGTTGAAGATTTGTGGGTTGCATAAATTGGTTGATAGGCGGAAAAGGGGTGTTATGATTGAGACATTCAAATTACTGAAGGGTTTCTATGAGATTAATTCAGAGGATATTTTTGAGAACAGGACTGGTGGTGGGAGGACTAGGAGCCATCCTTGGAAACTGAGCAAGGGTGTTAGAGCTAGTTTTTTTACTTGGAGAGTGGTGAATGAGTGGAATAAGCTGCCAGAGTCTGCTGTGGGTGCCATGACTGTGAATGAGTTCAAGGCAAAGCATGATAGATACTGTGTGAATGTTGAATAGTTGTTCTTGACATGATATTTAGGGCCTCCCTCAATGAGTCTAAAGAATCCTTGGAGTTGCCCGCAATAATAATAATAATAATATATATATATATATATTTTTTTTAATTTTTTTTTTTTTCTGTTTAAACTTTTCTTTTCAGTTTTATTTAAATGTATAATCACCAAGAATCATTTGGCCAAAATTCTGCTTGGTGTACCTTCAACTGTAATAAGTCGAATATACCACGTTTAATTGGAAGAGGTAAATAACCGACTGGTTATTTACCTTATATACAGTATAACTTCTTCCTCCCTGTCGTCTGTCAAGGTAACGTCCGCGATGTTTACATGGTATTGTCACAGTTACTCGGTTTCTACCTCTTTTGCATGGATGGTTCTGATTGTGATTTTTTTATTTTGTTGGAATAACGTAGGTTCTTCAGGACTCGAAGAATCTTTATTAGAACTTTTCAGCAACTCAGTTAGCCGATCTCATACGAAGATGGCAGTGCTTTTTTCTCCCGAAACTTGGATTTTTATCCCGTAAAGCGAGCACACGACACAATTTAAAGATAATACGAGAATTAAAAAATGCCGACATTCCCCGTTGCAGCGGTTGTAATTCTAAACGATTCAACCCTCGACAAAAAATGTTTTGTTAAATAGTTTTTATTATTTAGTGTAAACACATAAAAATGCCAGAATAGTAAAGTTGAAACTTGATAAGGAAGTTCTACATGATATACTGTAATAACTGTTACGATGTTGACGTTATGTAGATTTGTTCCTTTCAATGTCCACAAAAACATGGACTCGAAGCGAATTACTGCTGTTATCAGATGCACTTAAAAGAACTGAATAAATACAATTAGATAAATGTGCTGCTTAATTTAAGTAACATTAATATGGTATGTATCTAGTAAACACAGTTATGAATTATTATAGTTATTAAGCTTGCTTAAAACGAGTTTGCTAACTTTAAGAAACTTTAATGTCTATTTACATTAAGACAATATAAATAGCAATATAAAATGAACTTCTTAAATAGCAATACGAAATATGAAATAAAATTTTCCTGATTACGAAATCCGAGTCCTAGCAATCTTTCTTTACGTGTGCCATTTAAGATGCCATGAGATAATTGCTCGGATGAAATTTCAAGGTCAGTGCCAACAGGAACCTGTGAAACATATGATGACCACTTTCGCCTAATCAAAGAACATTATTCACAACATAAAATGCCAGAACTATGTTCCAAAACGGAAAGACATAAGAAGTTATTAGGGAAATGAGACTATACAGAATATATATTTTAGGAATAAGTGAACTAAGGTGGATAAGGCTGGAAAAGTGAGAACTGTGGATGGATATCGTATACTGTATTTAAGATCTGATAAAAATATCAGAAAAATACCCTGCTCTGCCCTAAATTCTCGACCCTATCTAAGCTTTGGTTTTCCCACAGCTGTGCCAAGGTTGTACAAAAGAAGAGTTAGGCATACCGCAACTGGCTTTCATCCAAAATTTTATCTTTCTATACTGCCTACACCAAAGCTCGAAATAGCTGCAAGAAAATTATCACGACATCGAAAGCTGATTTAAGAGTGCTAAAAGCAGGAAATTTGCATCCTGCCCAAACGGCAGTCATGCATTCTGGGCTCTGGCCAAAGCTGTTGGCCGTAATTACTTCTGCCCAACACCTCTCCCATCACTATTACACTCGGATGGTACTATTGCATCATCATCATCACCTCCTACAAAAAAAAGCCAACCTTCTGGCTTCCTACTTCTCCTCCAATTCTTGCATATCAGATAATGGTAATTGCCCCCCCCCCCCCCCAAAAAAAAAACATTCCAAACACTCAATGCTGCATTTGACCTTTTGCCAGAAAGAGACCAGAAAAATATTTGCTCAATTTGGATATCAAAAAGTCTCCTGTCCATGACGGCATTCCTCCTATTGTTCTTAAGGTCTGTGCCCCAGAGTTGACCCCTCCCACACACAAACACACACCCTATGCCGCCTGTTTACGCTTTCTTATTCCACTGGTATTGTATCTGTCCTGCAGTCTGAAAACTAGCTTATATACAACCTTTTCCTATGAAGGGTGACAAATCTTTATCTTCAAACTACCATCCAATTTCTCTCACCTCAACTCTTTCTGAAGTAATGGAAAGAATCATCAACAGCTAAGTGGCCGACAGTATGGATTCCATCACTGTTGATCAACAGGGATCTACTAACTTACGTCACTCAACCATGAAACACCATGAAAGGATTGATGAATCTCAAGCGGTTGCCCTTGATATCTCCAAGGCTTTTGAATGAGTTTGGCATAAAGGTCTGTAAAGAAAACTCCTATCATTGGGTCTTCCTCCCCTCCCTGACTTCTGCAGTTAGGTAGCTAATTTCTGCCGAACGCTCACTTCGAGTGATGGTGGATGGCTCCTTATTTCTATCTATACAACTAATGCTGGGATCTCACAAGGCTCTGTTCTTTCGCCCACCCTCTTCTATACATAAACAATCTACTCCAGCTGACTGCCAATCCAGTACATAATTTGCTGATGACATCACACTGCACTCCTCCTTTTCATTTTGACAAACCTTGCAAAGCACAAATTACCACAACTTGCAGAACGGAAATCTCTGCTACCTTAAATTCTGATCTTCAAAACATTCAGCAGTGGGATTTGGATAACATTATCAACTTCAGTGCTAGCAAAATACAGTTTTGCATTATTTCCCACAAAAAAAAAAATCTTTTTCTTCCAATCTTATCCTTGACATTACTCAAATCTCTATTCAAGATGAGATTTACCTTCGGAATAACTCTATCATCAAATCTCTCTTAGCACAAATATATCACAAATATTGTCTCCTCTGCAGCCAGAAAATTAGGTTTTCTTTTTCGCTTGAAGTGTTACCTTAACCCCTATACAAATCACAAATCCGTCCCTCTCCCCACCATTGAATACTGCTCTTATATATAAGTGGTTTCCCTAAGAACTCCCTGAAAATGCTAGGAGTTCTTAGGGAAATGAAAATGCCAATTCTACCATTACATTATGTGTAATGGTAGAATTGGCATTAATAATTCCCCACCCTCTTACAAATCTGTCCAAACGCTTGCATCAGCTAACCAACATCCTCTCACATTCCATTCCAAACCCGTAGAACAAATTTCTTATCTTTTTCGTTTATCCTTTCTACTTCTACTTCTGCCCTCTGGAACGGTCTTCCCCAATGTGTTTCTTCCCCAAAAGCTATAGATTGTAAGGAATACAATCTATAGCTTTTGACGTCAAATGGGAATAAGTTCCTTATTCCCCATCCACCATACCAATGTACTATAGGTTGACCAAATTCGTGAATATGTTCTCCATAAAATAAAAAAATAAAATAATAATTAAAAAACAAAACAAAACTTCCATTGAACGAGCGAGAAGTAAGAACCGTAACTTAGTCGGTATAGACAAAGCTCTTTAGTTGTAAAGACCTGGATTTGGTTCGAATCCTGTCTAGGACGTGGAGAACTTGTATCAATGTTATTAAACTGAAAGTAAGTTAACCAATCTTATACGGAGTTGGCGAGGGTTTAACTTCTGGAAAATCAAGTTTTTCGTCCTGGAACCAGGCAAACCGTTCAGTAAAACACATGTAATTTACAGACAAAAAATATATTACAACAACTAGTAATATATTGGTTTCATATGATGGTGCCGAATTCCCGTGTGGGCATCCCGGCCGTTGTATCATCATATGATAAATAAATAATTAACAGACAAGTGAAAGCTTGATGAACTTGTAATCCTGTAAATGATCCAGTAATTATAATTAGATTTATATTCAGGATCTACTAAAGTAGCTATCATACAGATTTATGCATCAACAAACGATAAGGATATCCGAAAAAAAGGAGATCTTTTATGAAATATTACAGAATTGTGTAGAAGAAAAAATACCGCATGACACAACTATTCTTATTGGGGACATAAATGGTAAAGTTGGTGGAAGAAATAGTGAAGATTAGTGAGCAACAGGTAGTGAAGCATATGGTCAGAGAAATGACAATGGTGATTTACTGGTAGCGTTTTGTGAAGTGGATAACCCTATATGGTAGGAAGCATATATAAACATAAAAAAACATAAAATTACTTGGAATCAACGAATGGTAATTAAAAAAAAAAAGCCAAATTGATCGCATTGCAATCAAATATTGTTTCAAAGCTCAATCTTAGATTTAAAGCAAGGCGAGTAGCTAATCATTACTTCGTGACAGGTAAATTTAAATTTAAGCTGTATAAGCATAAAAAAAAATTTAAAGACATGTCTAACTAAAATAAGATATGTCGATTCCAAATTTTAGAGAATAAGAAACTAGGAAGCTTGGAATGAAGAAAGCCTTAGAAGAGGCGATAAAATAGAAACAACAAAAAAAGTTAGCATGGTATATGCTAAACTGAGTAGTAAGAAGTCATCAAATTAAAATGCCATTTTAAAATTCTAAGTCTCGAATAATTAAAAAAAAAAATCATCTGAGAAGTTTATAGTGAAATTTGCGAAATATACAAAAAAGAACCATTTTCTCCCAGTATTATTTTTTAATAACACTCAAATTCCCAGACAAGATGAAATTTCTCTTCTCGGAATTACCATGACATCGGGCCTCTCCTGGCATAAACACATCACAGCCATTGCATCCTCAGCTTCCAAAAAACTAGGCTTTCTCTTTCGCTCAAGACGTCACTTCTAAATAGCTGTTAACCTTATACAAATCGCAAATCCGCCCAACTATCGAATACTGTTCTCACATTTGGAGTGTGGCTCCTAAACGCTCCCTCAAAATGCTTGACTCACTACACAGGAGAACAATTAGACTGATAAATGATCCATATCTTACTGACTCACTCCCCCCCACTTTCACGTAGATGTTTAGTCTCTGCAATTTGTATATTCTACAAATATTTTCATGGAAAATGCTCATCTGAAACAACCTCAATAATTCCCCTACGCTGTACTAAACTCATTGGAACACGTACAGCCACCTCCCAACATCCATTCACAATACACCTTGAAACCCACAAAACAAGTTTCTTTTCTTCCTCCTTCATTCCTGCTACTGCTGTACTGTGGAAGTCTTCCCCCAGATGTATTTTCCAATGAATATAATATACAGGCTTTTAAATCGAATATTAACAAGTTCTTCCTTTCCCATCCCACTACCCATATACGGTACTAAAGTACTATAGGTTGACCAGCCAGCCTCTCGTATATGGGCCCAACATAAAAATAAATAAAAAAAAAAAAAAAAAAAAACTAATTGTACATATTTTGCTAAAGGTTTTGGAAATTGCTAGACATTATGAATAATTATCATTACGCCATGAATTCCTGATAAATCGCGAATAATAAAAGAAATATATAAAGGGAGTGAAAAGTTTGTGATTACACAGAAAACATCAGAATGGTTTGAGAGATGGAAAAAGAGTCGCGTAATGTCTGGATTACTTTTCATTGATTGTCGTTAATATTAATTGATTGAATTATATATAGTTTACAATGACAGGAAATGTGCGATTTCATTTTATTCCTCTCCTTATATCACATCTGTAAGATCTATAATATGCAGATAACAGTTTCAATATCATTACGACAAACTGGTTTACATGCAAATTAGAAGCATTATATAAGTCAGCGGAAAAAGTTTGATTTAAATATGAATAAACGAAAGCTCTTAAATTGAACAGCAAATGCCAGAAAGAAATTAAAATTCGCCAACAAAAATTTTACATACTTGGGAGCTAATATGGATACTGAAGACGGAACTGACAAGGATATAACACAAAGATTAACAAAAGCAAATTACTTCTTTTAGAAGATTGGATAATATGGAAATCATCCAAATATCATAACAAACCAAAATAAAAATCTTCCATTTGCAATTCTTCTCTTTCTTTTAACAAAGAAAGAAAACGTCAAATGTTGATATATATATATATATATATATATATATATATATATATATATATATATATATATATATATATATATATATATATATATATACAGTAGCGAACAAATTAATCCGACCACTCACATTTTAAAGAAAAATTTTAATTTCACAAAAGGAGCCTGTGGAGCCGGGGACATGAACTTTACTGAAAACTACAATATAGACAAGGAAATTAAAAACACTTCAATAAAGAACAACTTCACACACATAATACAACGATGTAATATAAAGGACACATTTCGCATACTATATCCCACACGGAGGGAGTATACACATTTTCCCCCCACCAACGCCTCACGGCTAGACAGAATATACATAAGCCAGCATCTAAAGTCCACTGTTAAGGAAGTTTGCCATGCACCACTAACTTTTAGTGACCACCACTTGGTCAAGGCTAAAACTGTCCCTTGAGACCTTAGACAGCAACACATATACTATATAACAGAAAGTACTCGCTATGGAAACTAAATAACAGCATTATTAACACAGATCAATTTACGTCGGAAATTAAACAAATACTAGACAATGTTTAAAAAATAACAAATGTAACGGAGGCATGAAACAAATTTAAAATACAAGTAAAAAAAGCCGCCATAAAGATAGGGAAACAAACAAAAATACAACACAAACAGAACACTCCCAGAAAATAAAATACCCATTAATGCACTCAAAGCAAAACTAAAACAAATTGAAATAAAAGAGGCTGAAGGGGCCTGGATTCGCGCTAAAATAAAAAGAATGGAACAAGATGAAGGAAGGACCAAAGCTGCATGGCTCTTTGAAGAGCAAAAAAAGCGGAAAGCGCAATTTAATAAAATAAAACACGAGGGGTTAGAAATCGAGGGAGATGCAAATCTCCTCCGATTCTTCCACTCGCAATACACGAATACATTCTCTGGGAAAAAAAAAAATGACGAAACAGAAACACAAAACTTCTTGACACAACTACCAAGACTCACAGACAAGGAAGCAGAACACATAGACTCACCAATCACGCCAACAGAATGCAAGAAAATCATAAAATCCCTATGATTACACAAATCCCCAGGACCCGACGGCCTCAGTGGGGAGTTTTACAAAGCGTACTACCCCCTGTTTGAGACACTATTTGTGAAAATGCTATCCGAAATACACAATTCGGAGAGCATCCCAGAACATTTCAACCTCGGCTACATAGCATTAATTCCCAAAAAGAAAGACACAGCAAACAACGAAGAGACACAATGGAGAGGAATCACACTCCTCAATACAGACCAAAAAATTTTAACTAAAATTATTTCCGAAAGAGTGCAGAGATACATAAACCAGATCATATCCAAATCCCAAACCTGCGGAATAAAAGGCCACAAAATAGAGGACAATATCCTTCAAATTCGATGTATATACGAGCACTACCAGGCAACACAACAACCATGTCTACTGGTAGGTCTCGACATTGGAAAGGCCTTTGACTCAGTGAGTCATCATTACCTACATGAAGTCATCAAAGCTGCAGAACAAGGAATGAAAAAATTTCATTATCTGATTTCAAATATTTACACCACAACAGAGTCTCGTCTAATCATAAACAAGAAACTGTCTGCACCGGTCAAAATTAAATGCTCGGTCAGACAGGGAGACAGTCTCTCTGTGATCCTCTTTGGTCTCGCCTTAGAGCCGGTGATACGAGAAATATCGAAGCATCCCGGCATAGCAGGCACTCACATAGGAGGTGAAGGAAAAACAAAAGTGTTCGCCTATGCCGATGATGTAACACTAACCGTAACTACAGCTGAGTCCTTCACACTCGCATACAACATACTCAAAAAAATTGAAAAAGCGTCAGCACTCAAAGTAAACCTTCACAAGTGCCATACGATGTTCGTCGGTAGGTGGGTAAAAAGGCCTGCCATGCCGAACGACATAAAAATAAACAAACACCTACCACTTCTGGGAATCTGGGAAAACCACTTCATAGGGGAATAAATCCAACACAACACACAATGGGAGCTTGCACATACAAAAATAACCAAGAAAATTATACAGATGAGACACAGACAACTATCACTAACATGCAAAGCTAAAATATGCAATCAATACTTACTGTCTAAGATATGGTACCTCATGAACAATACCAACTACAACGGTCAAGAAGTAGACAGAATACACAGAGAGTGTGCAAAATTCATCTGGGGGTTCCAAATACGAACCCATCAGAAGATCTACAATATTCCATGACATTGAGGCGGGAGGACTCGGCTTAATAAACGTACACCTTAAAACTCTAAGTGCGAGAGCAAAAATCATAGAGAGAGAGCTTACACAGAGGAAAAAGCGTGGAGCGCATATATAATATATTATATGCAGAAGATAATGCCCGACAAAGTAATATGTTCCCTTCCGCATTCGAGTGGCAAAACACCAAAAATGTTCCAGGAGATTGCGGAAGGTTACAACACTTTATTAACAAGTACATAGGAATAAACGAATTCTTGAAGATGAGACCTAAAGCAGCACACATCAAACTCACGCGCACAGTTATACCACCACCACAACACCGGAAGATTGAAAGAGGGACATTAAGACTATCAAATGCACTTAAAAAAGCTTTCAATCTGTCCATAAACCCAAAATTAAAAACATTCTACTACAAAGTACACCACGCTTGTTTGCCTACCAAAATATGATGCACAGCGAAAGGGATCCTCTTCAAGGCCCCGCTAGATGTCATTTTTTCCCCCAACCAGAAACACTTTACCACTTAATGATGTACTGTCCTCACACCTCCCGAATATGGAACACGGTTCAAACATTCATAAAACACAAACAACCCTTTACAGAACACACGTTATTCTGGTTAAACGAAGGTAACATTAACACAACTAAAGCAATCATTATTATAACAACCATGTACTCGATTTGGACATACAGATGCGACAAAATTTACGGAAGGGAAACAGGACCAGACATACTCGAGAAAATAAACAATATGTTAAAATCACAGATACCATAAACAGAAGCAAAATAACAAAACACCAATGGTGGCAAATAGGTCTCATCTCAGAATTCGAAGAACAACTGCAAATCATAGAAATAAAGGACCTACCATAAATAAAAAAAACAAACAAACATAAAACACACATATACATGATAAAATAAATATACATAAGCGAAAGAAAAGCATATTGTAAACTTTTTCATTAAGCTGTATAACCACTTGTATATAACCACTTGTACATTAATTGCTTTATGCTATAATTAGTTGTAGTTCTATGCATAATATTTGTCAACTATAGAGGTTGTAGTTTAGTTTTATATACCGAAAATGTCAATGACAGTCTATATAGTGGAAGAACTTGATGACATTTTACTGATCCGGTGGGTAACTCAAATCTCTGCCAAAATGTAACCCTCTCCTTCTATGTTAAAACAAACACTACATATGTATATAGACAGTTGCAATCTGAAAGTGATAATAATGAAGCAATATATATTGCTTCATTATTATCACTTGAAGCAATACTTGTTTTTGCATGTAATCATATGCAAAAACAAGGTTTAGTAATTATATGTTAAGAATATTTATGATATGTAAAGTAACTACATGTGTATGTATAAATATGGTATATGTAAATAGCGCTTAACACTTCATGATAAGTTAATAATGTATAATCCAAACTATATCTGTATAATCCAAACTGTATATGTATAATGTACAATCCAAAATGTACATTATACTGTAAATGTATAATGTACAATCCAAAATGTTTACAGTCCAAATGTAAAATTGTCAAGTCATACATAACAAAGGTCTATAAAGAAGTGTCTCCGAAAGAATAATTATAAGTATTATAAGTAAAATAGTCACATGCATAGAAGACGTATTATATGTAAAGTAGTAATAGGTATATATGTATATGTGTGTATATGTACATACATGTATAAATATGTATATTTATATATGAATGTTGTCAGATTAGTTAACAATATAAAATCCATTATTGTATATTTTAAAACAAACCTTACATAGGTTTAAGGAAAGGTGTCCTCTCACAAGAGATAATAACGTAGATCGAATCCCATATGTAATTGGAAATATACCAAAAAAAAATATAGGAATTTCATTATAAAAAGGAAATATGATTTATGGAAATAGAAATGTGACTAGTAACTTAAATTCATAATACAGAATTCCATGGACAGTAAAGTTATGTTACATTAAAAGAAAAATACTGCTCAACTCATGTAAAAAGGACTGCAGGAAGAAGCAGACACTGAGCAGATTATGATGTTAAAAATAAGGGAAAATAAATTGTACATAATATATATTATTAAGATATCAAGAAATATAAATCAAAATGCGAATTAGAATAAGCATTCTATGTACAAATCTATATATATTGTAAATAGTTGTATATATATATAATATATTTATTTTGATTGTACATAGATGCTTTAGTGTTAATAAAATATACTCAGTGGATATGGCGTTTGCACACCACGGCGCTTGGCCGCACGAAGGAAGACTGTTTCGAATCTAGTTGTCGACTGGATGAAATTTTTCTAAGCATTTTTTCGATCGGTTCCCGAGTTAGTCGATCTCTGCCACGGGCAAGCGGTTTTTTTCTCCCGGAAACTCGGGTTTTTCGTCCTGTATACTCAAGAAAATCGACCGTAGAACCCACATTATTTCAGACATTAAATACGAGTGTTAGGGTTAGGGACCATGAGATGGCGACACCTGTAGAGCCGTCTCTCTTCACTGCGTGCCGCTTAATTAGTGATAGCCTTGGCCCAGCTATCTCCGATTGGGTACCAGTGGAGATTGAACTGCCCACTCAGTTTCCAAAAGTTAGATAGGGCTAAAAACGGCCTCGCCTACTCCCTGTATATACGGGAATAAAAAGGCGTTAGCTGATTTTTTTTTATTTTTGAAGAAAATAAGCAAAAAAATTAAAGCCCAACTTTACCTAATCATTTATATGTGCTCTTCTCTTCCTAATAAGTTTATTAATTCTCTTAGGCATGGATTACCAATCCCAATATTTCTCATTTTTCTTATTTTTGCATATCGAAACTATACTTTTATAATGGATTGTATTAAGTTATCCTTTGTATCACAATTTAATTTTTCAAGTCTCTTTTTCACTATGGTCCACAAATTTTCTATTGGGCTAATGTTAGGAGAATTACCTGGCCACTGAAGCAACTGGATGTTGTGATTTTTGAGGAACCCTTTCACTTTTTTTTGAAGTGTAACATGGAACAAGATCCTTTTGGAAGACGAGTTCTTTGTCTTTCTGCATCTGTGGGACCACTCTTTATTCCAAATTTTACTTATTGGTCACTTTTCATCATACCGTCAACAGGCACAAGTGATCCTGGACTGTCATGTGTAAAATAAAACAACCCCAGAATATCTTTTTTAGCTGGGTATTTAGGAGATTGTTGAAGGTGGCCGGGAGAAGTCTTCTCAGCGCTGATTTGTGAACATCGGGTACTCGATCTCCTTGTGCAAAGAAATGCCTGTCATATGAGAATATAATCTTTCACTTCTCGCCAGTTCGATCTTTGTACACTTTTTCCCGCTGGAGCCTCTTTTTCCGTATAACCTTCGTCAACTGTTGTTTCTTTTTTGATCTGTGGGCAGTCCTCCCTGCTTCCAACAATCTTCGACGGACTGTCATGGCAGAAACATTAATCTTACTAGCTGCCAAGTCTCTATTTAAGTCTACAGCCGACAATCTTGGACTCTTCCTAAATAATAAGTGCAGTTTCCTTTTTCGCCCACATTTTCCCTTTCTGTCAGGAGAAAAGGTACCTGTCTTCCTAAACCTCTTTAAAATTTCATTAACAGTACCCAAACCAACACCACATTCATTGACAATTTGTCTTTCAGTCATGGATGTGTGATGAGAAAGAGTACAGATTTTTGAACGCTTTCTTGGGGATGTATCCATTTTATATCTATACAAAATGAATAGACCACTACAAAATGAATAAAACACACAGCACTCAACCAAAATAGTGAACTAAAACCGAAACCAGAAATAAAAACACAGGTTTCTGGAATTGGATTGGCCATGCAGCATTGGTAGAGAAGAAATTCCAATGATAGCTTTGACATGGATCCCGGAAGGGAAAAGGAAAGTGAAGGCCTAAACTAACTTGGCGAAGAATGATTAAAAAAGAAACAGAAAAAGGGGAGGGGGAAAGGAAGATGGCTAGCTGGAGGAAAAACAGAATTAGTTGCAAAAAGTAGAAGTAAATGGAGAAGTCTGCCTTGTGTGCCATAGGCATGGAAAGGTTGGTAGATAGCTATGTACTATATTTGCTCTTTGATTCTGGTACAGTTTTTGGGTTTTCAGATGCTTAGCGGTTATAATGACGTTTAGTTTTAATGACAATTTTTCTCCTACTGTTATGATTTCCAGTTATAACGGACTTATCTATATAAATTGGACAGTTCTAATTACCAACTATTGAAACTGTGACACATTAGTGCCGTTGGTAAGCCAAAGGTTGGGGTAATCGGAATCCTGCTACAAAGAGAGAGAGAGAGAGAGAGGCCAAACATTGTGTTTTCATTCTACTTCAGACAATAAGTAAGATGCTATTATCTCACTAAGAGATGAAAAGCATCTTCCACCTAGGCTTCCACAAAATATCCATATAACATTTGGTTAAGTAACTTGTATGAAATTAAGGGCTAGAAAGACGGTTATGTGTCCATATTCAGAAAAGAGAAGAAAGTGGTATGGCAGCAGTTTCTAGCCCGCATTATAAGAGACAGTCAGTTCGCATGCAGTTATAAGAAGCATATCCCCTGAACCTCAGTCAGCCGCTGTTATATAAGGCTGCTCATACTGAAAAGCATCGACGGTTGCCTGTGGTTTGTGATTCATTGAGCAATGACGTAAAAATGTTTGTGATGGCAAGGCACGCTCTTCACTAGAGTAAAACTTAAAGGGTGTGGGTTGTTTGTGTGTATACCAAAGGATGTGATTGTTGCCTTTCCGGATTTGTGAGGAGCGAATCGACGCATTTCCGGATCTGGGACAGCATTTTCTAGGGAAGGCCGTGCTGCAGTTTTCTTCAACCTCGTGCCACACAGGCTATCAGTGTTCTATTTTTCTCGCTCTATCGAGTTCTTAAAAGTTCCTCAGTGCTGTTGACATATTGTTACTGACTGGTTACCTGCTTTTGTTCCCCACCGTGAAGGTCGTGCAGTAGTAGCAAGCAGCTTGCTTTGCTAAATGTGCCGTATTTCTTCTCTGAACTGCAATGATTTCTGCAGGTACCAACATCGTACTCGCTGTGCGGCGATCTCTGAAGACAAAAAATTCTCACAGATGGCAAGTAAGTGATTCTTGCTCGATTCATAAATTTATTCTAGTAATTATAATTACCATTACCGATGTTTGTCACAGAAGAAATTGTTTGCCTTTTATCGTCTCATACAATGAGACACATTCGGTATCCAATAGCAAGGATTATATGTGTGACAGAAGAGGACGGGAAAATGCAGAGTAGTTTATATAGTTACCTATGCGTCAGCACATCAGATAAATGCGTGTGAATTATTTCTATTTCTATACAAAATAAGTGTTTATGTGAACATTGTTGATGTCCGATTGCAATGAAATCGTAATTTACGCCTTCATTTCTCTCCTCCACCCTCAAGGGACCAACTTTCTTTATGCGGTATTATGTATGTTTGATGTAATATCACCTCTTTTATTGAATGCCGTATCAGTATATCAAATAAATGTTGCCTCTTATTTGATATAATGATATTTGTAGTCCATTTAGGAATCGAAACACTTAAATGAGAAAAAAAATTACTCCTTGAGTATTTTTTCTTGTGTGTAAGAAAAAGTCATGCTTAATCAACTTGTGCATTGAAATACCCTTGATAATTTCTTTGCGAATGGCGGCCATTTTATGCATATTTATTACTTTTTCTTTTATTCAGATAGCCGCGATCGAACGCACAATTTATTTCAAAATAGGAAAGCGAAACCATGAATTTATTTATTTATTTATTATTATTATTACAGTATATGACGGCGTACAAATACTACAGAAAACTCCTCGAAATCATGGGTCGTCTTATACGGCGAGTATAAAATGGGAACCTTAATTTCTGACAATTGACAATTGACATTTATTCTTTAAGGGTGAAGCAAAATGCTTTTCATATTCTCCGCTATCTGTCGTGTTACACGAGGTAACACGACAGATAGTATACGTGAGGGTAAAATTTACGAGCAGTTTGCTCGCCCTGAATGGGCATGGAGATTATGTATCGCTATAGGAGGCTAATATAGTTTTTGGTCTTCTATATTTGAATATGTCCGTTGGCTCGTATGCTGCAGCTTGTTGAACCAAATCGTTGGGATGTGTGGACGTCTTTAGAAAAAATTTGAAAAAATAAGGATTGTAGATAAGAGAGAATATAGGGAATATTTGTGTCTCTGTGGAGTTGGCTGTTTCTAACATACCACGGGGCGTTCAAAATCATTCTCAAGCACTTGTTCTGCACTCGCTGTATCTTAATAATGTTAGTATTAGAGGTGTGGCTCCAGGCTGGAGAGGCATAGGTGATTATAGGACGAATCGTCATCTGGTATAGCTGCAATTTGATTCTGTTGCTGAGTTTGCTATTTCTATTAATTAGCGGGTAGATCTGAGCTATGGCCTTAATTTCTTGGATGAACATTTAGGTAGTTACAATACGTTATGTAAGAAAATAGGCAGTGTTTATAAAGAAATGGGACTAATTTTTTGTTACATAAATTTATTTAAAATATTACAATAGATGTAAGTCTTAAAAAAACAAATAATAATTATTAACCCGGATTTTCATGTTAATTTTCTTCATCATCTGTTGAAAATTTTCTTCTTCAGATTCATATCAAGTGATGCAGCGCGCATAGATCCACCGTTTGTAAATGATTTTAAATGATAACAATTTTAATAATCCTAAATTTAAAAAAAATGCAAAATTAATAATTAATTAAAATTGGAGCTAATCACTTTTAATTAGGATAATTCGCGTAAATACTAAATCTATGCTATGCAAAAAAAATAACGGATATAACAACAATACCTAACGTTGCATTAATACAAGAAAGAAGAAATTGGGGGGTCATCTTATACAACCGACATAAGCTTAAAACCTAAAAATAGCCTAAAATTTATGCTTCGTCCTATACGCCGACATTTTAGAATAAGAGTATACTGAAAGCTTTGAATATAGCAGATTTTAATTTTCATAATTAACGAAATATGTTTATTGCATTTGTTTTTATAACATTGAACACAACAATATTTATATCGACAACTTAAACATGTCTTAAGAAAACAGTTTTACAAAATGCGTTACTCTTTCCGAGTACGGCATCCGGTGCGAGCCATCATTTGGCCATTGCTCTCGTATACACTATTTCCACGAATCGTATCTAACGTGCCAGTCGCATTAACATGCTTGGTATTATCATTGGGCATTGTGTCACATTGGTACTCAGTGATGACTACAATACAGTGGTCCCATTAAATTTGTTTAAAAACCATTTAATGGTTAGTAAGTCTTTACCAAACAAATCTTTCCTTAAGTCTTACTCATAATGATCCTTCATTGCTTTAAATGTGTATTCTCGGATGTGATTCTGGCGAGTGCAAAATATCCTTAGGATTTCTCCCATTTAGCTTTTTCTTATCTTTAAGGTTATAAAATTTGTTACGCGTTCTTTATTAAACCTCAGCACGTCCTCCGACGTATTAGTATCATTTTTGAATATTTGATACTCTAAATGGGATCTAATTAGTTAATTTATAGTTGTGTGCTTGTTGACATAGTTATCTCAAGTCAGTGAGGTAATTCCATTTATAGTTATAGTGACTTTGCTTCACTGTTTAGGAAAGTTCGTATTTGAACCGACTACCGTTGCTAAGTCGTTATTTTCTTCTATCATTGTTTTACGTTTATCCTTAAATAGTCGTAAAATCTTGCGTACCATTTGTCCGTAAACTATCCTATTAGCACTATAAATATTTGGACATATTTGTAATAAAATTGAGTAAATAAATAACATGTAATAAAAACGGAAGTTTGATAAGAGTGTGGTTAGTAAGGGTGTGAAGGACTAGATTTTTCGCCTTGAAAGTGGTGACTGAATGGAATGGGTTACCAGAATCAGTTCTAAGTTTTTTGTCTGTTAGTTTGGTTCAGGAGAACCAAACTAACTAACGATGAGTCTTCCAATTCCAAGGTGCCCGTACAATAATAATAATAATAATGATAATAATAATAATCTGTCTCCTTTGTTTCATTGTTTAAGACTGATATGGCGATATAATTGACATATCAGTCTTAAATTTATTATTATGTTACACCTCCAGGGAGTCCAAAGACTCACCGAGGGAGAGTGTGCCAACAGCATGGAATGATTGATTCCTTCCAACTACTAACCGCGCTCAAACTTGCTTAAGTTTTTGCGTGAGCAATTAGTAGCAGAGGCTCTACCAATCGACCAACCTTATATTGAGTAGGGCATTCTGAGTATATTATTTATATTCAAATAAAGTTTAACTAGCATGACAGCTGTTGTTTCGAACATTCGTTCTTATCAGGGATCAGTCAGAAGCCATATGAGCAATGGCCTCAGTAAAAAGGATTTACTGAAATATAGAGCCCGAAGACTCAGCAAAATGACTGATTAAAAGTTTACCCACCTCCTGTGGGCTAGGAAGGTGAATTTTACGTGGCGGTAGCTTTCCGTGTGCAACCAACGAGGAAAATTCGAAAACCAAAATTTTAAAATAGCTCAAGAAAAAAAAGAAAAGAAAATCACACCTTGTTAATGGTAAAATAATCGACAACCATTAGAGTCGAAATCTGAGTGGACTGTTGTGCATGCGTGAAAAGGCGCACGAGGTATTTGGATAGCGATAGCAGAGAAAGAAATCTCTTGCTTATTAAGCTTTCAATTGCAATGTCAGTTTATAGCAGTGCTTCCACATACTGATATGTAAGGTACTCCAAATTAGCAAATGTTTCACCGAAAGTATAGCGAATGGTAACAAGGTAAGTTTAATACATATAATTTCCAGACTCCTCTAGCTTCCTACAAGTTACAAGTGCGATAATATCTTGGTTACTGAAAAACTGCAATGTAATATTTAATACTCACGGTATTGAGCGAGTAACGCGGAAATTTTTAAACGTAGCGGCTGGAATCTCCACTACATTGTTTTATTATTATTTTAGTGGGTTTGTGCTATAATTTTTGCATCGCACATCAATAATTTGGTAATAATTAGAGTAATAAAGTTATTTTAATGTGGCCATCCAAAAGTTTAGAAGAAAATTGATATTTAACAGAATCAAATATAATTATTGAATTACCTCACTTGCATGCAGTGAGTAGTAAATATATTCAACTGTATTCATTTTTAACATACATATTAGAATTTTGCATTGCTTTTGTAGTATTTATTAAATACTGTATTTGGTTATTTGCTAACTTTAATTTGTGTAGATTGACCTTGGAGACATCACGTTATAATAACATACTTCACCAGAGAAGGTTTGTAACTGTTTATTTAGTCGGTTCGTTTTATTGTTTCGCAGAAGCTTACCTTCTGCAATACAATAAACCTCCTTCTCACACAAAGAGGTCAGAAAAACTGGAAGTGTAAGGTAAAAAATGTTCAGATGCAACCAGTGTATGAAAATGTTAATAAAAAAAAATTAGAGGTGTAACCAATCTTTTTAATATTTATTAATGTTATTACTATTGCAGAAACCCTATAGAATCAATCAGTACAGGAGCTGCGCAATATCTGTCATACTACTCTTTTGAATCCATGTAGAGGGGGACAATGGATTTGAGGGTGTTAGATCCAGTAGCGCATTCACGATTTAATCTTGGGGGGGGGGGACCGCGTTGAGTAGATGATTTGAGAATACACACTACGCATTGCATCACGACCTATGACTGAGCATCTGCAATGATCGCTAATTCATAAGTAGTATAGAAATAGAAGACATGACACAACATAAATAAAAAAAATGAATATTATTAATTAGGAAAAGATTTGGGGAAATTTTTCTAGTGTTTTTTTTTTTTTTTTTTTTTTTTTTTTTTTCTTTGGGAGTTGCCCGGACTCATTGCCCCTCCCCCCTCTGGGTATGCCACTGGTCGGATCTGGTAATAGCATCAGAAGATGTATCCATAAACAAGGTAGACACTCTGCCTCCAATTGGGGGGATAGTGACCATTTGGTCTTGTTCTGGAAAGTTGCCAAACACATGAAGTTCTCTGTCAAAAGGGGGGTTTATGAGATTATGGCGATTGTGAGACTGGTGATTAAGAGAGACTCGGGAGTCATCTTGGAACAGTGCCATGGTTTGAGAAGCTACTAAGAAAGAATGTCAGTAGTGCATGGCAAGTGAAGACCATGATCAGGGTCTTCATAGCTCAGTTGTTATAGACTAGTGGGAAACCTTTTAGGCAGTTGTTGAAAATGTGAGAACAATCTACCTCCCACCCCTTTCTTGACTGCATTCAAAACATACAGTCCAAAAATTCTGTATGTCCTCATAATCTACATTCCATAGTCTTCTCATATTTAACATTCTCCTTTGCATCCTCTCCACCGTATCTGTATCATCTCAGAAAACAGGAGACCAAATCTGCGCACAGTAGTCCAGATGAAATAGTATCATAGCCTTGTAAATAGGCAAAATGACTTCCTTATTCTTCTTGCACATCAGTGATCATTTATTTCGCATAATCTCGCAATACAATATGCCATTATCTCCAAAGTGCATAACTTTACATTTCCTAACATTGAACTGGTGGACATTTCACATGAATACAATTCCAACTTATGCAAATCATTCTACAAATATTACATGTCAGATTCATTCCTGGTTTCCATTGTTATCTTTGGATCATCAGCAAATAGCTGGATGTCACTTGTTAAATCTTTCATAATGTTATTAATGTAGAGATTGAATAACAGTGAACCTAGGACTGATTCCTGGGATACATCAGTGGTCACTCTAAATCTTGTAGATCATTATCTGTCACTTAGCCATTCTCTTATTAAACTAGTAATTTATAATCCAATCCTATATTCCCCAACTTATGCAGCAGCCTTCCTTTTAAGGCAGTTGCTTACACTTGGATAAAGGATTAAACCAAGTATATCATTTCTTGGTTTCTTTAATTTATTAAACCTTTTAGGCATCAGAAAACTGCTTGTCACTTGGATTCCTCACAAAGCTGTACACTTCATATATAATGATTTTTATTAATACTATAAAGAGGTCATATGCATATTGATATCACAACATTAAAAATCTATTAAAATTCTCAATTTTTTTTATTTACAAAATTATTAATAATTCAAGAATGGAGTTCTACAAACTAAACATCACATTAACTGCTAAGCAGTTAATGAAACACTTTATTTCATTATATTCTAAGAATAAAAGTTTTACCTTAATTTATTTAACTAAGTGGTACATAATTTAGTGACTTATTTGCGATAAGTCACTAAAATCACCAGCATTGCTGTCTTTAGCCTCAGTTGGTCTTCCAGATGAGTGTTCATCATTTGTGATCTCAAGCATATCTTAATTTGAACCATATGTGAAAACATCATTTCACAACAGTAGGTTGCACCACAACAAGACAGCATACATCATGTATGATCAGATTTCTCTTCTTGGACTGACCTGCACTTTCTATCTTTCCTGGCACAACCCCATTTCAACTATAGCTTCTTCAGCTATCAAAAAACTTGGTTTACTTTTTTACACGAGGCACACCTTCGCAGCTGCTAACTCTATACAAAGCCAGATCCATCCAGCCATGGAATATTGCTCCCATATTTGTGGTGCACCAAAATCCTGTCTAAAATTGCTTGATTCTATCCAGAAGAAAGCAATCTGGCTAATTAATAATCTATCTCACACAGATGTTCAGTTTCTTTGCCTCTTCTACAGATACTTTCATGGACTGTGTTTTGCTGAATTGGCCACTGTTATTCCTCCACAATTCTCCAAAATCATTAAAACAAGAGCCACTGCTAAACCAACACCCCTTTTACAGTCCCTCTTGAAACTCACCAACCCAACTTCACTTCCTCCTCTTATATGCCATTTACTTCTGTCTTTTGGAACAGTCTCTCTCACTTTGCCTTCTCCAAAGTTTACAACTCTCAGCTGTTCTAGCAAAATGTGAACAGATTCCTCCTTTTTCTATTTCTCTTGTCCACACATGGCACTAATGTGCTACAGGTCTTGTGGCCTTTTGCGTGTGTGGTTCAGATATTATAAAAAAAAATTGGTGTGTGATGTATGATGAATTTTTAGATACTTACAACATTCTTCCATATTTCAGTGAGATCCTTTGTATTGTCAAATAGAGATTTCAGAATTAGTGCCTTAGTGTATTAGTAGAGAGCTCAATCAGCTCCATTTGCAAATTTTCATGTGCACTAAAGACATCAACGAAGATGGGTTAGAAAGCCAGTTTTAGTGTGAGATCACATTTAAAGTCATTGTATTCTTTGTAATGAGTCTAAGATCCAACTGTATTCATTAATAGCACAGTTTCTTGAGATTTTATTAGTGTACCGTTCTTCAACTATCTTTGCCAGTTCAGGAAAATGTTCAGCTCACATTACAGGTTTGGAAAGAAGAGTTTCAAAAAAAAAAATTGACTTCTTAAATGCTTGAATAATTGGACACATTTCACATATTGATTTAATTTTGCATTGTAGACAGAAATTCAGCATTTATTTTTGTAGTCTAAAACTTTTCCCTGTGACAACCAGCATACTTTAGAGTGATAAGGAAGATCCTCACTAAAATGTTTCCTCATCAGTTTGAAACACATTGCAAAACTGGTAATGCCTAGAAGAAATTGCTAAAGTGTATTAAAAATATCAATAACTTTCCTTAATGTGTCTTTTAAAAGAGTAGATTTGGTGCAAAGATTCTGTTGATGTAATATGCAATGAAATGATATCAAGTTATCAGAATTTTGTATTTCATTTTGTAGCAATGCAACAAATCCTTCATGTTTTTCTCTCATAGAAGAAGCACCAGCTTTGCATATATGTACTAAATTACACTTTGCTTTGTGACATTTATCTTTAAAAATCTAAAGAACTTCAATTCCATCTATTCTCTCCATGAGAATAGCCAAAGTGTGAGTAGCTTCTTATAACATTGAAATTCTGCAGTTATAATATGAATCAGGAATATCAGTGGACTCATCTAAGACAATTGTAAAATAAGTATTTTCATTTTGGCAAATTTTTTGAAGCTGTTCAGAAACATTGACAGCTAATTCATGTTATCATTTGATTAGTTCGTGAAAGAGGAATATGCTTGTATTTTCTTCTATTGGAATATTTGATTCCCCAAATTTTGCACTTCCTTTGTGGTCTAAAAATATATACCTTGTATCTTTTCACTGTTGAAATCACAGTATCACAAAGTAAACACACCATTTTATCATGACTACAGGCATGTTGTACTGCAGCTCCTATTCTTTATTAAATACTCTTTTCTCTTCCTGAATTCTTCCTGCTAGCCTTTTATAATAAAGTTACAAGAACATTAGATGAGGGAATGGCATATACTGCAATTTTCTTAGACTTAGCGAAGGCATTTGATAGGGTGCTATGATAAACTGATATTTAAGTTGCAGCACATGGGTCTGGATGTCAGATTGGTCAACTGGATTCAGGATTGGCTGTCTGATAGGTATCAGAGAGTTGTGTATGGTGGAGCAGTTTCAAAGGAGGCAGAGGGTTACAAGTGGGGTCCCACAGGGCTTAGTACTAGGACCTATATTGTTTAACCTTTATATCAATGACATTGCCAGTGGATTGCAAGGGGATATTCAGTTGTTTGCGGATGATGCGAAGCTGGGAAGGATTATTAGTAATAGTGTAGATGTGGTAGCCCTGCAAGAGGATTTGAATAAGCTAGATAGATGGGCAAATGAATGGGGATGTCGGTTTAATGCAACAAAATGTAAGGTCTTTAGGTTTGGGACACACCAGACAAGATATCTGGTGTTAATGATTGATAAAAACCTGAAATTTAGGGGACATATTTCAAAGGTGGTGAAGGTAACACAGAGGATTGCTGCAATTATGAGAAGGACACTGACCTGCAGAGATAAAAGGGTTATCATTCCGTTGTATAAGTCTCTGATCAGACCACACTTAGACTATTGTTCTCAGATTTGGTCTCCAGGATTTGAAGGGGATAAATTAACTGTGGAAAGGATACAAAGATGGTTTCAGGACTGTACAATTTTGGTTATGAGGATCGGCTGAGGGAATGTGGACTGCAGAGTTTGGTGGATAGAAGGAGAGGTGATATGATTGAGACTTTTAAACTGTTGAGAGGTGGTTACAGGGTTGACACTGGAAAGTTCTTTCGCTTGGTTGAACAGTGGGAAGAAGTGATGTCAAGAGACCTTCCCTGGAAGTTATGAAAAGAAACTATGAGCAAGAAGGTGAGGAGTGGTTTCTTTACGTGGAGGGTGGTTGAACTGTGGAATGCATTGCCTAATGGAGTGGTGAGAGCGAGAACGGTCAATGAGTTTAAGGAGTGGTATGATAGACTTTGTATTTCTTAAGGGGGGACCTCCCCTCGATGAATCTTGACAGACTTTATGTTCTTAGGAAGGACCTCCCACGATGAGTCTTTTGACTTCATGAATAATAATAATAATAATTCTTCTTTTTTTCATATTGAAATATCAACTAAATTTTTTTAAAAAAATTATTAATTGAATTAAACAGAAACTACTTGTTCAGCTTGCTATATGTCAACAATACAGATGACAGCCCTGTAATATAGCAACACATGCAGAACTAAACCAGTTTTTTTTTTTTTTTTTAATCAAGCTGACATTGTGCTGAGCACTTGTAGTGGCCTCTAGTGACAAATTAATATAATTTGATAGTGAACTAGCTATTGAACAATGGACATGGATGAAATGGCAACCAGAGAACAATAGATAGATCGATAATAACAGTTGATCTTTTAATATTGCACTTTAAAGATAACAGTTTTTTTACATATATTATTAATTAAAATACATGCCATTTGAGAATGTATAATTTATAAACACTGAAGATACATAATTGACAAAATATGCAAAAAGGTTACACCAAACACCTCAGAAGGTCGCAGGTTCCCCAACCCTGGTATAGACAAATCCCATTGGTTGGAAAGACCTGTGAATTGAAATCCTATCCAGATGTGAAGAACCTTTATCAGAGCTTTTAAACTAAAGTGAGTTAACCTGCCTCATATGGAGGTAGCCATATTCTCTGGATGACTAGAATAGAGGCATATTGATAAGTGGCTCAAGAATCAATAACTTAAGATATGCTGACTACCTAATACTAATAAGAGAAAATGAAAAGGACATGAATAAACTCTTTGCAAGAATATAATGGCATAGTTTGACATAACATTAATATTGGCAAAACAAAGCTGATGATCCTAGATAGGAGTCATAATGGAAATACTTCAGGACTGTTTAGGATTCTTAAAGTTGATTAGTTTATAAATTAAAGATACCAAGAAATTATATACTTGGTTTAATCCTTTATCCAAGTGTAAACAAAGTTTGCACTGAAGTATTTTCAGGACTGGGGCAACTCGTGGTAAAGGTGGTATGACTTCACATCACTTGCCTTAGTATCTCATAATGCAAAGCACATCTCCTTGTGGACATGTATCATGCTATGCATTATGGGAAGGGTCACTACCCAGACTGGTTTCGACCTTTATTGAGGTCTCTTCAATGGGAGCCAGACCCAAATCCTGAAAATACTTCAGGCACAGACTTTGTTTGTTTACACTTGGATAAAGGATTAAACCAAGTATATAATTTCTTGGTATCTTTACTTGATCAATTTATCTATCTTGGCTCATTGCTCTCCACCAATGGGAGTCATATGGAGGGAGTAAGGAGATGGATTACAACGGGAAGATATGCAATGACTCATTCTCATAGACAGGTTTATACGTTGGTTATGCATTACTAAATCACTTAAGGAATTGACAACATAGATAAGAATATAAATTAAATTACACTGTAATAAATATTTCCGATATTTTGGCAACGTTACATGGCCATATTCAAAAGGAACTTACAAAAAAGGCACGTGCACGTAGACACTACAACACAGTAACTGAGAATGAAGTAATGAAGCTGTTGTTCTCCTAAAAGTCCTGATGGTGTCCCCTAGTGGGCTAAGTAGGTGTTCTTGGCCGTTGAGCTGAAGGTCTGCTGATGTAAGCCTCCCAAATTTGGGGCAGTCTCATACAACCAAATTCGTTGAGGTTTGGAGAGTTTCTTAGGGCCGAGGCTGATTCCATGACTAGTCTTTCGAATTTGTATTTGCTACTGTGTATTACTGTAGCTTTCTTCCACCGTATTCTGTGGTGTGTATCCAGAGCATGGTCTGCAAGACCAGAGTGGCTGTACTTGTGAAAACGGATGTAGTCTTGTATTCAGAAATTCTGATATTCGCTGTCCTGCCTGTTTGGCCAAAGTAAGACAGTTTACAGTTGCAAGGGACCTGGTATACACCAGGTAGGTCTAGGGCATAGTTTCCCAAAGTGGGCGGTACCGCCCACTTTGGGAAACTATGCCCTAGGCCTTTTAACCTTTAAAATTTGGGAACCTTTAAAATTTTGGTCTTTTTTTCCGATGTGCCTCGGATATAGGGAATGGCGATGGATTTAGAGTAATCTTTGTTGTGGAGGGGGATTGTGGTTTGTTGGTTTCAGTATTTTTTGGATTTTTTTGTAGGAGTAGCCATTGGCTGAAAAAGTGTTGAGGATGTGATTTAGTTCAGTGTTTAGGGCCTTGTCGTTAGAACAAATTACTTTAGCCCTGTTGTATAGTATTTTCACCACTCCATATTGTTGTGAGGGGTGGTGGTGGGATTGTTGGTGAATATACCTGCCTGTATGGGTGGGTTTTCTATAAACTGAGAAAACCAAGGTTCCATCAGGCTGGTGGATGACTAGTTTGTCTAGGAAAGGGAGGCTATTGTTTTCCCCTTTTTCTAAGGTGAACTTGATTCTGGGGTGTTGGCTGTTTCAGTGTGTTAAGAAGGAGAGGAGTGTATCAGAACCATGTGGCCAAATGGCGAACACATCATCAACATAGCGAAGCCATATGGCTGATTTTTGTGGTGCAGACTAAGGCTTTTTCTTCCAAGGTCTCCATAAAGAAATTGGCTAAGGGTGGGGAGAGTGGTGAACCCATGGCTGTCCCCTCTATTTGTTTATAGAATTTTCCCTGCCAAACAAAATAGCCTGAGTTCATTGTGAACTGAAACAGGGCTGAGATATCAGGAGAAAATTTAGCTTGGAAGAAAGCTACAGTAATACACCATAGCAAATACAAATTCGAAAGACTATTCATGCAATCAGCCTCAGCCCTAATAAACTCTCCAAACCTCAACAAATTTGGTTGTATGAGACTTCCCCAAATTTGGGAGGTTTACATCAGCAGACCTTCAGCCCAATGGCCAAGAACACATACTTAGCCTGCTAGAGGGCACCATCAGGACTTTTAGGAGAACAATAGCTTCATCACTTCATTCTCAATTACTGTGTTATAGTGCCTACATGCACGTGCCTTTTTTGTAAGTTCCTTTTGAAGATGGCAACGTGACGTTGCCAAAATATTGGAAATATTTATTAAAGTGTAATTTAATGTATATTCTTATCTACGTTGTCAATTCCTTAAGTGATTTAGTAATGCAATGACTCATTTACCAAGATTCGGAAAAATAAGAAAATATCTATCAATACAGCTCAGATTCTTGGTCTTCTCTGTGGTTCAGTGTCTAAGACTCATAGTCTTAGACACTGAACAAGTCAATTAAAAAATTCAATGCTTCTGGATTGTGGGTCTGAAGTGTTCTTTGGACAGAGAAAAGAACCAACCTGTGCATCAGATATTAGATCAATTAAATCTTGAAATGAGTTTCCACAACATTGTGGAGAGAAGATTCCTCAGATATTTTAGACACATCTCAAGAATAAATGGAGTAAAAAATCAAAAAAACTTCTTGCAGAGTAAGATGCCAGGTGCCTGAAGAAGAGGCAGGCCTTATGGGAGATGGCTGGATCAAATTCCTCCTCTTAATGGACTAAGGTTGGAGGATGCACCTAGAATGACAGGAAACAGAGAAAAATGGAGAAGACATACATTGGGTCAGAAGTCCTCAGCCATGTGGAGATTGACTAAGAAGGAGGCAAATTTATTCCATCCACTGCCATTCATAAGAGTATACCATCCTTATGAAGTTTCAGAACTCTTGGAGTTAAATTATGCTTGGATTTTAACTTTTTTCCAGGTATGTTTTGCACAAGTTCATTAGTCTCTTTATGATTAGCCCAAGTAGGATCATAGTCTTGGAGAGTGGCAAAAGTGGAGTGGTCTGAAAGAAGCAGCAAAATCTTTGACTTGTAATCAGTTGCATTATAACCTGCTCTGACGATGATGATTTCCTTGTTCTTTCTCAAATTTGAAAGCACTCTTTTTTTCTGAGTTTGTGATATTGCTTTTTGAGGGAGATATGAAAGAACTGCTGTCTTGAATCTGATATCATTAACGGTATCCTGTGATAAAGAGCTGAGGGCCTTTTCAATGCTGCAAATAAAATTAACTTTTGGGATGCGTTTGGAAGTGACTGCAACATCACTCATTAGGCAGTAGTTGGAAATTGTTCACTAAGCTTATCATCAGGTAAAGAGACCACTGATGCAAGCTTTTTTTTTTGTTGTTGTTGTAAAGAGCATGGAACTTATTAATTTGACTGTTTTTGCAGAATAAAAAAGTGTGGTTGTAAGGAAAGTTGATCATATTGTTTTATTGATTTCATTGGTCAACATCTAAGGACCAGTGAAGTTCAACATTGAACTTCATTAATCTTCTTATTATTACATATAGGCTGAACACTCCATGGAGTCTGTAGATTCATCATGAGAGGTCCATTTCAAAAATATTAATTATCAATGCCTATCATGTTTTGCCTTGAAATCATTCACTGACAAAGCACACACAACTGACTCTGGTGGTCTATTCCATGCATTCATTACTCTCTTCAACCAAAAAACAATCCTCATTCCTTTGCTAACCACAGTCTTACTCAATTTCCATGAATGATCTCTAGTTTTCATATCGCATCATTCATGTAGTAAATATTTCCTCTACATCAATCATATAAGTCCTCCTAAGCAACTGACATGCCTTTATCATACCTCCCTCGCCCCTTATCTACCAATCTGCCAGATTCTGTCACCCACAAATCTTCAGTTTTTCCTCATATCTGAGCATCAAATAGTCCTGCCATTTTGGTGTCTTACCTCTGAATCTGCCCCCCCCCCCTTGTCCACATTTCTGAGAAACCTGGCAACTAGATCTGTGCACAGTAACCTGCTTATCTCTGTATGTCAAGGTGTACATAGTAAGTAGTCATTACAGGCTTGAATTGCTTTGAAATATATCGTTTGGTGTCTAGCACATAGTTCCTTATAAAGGTAAATTTTTTTTGATTTTTGAAAATTGTTTTAAAGCTGAAGCACTTCCAGTTTTTCTTATTTTTTCCAGTTATGAATTTTTCACACTTGTTATTTATTTAAATGTCTGTTATATGTCAGTTTTACTGTGATAGTCCAGAACAGTGGTTCCCAACCTTTTTCCACTTGCGTGCCCCTTTTAAACCCATTTCTATAAATTGTACCCCTTGTTTTTAAAATAGCTGTTTTTAAATACTGACACTTTTGTTCAGTGCCTATCTTAATGTGAAATAGTTTTACTTTACTTGTTTTTCTGCCATTACTGATTATTTTTCGTGTACCTCTGAACTGCCCAGCACTTACCCCTTGGAGTACGCATACCACCGGTTGGGAACCGATGGTCTAGAACAGTGATCTTTGACCTGCTATACATCAATTACTTGGGGTGCACAAAAGTTTGCGTGTTCCAATTGCGCTACGGAGAGAGAGAGAGGGAGTGCATGTGTGCATGCACTCCCTCTCTCTCTCTCCGTAGCGCAATTGGAAGAACGACGGTACGTTGCATCCGTCGATTGGAAAAGGCCTAAGTTCGATTCTTGTCATGACGGGAGGAATCTTTATATGGATGTTTTCAATCGAAGGTGAGTTAGCCGATCTCATACGGAGGTAGCAGGGTTTTTTCCTCCCGGAAACTCGGGTTTTTCATCCTGCATACAGACAAATTGGCCCTTCAGAACACACACAGGAAAAAAAAAAAAAAAACTAGTTGTGGTGGTGGTAGTGGCCAGTAGATGGCATGGCATTGATGATTGATGATAGAGGTTCAGTGTAGTGGTGGAGACGGAGAGTTGTACAATAGGTTTCCTCCCACGATGAGTCTTCGGACTCCTTGGAGGTGTCACAAATAATAATAATAATGTTAGCAAACTCGCATTCTGAGATTTTTAGCTTGGACCTTCATTCCCTTGTTTTGTAGTTATGAATGCACATTGTCATGTATGAATGGTTCAGCAGTTCAGAAATGAAACAGAGCCATGAATAAAATTGGTATTTTCTTCATATTAGGACCAGCTATTCCAATAGCATTCTACCATATGATTTATAAAGTACAGATGATTAGTTTTAATATGAAAAAAATTTTGCTTTTATTTTTTTTATAATTAGCATAAAATCTTTAAGAAAATAATATTTTTGTTATAAAACTTGCCTATTTGAGGCGTATTCACTTAATGCAAAAAATTTTCAAGGATAATTTTGAGAATTATTTTGAGAAAGCATAAAAAAAATGTTCTCAACATAATCATTAAATTGTTTTCAGTATTTAAGCCTACTCTCAACTGTGCTTCTTATGCCAGTGCATATTGTTCAAAAATTTATTTTCATTATAGATTTTGAAAATACTTATAGGTTTGTGAAAATTTAGTATTTCCACAACTTTATAATGCATTAGTACCATATGTGGGCTAAAAATTAAATAATCTAGGAAGGAACCCTGCCACAAAGAACAAGCATGTTACTTTTTCAAGCTACTTCAAACCCTTCGTCAAGTAGTGTGGTAGTGGAATTTTATGAAAATCACATACTGCCTAAAGGCATTCACAAGTATCCATGCTCACAGTGGAATTTAAACTCTTAGTTGAAGAGTAAAGATGCTGCCCACTAGGTCAGCCAGGCTAGCAGTATATGCCATACTATAAATAAGTGCTGGATCAAAATCTGTTTAAAATCACATACTGCCTAAAGGCATCATTCACAAGTATCCATGCTCGCAGTGGAATTTAAACTCTTAGTTAAAGAGTAAAGATGCTGCCCACTAGGTCAGCCAGGCTAGCAGTATATGCCACACTATAAATAAGTGCTGGATCAAAATCTGTTTACCAAAATAACTTTTACAATAACATAAGTGATTTTAACATGTATTAATAACTCTTATAACCACCTTGCCGACCATCTCATGTGAGGCCATCAATCAAAACGTATGCAAAGTGTACCATTTAAAGAAAGGATATGAAGTTTAAAATGGTTGATATGTTTCATTTACCATAGTCAGATAGATGGATAAAATGTTAAATTATATCTGATGTGACACTAATTGAGTACTCACTTTTTGTTGCTTTTATTTCAGAAAACAAGTCCGAAAAAGAGAATGGCGACAACAGATGGGGGTCAGATACGTTTTAGTGGTCACACTTTAGATAAGGCAACCAAAGCTAAAGTTCACCTGGAAAACTATTACTCTAACTTAATAGCCCAGCACATGGAAAGGAAGAATAGGTAATTGTTTTAATTTTTTTATGAAATTTAATTCCTGATTTATAAATTGCACACATTGTATTGGGGTTTGTGATAAGCACTACATGGTGATATGGAACATGTAAAAAATATTTCATTACATGCCATAAGAGGTAAGTATTCATTACAGGCTTGAAGTATTTTGAAAAGTATCATGTTTGGTCTCTAGCACAGTGTTCCTTATTATGCTTATTTATTGTTGTTGTTATTATTATTACATGACACTTCCAGGAAGTCCAAAGACTAGTCGAGGGAGGGCAACTGCTCTAACCGCAACTACCATCATCATCTACACCAATGCCATATATCTGAACCAGATATACCTCCCACCCACCACTAGATTTTCACAGACAATCGCAAACATCCATGCCCATGGCGGGATTCGAACCCACAGCCTTTTGGCTGGAGAGCGAATACGCTAACCACTCGGCCAACCAGGCCAGCTGGCACTGATATGTGCTATAATAGTTTACAAAACTTGTGACATGTGGGAGAAATAAATGTAAAACAGGCATGATTGTTTGCTTTTGGATTTATGGCTGAACCAGATATGCTGTGAGGCCAATGTATTACGTCCATAAATTGCCTATATTCTTTCTTTCTGGTGAGTTTTCCTTTTTAGTGGGATGAAAAAAACAAATTTCCTGGAGGAAAAAACCCTGACACCCCTCTATACGATAGGCCTTTAAAATTTAAGCAAATACCATACATGCCTAACAAATTAATTTCAGATATCTTTTACTATGAATTTTTAGCAAATTTCTCAGGGACTAGAGAACTGAATTTGTGAGCCACTGCTGTATACATACTATACTTACTATTATGCAGGAGGAGTGGTGTGGAGTTTGTGGACTTGTGGAGTGAGTTTGATGGGCAAAAGAACTTATACAAGATAGATGGTTTGCATCTGAATGGATTTGGTGTGCAGAGACTGGAAAAAGTGTTGCTGAATAAAGTGAAAGTGGATGTGCAGAATCAGTGAAACTAGAGCTATTAGAGGAGGGGGGGGGAGGAAGTGGATATGAAGACATCAGTGAGGCAGTTGAGTGTAAGAATGTGTATAATATGCCTGAGCTAGTACGAAGGACAACAAATCAGAATGGGATAGTTAGTATAAGGCATTAAGATAGGGGTGGGACTAACAGGCTTCTGCACTTCATGTATACTAATGCCAAGAGTATTAGGAACAAGAAGGAAGAATTTTTGGGCCTTGGTTGGCTCTTCCTGGTCACAAGTTATTGGCATTAGTGAGACATGGCTGACAGAAGATGATATAGCTAGTGGGATAGAATATGAAGGGTAGTGGTGTGTTTAGGAGTGATAGAGAGAAAAGAATGGGGGGAGGAGTGTTATTGATGATAGCTGATGAACTGTACCCAAGGAGAATTGAAGTTGAACTGCAGAATAGTGAAGAGAGCATATTTGAGGCTATTTGGTGTGAGATTGAGACTAGTGGAACAAAATATACTGTTGGGTGGTACTATAGATCAGGTGATGGAATAGATGGTGGAGATAGTATGCATAGACAAATAGACGCAATGAGTGGAAAGAGGGTAATTATTATGGGGGATTTCAATTATGGTAACTTGATTGGAAGGAGGAGAGGTCACATGGGAGGAAGGAATTAGATATTATGCAGTTATTAAAGGATAACTACCTGAGACAGCATATAATGGAATATACTAGGGGTTCGAGAGTCCTTGACCTAGTAATTGCATCTGAGAATTTGACTGTAATGAATATGACCACGTTGCCACCAATTAGTGAGAGTGATCATAAGGTCTTGACCTGGGAGGTGGCTAAATGTGTGGAATTTTCAATTAAGACAGGGTACATATGGAATTACCAGGCTGGTAAGTATGACAAGCTTAGGAGATTGCTTGCTTCAGTGCCATGGCTTGTAAACTGCAAGGGCGAGGTTGATAGTGCATGGGAAGCTGAAAAGGAACATTTGAAGGAGGTAATGGCTGACTATATATAGAGTCTGGATAGTAAATCAAGTGGGGGTTAAATGGATGAATAACACCATTAAGCTTGAGCTGCAAAAAAAGAAACAACTGCGAGGAAATTTATGGAGAAAGGTGACCTGCAGGCCCATGAACAGTATAAAGCACAGGCCAGAAGGGTAACGAGTGTGATAAAAAAAGCAAAAGCGGATTATGAAAGGAAATTAGCCATGCAAGCTAAAGAGAATCCCAAACAGTTTTTTCAATATGCTGCAAGTAAAAGAAAAAATGTATATGGCAGAATGATTTTAAGGAATGCCAATGATAGGGAGGTAACTGAATCAGTTGATATAGTGGAATTTCTGAGTGAACACTTTGCAAGAGTATATCATCCAGGTGGTGATATTGCAGGAATGAAGGAACCAATAGCTTATACAGGAATTGAGGTGAATGAAATGAAGGTGAATAGTATATTACAAAACTTTAATGTGAATACATCTGTGGGATTGGATGGTATACCAGCTCAGGTCTTACGTGAAGCAGCTAAAGAATTGTCAGTGCCCTTGACCATTTTGTTTAATTTGAGTCTCGGGTCTCGGTTGGTCCCGAGGGGGTGGAAAGAGGGGAAAATAGTTTCACTGCATAAAGTAGGTTCCAAGACTGCTGTTGCACATTACCGACCGATCAGTATATCAGGAGTCGTTGTCAAGGTTTTGGAGAAAGTAGTCGAGAGAAAAATACAGGAATGGATAGATGAAAATGGGATACTGTATGGGGAAAAGCATGGTTTTATGAAGGGTAGATCATGCCTCAGTAATTTGCTCACGTTTTATAACACAGTGACGGCTGAACTGGATAAGGGTAATGGGTATACAGTGATACTGCTGGACCTTGCTAAGGCCTTTGACAGGATACCACATGGAATTCTAATCAGTAAACTGCAGCATATGGGGATGGATATAGGGTTGGTGAGATGGATAGAAGGGTGGTTGATGGAGAGATATCAGAGAGTAGTTTATTCAGGGGTAGAGTCCAAAAGATGGCCTGTGACTAGTGGTGTGCCGCAGGGTTCTGTTCCTGGAGCACTACTATTTAATTTGTTCATTAACGATATAGGAAAGGATTTGAGAGGAACTGTTCATTTGTTTGCTGATGATGCAAAGTTTGGTAGAGCAATAGTGAATGCACATGATGTCAAAATTTTGCAGGATGATTTGGATAGATTGGAGGACTGGGCTAATGGATGTCAATTTAATGTGGCAAAGTGTAAGGTTATGCATTTTGGGGTGAAAAGATTAGCAACAGTATACCACATTGATGGAACTGTACTCCAGGAGATTGACGAGGCCAGGGATTTGGGAGTGTTGGTAGATAGGGAGTTGACGTTTAGGGAGCACATTGCAAAAGTGGCTAAATCAGCACATCAAATCACTTGGTTACTGAAGAATACTTTGATGAACAGAAACAAGCAAGTTATTGTTTCTCTGTATCGAGCCTTGATAAGACCCCATCTTGACTACTGTGCCCAGATCTGGGCGCCAGGGTTTCTTCTTGATAGGGATGAGGAGGAGAAGATCCAGAGACGAGTGACCAAGATGATAGCAGGTCTATGGAATGAACCTTATGAGAACAGGTTGAAGATTTGTGTGTTGCAGAAAAGGGGTGATATGATTGAGACATTCAAATTACTGAAGGGTTTCTATAAGATTAATTCAGAGGATATTTTTCAGAACAGGACTGGACTGGTGGTGGGAGGACTTGGGGCCATCCATGGAAACTGGGCAAGAGTGTGGTAAGCAAGGGTGTTAGAACTAGGTTTTTTACTTGGAGAGTTGTGAATGAGTGGAATAAGTTGCCAGAGTCTGTTGTGGGTGCCATGACTGTGAATGAGTTCAAGGCAAAGTATGATAGATACTGTGTGGATGTTGAATAGTTGTTCTTGACATGATGTTTAGGGCCTTCCTCAATGAGTCTAAGGACTCTTTGAAGTGAGTTGCCCGTAATAATAATAATAATAATAATAATACTGCAAAACATGGGTGGGGAGCTTATTGAGTCCAGTGAAAGTATTCAGTTATCTGCATAAAGCTCTGGTTGAATCGAGTGAAATTGTTGCTAGAAGTTGAAAAATCATAGTTATGCCACTGTTATCAAGCTACTGAATGAATGAAAGTTATAATTAAAAGGACTAGCTATATCATGATCATCTATTCATATGTGAATAAAGCAGTATGCATGTAATAACTCTGGAAGATAATCTATTGAATGAGCCAAATTGCTCTGTGATGTGTCAACTGGTAAATGTCAGTTGGTTCATAAGTCTTATCTTCAAAAGAAGTTTACTTATGTATTGCCCAAACTGTTTTCTTGGCCTTCCTCTGTTCATTAGTTGATTGTGTAGAGAGCAAGAGCACTGAATGTAAATGAGGGATGTCAAAGTTGGTGTCGCAACCACCTTACTGACATTTCTCATTTGTTTCTATTAGGTCTCTTTGCTGGCTTTCTTCAAGAACAACAGTATTAGGAATGTAATTTTGCCATGTATATCCAGTTATTGATTGAAAGCATGTTGTCCCTAAACTATTGATGGCATTAGCTGCTTGTTGAGTAGTGATGCAACATGTTACTATGCAAATCGAATGGATATGAAGCTAGTAACTTGGATAGGGGAGTCGCTGACAGACAGACAGACACCAAACAATGATATATGGTGGAGTGAAATCTAGGAGAATGAGAGTGACTAGTAAAGTACCTCAGGGTTCTGTACTAGGACCACTATTCTTTAATTTGTATATCAATGATAATAGTGAGAAAGATTTAAGAGGGGGGGGGGATGATATTCACTTGTTTGCTGATGATGTCAAACTGGGGAGAACAATAGTTGATAAAGGTGATGTATATATCCTGTAGGATGATTTAAATAAATTGGCATTGTGGGCAGAGGATAATGATTGTCAATTTAATGTTGCAAAATGTAAGGTTATGGTTATATAAGGAATTAGCTACCTGGTACATTTCTCTGTTTTTGTGCATATTTTGATATAATTCTAATTTCTGGTGTTCTCATTTTGAAAGGTCACCATATATACTTGATCATTATTTCATTTAGCTTAGTATGGGTTAAAAAGGTTTCATACAGTTTATATATTGATGGTACTGGAGTGCAGGAAATTGATGAGACTAGTGACTTGAGGACAATGGTTGATACAGTTGAAGATCAGAGGGTATATTACAAAAGTTGGTAAAATAGCTCAAAGAATTATTTGGATGTTGAAAAACATGATTCAGCTTCATGTTGACTACTATGGACAGATTTATCACCTAGGTTTATTGGGACTAAGAGGTGGTAGAGAAGATTCAGAGACAAGTGACAGGTTTGTGGAATGCTCCCTGTGAAGATAGGTTGAAAGTTTATAGGTTACAAAGTTTAGTTAATAGGCAGAAAAGAGTGGGCATGATAGAAACATTTAAGATATTATTAAGATATGAAGATACAAAGGAAAAATTTCAATATGTAACAAATAGTCAGTGAACTAAGAACCATCTGTGGAAGTTGTGTAAGAGTATGATAAATTTAGTTTAACCCTTTATCTAAGTGTAAACAAACAAAGTTTGCACCTGAAGTATCTTCAGGACCGAGGCGACTCATGGTAAAGGTGAACCAAGCTCTCATCACTTGTCTTAGTATCTCCCATAATGTAAAGCACATCACCTTGCGGACATGTATAATGCTATGCATTAAGGGAAAGGCCACTACCAGACCAGTTTTGACCTTTATTGAGGTCTCGTCAGTGGGAGCCAGATCCAGAAGTGGTGAAACTAAGGCAGAAGCAATGGTTAGTGGGGGGAGGGGACCAGATTTTTTGTGTGGTGAATGAGTGGAATGGATTGCCAGAATTAGTTGTGGATTCCCTGATAGTGAACAAGTTTAAGGAAAGGTATAATAGGTTTTGTGTGTATAATAGTTAATTTGGGTCTCCCATGATATGCCTCTGAACTCCATGGAGATACTGTCATGTAATAAAAATGCTGGGAGCCATATGTAAATATGGCTTGAACAGTGGTTTTGTATAGATGAATATTTTGGTATTTGTGGTGATGAGATTGTATTTCCAGATATTAGTTCTTTCTTTTCACTGTGTCAGTGAAAAGAGACACAGATGGCCCTTTCTTTAGTGCTTAAGGAATTAGCTACCTGGTACATTTCTCTGTTTTTTTGCATATTTTGATATAATTCTAATTTCTGATGTCCTCATTTTGAAAGGTCACCATATATACTTGATCATGATTTCATTTAGCTTAGTATGTAGATTGTGCATTCCCTGATTTCTATATTGCTGTTTAATCATTGCATTTCTTTATCAGTTCTTTAGTAGTTTGTGTTATCTATTTTTCCTTTAAGAAGATAAAGTCTTGGTGACTAAAGTTTTGCTGCTACTTCATGGATGGATTGTGCAATTTAAGTGAACCTCTGGAATGGTTTTTCTGGCATTGGACCTTCCAATAATTTGTTTTGCAGTGCTTATTTATCAACTGACAAAAATGTGAAGATTAACTATGAAAAATGGGCACAAATAGGATTATAAAGTGATTGAAGTAAGCCATTTGTAAAGTATAAGTTTGAAGAAATCATTTGAATGTAACTTTGCTATGCAATAATTCTAGGATAATGCATAAAAGTATCAGCTTAAACTTTTTTTTTTTTCAGTTTTGAAAGCTTTGCATTTAATCTTCCTGTTGTATATAATTATTTCTTGCAATCATGGATTTTTTAAAACAAGTTTCAAAAAATCCATGCATTTTATTTGAAAGAAATTGTTTAGATCACAGGTTCTTACATTTCTTTTTTTATCTGCAATCCTTTTCATAAAATGAAATTATTAGTTATCCTTGGCAGTGTGAATGAAGTTAGGTTTTTTAATACTCTAGTGTCATGTAATCACGATGTTTATTATTATTCAGGCCTCCATAGAGTCAAGAGACTCATCGTGGGAGGTCCTTCTTAGGAAACACAAAGTCTATCATACCACTCCTTGAACTCATTGACCATTCTTGCTCTCACCACTCCCTCTCAGGCAATGCATTTCATGGTTCAGCCACCCTCCATGCAAAGAAACCACTCCTCACCCTCTTGCTCACGGCTTCCTTTCATATTGACAATTTGACATTTATTTCTGCAGTGAACTAACAAACCCTAACTAACTAACTAACAGTTAGGGTTTCTGAGTCTAGGCTATTTTTCTGTTCCTGGGACTAGACACAATTTTTTTTCAAAGTCCCAGGAATTCCCAGTACTATACAGTTTTGCTCATGAAAATTGTTTTAAAAATATATTTAAATTTTATTATATATTTTAAATACAGTCTTGCCATAAATACTGTTGCAATTTCCACACATCTCTCACGCTGCCCACAGAATTGTGCAAGACCGTTTATCAGTAGAGAGAAAGCTGTCTAGCTGTACAAGGTAACATGGGGAGGTTATTAGTACCATGTAGTAGCTGTAATAGCACTTCAAGGTTGGAATGCAGCCACCTGTTATTTTCAACATGCTAAAAACACTCAGGTTTAATAGATGTTTGTGTATCAGACTATTAACCATTATAATGATACAGAAGACGTATCTAACTGTCAATGAACAGGTTGACCATGCTGTATTAAGATGCAACTGCTTGCAACACGCCTCTGTGTAATCTTGTAAGAATGCAGAAAATAATGTTGTGAGAGATGAATGTTTTGCAGAGAATGATGTGATTTGTACCAATTGATGGCCTAGGGGTGAGAGCCTATCGATGTTCTACTGGGCACTTCCTAACTTATGTGGTAGAGGGTGAGGCACTTCTGCAGTATGCAAACAACAGACAGAGATATGCTCTTCACAGATGAGAAGATTTTACCACTGAATCGTTTAACTGCCAAAACATCAGGTATATGTTCCTTATGGTCGCACAGCACGTGCCGTAGCATCCAGTATTCAGAGAAGTCATCACTCCACGTTAGTGATGGTTTAGTACGGAGGTGATGTATCAGGTATCCAAATTACATTTCTACAAGAGTATATGAGATACTGTGCATCTCTTTTCACAGTAGGCAGTGACCACCTTCGGAGACTGTTATCTTAAAATCAACTGCTACGTAGCTGTAATACTTCTTTTTTTTTTTACAACATTAGAGGATGCCAAATTAGGATTTTAGATCTTTTTTTAGCTTGCATTTTACAGTGGCTCATATACAGAATATATTAGGATAAACAGATGCTAAGCTTAAGGAATATTATTATTATTATTTTTAAATAAATTGATTTGGCTGATCCTGCTACCTGTTTTATGCTCAAAATTAAGTAGGGAAAGAACTAAATTTTTGCATATAAACAAATTTCATTACAAAAGGACTTCAAAGAATCTGGAAAAGTGCACATCAAGTGTGACATGGGAAATATTCAAGAGAAGCTTAATAGTAATAATATTTGACTTTTGTCTCAGAGATAAAAGAAACAATTAGGTCAGAATTGATGGATGAGTAAGCTCATAAAACAAAAGATTCATAAAAAAAATGTGGAAGCTCTGTAAGAAGAACAGGAATAAGCAAGTATACCAGGGGCGAATGCTGGGCTCGAAATTCACGCTTGCTCTTGTTATCAGGGAGTGAGAGGTGTGATTGAAGTCTGATTAGCGGAATAATGAATTAGTGACCATTTAACACTATATATTTAGAAATTTATGTACATTTAATCATACAAATACAACATTTATTTTACAAATGATATTCTATCTTTTTCAATTTAGCTACTTGAATACAAATTCTACCCTACAGTTCTTCTTTATGAACTGGTCAATAACATCGTCATAAAAAGTTGGTTGTAACTTAATTTTCCCAAGCAACACACACACTTGTAAACGCTGGCTGAAGCACACTAGCTAGAGCTACGTTGACTGCGTATGGCTTGTGTTTAAGCAACAAAGTGAGACGACGTGAAATGGCTATGTGCGTTCATAAAATCACAGTGCTGCTGCTACAAGGACCTGGAAGCGCCTACAACCGAGCAAGCCAAGGTAGCTTTGACTAGACAAGCAAGCATCGGCCTTCAATACACAACGCAAAGCTCAATTATTGCTTAAGACGTCTTCTGTCTACAAAAATAAAAGTGTAAATGGAATGCTTATAAATGCATGCATTTATTAACAAATAAATATTACTTCTTTCTCAGTTAATGAGCTTGCGCAGCAAGCAAGCATGGAGAATTCGCCACTGAAGAATACATGTTAGAAGAGCGGAAAGTATGTTAAGAAAGGTGACTCAGATCCTTGAGAGGCAATTAGCTGAGCAAGATAGAAAATCTTAGTGTTCTCTGGCTATGTGGTAAATAAAAGAAATAATGATTGTAGAAGAATGGCTCTCTTAATTGCAAAAGGTGAGTGATAAACTATAGATGAAAGTTGAAAACTATTGATCAGCCATTTATATCATTTATTTCCACTCAGATGTATCATCTGAGTAGAAATAACATGATACCTGATGTCACAGAGTGAACAAATGATAAGGTAGAAGCACATGAGCAGGATGTACAGCTGTTACATGAGAACTTTCCGTTCGGTTGCCTGCCCTTTCCAAACTCCAACCTGATATCTAAAAATTAATCATTGTAACTTTTTTCTAATTGAGATGTCCATTATATGCAGTTTTTCCTATTATCTGAATATTGAATTCCTATCTAATATGGAAAAGTCAACCAACATGGGAAATGGATATACCATTTCTCATGTTAGTTGACTTTATTAAGGCATCTGTCTGACAGGATACTATATTTGATATAAATTGTCATTATATAAATTGAAGTATTTAGGATGGGAAAATAAGCTAGTAGCTGATACCTTTCAAAGGTTGACCAACAAACTGGAGAAGTGGAGCTTAAGAGATTGAGGATGACTGGTGGAATATCACAAGACTGTTCTTGCACTGTTGTTCAGGTTGTATATTTAATGATATTTGGAAAGGCTTGAAGGAAGATATAATTGTTTGCAATTAATGATGCTTGGTGAAAAGGAATGATACTGATATGAAATATCTGCATGATGAGCAATACTTAGTCTTTATTTGAGTTGCAAGTCAGCAGTTAGAATTGCAGGAAGTACAGGAAGATGGTTTAATGTTAAATCTGATGTGAGACAAGGATATACATTATCCCCTCTGTTATTCATTATCTATATGGATCACATTATGAAGGAAAGTGGTATTAAACATGATATCAGAATTGAAGATGTTAATGTCAGCTCTTTGCTTTATGCAGACGATGTTATACTCCTAAATAAATCTGCTAGAAGTTTGCAAGATTCCTTGACTAAATTGAATAACTGTTGTAATAGATATGGTATGAAGGTCAGCAATAAAAAGACAAAGACAATGAAAATAGGTGGAATCGTTGAAAATGTCAACTGTGTTTTGAACACAGAACCTGTGGAACAAGTAAAACATTTCAGCTACTTAGGCACGATTTTTAGTGAAGATGATAAATTAAATATGGAAATGGACAACAGAATCAATAAAGCTGGTATGGTAGGAAGTCAATTGAATAAATTCATATGGAATAAGAGAGAAATTAGTTGAAACACTAAATTAGCTGTATACAAGACAGTGTTCAAACCAGTTTTAACTTATGGATCTGAGAGCTGGGTCAGAAGTAAAATGCTTGACCAAAGACTAGAGACCGCAGGTATGAGAGTCCTGAGAAAGATTAGAGGCGTGAACAGATGGCATCAATGGCAATATCATATTAAAAACAAGTATGTTAGGAAAGAACTTGATATTGTCAGCATCCAGGAATGCATTAGCAGAACTAATCTCAGGTAGTATGGTCATTTAAACAGAATGGGCAAGGAAAGATTAGCAAAATAGGTGTTCTCTGCCAGTTTGGCTGGAAAACGACCCAGAGGAAGACCAAGATATAGGTGGATTGATACGGTACAAAGTACCTTAGACAAAAGAAATATAAGATCTGATAATGTTGGAGTCTTGACAAGTAACAGACTGAGTTGGACTAAAATTGTGGATAGGAAGTTACTAATGATGTAAATTTTTCATGTAATACTATCATATCCTGTATACCCCTTGAGGGTACATGTCAGGAATTTGATGATGATCTGAATAAGCTGGTGCAAGCAAACTTCAACATTGCCAGGTGCATAACTGTGTATTTTGGTTGAAGAAATTCCAGAATGCATATATTGATGTGATTTTCCTCCAAGAAACTGAAGCTTAGAGTTTTGGAGTTGATAGTGAATAGGAATTTGAAGATCAGGGATCACTTTATAATGGCAGTGAAAATGACATGTTAGTGATGTTGAGAAAGATACTATGTGTCTGTCTATGGCACAGTATGTCTGTCACTGTGCCACTTGACAAGGCTTTAAAATTACTATATTTGGATGCTCTACCTACATCTGATATCCTGGATTCCAGTTTGGATTGGATAAAGAAATAGTATAGAGGAGGTAGAGGCAACTAAGAAAATATCAGAATTGTGAAATGTTGCATGAGGCAGATTAATGGAATGCGGGCTTTATTATTATTATTATTCAGGCCTCCATGGAGTCAAAAGACTCCTCGTGGGAGGTCCTTCCTAAGAACATAAAGACTGTCAAGACTCATCGAGGGGAGGTTTCCCCTAAGAAACACAGTCTATCATACCACTCCTTAAACTCATTGATCGTTCTCGCTCTCTCACCACTCCATCAGGCAATGCATTTCACGGTTCAACCACCCTCCACGCAAAGAAACCACTCCTCACCCTCTTGCTCACAGTTTCCTTTCATAACTTCCAGGGATGGCCTCTTGTCATCACTCCTTCCCACTGTTCCAGCAAAAGAACTCCCCAGTGTCAACCCTGTAACCACCTCTCAACAGTTTAAAAGACTCGATCATATCACCTCTCCTTCTGTCCACCAAACTCTGCAGTCCACATTCCCTCAGCCGATCCTCATAACCAAAATTGTACAGTCCTGAAACCATCTTTGTCATCTGTCTTTGTACCCTTTCCACAGTTAATTTATCCCTTCAAATCCTGGGGACAAAATCTGAGAACAATAATCTAAGTGTGGTCTGATCAGTGACTTATACAACGGAATGATAACCCTTTTATCTCTGCAGGTCAGTGTCCTTCTCATAATTGCAGCAATCCTCTGTGTTACCTTTGCAATATTTCCCCTAAATTTCAGGTTTCTATCAATCATCAACTCCAAATCCCATGTCTCCCCTACTTCTTCCAGTATAACTCTTCCCATAGAGTATGCAGTGTGCCATTAATTTTTCCCAAACCTCAAGACCTTACATTTTGCTGCATTAAACCGACACCTCCATTTATTTGTCCATCTATCTAGCTTATTCAAATCCTCTTGCAGGGCTACCACATCTGCACTATTACTAATAATCCTTCCCAGCTTTGCATCATCTGCAAACAACTGAATATCCCCTTGCAATCCACTGGCAGTGTCATTGATATAAAGGTTAAACAATATAGGTCCTAGTACTGAGCCCTGTGGGACCCCACTTGTAACTCTCTGCCTCCTTGAAACTGCTCCACCATACACAACTCTCTGATACCTATCAGACAGCCAATCCTGAATCCAGTTGACCAATCTGACATCCAGACCCATGTGCTGCAACTTAAATATCAGCTTATCATGTGGCACCCTGTCACATGATAAGAAAATTGCAGTATATGCCTTTTTCTCATCTAATATTCTTGTAACTTTATTATAAAAGGCTAGCATATTGCTAAAACAAGAGCACCTTTTCACAAATCCATTGTTGACTCTCACAGATAACATTACCCTCATCTGCCCAATGCTTTATAAGGTCGCTCACTACTTTCTCCAAGATCTTAACAACTACTACTGATGACACATAGACTGGCCTATAATTAGACACTTCCAGTCTGTTACTGCCCTTATGCAATGGCACTTATCTTACCTTCCTTCCATTCCCTTGGCACCTTTCCCATAGCCAGACTTTCATTGAAAAGCCAGGTTAAAGGCACTGTCAGTTCCCTAGCACATTCTCTCAAAACTCGTGGTGAAATACCATCCAGTCTCAAAGCTTTACTGACATCCAGACTACTCAGTATCTGAAACACACTCTCCTCCTGTACCTCTAAACCTCAAACCAGCCCTATCCCTTTAGCATTAAAACTGACTCCTCTAGGATGAAATACTCCAATAAAGTGTTCATTGAACAATTCCACTATGTCCTCTGCATCAGTCGCTCTATTCCCATTTTTATACCACAATATCATTCTTCCACAGTCATTTCTCCTCCTACTGGCCACATATCTAAAAACTTCCCTAGGATTTTCTTTGGATCTTAGGGCTAATCTCCTCTCATATTCCAGTTTGGTCTTCCTTACCATGCTAGTCACTCTTCTGGGTTGTGTCTTATACTCTTCATGCATCTTGTCTTCACCTGTCTCCTTATATCTCTTCCATAGCCTCTTTTTCGCATGCAATTCCTGTTTAATATTGTTTGTCATCCACTTTACTCCAAATTGTGTCCTCTTCTTCACTCGTGGTATACAACTTACCATTGCTGCTAACAAATATTCTTTCACAATTTCCCACTCACTAATGATATCCAGGCCTTCCAATTCCTCCCTCCACGAAACTTCCTGAAGTTGACATCTAAGACTATTATAATCACCTGCTTTATAATTTCACATAAGTTCCCCTCTCTTTGATACTCCGCATTTCTATTCATTTTCCAAGTCAAAACCATATGGTCACTCTCTCCAACTGGTGGGAGAGATGTCATCTCAGTTATTATCAACTCTTCTGATGCTATAACCAAATCCAAAACTCTTTAACCTCTTGTTCCCTCTGTTACATGTTGCCTAAGACATTTGTCCCTCAAGAATTCTAGAAATTCCATTCCCCTATTGCTACATGCATCTTCCTCTCTCCAATTTATACTACTGTAGTTAAAATCTCCCATAACAATCATTTTCCTTGCACTTGCCAAACTCAACTGTTTAAACATCTCCTGGTCTCCATCCTCTGTGCTCCTGGTTCTGTAACAACACCCCACTAAATATCCTGTCTTGCCTACCTCTACTTCACACCATATGCTCTCAAAATCATTTGTCTCACTTCCTTCCAAAGTCTCCACTCTTAGAGGATATAGGTCATCACTTATCATAAGCAGTACCCCACCGCCACGCTTTCCCCTCCTATCCTGACGAAAAATGCTGTACCCAGCGACTTCTATTCCTGTTATTATATCCCTTTCTGTCAACCACGTCTCAGTGATCTGAATAACTTTTGGCTAGGCTGATGCTATCTGCACCACCAATTCCTCTCCCTTATTCCGGATACCCCTGGCATTAGTATAAAGCATATAAATGCCATTGTTTCTATACCCAGCATTATCCCCTCTAGACTCCACTGGGCTCAGTGTTACCTGATGTCGTCTCCCTTCTCCTAAGTATCCATTCCCACAAAAGGCCACCCCTGCTATCATCCTTCCTGGGACACACTGACTCGTTCAGAAGAGCAATCTCTTCAGATGCCTATATCCTTCCTCATTCAAATGTAAGCGATCTCTCGCATACAGTTCCTCTCTTTCCTCAAATGCACTCCAAGCATCCACATATACCAGTCCTGGCTTGTCACACATTCTCGCTATTATGCCATTCAATATCACCGCTCTTCTGCTCAGCTCGTCATTATCATACCCGGGCAACACGCACACTATTTTTCCTCTCGCTGCCCGACTTACATCACCACTGAAGTCATTTGTTCCTACCATCACAACCATCTCATCCACCCTTTCACCTCTCTTAATTGCCATAGCCACCCTTTCTATTGTTCCTCCTGGCAAACACTCCTCATGCATCCTATCTTGAAGACCACGGATCATTGAGTCGCCATACATTATACCTCTTACCATTCCCTCTCTCCTATTGTGTCCATTCTCTCCTCTTCTTTCATTCCCATAGGTCTCTCTCTCATTCCCTCTCCTCTACTGCTCTTCTCTCTTCTAGCATTCCCATACCTCTCTCTCTCTCTCGCTGTTTCCATTCTCTCCTCTTCTAGCACTCCCATTCCCTCTCTCCTACTGTTTCCATTTTCTCCACTTCTAGCACTTCCATATCCCTCTCTCATTCCGCCTCTCTTACTGTTTCCATCCTCTCGTCTTCTAGCATTCCCATACCTCTCTCTCATTCCATCTCTCCTATTGTTTCCATCCTCTCGTCTGCTAGCATTCCCATACCTCTCTCTCATTCTCTCTCTTCTACTGTTTCCTTTCTCTCCTCTTCTAAAACTCCCAAAATTCTCTCTCTCCCCTACTCTGTTTCGGCTTGCATTTATCTCTTCCACTCTCCTAATCTTATCTTTCATACTTCTGCTCTCATTCACAAGACATTCCACCTCATCTTTCAGCTCATCCATCTCCCTCTGCAGGTCAGTCACTCATTCACTCTCCCTTGATGAATAAGTGGAAGAGAGTTGATACGATAGATATGTAAATTAGTGAAAGGATTTTATAGGACAAAGGTAGGTGATATGATAGGAAGGAAGAAGACAAAGATTTATTCATCCTTGGAAATTGAATGCAATTAGTAAGAATATAAGGGCTAAAATAGGAAATGAATGAAATGGATTACAAATGGGAGTTGAGTGCAGTGCTTGCAACCAAGTTTAAGGTGAGATGTAATAAGTCATCTTTGGCTCAGTGGGCTTCCCTTAAGAGTCATGCCCTTTGATCTGATGGAGGTAACCATATAACAATAATATAATTTTTTAAAAGAAATTTGAATACTGGTCTCCAAATTATGGGAGTTTGTTCTCCATAATTCTAAGTCTAAAAAATAGTGAATGTATCAGCTTTGTTGTAGCTATATTGTGTTTTCTCGGTGCATCTGTTTAAAGCTCTGAAGATGCTTTCAACTTTTGTTGACACTGCAAAGATATAGCATGAGCAGTAGTTGATAATAAATATAATTTATCGAACTCATGTATAATATTAAAAGACTAATTAAAAGAAAGCAATGGTATATGACAAAGCTTAAAACTGAGAACATTAAATATAATTCTTTGGTAGTCAAAAAGGTAGATTATTTAATTTGTGAACACATGTCAATACTGACATCAGCTGTAAAATGACTTGTTGTCATGAATATCATAGGCTTTACTCTATTGTTACAACAATTTTTGTGCTAAGGATGCATCAAGTTCTGTCATTTGTTGCAGTATTATGAATGAGAAGAATTCTTAGCCGGTTTTAAATTAACTTTACAATTTAGAGCTGTACTAGAACTGCTACAGTTTTCTTTTCTAATTTAGATTATCAGAATGAGTTTCATATGTATTTGCTTACTGTAGCTGATATCATTTATAAGTAAGTCGTTTTCAGTGTAATGGTTGAAATTGATATATTGTTATAAGTAACTGAAAATTGTTAAATATTAATTTCCCTATTTTATTTATTTATATTAAAAGGCATGAAAAACTAGAAGAATCTATGAAAGAAGAAGGTCTTAGTGAAGAACAGGTAAAATTTTTCATAACATTTTGTAATGTATGTGATATGGAAATATACCCACAATAAGAACTTGTGCATAATTAAGTCATAAATTCTAAAATCCTGAATATATTTTGTTTTATTATAGTTTTGTTTAAATGAAAACAATGCTGTTTTCTTAGAAAACAGAATTGTTTTCTTTCCTGTAACAGCAGATTTACGGTACTTGTATATCAATGAATAAACTTGGTGTAATTGTAATAGAAATACTGTTTTTTTTTTTTAATTATGAATAATGTATTATCAATAGTTTTGTGTAAGAACAAAGGAGATTGTATTGTGTCTAAGTGTGCCATAGCGAATAAAAAAATTCTAGACAGGATTAAGAAGATTAAGTCATGACCTGAGGCTATTATACACATGCAGCATGATATTACACGGGGGTCTCCCATCTAATTGCACCGATAGACGTGGGTGTCGGGTGCAGAAAATTACGGTACCCAGTGGACGATTATGTAAGCAAAAATGAAGGTCATCGGGACTGTATAAATAGCAGTTTGCTATGTCGAAACTCGTCTTCTCTTGCCTTTTTCTTGGAGTAAGAGTTCGAGTCGATCCGGTCCCGGGTCAGCGAGACGTTTTGAGGTCACATGGGGTGCCAACCTGAAGTCATGATGTATACGCTACAGCAGCGGAGTTTTGCTAACATCATCGAGATAATTTGTAATCGCCTGTGGCCAGATAGAAAATTGCCGAGGGACCGACACAACTAAGATAAGCTGTTTTAGAAGAGATTAGATGCCGATTTTCCATGCCGCCAAGTTCCTGATGTCCGCTGATGATAGAGAAGGATCTCTCAAAGCCCCAGAAAAAGGTACCCCAGTTCAATGCTAAAGTCAAACGGGAACAGAAGGAGATTTAATGGATCATTCAGAGAAGTACAGACCTCAGTTCAAGTAAGATCTTTTCATTGTTTAGCTAGAGAAAAAGATTGTGACGGTGATTTAATTAAGGGACTTGATTTATAGTGATACTCGAGGACTTTAGGCCTTATGCTGATATCTGAAGTATTTTATATGTGAGAGAAGGTCTTGCTAAAATTTAAAGTGAAACATCGTGTATTTTATGTTATAGCTATTGCTTAAGCCTGCAGAATGCTATGTAAGAATGACCTGAGTATAACCAAGTTTAATGAGAGAAAATTATAGACACGTGGTCTTACTAGAATTGAATATGATAAAGAACTAAATTAGTCATTAGTTGTGATTCGAAGCATAGAAGCTAATTTACTTAGTACTTAAAATTGACCCATTGTACATTTCATTGACGTTAAATAAATTGTTTACTTGTTTAAATAATTTAAATTTCTGATTTCTAATCCCATGTACTACTCATAAAATTTGAATCTGTGTGAACCTTAAAAATAGATGTTGTCACGACTGCATAACAGAAAATTTAATTGCTAGATTTACTTAGAATTAAGAGAGAAAAGTTCCGTGTGGTTTACTGTGTGTTATTCTTTGGAGGGAGATTCACCTCCCACCCTCGAATTTGGTGGCGCAGCTAGAAACTAAATAAATTTTCCAAATTCAGTTGAGAATAAACACCAGTAGGTCAGACAAAGAGATTGGCTCCAGCCAAAGGCGATTTCTTTCTTCTGTAAGTTTTGCACACATGAGCTTTATTATTTGTGGCCATAAGTCAGAAGTATAGTAAAGGTTAAGAAGAAAGGTTTAAATGGGATAATTATAGTTTTTAGAAAGGTGCAGAAGACGAGATATAATTGTGAAGATTTGATAACATATTTTAACAATACATGAAATGTAAATCACATTTTGAGATAGACTTACTTTAATTAACTATGTCACACTGTGTGTCTTGATATTAGTCCACTGCACAGAAAAAACATCGTAAAAAAGATCGTAAAAGAGGAATGGAATATTAAAAGATCTCGGAGAATCAGAACCTTAGCCAAAAGAGACTTGAGGGACTTTAAATGCAGAAACAAACACCAATAACTGATACAAATTATTGATATAGATATTCTGATATATTCATGTAGCTCTTAATATTGTATACAGAAAATAGAAAAGCTTTTGATCATAATGGAGCTTCCCCACACATTAGAATATAGGGAAAGCTCTATAACCATAAAATCTTTGCTATGTTCTCTTCAACAAATTATTAATTTTTTATATTTCAGTTACTGCTGCATCAGGTTTTCAAGAATCACATGCATAGCAAAATGAATTAAGAGGAAATGTGTTGATTTGATGCTGAAAGTGGGCCAGGGAAAAAAATTCAAGCTTGATGATATTGTTGATTTGTTTGCTGTCAGAAATACTAGAAAAATATTTTTGTTAGTTTGTTTGTTTGTTTTATAGATTAATTTTGATTCATTTTTTAACTCCCATTCACTAAGAAAAATAAATGCTTCTTTTTTAATGATTTTTTTGTTTTCACTTTCATATGTTTTATTCTCTTTTCTTTGTATTATAGCAGTCTCCATAGAGTTGTCAGATTCATTGTGGTAAACTCGCTAACCAGCATCATATTTTTGTATTAAATCATGAACTTATATATGCTCCCTGAATTCACAGTGTATTCTGTATTGCATTTCACTTGCCCAGCATTCTCTGTTTAAAAAAATTTACTCTTTACAGTGAAGTCATTTGCTTCTGCTCATTGAGTATGAGCTTTTTTCCCTTATGTTTTTTTGCAAGCTTGTCAGTATCACTCATTGGGCAGTCTTTCCTAGGCGGGAAAGCAGACTGATTAGGTGGTAATTCCGAGAAAACTGCATTGCTTTTCCCAGTTTCAGGGTCAAGATTATGTCAGCTTCTTACCAGTGTGATGGAAAATAGTGACATATTACCATTGCATTAATGATTGCAACAAGGTGCATAACAGCTTTGTGGAGTAGTTGTTTGATGACTTTGTTAGAAATCCCATTTGAGCTTATATACTTGATTTAATCATTTATCAAAGTGTAAGCAAACAAAGTTTGCATCTGAAGTGTTTTCAGAACTGGGGCAACTCATATATAGAAGCTAATGACTTCACATTACTTGCCTTAATATTCCATAATGCAAAGCACATATCCTTACAGACATGTATAATGCTATGCATTATGGGAAGAGTCACTACCCAGACCGATTTCGACCTTTATTGAGGTCTCTTCAGTGGGAGCCAGACCCAGAGGTGATACTAAGGAATAACAAATAACATTTCTGGCTAGATGGGTGAAGCAAAATTGCTTTTCATATTCCTCTTTGTCTGAAATGAAAAACTTTGAATGGAGTGTTTATGAGCTACATGCTCGCCCAGTGAGGGCAGTGAAATTAGCTGTGTTCAGCTGTAATTAAGATATATTTTGGCCTTTTATATTTGTAGCTTTCCGCTTCATTATATTCCGAAGCTTCCTTGATCAACGGGTTAGGGTGGTTGCTAGTCTTGGTAAAGAACTTCACTGCTAGATCTAGAAGAAGGGAAGAGATGTAAGGAATGTTGACTTCTCTATGGATCTGGGTGTTTCTGATAAACCAGGGAGCATCCAGAATCATTCTCAGGCACTTATTCTGCAATCTCTGTAGTTTTAGAATATTTGTATTTGTGGTGTGGCTCCATGCAAGGGATGCATAAGTGTTGACCAGCCGAATCACCATCTTGTAAATTGTTAATTTTGTTTGTGTATCCAATTTGTTTTGTCTGTTGGTTACAGGGTAGAGTTGGGCTATGACCTTGGATATCTTTGAGGTAATGTGTCTTATATGATTGCTGAATAGAAGTTTTCTATCGAGGATCACTCTGAGATATTTGACTTCTTTCTGCCACGGTGATACTAAGGTTGAAATAATGCAGAAGTCATATTTTCATATACGAGTTGCCAAAAGGTGTCGCACCTTATTATTAAATCACTCTGGATTAGAGAAAGTTGTTGGAAGTTTTTTCACTTGGTTATACTATAAATTAAAGATACCAAGAAAGCAAACAAAGTTTACACCAACCACCTCTCAGGAGAAATTATTCTCCTGAGAGGTGGTTGGTGTTTGAGCATGATATTGCAAAGGTTGTAAGCATGGCATTGCTTGAAGTGCTGTTATCTGTTTTTCTAGGATGTTTATTAAAGTGTTAATCATCTCTTTAGATTTGATAGTTGGGACTGGGCCTATGAACTTGTGGAGTGTATTATGTAGTTTTCTCCAGTTCAGGAGTATTTTCCTGCTCTAATCCTAAGTGAAGTAGTACTAGGTTGTGGTTGGAACTGAGGTTCAGCCTGTATTGGTGAGCGACTTTCAGAACATGGCGATGCCTTGTTGGGCTATAGAGTGTTGGTTGTAGAGCTCTCACAACTGATATTCCTTGTGGCATCCAAACTGAGGATTTTGTCATTCTGGTTAGTGGTTCTGCTATTCCTGGCTAGGTACTTTGTGTTTAAGTTGGCTTCTACGTGCGCTACTTGGTTCAGCTAAGTTAGTTTCAAGTAGTGATTTGCTGGTAGAGTTATACATAAAGTAAATTTTCAGGCTGCTAGCACTGGTAGTCTTGAATCTCCACTTCTATGATTTCAATGTCAGTGGTTGAGGATGTTTGGTTTTACTGTACTCAATGTTGCATTTGGTAAAGATACCTTTGCTGCCTCTCCTGGTGCTGTTCCTGTTGTTGTGATACAAAATATAGTTTCTGAGCCTTGGATTATTGGCAGAGATGCATTTTGCTTTCCAGGATTAGGTTGGCATCATAGCATGTCGTGAATTCTTGAAGCTCATGCATTTTGTTTCCTAAGCCATCGGCATTCCATAAAATGATCGGAACAGAGTGAGGTCTTCTACATTTGTTAACAATCATTGATTAGTGTGAGAATTTGGCTCAGAAACAGGTTTGTGCTTCTTGACTGGGATTGGATTTGTAGTATCCAATAAGCAGGAATGTCTTCCAGAATAGCTGCAACCTTGGCTATTTTATCGGATTCCTCAGGTTGCTCAGGTTCAGATTTTGTTGCTTTTTTTAGGTGCCACCACTTCCACATATGAGGTGTGTACTTGTACAGGTTTTGGTACATCTTCAGATTTTTCAGGGTTAGATATGGTGAAATTTTTCTGTCTTATTGTCAGGCTGGATTGGTTTTGCCAGTTTCTTGGAAATTGGGTATTCTCTGGACCTTTCGTATTTGCCACATTTTGCTAGTTCTGTTCTTGGTTTCTTGCATGTTGTTGTTGCATGATTTCTCCCACACTTGATGAAATGAAACTCAGTTTTACAGCAATGCTCTGAATTGCCAAATTTTTGGCAGTAGTGGCATTGGCTATTGGATGCCCTTCAGCAACATAGAGATTCCAGCTTGATGACCAGGTTGCATGCAGTCAGTCAGACAAGTCAAAGAGTTCGTGCTGCTCTTATTGATTTCAACAGCACAAACAGCATTGGCCATTTGTCTGCTTACAGCTTACTTTAATGGGCTGTAGCCCACAATTCTGGATTAGACAGTGAGAAATTCAAAATCAACAATGTAGGCATATGGAGAATGGTATATTTTTTATGTGCAGTCACAAGTCAGCAGGTAAATATGACACTGTTAAGTTTTGATACAGGTGGAGCAGCAGGATTAATGATTAAGCAAAACAAGCATGTGCTTAGGGCACAAAAGGGAAGGGGAACACAAATTTTTCCCCTTAGCTATCATGCTCTTAACTCTCATTTCTTTCACTTCTACATTCAGTTTTAGTCAAATGTTTTGTTATTGTCCTTATCTGCTGTGTTCAACTTTAATCTGAATTGTTAAAAAAAATTTTTTTTTGGTATGAGGAGTGATTAAAGTTTGAAGGTATCAGTGATGCATAGACCTGAAGTTCAGATAATATCAGATTTTATTTTGCCTTATAATCTTTGAGAGGGTGATTAAAAATTTCCAATAAATTTTTGTATTTGCATTTTTCCCCTTATAACAGTTTTATTAAGAAATTCAGGAGACAGTGTTGAAAATTTGCATTTTCAACTGTTGAGTTTGTGTCACCAGTTGACTTTTCACCGTTCAGCCTGGTTTTTAGACAAAAGCCTTGAGAGGCCTTATTTAAATAGGCAGTGTGTCCTATGTCTGCATGGTGACATTTCTTCTTGTTGTACTGTCATTGTCTTTTGGTTTAAGCCAACATAGAACAGCATATGATTTAAGCCAGCATACTTTTGGTTTAAGGCAACATACGGTTTTGTCAGCGAAATCCCAAATTGCACCCCATTCTTATCTGTTTAGTATTCAACTAGTTTTCTATATTCCTTAAATTGCTATGTATCATTCTCCTTTTATTTATTTAGTTTTAATATAAAAGATCCCCAAAAGTCTACTGCTGCTATATTTAAAAGATACCATCTGAGATTCAGAGTTCTTCTATAAAAATATCCAATTTTTTTGTTTCAAATGCAAAATGTATAAAAGAAGATATTAGTTCTGGGGAAGTCAGCTGTATAATTCTGTTTCCTAGCTAATATCATTAATCATGCTACTGGCCAAGGCGTCTATAGACGTCAAGTTTATCATGGATGCGAAGTGCATATTAAAATTGTCATACCATTGATATTACATTGAAATATATGATGGATACGAAGCATACGAGGATGTGTATTTGATCCATAATAGCCGGTGAGGTGATTAAGAGCTATGAGGAGCAAAGTTAGTATTGTAGCTGTTGTATTTTGTCTTTTAATTGCATGTGTTGTTCTGACTGGTTTGCCTGTTTTGTAGAATGGTATCATTCTACAAAATGATACCATTCTACAAAATATCATTCTACAAAATATCTATGTATCATTCTCCTTTTATTTATTTAGTTTTAATATAAAAGATCCCCAAAAGTCTACTGCTGCTATATTTAAAAGATACCATCTGAGATTCAGAGTTCTTCTATAAAAATATCCAATTTTTTTGTTTCATTCATTCTCCTTTTATTTATTTAGTTTTAATATAAAAGATCCCCAAAAGTCTACTGCTGCTATATTTAAAAGATACCATCTGAGATTCAGAGTTCTTCTATAAAAATATCCAATTTTTTTGTTTCAAATGCAAAATGTATAAAAGAAGATATTAGTTCTGGGGAAGTCAGCTGTATAATTCTGTTTCCTAGCTAATATCATTAATCATGCTACTGGCCAAGGCGTCTATAGACGTCAAGTTTATCATGGATGCGAAGTGCATATTAAAATTGTCATACCATTGATATTACATTGAAATATATGATGGATACGAAGCATACGAGGATGTGTATTTGATCCATAATAGCCGGTGAGGTGATTAAGAGCTATGAGGAGCAAAGTTAGTATTGTAGCTGTTGTATTTTGTCTTTTAATTGCATGTGTTGTTCTGACTGGTTTGCCTGTTTTGTAGAATGAAAACTCAAATTTCTGTGGGGAAAACTCTTGTAATTTAAAAGGCAAAAATGAGGCTCCAAGTTGGTGGGGTTGTATTAAAGAAAGAGATTAGCTGATAATAATAAACAAGGACCTGAAATTTGAAGATCACATTTCAAGAATTTTGAAACAACCCAATAAATCATGAAGGTTTATTTCTTAATGTTATCTCATGTGGATTGACGAATCTTTATTTATTTTCTGATGAAGCAAAGGTGGAGAATTATAAAAGAGTGTTAATTCCCTTCATGTAGATTTGAATGCACTTAGCTTAGACAAATGAGGCAGGGAGTGGCGTTGTCATTTTAATATTAATAAGTGCAAGGTGTTGAACTTTGGAGTGCAGAGATATAAAGCTTTGTGCTTCAGAACGTGAATGAGATTTGAGGCAATGCTTTATACAGTGGCACAACCACCTACTTATCCCTACCTGTCAATGATGTAATCCTCTTATCATAGCAGCACAATAGTTCATGTGTGGTCAAGCCACACAGGACAGTTATGCTCATATTTAGTCACCTAGTTTTCACTGATGTGGAAACGCTAGAGAGGAGCAAGAGATGAGTGACTAAGGCAATATCAGGATTCTGAAATGTGTTGAGAGAATGTAAATTGCAGAGTTTGGTGGCAAGTGGAAATGAGGTAGTATGATAGAGATGTTTAAGTGTGAGAGGATTTACCAGTTAATATAGAGGAGATTATAAAAAAAAAAAAAAAGTGGAAGTCAGGGAAAGAATGAAATGTATTATGAATAACGGTGCATAAATGAGTTTAAGGCTCTATGCAATATGTTGGTAATTAATGGGGACCTTCCATGATGGAAGGTCCCCATCCATGAAGATTGCTGTAATAATAACACTGTGTGTGTGTATTTCTTATAATGAATTTGGAATTTAAGAGTCTTCAGAACTGTATCAGGAACTTGATGTGTAGTGATGGTGATAAAAGAGAAGAATTCTTGTAGATTTTATGAGACATGATAAGAACACGTTGGTTTATTTGGGTTCAAAACTTAGAATTATCTTAAAGTTAATAGTTGATTTAGATATTTATTTTTTTAATTATATTATTCTATATGGTCAGTTCCTCTAACTTTGTTTCCACTCTAATTTTGAAGTTGTGCTTGATGTTATATCCCCATGATCCTTTTTAAGAATACTGATTTCATTTTGGGAATATTTATATTTGTAAAGGTTGTTTTATTTTTATAATAAAATATTCACAACAGCTTCAGTAGTATTAATGAAATGTGTACTCATGGATTTAAAAAAAAAAAAAAAAAAAAGAGCATTCACTACTTTTCATTCATTAAAAAGAGATTAACTATGAAATTCAATTTTGTTCCTATGAAGGAAATGCTGCTGCAATGCTACTGCTGTCATAACATAATGTTCATTATGTTGTGGCATACATAAAAACTTTGCATAAGTGCCACAAAGTATTATAAAGATGATTAATGCTAAAGGGTGTGTGCAGGGGGGTTGCATCTATAGTGCAGTCCTTTGGGGACTACACTACAGGTGCAATCATGATAGTTATTCCCTTTAGTTGGAAAAAATCCAGTTTCATATCCTGACTGTGATGTGAGAGAATTCTTAATAAGGGCTTTTCAAATGAATGAATGAATGAATTAGCCATCTTCATACAGTAGTGGTGGTGGTGAGATCTCTATCCTACAGAACAGCAAACCCGTTTAAGAACGGGTTTGCAGTGAACAGATAAACAGTGAAAAGTGCAAGTTTATTGCTGAATTCCTTGAAATTAAACTTTTTTTTTTTTTAAAATTGCATCTGTGTTCACTTTTATTTACTTGTGCATTATTTATTTTGATACCCAAAGTTTCCTGAAAAATTTGTGTGCATGAGTATGTTCTCAAAATCCAAAAAAATATTTGGAGCATAGTGTGCCTCACTTCATAGAGTAATGGTGGCCATGCTTTACTTCATGTAATGTACATCTGTTATTATCTGTAGACTGGTCCCTTCTCTTCCTTTCTTCTCTTCCTGCTCCTTCTCCCCAACTATTATAGTATTTGAGGGCTAGGGATGAATCTTTCTTATTTTGCTGTATCATTTTGTCTTATGCACTATTGTGAGGCACCAACTTGTCTAGTCATGGTAAAGCCAAATACCCCCACCCCATGAGGAATGGGGGTGACCTTCATCCAGCAGTGGAAAGAACCAAAAGGTTGAAGAAGAAGAAGTGTCTCACTTCTAAAAAGCAGAGTTTATTATCGGGTAAATGTTATATCCTGTCCATCTGTTGTCTTAACTTTTTTTTTTTATTATATATTTATTTACTTATTTACTTTATACGGGTTTTTATCAACTTAAACAATCTCATATGCAGGTAGTAGAGTTTTTCTCCCAGCAATGCAGGTTCTTAATCCTGTGTACAGGTGAATTGGCCTTGAGAACACATGCAATTTATAGAAGAAAATTACCAGTGAGCAGTAAATGGCACTGTGTCGAGATAATGATGTAGTGGCGGTTCTCTGTAGCTGGTGGAATAAATGGTGGAGACAGAGAGTTGTAGAGTGCCCTCCATTGATGAGTGCTTGGGCTCCGTGGAGGTGTAACGTAATAATAATATTTTTAATTATTTTTTTTTAAGTAAGCATTTCTGAAAACGCTTGTATTAGAACAAAAAGATAAGTTATAATAGTAACCTATACATGTCTAAAATGTGGGTAGCATTCCCACAAAAGTCATTATTGAAATGACAGTTGAGTGTCAAAGGATAGTAACTATTATCTGCATGTAAATATTTTCCTTGACAGTGAAATCTGTAGTTTTGTGAGTATCATCCCTGAAATTTTATTTATATTTTTCCTTATTTTATCCTGCAATTGTTTGTTTCTTTTTTATGTAATTGTTAAACATTTAATATTATCCTGTTAAACTTTTTTAAACTATTGTTTTATAATGTAGTTGTTGACTCAGTTATCATGCACTTCCTATATGAAACCATGATACCTTTTTATCTTGCAAAATTTATCTGTCAGATTTAAGAAATTTCACATGAACACCAAAGAAAATTTATTTGTTTTAGAAACAAGAAAAACGAATGCAACATGCAGTGAAGGAGACAGAGTTCCTAAGATTGAAGCGATCTCGGTTAGGAGTTGAAGATTTTGAACCTCTTAAAGTAATAGGGCGAGGAGCATTTGGTGAAGTGCGACTTGTTCAGAAAAAAGACACCGGGCATGTTTATGCCATGAAAATATTGCGCAAAGCAGATATGTTGGAAAAGGAACAGGTAAAATAACTTCCATAGCATTATTTGAAAATTTTCAGAATTAAATTTCAAATAAGATTCTTTTTAATACTGTGCTTTTGTGAATGCGTTTTTCTCTTTCTAAACACATTCAATTTATCTGTTTTCAGGTTGCCCATGTAAGAGCAGAAAGGGATGTCTTGGTCGAAGCAGATCATCAGTGGGTAGTAAAAATGTATTACAGTTTTCAGGATGCCATTAACTTGTACCTCATTATGGAATTTTTACCAGGAGGTATGAATTTTAGAAAAATAATATTGCATAATTATATATGCCAGTATAATTTATCATGTAATTTAATCTTTATGTTGTAAAAGTTATTTTAAATTTTTAACGGAATAAAATAGTTGATTTTTGCATGAGTTTCACGTGTACACAATCATTAGAGAGAAAGCGCCTTAGTAGTGCAATTAAAAGAATGATATGGTATCATTGAACCCTTCGATTGGAAAAGGCCTAATTTCCATTCTTGTTGTGACAAAAGGAATCTTTATGTGGGCTTTTTTCAGTTGAATTGAGTTAGCTGATCTCATACAGAGGTAGTAGGGTTTTTTAACCCCTGGAAACTCGGGTTTTTCATCCCACATACAGAGAAATCAGCCATGAGAACACGTGCAATTTACAGACAAAAAAATATAAAAATACTAGTAGTGGTAGTACTGCTGTGTGTAGATGATGATGACAGTGATGTTCTGTGTAGATGCATTTGATTGGATTTGGCACAGGGACCTACTGGTTGCTCACTACATGTCATGGTGGACGACTTACTCTCCTCAGATTTCCCCCACCAATGCAGGAGTAGTCCATGGTTCTGATCTTTCACCCACTCTCACAGACTTCCAATCCTATCCATAGCTTTGCTGATGACAGTATACTCCATTCCTCCTTTTCATTTGACAAACCTGTTAGTGCTCAAGTATTAGAATCGTCAAGATCTACCATGACCAGGAACCTGAACTCGTATCTCCTAGCTGTATCCCAGTGGGGCAAGGGGGCAACCTTGTAAACTTTAGTGCCACCAAAACTCAGTTATGTCTGATCTCTCAAAAGAAACAGTTCTTCTCCTTCCTGTTACCTTCAGTAATACTAAGATATTCCAAACACGATCAGATTTCTCTTCTTGGACTGATTTGCACCTCTGATTTTTCCTGGCACAACCATATATCAACTATAGCTTTGCAGCCCCAAAAAAACTTGTGTACTTTTTCACACAAAACACTACTTCACACCCCTTCACAGTTGCTAACTCTATACAAAGCCCAAATCTGCCCAGCCATGGAATATTGCTCCCATATTTGGGGTGTTGCACCAAAATCCTCTCTAAGATTGTTCGATTCTATCCAGAAGAGGACAATCTGGATGATCCCCCTCTCTCTCTCTCTCTCTCTCTCTCTCACAAACCCACTTCAATCCTTGTTGTCTCACAGAGTGGGGTATTGAATTCTTCTACAGATACTTCCAAGGACAGTACTCTGCTGAATTGACCACTTTTTATTCCTCCACTCTGCTCCAAAATCATTAAAACAAGAGCCGCTGCTAACCACAACACCCTTTTACAGTCCATCTTAAAATTCGCCAAACCAACTTCACTGCCTCCTCTTTTATTCCATTTACTTCTTCTGTTTTTGGAACTGCCTTCCCCAAAGATTCCAACCCTGAGCTCTTCAAGCAAAATGTGAACATACTACTCCTTTCTTCTATTCGTCTTGCCCACACACAGCAATAGTGTGCTATAGGTCTTGTGGCCTTTTGTGTGTGGTGCAGATATATATATATATATACCAGGGGACTCCACCCCTGATGCCTACGGCGCCCAACTCCTCTGTGTTCCGGACTGGTAGGCCGGTTCTCCTTGAATTCTGATGACTCGAATTTTGAAGACTCGACACTCAGGCTAGCCCCTGAGTTTCAAAATGTTTCAAATAACTTGACAAAAATATTACATGCAAACGTTACACAAAAAGGTTACAGCCTACATCCATTTCCAATTTCAGCTTATCGTTTTATAGTATAGAGTAGATATATATAAAATAATAATAAATAAAAAAAAGTTGATGGGTTAAGTGTTGGAGACCAGAAACTTGTAGAGTGCTCTTCCTCAATGAGTCCTTGGATGTGTTATGTAATAATAATAATAAAACTGTGTACAAGAATTACCTGACTTATAAAGCCTTTAGGTAGAAAAGCTTATGACTGACATAAGAATAATGAAAAATTAATAATAGTAAAAATGCTTCAAGCAGAGGGATGTATAAAACATTTAAAGGAAAGCTTTAACCTAGAGCCAAAGTTCACACTAATGGTTTAATGGAATGAAGAGAGCATAGTAATATAAACAATAAATGACTCCGCTGTTCTGTGTCTGTCACAGAGGCATCGAGACATTCATTAGGATGCAGTATAAAAAACTATAATGTGCACTTTTAGATATCACAAAGCAAGATGGAAATGATTAGACTTAAGGCCTGAAATCCTAGGAAAGGTATCCTCAGTAGTAGGTACTGGAAGCCCTTGGTTTTTGTGGAAGACAAAGTCTAAGAATTAAAGCTTCTCATATTGGAGAGTTTTTCACAACCAAAGAAAGGCATGTTTGTTCTTGCTGCAATGAAGCATAGGTGTTCTCCATTTGTTTGGCATGTTATGTGGACCTGACTGTCCATAATTGCATATCGGCAGATATGCCATATTTCCTGTGATTATCTGTCTGGAACAACATACAAAATATAGCATATCTCCCCATAATACGCCCTCTTCCAAATGCAAGGAATTTTATATACACCTGGAACTGAAAATAGCTGGTCTTTGGTGATTCATAAGAGCAAATGGGACTGAGATTATATTTCTTGCTGTTTTTTGAATATCTTCTTCTTATGGTGCTATCAAAGATCAATGACCATCTTGGTGAACAAACTGCATTCTTGCTTTAATCGGAACAGTTGTATACGCTACTCTTTCCTGTCCATGTCTTGATGTTGTCAAACCAGGATATTCTTTTCCTTCCTATAGCTCCTTTGCCATCAATTGTTCCTACCAAAATAGTTTGTAGAAGTTGGTATTTGCCATTTCTCATGATGTGGCCAAAATAGGATGTTTTTCGTTTCTTGATTGTTTGTATGAGATCTTTGCCAATGGATTTTAAGACATCTTCATTGGTAATTTTTTCTGTCCATGATATCCTTAGCATTCTTCTATATAGCCACATCTCAAAGGCTTCAATTTTCTTGATGGTTGTGACCTTCAATGTCCACTTTTCAACTCCATAGATCAGAATGGACCAGACGTACATTTCAGCATTTGGTACATCTGACTTCTATGTTTAGGTCTTTATTGCAGAATAATATTCTCATTTACATGAAGAACTGCCATGCAATTTCAGTCCTTCTCTTTATATCTATTTCAGGATCCCACCTTTCATTAAGAACTCCCTGGTGGACACAGGAAGTTAAAGAGGCAGTGAAGGAAAAGAAGAAAGCATATCAAAAGTTCCTGGCAAATAAGTCAGCTTTTACTCTTACAGAATACAGAGACAAATGTAAGAAAGCTAAACAGTGTGTAAAACTAGCTAAACAAAAGTCATGGGAGGACTTTGGCAAGAATATAGAAAATAAATATCAAGAAGGTGGCAAAATATTCTGGAGGTTGTTGAAGCTTAGGAATGGAGGAAAGAGTGCTGTAAAAGGAGTTAGAGATGATAAAGGTGACATGAAAACGGTAGAAAAAGATATCCTTGAAGTATGGAGTAATTACTTTGAAAAACTGCTAAATGAAACAAGCAGTGATGACAGCACAGTGGTAAAAAACACTGACCAGGCATGCAGTCAGGAATACATATCCATACTTGAAGTAGAAAAAGCCATCAAAGGCTTGAAATGTGGAAAGGCAGCAGGAGTAGATGATATTCGACCAGAAATGCTGAAGTATGGTGGTATAAAAGTCTTACAGTGACTGCACTGCATAGTTCAGAAAGCCTGGACAGAGGGACGAATTCCCGATGATTGGAGTAGAGCTCTCATAGTACCCATATATAAAAAGGGAAATAAAACTGAATGTGAGAATTACAGAGGTATTTCCCTACTGAGTGTTCCTGGCAAGATCTATGCAAGTATACTTGAGAAACGGTTGAGAAGAATTGTGGAAGAAAAGCTTGGTGAAGAACAAGCTGGATTCAGGCCAAATAGAGGCTGTCAGGATCAGATCTTCACTTTACGACAAATAGTCGAGAAAGCATGGGAATATAACAAAGATCTGTATTTAAGTTTTGTCGATTTGGAAAAGGCATATGACAAGGTGCCAAGAGAGAAGCTATTCAATACGCTGCAGTTATATGGTGTCGATGGGGCATTATATCAAGCAATACTTAGTCTTTATTTGAGTTGTAAGTCAGCAGTTAGAATTGAAGGAAGTACAGGAAGATGGTTTAATGTTAAATCTGGTGTGAGACAAGGATGTACATTATCCCCTCTGTTATTCATTATCTATATGGATCACATTATGAAGGAAAGTGGTATTAAACCTGATATCAAAATTGGAGATGTTAATGTCAGCTCTTTGCTTTATGCGGATGATGTTATACTTCTAAATAAATCCGCTACAAGTCTGCAAGATTCTCTGACTAAATTCAATTGCTGTTGTAATAGATATGATATGAAGGTCAGCAATAAAAAGACAAAGACAATGAAAATAGGCCGAATCATTGAAAATGTCAACTGTGTTGTGAATGGAGAACCTGTGGAACAAGTAAAACATTTCAGCTACTTAGGCACGATTTTTACTGAAGATGGCAAATTAAATATAGAAATAGACAACAGAATCAGCAAAGCTGGTATGGTGGGAAGTCAATTGAATAAATTCATATGGAATAAGAGAGAAATTAGTCGGAACACTAAATTAGCTGTATACAAGACAGTGTTCAAACCAGTTTTAACTTATGGATCTGAGAGCTGGGTCAGAAGTAAAACACTTGACCAAAGACTAGAGACCGCAGATATGAGAGTCCTGAGAAAGATTAGAGGCGTGAACAGATGGCATCAATGGCAGTATCATATTAAAAACGAGGATATTAGGAAAGAACTTGACATTGTCAGCATCCCGGAATGCGTTAGCAGAGCTAATCTCAGGTGGTATGGTCACTTAAATAGAATGGGAGAGGAAAGATTAGCAAAACAAGTGTTCTCTGCCAGGTTGGCAGGAAAACGACCCAGAGGAAGACCAAGATATAGGTGGATTGATACGGTACAAAGTGCCTTAGACGATAGAAATATAAGATCTGATAATGTTGGAGTCTTGACAAGTAACAGACTGATTTGTAGGAAAATTGTAGATAGGAAGTTAGTAATGATGTAATTTTTTCATGTAGTACTGTTCATATCCTGTACACCCCTTGAGGGTACATGGCAGGAATTTGATGATGATGACCTTTCATTAAGCCTGCAACCAAGATATTTATACCTTGACACTTGATCGATATTTTTTCAATTGAGTGTCAGTTTCACTGATGAGGTTGGATGTTTGCTGATGAACATGTATTTCGTCTTGTTGATGTTTATATTTATTCTCATGCTTTGGCTTTCTATGTATACTCTGTCAATGAGTTTTTGGAGATCCATGATGTTATCTGTAATTAGTACAGTGTCATCTGCATATTGTAAGTTGTTAACAGTCTTTCCATTTATTGTGATTCCCTCTGGACATTCTTCTAATGCCTGTTTAAACTCTGAGTATATGTTGAACAAGAGTGGTGAGAACACACATCCTTGTCTCACTCCTCTTTTGATGTTAATATGTCAGACAGTATGTAACAGAGGACACACGAGGATTGAGGGTCTTGGATTTAGTCATCTCATCAGAGGATGTAATTATAAATGAGGTGTCAAATCATCCACCAATTGGTGAGAGTGACCATGAGATGATTACCTGGGTGGTTGCCAGCAGTGTTAGGACCTCTGTAAGAAAAGGGTCTATGTGGAACTAAAGGGTGGGGGGTGATAATGAAGAGCTCAGGAGACAGCTTGCAGGTGTAACACATGGAATGAGGAGTTAGCTGAAAAAGAGATTAATGCAGCTTGGGGGATTTTCAAAAACTATCTAGTAGATGCAATGTCTAAATGTATTCCATTAAGAGATTAAGCATGCAATACAGAGAAAAAGGGTATTGTGGAGGCAGCATAAGAGAAGTGGAAATAACCAATTCAATGAGGTCTACAAAGACTAGGCAAGGAGGGTGACTTAGTTGGTGAGGGTAGCTAAAGAGAGGTATGAACAGCAGTTCACTAATGAAACCAAAATGAATCCTAAGCAAAATTCAGCAAAAGAAAGAATGATTATGGAAGGATGACATTGATTGCAGAAAATGGTATAAAGACAGTTGTTGCAGAATGTGTGGTGGACATACTTAATGAGCAGTTCATAAAGGTCTTTCAGTCTTGTGAATGTGACTTCATGGAGAGACTGAGAGCAATTGATGATGGGGAGGAGAGACTAAGTGAGCAATAAGTGTATGGGGAGTTGAGTAAACTAGATGTTAATAAGGCTGTGGGACTTGATAATATATCGGCATGTATTCTGAAGGAATGTGCCAGGGAGTTGACACCTGCCTTGACATATTTTTTTAATACGAGTCTTGCACTTGGTCAAGTTCCTAAGGAGGGCAAGATTGTGCCACTTCATAAAGGAGGTGATCGAACTCAAGCATCAAACTATAGGCCTATCTGTGTGTCAGGTGTTGTGGTTAAGTTGTTGGAGAAGCTTGTGAGAACTACGATCCAGAATTGGGTTAACAACAATGGTATTCACTTTGATGAGCAGCATGGATTTGCTAAAGGGAGATCATGTTTTAGTAATCTACTTACTTATTACAATAAAGTGACTGCTTCCTTGGACAGAGGAGAAGGATACACAGTAACATACTTATATTTAGAGGTACCTGTGGCATAGTATAATTATTAAAGAACACTTAGGTCCACAGTAATAACTTTTAATTAATAAATAAGGTACAGATATTTCATACTAAAACTAATAGTACATCTTCAGTGTTACAAACAGATAAGAATGGAATACAAGTAACGAACATTCGATGGATCACCTTCAAAATACGTTGTTGTCACGGGCTAGGAAATGAAAGAAATTAATAAATAATTAATATTTAAGATAATTAGTTTTTTTAATGATTACATAAAATAAAAGTCTCCCAGATCTTCAAGAGAGAGAGAGAGAGACAGTCATTTCGATTTAAATTTGGTCGGTGTAAAATAGCTTTACATCTCTCTTTAAAGAGGCATTCATATTTGAACCTGCATCTGTGAATTAGAATAGCTTTATCCCACTGGATATGATGGGTAGTGTTAATACTGTGTTGTGCTAGACCAGACTTCTGAGGTTTGTAGTAATCAATATAATATTGATGGTCTATAATTCTTTTTTCCACAGAACGGCCAGTTTGTCCAAAATAAGAAACCAAAGATAGAGATGACAGTTTATCTTTTGTAGAAGGCAATAAGGAAGAAATTTTGTTGATAGAAAGTTGTGAAGCTATTTTACACCAACCGAATTTAAATCGAAATGACTGTCTCTCTTCTCTCAAAGATCTGGGAGACTTTTATTTTATGTAATCATTAAAAAAACAATTATCTTAAATATTAATTATTTATTAATTTCTTTCATTTCCTAGCTCGCGACAACAATGTATTTTAATAGGTGATCCACCGAATGTTCGTTACTTGTATTCCATTCCTATCTCTTTGTAACACTGAAGTTGTACTATTAATTTTAGTATGAAATATCTGTACCTTATTTATTAATTAAAAGTTATCACTGTGGACCTACGTGTTCTTTAATAATAACAGTAATATACTTGGATTTCGTGAAGGCTTTTGATAGCATACCTCATGATAAGTTGACAGTCAAACTAGGCAGATGGGGTTGGATATTAGATTAGTGCATTGGATTGGAGACTGGCTATCTGATAGGTAACAACAAGTTGTGTATGGGGGAGTGATATCCAGGAAAAGGAAAGTCACTAGTGGAGTGCCTCAGGGGTCTGTTTTAGGGCCATTACTGTTTAACTTGTATATTAATGATATTGGCAAAGATTTGGATGGAGATATTCAGTTGTTTGCAGATGATGATGCAAAGTTGGGACGAACCATGAAGAGTAGTGAAGATGTTGTGGACTTACAAGAAGACTTGAATAAAATGAGTGATTGGGCACGGAAATGGGGATATGAGTTCAATGTTGCAAAATGTAAAGTTTTAAAATTTGGAAAACAAAGATGGGATGTAGAATTCATGCTTGGTGAGAATATATTGTTGGAGGTAGAGGAAATAAGAGATCTGGGGGTGATAGTGGATAAGGATCTAAAATTTAGGTGACACATCGCCAAAATTGTGAAGACAACACAAAGGCTTCTGGGAATAATGCGGAGGACACTGACATGTAGAAGTAGGGAGATTCTTGATCTGTTGTATAAGGCTTTGATTAGGCCACACATGGACTATTGTGCCCAGATTTGGTCACCTGGTTTTCAGAAGGATGAAGAGATGTTGCAAAGGTTCCAGAGGCGACTAAGGCAGTTTCTGACCTCTGGAATTTCGAGTATGAGGAAAGATTGAGAAGATGTAATTTGCACAGTTTGGTGGACAGGAGGAAGAGGGGAAATATGATAGAGACCTACAAGTTGGTAAGGGGGTGTTATAGGATCAATGCTGGAGAAGTTCTACAGAAAATAGTGGGAGATCGGGGAAGAATCAGAGGTTATTCCTGGAAACTGTATAAACAGGGTGAGTAGGGGAGTGAGAAGCAGGTTTTTTTCATGCAGAATTGTAAATGATTGGAATGCCTTGCCTGAGAGTGTGGTGTCTGCAAGAAGTTTGAGTATGTTTAAGACATGGTATGATGAGCTGTGTGTGTGCGATAAAAGGACCTCCCAGATGAGTCTTTGACTCCATGAGGTCTTGGGGTAATAATAATAATATCATTGGTAGTAATGTTGTCTAATTGAATGGTAGCTAATTGACTCCAATGCAGATTTCTTATTAATCTCATGTCTTTTTCGTCTTGCTCTATTTGTTGAAGGACTTCTATTAAGTTAGTCTGCCTGACTTTCGAATGCTTTTCAAAATCTACAAAACACAGACAGATTTCTGTTTTTTCTATGCATTTTTGTATCAATATTTGGGCACAGAAAACGGCCTCTCTAGTACCAAAACCATTCCGAAAGCCAAACTGCGTTTCACTCAAGAGTTTCTTCACTTTTTCTATAGATGCAATTCTGAATTATTTTCAAAAATATTTTTAATGTTTGGCTCATTAGACTAATAAGTTGAAAGTCACCACAGGAATTTGCTTTGGGTTTCTTTGGGATAGTAATAAACTTAGATTTGAGCCAATCTGGTAGAAATTCGCCACTTGCATATATTTTATTGAAGTTTTTCCAAGAAGTTTGATGTTATCTGGTTCTATTAATTTTAAAAATTCTGTTTGCACACCATCTGACTTTCTTGTTTTATTTGATCTTATAGCATTCTCTATTTCACCTTTCAGAATTGCTGGTTCTTGTATGTTATTTCTTATATTTATAGGTTTCTGTCTATTATCATTGAAGAGTTCTGTTACATACTTTATCCAAATCTGCACTTTGCTCTCTTCTTCTATAACTAATTTTCCACTTTCGTCTCTTAGAGACACTGTTTGCTTTTTTCTGAGTTTTCTGGAAATTTGAATTGATTTTCTTATACAGATTGAAATGGTCATGTTTCTTCTGAAGCAGTTCAATCTCGGTACATAAATTTTTCATCCAATTTTCCTTTGCTTCGTTTATATTTTTCTTGATGATGTTATGTGTTTCTGTATGTTTGACTAGGTTTTTGTTTTTGTACATTCTTCATGTATCAGTGAGAGAAAGAATCTCATTTGTCATCCATTCCTGTTGTTTTACATTATTCACATAACCTACTTCTTCAATACTTGTTGTTACGATGGCATTCTTTAAGCTATTCCACAAAATTCCACTCTTTCATTTTCTTCTATGTTAATCTCTTGTAATCGCAGGTTACGCTGTGTCTTGGCTCTTTTATTTATTTTCGGGTACTTTAGTTTTTCTACTGTACATCAATTTTCTTTTTCTTCTTTTGTGATTTTTTGGCTGATTTTAATCTGAGATGTATTTCTGTTACTATGAGATTATGGTCTGATGAGATCTCTGCTCCAGGAGAAGTCTTTGCACTCTTTATACATTGCTGTGGAATCTTTTATTTATCAGTATGTAGTCATTTTGATTTCTGTATGTTTGGCTAGGTCTTTGTTTTTGTACACTCTTCATGTACCAGTGAGAGAAAGAATCTCATTTGTCATCCATCCATTCCTGTTGTTTTACAATTGCCTCAAGATAACTGACATAATATCTTCAGGTGATTTCCAAGTGTACAGTCTTCTGGGTGGAAGTTTAAACCAGAAGTTTGCTATTGCTAGATCTTCTTCCAGACAGAACTGGACAAGGTGTGCCTAAGCCATGTTCTCCAACAATTTCTCCATCACTCCCAGTGAAGTCACCCATCACTATATTTATTTCATGTTTCTTTGTTAGATTTTTAATCTCTTTTAAGCGTTCATAAAACTCTTCTTCTTCTTCTTCACTTTTGTCAGATGTGGGTGCATAAGCTTGGATGATATTTATGTTAACAAGGTTTCTCTTAAGTTGTAACAGCATTATCCTCTCAGAAAATGGAATCCAATTTATTACTGATTTATTGATTTCTTCATCTACTTCACCATGTTGATGTTTGTTCTCATCATTCACACAGAGTAATACATTGTTATGTTATCTTGTTGACACTTTCCAGATCCTGACCATCTTGTCTTGCAAATTCCCAAAATCTGGATGCCCAGTCTGTTCATTTCTCTTGTGGCATTTCTTAATTTGCCAGCTTCATATAGAGTTCTGACATTCCAAGTTGCTATTTTAAAAGTGGACACTGTTTTAAGCTTGGAGATTCTTCAAACCCCTGTCCCATTTAAGGGATGCTGGGAACTCGGGGCCAATTGTAAAAGTTCACTTGTCATGGTGGTTGTTCTGGAGATAAGGTAGAGCAGTAGTTTCTCCATTTGCTTTCTGCTCTGCATTATTACAGACGTACACAATATATCGCCATCTGCAAATCTCTGATCACAAGCTTTTCTGTCATCATTTGGCTTCAACCTTGTGTCAGTACTGATAATGCTGCTTCTTGCTGTCAAGGGCAGTGACCCCAGCACGTGCTTATTTAATAGCGGCACTACTCGGCATGTCACTGGGCTTTGTGAGATTTTAAGTGAGACAGAATTGCCACTTCTGATCCCCCACACCCTGATAGCTCACCACCGTTGGTCCACAGCTGCTTATTCGTCAGATTGCTCTGCTAGTATCGTTGAATATAGAAAACAGTAATACCATTTATTTGGAGATATAAATTAAAGATACCAAGAAATTATATACTTGGTTTAATCCTTTATCCAAGTGTCACCAAGCAAGGGTAGGCAAACAAGTTTGCACCTGAACTATTTTCAGGACTGGGGCAACTTGTATATAGAAGCTTATAACTTCACATCACTTGCCTTAGTATCCCATAATGCAAAGTACATATTCTTACAGGTATGTATTGTATAATGCTATGCATTATGGGAAGGGTCACTACCCAAACCATTATTGTCATTGGGACCCAGAGGTGATACCAAGGTTGAAGTAATGGAGAAGTCATATTTTCAAATACGTTGCCAAAAGGTGTCACACCTTATTATTAAAATACTCTGGATTAGAGATAGTTGTTTGGAAGTTTTTGCATTTGGTTATACTATAAATTAAAGATACCGAGAAATTCAGAAATTAAATTAAAGATACCAATATCTCAGGAGAAATTCAGGTGCAAACTTGTTTGCTTACACTTGGTTTAATCCTTTTATCCAAGTGTAAGCAAACAAGTTTGCACCTGAACTATTTTCAGGACTGGGGCAACTCATAGTATTATACATACCTGTAAGGATATATGCTTTGCATAAGCTTCTATATACAAGTTGCACCAGTCCTAAAAATAGTTCAGGCACAAACTTGTTTACTTACATTTGGATAAAGGATTAAACGAACATGAATATAATTTCTTGCCATTTTTAATGCCGTGGTTAATTTTAGCTCTCTATGACCACCAGTGTCAAAGCAGATATATTTTAACTACTTGCACATTAGTGTGTTTATCAGTCAGTGAAGAAACAAATTCATGCATTTTATAAGGGATACAAAACTATTTATTATTATTATTACCCAAGACACCATGGAGTCAAGGACTCATCTAGGAGGTCCTTTTATCATACATACACAGCTTATCATACCTTGCTTTAAACACACTCAAATTCTCTGCAGACACCACACTCCCGGGCAAGGCATTCCAATCATTCACAACTCTGCATGAAAAAACCTGCTTCTCACTCCCCTACTCACATCCTCTTTATACAGTTTCCAGGGATGACCTCTGGTTCTTCCCTGATCTCCCACTATTTTCTGTAGAACTTCTCCAGCATTGATCCTATAACAACCCCTTACCAGCTTGTAGGTCTGTCCACTAGACTCTGCAAATTACATCTTCTCAATCTTTCCTCATACTTGACATTCCAGAGTTCAGAAACTACCTTAGTCGGTCACCTTTGGACCCTTTCCAACATCTCTTCATCCTTCTGAAAACCAGGTGACCAAATCTGGGCACAATAGTCCATGTGTGGCCTAATCAAAGCCTTTTCCATGGAACAAGAATCTCCTTACTTCTACATGTCAGTGTCCTCCGCATCATTCTCAGAAGCACAATTTTGGCGATGTGTCACCTAAATTTCAGATACTTATACACTATCACCCCCAGATCTCTTATTTCCTCCACCTCCAACAATATATCCTCACCAAGCATAAATTCTGCATCCCATTTTTGTTTTCCAAATTTTAAAACCTTACGCTTTGCAACATTGAACTTGCATTCCCATTCTCTTGCCCAATCACTGAAGTTATTCAAGTCTTCTTGTAAGTCCCCAACATCTTCTCTACTCTTCATGGTTCCTCCCAACTTTGCATCATCTGCAAACAGCTAAATATCTCCATCCCAATCTTCTCAAATATCATTAATATACAAGTTAAACAGCAATGGCTCAAAACAAACCCCTGAGGCACACCACCAGTAACTTTTTTTTTTCATGGATATCGCTCCTCCTATACATCACTTGTTGATATCTATCAGATAGCCAGTCTCCAATTCAATGCACCAATCTAATATCCAACCTCATCCACTCTAGATTTGGCGATCAACTTATCATGCAGTAATCTATCAAAAGCCTTTGCGAAATCTAAGTATATTACTGTGTATCGTTCTCCTCTGTCCATGGAAGCAGTCACCTTATTTTAATAACTAAGTAGATCTAAAACATGACCTCCCTTTAGCAAATCCATGCTGTCCATTAAAGATAATACCATTGTTGTCAATCCAATTCTGGATCCTAGTTCTCATAAGCTTCTCCAACAACTTAACTACAATACCTGACACACAGATAGGCGTATAGTTTGATGCTTGAGTTCGATCACCTCATTTATGAAGTGGCACAATTTTGCCCTCCTTCCACTCCTTAGGAACTTGACCGAATGCAAGACTCATATTAATTAAAAAAATATGTCAACTCCTTGGCACATTCCTTCAGAATACGTGGCGATATTTACAGCCTTAAGATACAAACTTATATACATCTAGTTTGCTCAACTCCCCATACACGTCTTGCTCACTTACAGTCTTTCTTCCCCCATCATTAACTGCTCTCAATCTCTCCATGAAGTCACATTCACAAGATTGAACGACCTTTATGAACTGCTCTTTAAGTATCTTCACCACACCTTCTGCAACAGCTGTCTTTATACCATTTTCTCCAACCAGTGTCATCCTTCTGTAATCATCCTTTCTTTTGCTGGCTACATATCGAAAGAACTCCTTAGGATTCTTTTTGGCTTCATTAGCTAACTGCTGTTCATACCTCTCTTTAGCTCCCCTTACCAACCAAGTCACTCACCTTGCTTGGTCTTTGTAGTCCTCATAGGATTGGTTATTTCCACTTCTCTTATGCTTCCTCCATAATGCCCTTTTTTTCATGCTTAATTTCTTTATTCATCCATTTCACACCTATGTTATTTAACCTTCTCACCCTTGCAATACATTCAGACATTGCCTCTACAAGATAGTTTTTGAAAATCCCCCAAGCTGCATTGATCTCTTTTCCAGCTAACTCCTCATTCCATGCTATACCTGCAAGCTGTATCCTGAGCTCTTCATAATCACCCCCCCCTCCTTTGTAATTCCACATATACCCTTTTCTTACAGAGGTCCTCACACTGCTGGCAACCACCCAGGTAATCACCTCATGGTCACTCTGACCAATTGGTGTGATTTGACACTTCATTTATAATTATATTCTCTGATGAGATGACCAAATCCAAGACCCTCAATTTTCGTGTGCCCTCTGTCACATAATGTCTGAGGTAGTTATCCCTCAAAAACTGAAGTAACTTATTTTCTTTACTTCCATTGCTATCTCTTCATTCCAGTCTATATTGCCATAATTAAAATCGCTCATAATGATCACTCGTTTCTTATTTGCTTGGCTAATTTGATTATACATTTCATAGTCACTACCATCCACATTTTCTGGTCTATAACAATATCCAACCAAGTATTTTATTCTATTCACCTCTATCTCACACCATACTGCCTCAAAACCACTCTCACTATTTCCCTCTTGCATCTCTATTTTGTATGGACATAACTCTTCCTCTGTCATTAATATCACTCCCCCTCCCTTTTCTACCTCTTCTATCCTCATGAAGCACATCATGAGGCAACCATCTCTATTCCTGTCAGGATGTCATCCTCATCTAACCATGTCTCACTTATTCAAACAATTTTAAGTTGAACAGATTCAATTGGTGCAACCATTTCATCTGCCTTGTTTCTTACACTTCTAGCATTTGTATACAAACACAACAGCTCATTCCTGGATCTACAGTTAGTTCCACTGATACCACTCATGGCCATTTCCCTTTCTGCTTATTCATTTTAGAACCTTCTTCAATTCCAACTGTTTTCTCTTGATCCTAGGTCATCCCATTCCTTTCCTGTCTACACATGCTCTCACATCCTCTTGGAGCATCCACCTTTCTCACGCTGTGTATCCCTGTCAACCCTGAGCCTCCCCGTTTCCCTGTTCATCTTGCACATCCATTCTCTTATTTTCCATACTCATGCCATTCACTTCCTCATTCATAACCACCTCTTCAATCTCTCCTGTCGTACTCTCCTGCTCTTCCACATCACTTCTCACTTGATCTGATTCATTCTCTGTACTCATTACTTCTCTACCTTCCAGCAGCAGTCTCTCCAAGTGACTCCCACCATAACTTATTATTATTAAAAATGCCATGTTTTCACTTCTAACACTTGAATCACTTTTATTTTCAATTGTTATTTTCAAAATTTTCAATGTCATAAAATCTCAATAAAGTAAAATCCTTAGACCTCCACAAATAACTAAATTATGCATTTTTGAATTTTGATTGGCTCTCAGATATTGTTGGATTGACAGGGCCAGTGATGTTTTGATGCAGTGGCAACTCAGGAAACAATCTAAAAACATGTAGATGGAATCAGTATAATGAAATATTTTGGAAAAATAAATACTTCTTTCTCAGCTTTCCAAGTTTTAATATCCACTATTAATGGACAAATTCTGCATAATCTATCACTATATAAGAAATGAGCTAATTACTGATGTCCACTGCTTATCTATTTTAGGTTGCATTTTGCAGTATGACTAAGCATGCCATAAGGTTAAAATGATGCATGCATATCTCATCCTCTCATTGGTCATATTTCATTATGACAAATTAGTGATAATTGACAGCAGGTATTTGTAATGGTAATCATTCCCTAATAAATGTGATAAGTAAACATACAAAAAAAAACTATTTACGACACGAAACTGAATCAGCATTACATAAATGAAACTGTTGATTAAACCCAAACTTTTCTTCTGAATTTTTTTTTACTTATCAACTAAAAATTTTCACTCATTACAGATGAGACATTTATCAAGCCCTGTATATACACTGCTTGTAAAGAAGATAACAGACACTATAATGTGAGGAACAAACAGCCATGACGTCCACCTTAATAAGATGTAGGACCTCATTCATAACTACCTCTTCAATCTCTTCTGCTCTTCTACATCACTTCCCACTTGATCTTATTCATTCTCTGTACTCCTTATTACTTCTCTACCTTCCAGCAGCAGTCTCTCCAAGCAACTCACACCATAACTTGTTATTATTAAAAATGCCATTTTTTTGCTATGTTTTCACTTCTAACACTTGAATCACCTTTATTTTCAATTGTTATTTTCAAAATTTTCAGTGTCATAAAAACCCAATAAAGTAAAATCCTTAGAACTCAACAAATAACTAAATTAGTGCAGATGTCTCTTGACTTCACTCAATGCTTCATTCATTCCACAGATGTTCAATAGGGAACAAACAGTCATAGCACCCACCTTAATAAAATGTAGGACCTCCTTTTGTTGCAACGCAACATCCTGGAGTATAATTTCCACAAGTGTATGATAGCAATCAATGGGAATTTTGTCCCATTCTTCCTGTAGCATGTAATGAGATCCTGGACTGTTATGGGCAGATGTCCCTTGACCTCATCCAATGCTTCATTCATCCCACAGATATTCAGTAGGTTGAGAGCAGGGCTCTGTGGAAGCCATTCAAGTATGGTGATGTTCATGTCCACAGACCATGAAGTTACAGCAGCAACCACCTTATGGCACTATGCATATTATTGCTGGAAGAGACAATGGTCAGTTCTGTAGAAATGCCAAAAGGTAGGAAGCATTGCATTATCCAAGATGTTTGGATACCTCTCAGAGTTCAATGTTCATGGTACCACAAACATATGTCCAAGCTTCACTGCATGTGGAGCTTGCATATTGCAGTCCTGCCATGAAAATCCATGTTGTACATGGATTTTCACAAAATACATGGGTCTCAGTTCTGAATGTTTTTGTGTAGATTTGCATTCCAGTCGATGCCCAGAATTAAACATTCATCATGTTGGCTGATGAATGGAAGTTTCGCATATTATCCTTTTGTGGCACTCTAAAATCATTTTAGGTGAGTGCAGTGGGATGTTCACTGTGAGTAGCACTTGCAGTTACTCCCTGTACTTCCATCTCAGTATGATATCACTTATTATTGACTTGGGATGACCCAATTTGTCAATAATTTGCCAAACAGAGAGGTCTGCAACGTGGTGTCCTATCACAGCACCTCTTTCATACTCTGTTACTTCCCTTCTGGCAGCCATTTCATCTAGATACAGTTGACACAAACTTGGGAGTATCATATTTCTCCAATTTATACTGGCTACAAACATGACTCAATACATGGCATAATATACCTTGCCCATGGGAGTGTCTTGACTTCTTTCCGAGCAGTGTATTATATCTATGGGAAAATTATAATTTTCGTAATTAGTAAATCAATATAAATTAGGAAACTTTTTAAAATTATTATATTGAAAATTATTTGAAATAATTTTGTAGGAGATATGATGACATTACTAATGAAGAAGGATACTTTATCTGAAGAGTGTACCCAATTCTACGTAGCTGAGACTGCTCTAGCTATAGATTCCATCCATAAGTTGGGTTTTATCCACAGGGATATTAAACCTGACAATCTGTTACTTGATGCCAGAGTAAGTGGTTCTAATAATTTTGAATTACTGTATTTACTCGAATATAACTTGCACTTTTTTTCCCAAAATGATAGCTAAAAAATCGTAGTGCAGGATATATGCAGGGATTTTCAGAAACTAAAGTTTTCAGGAAAAAACTGTAGATGGGTACAGCTTACCAAGAATCTCCTATTCGCTATCGCTACTTCCAACCTCGAGAGCAGTTTCCTTGTGTGCATTGTCAAAGTCATCCTCCCAGATAGCATCATCTTCTTTCCCATTATTTCAACAAAAATTACTAGCAATTTACAAGACTTGAGATATGTAATGAACAATCCTTCATGAATGACTAATGAGAAGTGAAAGCAGAGCACGAAACAGACAGCAATGGCAGGCCAGTAGATCGCATGAACCAACGACAAAGGCATGCTGGCAATTGTTGAGTTGAAATACTAATTCTCTTCAACCAAATTCCATAATATCTGAAACTGCCATAACAACAAGCAGCAATAAAATTTCAACCCTTTGGTTGAATTTTATTGCTGCTTGTTTGCTTCCACTTCGAGCTGGCAGGCAGACTCGCACATTCATTATATGGCATGTTTCAATTCATGGTAGAATTTTATTTGAAGTTAGCCTTTGTGATCTGTCTTAATGGCATCGAAAATTTCAAACGCAATCAAACAAACACTTATTTCATGTAATTGGAAAATTGGACAATAGTTTTTAGTTAGATACTGTGTTTGCTGGTATAACATATTGTTTTGCTCGAGTCTATACAGCATTGTTACTGTGGGAGGGGACATGTGATTCATTAGTTAGTACCGTTTTTATCCCAGTTTGCAAATGTGTCTGTACCATATTCAGTGATACAATAAAATTACTTGTTTTTCTTGTGTCTGGTATAGCGGGGTGTTGTAGAGGGCATGTTGTTTACTGCAGGGATCAAGTTACTATTGCCCTGACATGAACATGTTTAAACTTTTTTGTATGCGAGATATATGCGAAACTTTTTAATTTCTTTTTTTGTAAAGTAAAATCGGGGTGCGAGTTATACTTGAGTAAGTACGGTATGTAGTTTTAGAATTGATAAGTAGCTTCCACTATGTATAGTGAAATAAATAAATTCTTTATGGCCATTTATCAACTCTATGAATTAATCATTGTACAATTCTTTATGCTTATTTTTACACTTTGTTTTTATCACTAATCTAATAGGGTTGAATTTCTGTTATTTAACATAATGAAGATCAAAGAATGAAATGTGCCTATGTCAATAGAATAACGTGCAGCTATTTAATAATTGAGCAACTAATAGATACAATCAAATTATGGGCAAGTACTTTGGTTTCTTAGAAAACTGATACTGCTTATGACAGGACAATTAATACTCTCTGCATTGTGGCCTGTTTTCCTGTTTTGTGAGATGAAAAACTGGAGTTTCTGCTAGGAAATATGCTGCTACCTCCATATGAGATGGCTAATGCACTTGATAGTCAATCCAAGAACATAAAGCTGATCTTAAAAGGAAACTGGAACATTATCAAAAATGAGAAGGGATGAAATAGGATTTTTCCTGCAGGTAATAAGGCACGCTTGAGTTTTATTGGCATGTAAATTTACTAAGTTGTCTTCACCCCTTTTGTGAGGATGTTGAGTCCACGTTATTTAAGCCATTGGTTATGGAAGATCTTGAGGCTAACATTAGAGTATTACAGGGTTTACCAACTACTGGTGTCAGTCAAGTTGTGAATTGGATTTGAAGTCAGAGAAAGGAGGTCAGTGATGTAAAGAAGAAAGAGCATGGGTGACATCACAGAATCCTGGGGCACTCCAGCATGGAGAAATTGGAGAAATCTGATGAGAGGAATGACATGACATGCAGTGAACGACCACAGAGAAAGCTAGCAGTCCAATCAAGAGCATATTAGGGAGGCCATAAGATAGCAGCTTATTCAGGAGCTTATTCCAACAACCTTAGAAATATCGAGAGCAATAACATGAGTTTCTCCAAACCTTTCCATAGCCTGAGTCCAAAGGTGGGTGAGATTAGTTAGGAGGTTGGCTGTAGAATGAGAATTTCAGAATCTATATTGGTTATCGCTACTTAACTGATGCATTTCCAATTAATAAAGAAGCTAGTTGTTGATAGCCATCTCCATCACTTTTGAAAGCACTGAGATGAAAGCAATGGGACGATAATTAGATGGCTAGCTTTTGTCTCCCTTTTTGGGTACGAGCTGGATGTGGGCTTACTTCCATGTGTTGTGATATTTGGACCAGAAGTCTTATTAGTATCAAGATTAATGAGGGATTTTTTTATTTCATTTTGGTGAAAGTTTAGAGGAGGCATGCAGTGGGCAATTTGTGGAAGTATGGGAGGTGATTTGCTTTGGTTGTCCAGTTAGGAGTTGGAGGAAATAACTGATGCCAAGAGGTCCATCTTTTCCTTGGATGAAATTATGATTGTGCCATCAGGATGCAAGAAAGGTGGAAGGGTAGAAGTTACTCCCAACAACCTTAGCAAGGGACCAGATGGCTTGATTGCCAGTTAAGGAGGAGGCAAGTTTATTGCATTTCATTCTTATGAAGTCTACATTAGAATCATTGATAACTTTTTTACACATATTTCTGGCTGTTCTGTAAACTGAATGAGAAGCTGGAGTTTTTAATTTAAGACAATGAACATAAGCTGCATTTTTATCATGAATGGCAGAGGCACTTTTTTTTTTTTTTTTTTAGAACAAGGGTTTGGATACAGGTTGAGAATTTGCAGTGGTTTGGGAATGAACTCTCATTCCAGCGAGGAATATTTTGGTTACTAGTTCAGTGCAGGTGTTTGGATTGCAAGAGAGAAAAAGTAATAATCTGACCATGGAAAAGCAACATAAAAAAATCTGGAGGTCATTCTAGTTGGCACATTTATACCATAGGGTATGAGCTGAGAGGAGGCTAAACTGTAGAGGAGACTTTTCTACAGAGAAGGAAAGATTATGGTCAAAGTTTGCCAAGGGGAGAGCAAACATCCACTGTATATTTGAAGGGAGAGTTGGTTAAGAAAAAGTCAAGAATGTTGAGGATTGTTTGAAATCCTAGTTTGTAGATTGATCATTTATGTTAGATCATGACTGGTAAAAAATGATTCAGCTTCTCTTCCAGCTTGATCTGTGAAGTTGTTGTGGAGCCAGTCTGTGTTATGGACATTAAAGTCCCCCATGGAGGCAAATCTCGCAATTTTGATAATTAGTTTATATGAAATCAATTTTTAGTGATAGGTAGTCAAAAAGGGCAGTAGGATTGCCAGAGTTAGGAGAGCAGTAAAGGCAGCAATTGAAGGCTGTAAAGTTGAGATAAGGAAATCTTGAGCCAGAACAGATTAAAAAGTAGGGGATTTGAAGTTCGATATCCTTTGACAGAAGTTAGATAGCCATTTAAAGAAGTTTAAATGGCTGTCAGAAGATGCCATCAAAACTGCTCAGGAAAGGAGGAAAATGAAGGCCACATGAAATTTGCAGGAAGTACAGCATTTAAATGCAGAGTTTCAACAACAAGCCAGAAGAGACAAGGAAAAATACTTTAACCAGGAATAACAAATAGAAGACCAAAACAAGAAAGGAAAAGCGAGAGATCTTTTCAAAAGGATCAGAGAACTAACAGGGAAGTTTAGTGCCAAGGTGACAATATTGAAAAGTAAACACAAAGATATCTTGCAGAAGGCTGCAGACATCAAAGAAAGATGGAAAGAGTATACAGAAGCCCTTTACAGAAACGACTCCAAAATTACTGAGAAATTTGAGAGCAGGATTATACACAGGAGCTAGTACCACTGGAGAGTGAAATGAGGTGGGCACTGCAACAGGTACCAGTAAGAAAGCACCAGGAAGAGATGGAATACCTATTGAGCTGCTCAAAGCCCTGGGAGAAGAGGCAGTTAAAATTTTAACAACCCTGTGTCACCGAATTTGGATCACAACTACATGACCTAGAGAATGGAAAAAATCAGTTTATATACCTTTATTGAAAAAAGGCGATGCAAGAGAGTGCGAAAATTACAGAACTATAGCACTGATTTCTCATGCAAGTAAAGGCTTACTTAAGATCATTCAGAAAAGACTGGAACCATTCATGAAGAGAGAGATGGCAGATGAACAGGCAGGATTTTGAAAAGGCAGAGAAATGAGATCAAATCGCCAATGTGAGATGGATAATAGAAAGAGCACAGGAATATCAAAAGAATGTCTACCTTTCTTTCCTTGACTACAGCAAGGCTTTTGACTCTGTAGATCATGTGAAACTGTGGGTGTTAAGAACAATGGGAGTACTAGAGCATTTCATTATCCTTTTGAGGAATCTTTATTATGAACAAGAAGCTACTGTTTGAACAGATCTTGGAGAAACTGAGTATTTCACTATAGGTAAAGGGGTGCGACAAGGACGTATTTTATCTCCCTACCTGTTTAACTTGTACAGTGAATACATTTTAAGAATGGCAGGGCTGGAGGAGTCTTCAGTTGAAATTAAAATTGGTGGAAGAAATATTAATAATTTGAGGTATGCAGATGATACCACCTTGCTAGCAGAATGCAAAGAAAATTTGGAGGAACTTATTATGAAAGTTAAAGAAGAAAGTGCTAAATATGGTCTTAAACTTAACCTCAAAAAGACAAAAGTTATGGCAACATGTGAACTTAATGATTTTGAAGTAGATGGGGAGAAAATGGAAGCGGTTAACAATTTTGTGCTCCTAGGATCCCAAATTGATAAAGATGATTATTGTACTGAAGAAGTTAGAAAAAGATTATTACTCAGAAAGAAAGCAATGACAAATTTAAGCAGGATCTTTAAAGATATTAGCCTCACAACAAAAATCAGAATCATGAACGCAATGGTGTTCCCTGTGGATGTGAAAGTTGGACCCTGAGAAAGAGTAAAAGAATGAAGATAGATGCATTTGAATTATGGGTTTGGAGACGCTTACTAAGAATACCATGGACTGCAAAGCAAACCAATAAATCAGTGATAGACAGAATAAAGCCAGATTGCTCCCTTGAAGCTATGATCATCAAGCAAAAATTTTCATACTTTGGGCATATTATGTGAGCAAATAACAGTCTGGAGAAGATGATGATGCTTGCTAAAGTTGATGGCCAAGAATTAGATGGGTGGATGGAGTTAAAGAAGCAACTGGAATGCACTTAGAAATTCTGAAAGATATGGCCAGGGAAAGTTCTGAATGGAGAATGTGTTCATAGAATCAGCAGGAGTCAAAAATGACTTGATGGAACACAACAACAAAAAGACAAGGTTATCAGGTTTCACAAAAGCATATGTTCTGTCCTTTTTGCAAAATGTGTCATGCAGGATGTAGTTGGGATAGTTGAGGTGGACTGTGGTAGTGAAGGATACCAACTGAGCATCTGTTAGGAAAAAGTGATCAGGTTTTGATGTCTGTAAGTGGTGATATATGTCACTAATGTTTGTATTATTGCCTTAAATGTTGGTGAAATGAATATGGAAGTTTTTTTTTATTAAAAATTTTTTTGGTATTATTTTGGGTAGATTAGGTTTATTTTCATTATTCATTCTAGTTTTTTTTATTGTACTTTTCATATTTTTAGATTTTTTTGTTATTTTTTTATGGGAGATTTTTTGTATCTGCAGTTAAAACTGATATTTTTATGATTGACTTTCATGTCTTGGTGGTTGATTCAGATAAGAAAGAGAAGGGGCGTGCAGCTGGGGTGAGAGACTTATGTACATAACTCACACATAGGGAGTGCCCAAACTCCAGTCTAAGTGCGGCCTCAGACAGAATATACTATTGACCTGGTCTCCATCTAGGCAAAACTTTGCAGGGTAAGTGGCAGCAGGATTATTCACCAGCTGATTGGGAAGCCTCCAACAAATGTGTTATAATTGGGTTCGGTCCCATGTACTATCTGGGATGCCAGCCTGCAGATAACTGTTTTACTGCTTGCTGTTCCTTCAAATGGAGTGGAAACTGGCTCCCTATTTGAAAATGATAACAGTGTAATGATACCACCATACAACATTGTATATAGCAGAATGCAACTAATCTGTTGAAAGGTTTCACAGATGATGTGCAGTTTTGTCTTTAAAATCTGCCAGGTGAATACTTTTCCCCAATACACCATGGTTCTGATATAACTCCAAAGTCAAAGTCACAGGGATTAAGATCTGGTGCATGCAGCCATTTCATAGAGAAAATGAGCAACTGATGACAGTATGCTCTGTGAAATGTTGATGCAATAATTGTTGAACTTCGTGTCTTATATGGTGAGGTGCTGTATCTTGCATCAACACTGTTGTATTCAACACATCTAATATCAACACTCTTTGCTTCAGTTACATAATGACGAAACTGCTCAAAGAAAAACACCCCGATAATGAACTTGGTCGTGAATCCTATTCATACCTTTAATGAATGTAAGGGAACTTATTGCAATTCAGGGGGATTTTCTGTAGCCCAGATGCAGCAGTTTTGAGTGTTCACTGTTCCACAAACTTGAAAAAGTGCTTCATTACTCTATAGCATAAGTTCACAAACTTTTTCATGCCACCACCCACTTTGCAAGATATAAATTTTGTAATCCCCCCTCCCATTATAACAGTAAAAATATCAAACGGCTTGAATGCTTTCCGCATTCAAGCCGTTTGATATTTTTGACGTAAATAGCAACTAATGATACATTACTGCTTATGCCGTTAAATTTTTAAACAGTGGCCAATGTGTGCTTCATCTTGAACACAGTTATTGCTATACCGATTTTGGTGAAACATAGCCCATATGTAAAGATTGTAAAATGTATGCTCGAATAACATTATGCACAGTTTCATACAATGGTTTAAATATGAAAATGTGGGATACAATTAAGAGATTGCATTGCATTAGTAAGAATCTTATTGTAATAATTAAAACACCATCAAATGTATTAGATGGTTTATTTCGAACTTACAAAGAAAAAATAACAAATTAATCCTGGTGCATTTTTAAAAGTTTGTTAATATCAGGTTCAACTTTCGTTAAAAATCTGACATGGTAAAGTTTCAAATGATTAAATGATTGAAATAGAAAATTGATAAAAAAAATTGATCGAGTAAGACGGGCATAAGATGAATTAAAATGCAATATTTAAATTTTAAATGATTATCTAATCGCAAAATTACGAAAATAATTAATTTTTAAATATATATTATTAATTTTTTCTATAAAGAGCCACCGATCCCTAGACTGCCTGAACGCTCCCAAATGCTTCTGATCCCACTATAGCCCCCCCCCCAGAAGGCTTCAACACCCACTTTGGGAACCTGTGCTCTATAGGATGTTCCAAGGCCAAACCTTATGTCCACTTCCTTGTGTGCCAGAAATGTCAATACAAACGCTTCTCAGATGTTGGCATCTCTTGTTTGCAACTCTTGGCTGTGGTAGAGTTTATGTGGGTAGCACACTCATCATCTTACTATGGCACATGCAATGCATGAACCTGCAGCATTCTTATTTGACTGCCCAACAACTGCAGTTGCAACATCTTCAATCATTTGCAGAATTTCAGATTTACACTTCTTCCTAGTTGGACTGTCAAACTGCCTTTCTCTTCAAATCAATGAACCATGCATTGTACTGCATTTAGTGACACTGGGCCTTTTCCCAAGCATCTGTTTTTTTTTTTTTTTTGTCATGAAACAACCAATCATGTTTACGAGTGGTTGTTTCACGAGAACAGATGCATCTTTTATGCATTCGTTTTCATGAAGTAATGCTGTAGCATTTTCCCCATTCATATAGAAACACTTCATGAGAAAAACATGTTCAGGCAAAGTGAGACCATCGTGTAAGTCGAATGACTGTAGAGTCAGTCTCGCTGTTTTGTGTATATCACCTTACGGCTCGTGTGATATGCAGAATTCATTGGCTGCAAGATTGAGATTGCTTGGCCATGGGAGGGCAGAAGGGAGTGTAAGTGGTGAATGTTGGTGGCAAAAGATAAGTTCTTTTTGGAAGTCTTTAGCATTAATTAAGTCTTTCTTTTGCATCATGTTTATGAGTGGTTGTGTGATTAGCTGTAAGGGTAGTATGTTTAATTTTCTGATTTTTAAAGTTTTTTTTTCTTTTTTTTTTTCTTAAACCGTATTGTGCAGCATGGCACCAATGTGCAAAACAGTGGTGAGCAATTTTAACTTGCGTGATCATGTTTGCTACAGTATATGTGAAATGTATGGCCTTTGCAGAACGAGAGATTTTTGGAAGGAGAATGAAACTGGAGAACACATTTGTCAAAAGTGTTTTGTGATAAAATGCTAGAAGTGTGAAGAGCAAGAAGAGTGATAATGGTGAGTTGAAAGACGAAATGTGTGATAATGTGATTGGCATAGTTAGTGTTGCAAACAGTATGAGTGACTGTACGAATGACATGATAGAAAATGAAGAGAATGACCCCATTGCAACGGGAAAACATAGTGTACTTATGTGAAATTCTTCACAGAACAAAATGTAAGATTGAGTAGTTGGAGAAACATCATGGATAGTATGATACAGAAGCAAAAGAAAGGGGGAAAGAAAGCAGAACATGAAAAAGCAAAAGCATGAAAATAAGGGTTGGATTTTGTGTGGTGATTCATTGATACAAGGAGTTCTTGAGCAGAGTGTGATGAAATAGTGTTTTTGTGGAGCTAGGATAAAGGATGTTAGTGATGCTGTAAGGATGCAGAGTTAAGTGAAAGAGATGTTTATTTCGGCTGGTACAAATGATTTAGCAGGTGCATACGAAAAAGAAGAGTGAGAAAGTAAAAGTTGTGAGCTGAGACAGAGAGGTATGATGGCAAATGAGATAGTGTACAGATTGTGCACTAATGGTTTGTATGTGAAGGCTCACCTCTGGTGGTAAAAGATGACATTGGTAAAGGATAGAGTATTGGGGCTACTGAGTTATGTGCTTTGTTCAAGTGGACAATGCATGGCCAGAAAAGTTCGAGAAACTCTGCTCTAGAGGATGGCTAATCCTGTTGTATGGATTAAAATATCTAGCTAATTAGCTTATATTAAAGTCAGCATTCAGAAAGGGCAGTGGTTTCCACAGCTTGTGAATACTGAACATGGTGAACATTCTTTCCAAACTGCTTAGTTTGGAAAGAATGATATTTGAAGAAATATACTGCATTTTTGATATTTAATTTTTGATATGAATTTTCTCTTATTTTCACATTTAGGGCCACATCAAGCTTTCAGATTTTGGACTGTGTACTGGTCTGAAAAAATCACATAGGACTGAGTTTTACAGAGACTTATCACAAGCAAAACCAAGTGATTTTAGTAAGCTTTTTTACTATTTTGAAAGTTTAATAAAATAGTTAATTAACATGAAGGACCAATGCTACTTAACAAAAATGTTTTACATAGAGATAAACCCTTGGGTCTCTCTCCCCTGCACTCTCCAAATCAACTTGAAAGAATTTCAACTTTAAGGAAAATATTTTTCCTGAATTTTTTTCTCCATTGCTTTCCTGTTTCTTTCTTACAGTGATTTATGTCACCCTCATGTAAAATTTAATTTTTCTGTCCATTATAAATTACCATTTTTGACTTGAAATGTCAGATATTATAATACCATAAAACCATTCTGTAGGTGGGCATATTTAACTTATATAAATCTGTATCCCCTATAGGGAGTAGGCAAGGCCATCTTAGCCCTATCTAACTTTTGGAAACTATCTTTGGGCAAGGGCAGTTCAATTGCAACTGGTTGCCAATCAGAGATTGCTTACTCAAGACCATCACTAATTATAAACAGCATCTAGTGAAAAAACAGCTGACAATTGTTGCTAACTCATGGTTCCTAATACTATATTTATTGTCTGAAATAGTGTGGTTTCTATGGTTGATTTTCTTGAGTTTATGGAATGAAACACTGAGTCTCTCTGGGAGAAAGAAGTTTCACTTTTTGTGGAACTTTTTTCATGCCACTTCAGTTATTAGAGTGGTAGTATCTTGGCAAGGATGAAAAATCATCTGCAAACAGCATTCATGGATGTCTATGACAGAGTGGAATTCAAACCCACAGACTTTTGTCAGAGATATTATTTACTTACCAACAAACGTAACTCGTGTATCTGAAAAAGAATGCATCCACTTATTTATTATTATTATTACCCCAATACCTCATGGAGTCAAAGACTCACCTGGGAGCTCCCTTTATCACACACACATCTCATCATACCATGTCTTAAACACACTCAAACTTCTTGCAGACACCACACTCTCAGGCAAGGCATTCCAATCATCCACAACTCTGCACAAAAAAAACCTGCCTCTTCCCCTACTCACTCCCTCTTTATACAATTTCCAGGGATGACTTCTGGTTCTCCCCTGATCTCCCACTATTCTCTGTAGAACTTCTCCACCATTGATCTTATAACAACCCCTTACCAACTTGTAGGTCTCTATCATATCTCCCCTCTTCCTCCTGTCCACCAGACTCTGCAAATTACATCTTCTCAATCTTTCCTCATACTCAACATTCCAGAGGTCAGAAACTACCTTAGTCAGTTGCCTTTGGACCTTTTCCAACATCTCTTCATCCTTCTGAAAACCTGGTGACCAAATCTGGGCACAATAGTCCATGTGTGGCCTAATCAAAGCCTTATACAACGGAAAAAGAATCTCCCTACTTCTACACCTCAGTGTCCTTCGCATCATTCCCAGAAGCCTTTGTGTTGTCTTCACAATTTTGGTGATGTGTCTCCTAAATTTTAGATCCTTATCCACTATCACTCCCAGATCTCTTATTTCCTCTACCTCCAACAATATATTCTCACCAAGCATGAATTCTACATCCTATCTTTGTTTTCCAAATTTTAAAACTTTACATTTTGCAACATTGAACTCACATCCCCAATCACTCATTTTATTCAAGTCTTCTTGCAAGGCCACAACATCTTCACTACTCTTTATGGTTTGTCCCAACTTTGCATCATCATCTGCAAACAACTGAATATCTCCATCCAAATCTTCGCCAATATCATTTAATATACAAGTTAAACAGTATTGGCCCCAAAACAGACCCCTGAGGCACTCCACTAGTTACTTTCCTTTTCCTGGATATCGCCCCCATACACAACTTGTTGATACCTATCAGATAGCCAGTCTCCAATCCAATTTACTAAGCTAATATCCAACCCCATCTGCTCTAGTTTGACTGTCAACTTATCATGAGGTACTCTATCAAAAGCCTTTGCAAAACCCAAGTATGTTACTGTGGGTCCTCCTCTGTCCAAGGAAGCAGTCACCTTATTGTAATAAGTAAGTAGATTACTAAAACATGACCTCCCTTTAGCAAATCCATGCTGTCCATCAAAGATAATACCATTTTTGTCAACCCAATTCTGGATCCTAGTTCTCACGAGCTTCTCCAACAACTTAACCACACCTGACACACACAGATAGGCCTATAGTTTAATGCTTGAGTTCGATCACCTCCTTTATGAAGTGGCACAATCTTGTCCTCCTTAGGAACTTGACCGAGTGCAAGACTCGTATTAAAAAAATATGTCACGGCAGGTGTCAACTCCCTGGCACGTTCCTTCAGAATACATGCCGATATATTATCAAGTCCCACAGCCTTATTTACATCTAGTTTTCCCAACTCCTCAAACACCTCTTGCTCAGTTACAGTCAGTCTCTCTTCCCCCCTCATCAATTTCTCTCAATCTTTCCATGAAGTCACATTCACAAGATTGATACATCTTTATGAACTGCTCATTAAGTATCTCCACCACACATTCCGCAACAGCTGTCTTTATACCATTTTCTCCAATCAATGTCATCCTTCCATAATCATTCTTTCTTTTGCTGGCTACATATCAAAAGAACTCCCTAAGATTCTTTTTTGGCTTCATTAGCTAACTGCTGTTGATAGCTCTCTTTCGCTACTCTCACCAACCAGGTCACCCTCCTTGCCTGGTCTTTGTAGACCTCATGAAATTGGTTATTTCCACTTCTCTTATGCTGCCTCCACAATGCCCTTTTTCTCTGTATCGCATGCTTAATCTCTTTATTCATCCATCTCACACCTACCTTATTTAACCTTCTCACCCTTGGAATACATATAGACATTGCATCTACTGGATAGTTTTTGAAAATCCCCCAAGCTGCATTGATCTCTTTTCCATCTAGTTTACTCAACTCCCCAAACACCTCTTGCTCACTTACAGTCAGTCTCTCCTCTCCTCATCAACTGCTCTCAATGTCTCCATGAAGTCACATTCACTAGATTGAAAGATCTTTATGAACTTTCCTTTTCCTAATCTCATAAATGCATTGTGCATCAATCCTCTTGAGTTTAACATGGCTAACTACATGGTCATAATTTGTGTGTGTGTTAAGTTTCCACATGAAATTACACTTCAATATTTAAAAAAAAATGGCAGTCTTTATATTGTTTGTATTCAACGAGATTGTCTGTTATGATGTTAAGCCAATAATTCCAATTTTTCTCCTCTGCTTTCCGCAGATGCTTTGGTATTCTTCCTGATGCAGTATATCATTTAGTGTCTGCTGTTTTTCCAAAATTTGCAAACACTAATTTCATCACTTTTCAAGTTACATCTTTTACATTAAAGAATATTCATCACAAGTCTGTCAACTAAATCTTTCAGTATCCTTTCTTTCTAAGCAATTTTTCAGCTTTTATTGGCTGCTATCCATACCAGTTTGTTGCAATTCATATGTCTACTTATATAAGTAATTTAGTTATTCATTTATTATTTTTCTGTGTGAACATGTTACTCTCCAGCTGAATTTAATTTTGTAACCTAATAGATAATTATAATAACAGGACTCGCTTTGATGTAGTAAGGTTGTTTTTTTTTTTTCACCAGAGGTCAGGTAGTTTTAGCAGTTGATCAGTAACTTTAGCATACCATAGTATCCTTTCTTTCTTTCTTTCTAAGCAATTTTTCAGCTTTTATTGGATGCTATCCATATATCAGTTTGTTGCAATTCATATGTATACTTATTAAGTAATTTAGTTATTTATTTATTATTTTTCTGTGTGAATATGTTACTCTCCTGCTTAATTTAATTTTGTAACCTAATAGATAATTATAATAACAGGACTCTAGCTTTGATGTAGTAAGATTTTTTTTTTCACCAGAGGTCAGGCTAATAGTTTTAACAGTTGATCAGTAACTTGAGCATACCATGTAGATTGTAGTGTAGCTTGTTTCTTTGTATATAAGTGTATACCCCCAGATGATGACCTTAATGTGAAGGTCGAAACATCGAGTGTTTATTTTGGTTTATATTAAACTAAACGTAGTAGTTGTTTCCATGATTTCATGATGAAATCTTTTAATATCTTCCTGATTCATTTACATATAGACCTTACTTGAACTTTCTGCTACTGATCCCATGACATTTTTTGTATTCCAATATTTCTGATAAAAAATCTCATCTTGTGCCTAAAAAGATAACTTGCAAAAATCTTTGAATTTATTGCTACAAACATATTGTGTAATGTTACTTAACAACTTAATTTTAATCTTGGAATAAATTCTCCTCCTGTTTTCTTTCTGTAAATGAGTTTTTTTTTTTAACTATCCCAAACTACTATTCTGTTTGTTGTAGTAATAGCTACTGCAATCATAATACATTAGTTATAAGCTTCTAAAACTACAACAGTTTCCTGTGAATTAAGTATTTTTCTATTTTCCATTCTGAATTTTTTTTTTCCTGCTGTATTTTCAAAAGGAATACTCGTAATACAGATCACTCTTTACAGCAAAAGGAATGCCTAGTATAGACAGTATGTTTCTCCTGCAACTATCCTTCACTCATAACTATGCCAAGACCTATGTAGCTCAGTGGAAATGGCACTTGTATCTTCTGTGCTAGCCCACCTGAAGAGAGACTTAAGTCTGATCAATCTCTGGCATGGGCAAGCAGGTTTTTCGTTCTGTAAACTAAAGAAAATCAGCTGTAGAACCCACATTATTTCAGACAGTAACACATCCTGTTAGGGTTAGGTACCAAGAGATGGTAACACTTGTTTGCCTGTCTCTTCATTGGTTGCCACCTATAATTAGTGATAGTCATGGGCCAGCTATCGAATGGCTACCGATGGAGATTAAACTGCCCATTCAGTCCCAAAAAAAGCTAGATTGGGTTAAAAGGCCCCACCTACTCCCTATAGGAGAATAAAAGGCATTAGCTGATTATTATTTATTATAATATTTTAACCATTCCTTAATCTCTGCTTCTTTTATCCTTTTATGTATACTTGTTTAGTTATTCCTTTATTATGATTATTATTACTGCCTTATCAGAAAGTCTAAGGACTCATTGAGAGTTTGTGTCACTCTGTCTACATACCTATTATAACTTATATCATATCAGATGATTAACTTATGTTTTTATCATATCTCTGTCTCATTCTTGTATTTTTCAAACATTAAAGACAAGGTTTCTTCAATTTGTCCTTATCACCTCAATCCAGCCTTTGTTGGCTACACTGGCTGAGTGGATAGTATACTGCTCTCCAACCAACCAACCAACTAACCAACAGTGGTTTCAAATCCTACTGTGGTACAGATGTTTGTGAAAGTCTTTAGGTGGAAGAAAATTGTTTGTCACCCTGTGTGAGACCACTATCCCACCTTTGAAGTCTGGAGTGGTTTGAAAAAAGTCCTGTTCTACTTCCAGACTTCAAAATCTGGTGTCTAGAATAGGGACACCAGATTATCTAATTCTTACCACCCATGGCACTAAATGTGTAATAGGTGATAGTCTCTCTTGTGTGGAATTCATGTTTTGAAAATATGCACAATTCCATATACCAGATATCATCTTGGTCACCTTCCACTGGATCTTTTCCGCTCGTATTATTTTTTTCAAAAAAAAAATTTTTTTTTAAACATATTAAGCGACAAATTCATACGGTAACCTAACAAAAATTAGTCTATTCGACAGTGTATAGATTATTTGGAATTATTGTTTCGACTCCTCTATAACAAGTGCGCCCAAGTTTGAAAATAAAATAAGTGCCTGCGCTATCTTTACCCTTCTTCCTTTTGGTAGCCAATCGTATGATAAAACCAGTAGCCAATCAAATGTTTTATAAAAGATTATAAAAGATTTCATTCTTATTATATTTTGATAGTTAAAAAATGTTTTTCTTATGTAAGAGAAATTAACACAGTTGATTGTGTGCAAATATCATGTTTAGATAATGAAATATTTGTTTAAAAATGATAGCCTTTAGAGGTTGATTGTCCTCTCATACTTTTTGATTGGAATTTGCACACAAGCTGTATTAATAAAAGTTTTTGTGTGAAATTTCCATAGCTCACCACTGACTACATCTGAATATTCAAGACAATAGTCTGACCTTATCAAAAAAAAAAAGAGAATAACTTCCTTATTCCTATAAGTCAGTGTTCTCTTCAAACATTACACTTATCCAGTGTAAAAAATTAACTATCTTAACAATATGATCGTCTGCACTGTTAGCCTAGTGGCTATGTGCTTCGCAACCATATGCCTGGGAAAGGAGTGTCCTGGGTTTGATTTCCATCACCGATACGAGAAGCTTAAGGATCTTTCTCAGACATAGTCAAGTTAGCCGGTGCTGGGCGTGAACAGCAGAGTTTTTCTTTCCAGTTTATCCTCCCGCAAGCAGGCAAACTGGCCCCGTGAACACACACAGCTACAGCCATAGAATATACCAGGAGGCATAGGGCTAGTCACTTTATCCTTGGGACGGGTATGACTTAGAAGAGCTTAAGATAGCTCTGTAACAGCCAGTAGGCTGTTACAGAGCTATCTTATGGAAGGGTGAGATAGTGGACAAAGCCATAGTTTAGGGAGAAGAACAACAACAACAATATGCTCCTTAAACTATGGCTTTGTCCACTATCTCACCCTTCCTCTAGGTTTTTTTGGTTCTATACAATATATACACAAAAACACAGGATAAAAGCATTATTTATCAACTATACTGCCATATATTCCAGTCTGAAATTAACAGACTATCATTAGAATCAAACGTTCCCATATTTTTTATACGAATAGGCAGTCATTCTGATTGAGGTAGGGTGGTGAAGCAAGGCCTCAGCACTCTCTTTAAATAGGCGTTTCAATTTGTACCAACATCTATGTTGACGGTGAGCTTCAGATCAAAGAATATTGTGGTCTGCCTCTATTCCATGTTGAGCTAATCCAGACTTCTCGGATTTTTTGTGGAAAATATGTGACTGTGATGTTCTTGTATTCTTTTTACTATTTAACATGCAGTTTGTCCCAAGTAGGAAAAATGGCAGTCACATGGAACTTTTTATACACCTGGAAGAGATATAAGCAAGCATTTATCTTTAGAAGAGGGAAAATATAATGAGAGTTTATTAATAGGAATATAAGTAGCTACTGAATCACCTTCCTTCAGAATTAGATTGAAATTTGTTCTGAAATGCCAGAGATGTATGGGATTGGAACCTGACATATTGATTCCTTGTTGTTTGGGTTAGGTTTGTAGGAGTCAAACAGATGTTGTGTAGTCCTTTCAGAGAAGCCATTTAATTTCATGTATTGTTTCATATAATTTAAACCTTCTCAAACAGGAATCATAAAGTACTTAATTTGAGGCTAAAACTAATTGTTCAACTTCCCATTATTTACAGGAAGAACTCTCAACTATCAAACAATATATGAAATTAAATGGCTTCTTCAAAAGGACTACACAACATCTGTTTGACTCCTACAAACTTAACCCAAACAACAAGGAATCAATCCACTGGGTTCAAATCCCATACATTTCTGGCATTTCAGAACCAATTTCAAGAATTCTGAAGAAACATGATTTAGTAGCGACTTTTATTCATATTAATACTCAACGTTTTCTCCCCTTTTCTAAAGATAAACACTCGCCTATATCTCTTCCAGGTGTATATCAAGTTCCATGTGACTGCCATCTTTCCTGCTTTGGACAAACTGGATGCTCAATAGAAAAACGAATACAAGAACATCAATTATGCATTTTCTACAAAAAATTCAAGAAGTCTGGATTAGCTCAACACGGATTAGAGACAGACCACAACATTCTTTGGTCTGAAACTTGCCTTCTACATAGATACTGGTACAATTCAAATGCCTATTTAAAGAGAGTGCTGAAACCTGCAATCCTGCTAATTAATGATCCCTCTCTCACAGACATTGTTTCTATCTTGTGCCTCTTCTAGATATACCTCCATAGAAAGCGCTCTGCTGAATTTACTACTATTATTCCTCTACACTCATTCAAAATCAATAAAACAGCTAACCAACACACTTGTATAGTCCATCTTGAAACTCTCCAAACCACCTTTATTGCCTCCTCCTTCATCCCATCTACTTCTGTTCTTTGGAACAGTCTCCACCACTCTACCTTCCCCAACTCTCAGCTGTTCAAGCAAAATGTGAACAGATTCCTCCTTTCTTCTGTTCCTCTTGCCCACACACAGTATTAATGTGCTATAGGTCTTTGTGACCTTTCATGTGTAGATCAGATATTAAAAAAAAAAAAGTTTTCAAAAATCCAATTAGGATATCCACTCAATTATTTTCAAAACCATTATCCAATTCTTTCTGTCCGTTGACAGAATATTAACAGTTTATAAAGCAACCCTTTTAATATTTTATTTGAAACTAATTTTTTTTTTTAAATATTGGATAAAAATCTATACCATCATGATCAATTTCCTGATATGTACCCACAAAGGGTGTTCAGGTTACTCTGACAATACTACATGATTGAGTTGACATTACTATTAATCTCCTATCAGCAATTTTCCAAATTAATCTATTACTTCTGAGCACTCCCATATTGTCTTATCTAACATTTTGTGCTTCTAAGGCACTTGTGACTGAACCAATCCACTTAGATTGGTTCAGTCACAATCTAAGTGGATTGGTTCATATATATATACTAGGGGGGCGTAGGCATCAGGCCCCCCTAGTATATATATATAAATGTAAAATGTGTGTGTGTGTGTATATATATATATATATATATATATATATATATAAAGGTATAGATCTTTATTTTTTATACATAGAAACTTAGCTAATCAAAGAAGTTAAAGCCTTTTCTCCTAAAGCCAATTTTTTTAGTTTGCTTTTTTAAGTAATATTTCATTATTAATTTTATTTCTTAACATTTAGCCAGTAATCCCATGGATTCCAAAAGAAGGGCAGAAAGTTGGAAAAAGAATAGGCGGCAGCTGGTCAGTATAATCTTTTTGAAAGTACACTTTACAACCACAAATAGCTATTATAAGAAGCTGCATATGGTTGTTAAAACAAACATACAAAGAAAAAATGCTAACTGCTTTCACCACTGGGAATCTGACTTCTTCAGGGTAAAATACATGTAAAATTGACAAGGAAAAAATACAAATTAGCATTAAAAATTGAAAGAAACAGTTGAAACATAAGGCCGTAGTAAAGTGCAGCACCATCCATCCATTTCCTTGCATTGTTTGGAGGTGATTAGATGAAAAATTCACTAATTTTTTTACGTATTTTTGCACATTATTTTTTCGCATAGTTCACTCAACAAAAACCAAGGACTTATCCTAAGTGATATTTGGAAATCATTGATTAGATCACTGCACATATCTGATATCAGTTATTCTGCTAATATCATACAATTGTAGAAAACAGATGACTTGTACCATACTTCACTGTCTCCTTGTGTTTCAGTTGTTTATACTAAGATGGTTACTTTCAGCATTTTTTTATGGTAATTTGTATTTTTTGTCATCTTTATTATTATGTGACAACTCCAGGAGTCCAAAGACTCATCATGAGAGGACACACCACTCTACTTGGCAAAATACATCTCATCCTCTCCACTAGTACTTAATTCTCTAACTATGACACTACTACCATGAACTCCATCTATCGCCCATCATCACCACAAAAAACAGTATTTTTTGTCAGTAAATTGCGTATGTTCTGAAGGCCAATCTGTCTGTATACGGGATGAAAAACCCAAGTTTCCAGGAGAAAAAAACTGCTACTACCATATGAGATTGGCTAACTTACCTTCAACTGAAAAAGCCCATATAAGAATTCCCCTCACGACAAGGATCAAACCTAGGTCTTTTCCAATTGAAGGGCACAATGTTCCGCTGTTCTCTGAATTGCACTATGCCAGCTATATCTTTATGTGTATTTTATTCTGAAAAATTCACAAGCTCCCTGTTGTGAAACTAGTTGGTGTTTTTTCTTTGTATGTTTTTTATTGTTTTAATGACCAGATAAATCCAATTTGCTACAATGAAATAGCAATAAAATTTACTACAATAAATGAATATACTACAATCACTTATAGTGAATTTTCTACAAAAAATTCATTGCTTCATGTTAATAAATTATTCCTGTGATCTCTATAAGGTTGTTGTAGCGTATGGTGAGAACTGACTGTAATTTGTTATTGTTGTATTTGAGTCACCTGCACACACATTTATGAAACTTTTTTTAGGCCTAAGTTACATTCTTTCTGTTTGTAGGCATATTCTACAGTAGGAACACCAGACTATATAGCTCCAGAAGTTTTTATGCAAACTGGTTATAATAGTGCTTGTGATTGGTGGTCCTTAGGAGTAATCATGTATGAAATGTTGATTGGTAAGTGAATTTTGCTTTTTATGTCACTGGCAGTTAAAGACTAAAACTCCATAAATGAATTTTGCAACTGTATTATCTGTCATAGCATGAAATAACATTTATGTTGTGAGCATTTTTGTTTAACTTTTTTTTTTTAACCTGTGTTGATTTACAAAATAGCAACAGTAGTTTTCATCCTCTCTGCATGTATGCTTGTAGGATATGAATACATGAGAGAGAGAGAGAGAGAGCACAAATGGTATACAGTAATATAATTGTAATCTGTAATAACGTTTTCAGAAAGAGACTCATCAAGACAAATCTGAACACTTTATATTTGTAACAAAACTTTGGAATTCCAACATACTTCAGGTATGTGAAAGTTGTTTCTCATTTGTCACTTGTATTTGACACTGTTAAGAGAAACATTTTAGTCCAAGGAAAGTAATGTGTACTTTTTTTTGTTAAGTAATCTTTTTGACAACTCTTCATATTTTTAATGAGCAATTTTATCTCAAACAGTATTTTTCATGTCTTGTAAATAATATAATTGTTACTAATTCCTATTTTTACCCATATGAAATCATAAAAGTTAAATGCTATTGTGAACAATGCTACCATGATGCAATAGAAATGAATTGAGGAGGACCTGTGATTGTGATGATCAAATACATAAATTATAGAAGAAATGGTATTTGGTTTCTGAATATGTGGAATAATTTTAATGGGAGAAGGGATTTATATCAGCAACATAATTTTCATTTGAATAGGTTTGGTGTTATCAGATGATGGCACTGTTGATTAGTGAGGAAATGAATGTAAAGAATCACAGAAATGACAGCTATTAAGGTAGAAGCTTAGGGAAATTTATGTAAGTAATATAGAAGTGATCAGTGTCTGAAAGTAAGAATAATTGTGAGTAGAAGCATTGGAGTTGATGATGTGATCCATGTGGGTTTGGGCACTTTCTAATTTAACACTGGTAGTGACAGTTGTTGAGGAACGGAAGGAATGAATGTTATGATGCAGATTGCTGAATGGAAAACCTATAAGTTTCTTGGTGAGAATGATTATTCTAGTTGACTAATGCCAGAGAAATAAAATTGAAGTTTGTGTGGTGTTAGTCTCTGCAGGTTATCCAAAAATCTTTGCATTTCAAGATGACAGATAACAGCAAAGAGAGGGAGAAGGATGGGTATTTGTTGATAGCAAAAGAATTAAGTCCAGAAAAGTAGACATTGAGGAAACCAAGATTTTTAAGACTTGGAACCTCAAGATTAAATATATTGTGGAATTTATATTGGAGGTCTGAGATAGAGAAAGATGATTGTTAAATGCACTAGCCAATTAATTCAGTAAGCACAAAGAACATCCAAAATTGTAGGGAGTGATAGATCCAGTAGATTCAAAGCTGTTTTGTGTAAGGTGGAGGCTAAACAAGGAAAAATACCATACATGCTGCCACTGGCCAGAGTCATCTGAAGAGGATTGAACTATACAACCTCCAAAATTATTGTTTTGGTTTTCCTAATTTTAAGAATTTAAACAAAAATGTTCACATAGCCATTCCCATTTTTTATTTTGTTTTGGACATAGTTTAAGATGGAATTTATATTCTTTGGTGGGGTAGTGTGTGTGGGTGACGTTTTTTTGTGGGTGGGACATGGATGTGAAGCTGTTCAGTATTAGTCTTTTGTCATGTAGAAATAGTTGATGGATATAGTTATTTCACTTATTTTCTTGTGATTGGAAAGATAAATTCAATATGACTGCTTGCCTATAACAACCTGTTCATCTCAAATGAAGGAATGTTGTCATATCCTATATGTCAACTGATTATAATAAGAAATTATACTAATAAATATGACAAAAAATATCTTTCCATCTTTTGGAGGTAGCTCTAGAATTTACATTGTGTACAGAGAATCAGGAAGTCCAATCAAAGAAGTCTTAATTTCAAAATGGAACTAATAGATATTCCTGTTGGAAAATATGAATTTATGAATACTTATCACTTGTCATTTTCCAGATACTTTCTCTCACAGAGAAGAAAATGACTTTTACAAGAATATTCACTTCAATGTGTAAAGAAAAAAAAGATACAAAAGGAAAAGTTTTTCTTAACCTGTCATGAATTGGCACTTCTGAAATATAAAATAAATTGGATTTGATTTTTGTACTCCTGAGATAACTGATAACTCAAGCAATTCTTAACTGCTCAATGTTTATAAAGCATCCAACACTTTTTTACCTTCTGCATTCACTAAGGCCATTCTTTCATGGTCAATTTTATTTTTACTTGTCACATAGTGAAAAAATTCTCAGATTTTCCTTTGCCCTTAAGACTGACTGTTTTTCTTAATCCAGTTTTGCCTGCCTCACTAACTTGATTTCATACTGCTTCTAGGCCTCATTATAACTTTTCTCCTGGTATTTTATCCACAGCATTCTCTTTTTATGTAATTCTTGTTTTAGTCTTATTCATTCATTGAACTTCTATGTGATTTTTCCTTCTATATCTAGAAATAGTCAGATATGGCACACTGTTCATTTCTCTATCATGTTTTTTTTCATTCCAAGGCACTTCAGTCTTAATGATCTTTTTTTTTAATTTTGGGTCCATACACAGGAGGTGGGTTGGTCAACCTATAGTACATTAGTGCTGTGTATGGGTAGTGGGTTGGGAAAGGAGGAATTTGTTTACATTTGATTTGAATGACTTTAAATTGTATTCCTTGGAAAATATAGCAGGTGGGAAACTGTTCCACAGTGCAGCAGTTGCAGGGATGAAGGAAGAGGAAAAGAAACTGGTTCTGTTTGTTTCTAGGTGTACTGTGAAGGGATGTTGTGCAGCAGCTGCACGTGTTCCAACGAGCTTTGTACTGAGCAGAGGAATTATTGATGTTATTTCGGATGACATTTCCCATGGAAATATTTGTAGAATATACATACTGCAGAGACCATATGTCTGTGTGAAAGTGGGCGGAGAGAGTTGGTAAGGGATGCATCATTGATAAGTCTAATTGCTCTCCTCTGTATTGAGTCGAGCATTTTGAGAGAGCTTTTAGAGGCCCCCACTCCATATGTGGGAGGAGTATTCAATAGCTGGGCAGATTTGTGATTTGTATAATGTTAGTAGCTGTTCAGGGGGTGAAGTAACATCTTGAGCAAAAGAGAAATCCTAGTTTTTTTGAGGCTGATGATGCAATGGTGTCATATGTTTATGCCAGGAGAGGCTTGATGTGAAGGTGATTCCAAGAAGCGAGATCTCAAACTCTGGAAATTTGGGTATTGTCAAAAAGAATACTGGGGGAAAATGGTTATTTTTTTATGTGAAATAGTACAGAACTGGGTTTTATTGGCGTCGAAATTTATGAGGTTATCCGAACCCCATTGTAGGATGGCTTGGAGATCAGAGTTGAGGGTGGTGGTGGTGGTGGTTGATGTTCTGTAGGTTGAGGTGAGTTGTGAAGGGTAAGTCTTATCAAATGCAAGTGAGGAGTGAAGTGTGCTGTCATCTGCAAAACTGTGTATTGGGTTGGAAGTCAATTGCAGTAAGTCATTGATATATAGTAGGAAGAGGGTTGGTGAGAGAACAGAACTTTGTGGGACCCCAGCATTAATTGAGTGGTGAGAGGATAGGGAGCCGTCCACCATCACACATAGCGTATATCCAGACAGAAAGCTGGCAATCCAACTACAGAAGCCCTGGATCAGACCGAATGATGGTAGTTTGCCAGACCCGGTCAAAGGCTTTGGATATATCTAGTGCAGCCACATGAGATTCGCCAAACCTCTCCATAGCATTTGTCCAGAGATGGGTGATGTATGTGAGTAGATCTCCTGTTGATCGGCAGTGGCTGAATCCATACTGGCAGTCATTTAGTTAGTGAGTGTCTTCAAGATAGTGTAGGAGTTGGGAATTGATGATTTTTTCCATTACTTTTGACAGGACTTAGGTAAGCGAGATAGGGTGGTAATTGGATGGCAGTGACTTGTCACCCTTCTTGGGAATGGGCTGAATATAGGCCAATTTCCAGTTTGCGGGATAGATTCCAGTGGAGTAAGAGAGTATATATAGGTGACATAGGATAGGGGTCAGTTCAAGAGCACAAGCTTTCGGAACAATTGGGGGAATGCCATCGAACCCAGGAGACTTTTTTTGTGTCTAATTTGGACAGTATTTTTCTGATCTCATCCTGGCAAAAGGATATAGGGGACATTGTTTGGTGTCTGGAATGGTTGGGGGACATTTACCATCATCAGTTATGCATGCATTTGAAGCAAAGTATGAAACCAGAAGATTGGCTTTTTCTGTGGATGATGATGCAGTAGAGCCATCTGGATATGATGGGGGTGGGAATAGTGTTGGACAGAAGTTAAGACTGATTGCTTTGGTGAGAGACCAAAAGGCTCGACTGCTGTTTGGACAGGCTGCTAGTTTCCTGCTTTTTGCTCTTTCAAACTCTATTTTGGAAGCATTGATTTTTTGTTTGCATCTATTATGGGCTTCGGTGTAAGCTTTGAAGGAGGATGAGGTTCTTGATTTCAGCCAGTTGTGCTATGTCTGGTGTTTCATCTTTACAGCCTTGGCACATCTTTTGGAGAACAGGGTTTCGTTAGGGAATGGCAATTCAGAGTGCTGTATGGAATGTATGTATTCATGTTGGTGAGGATTACTTTGGTAATAAGCTCGGTGCATATGTTTGGGTTGGAAGGCCGGAAGCAATAGTCCAACCATGGGAATGCAGCATGGAAGTTGAGAGGCTGTCCCACTTGACACTATAACAGTTTTGGTGTTATGGTACCAACCTAGTGCTCATCTCCTCCCCCATGCAACAATTTCATGGGGGAGGAGATGAGCACTAAGTTGTGGTCAGAATATCCCGGGGGGGGGTCACTACTTTGTGTATTTAGAGGGGTCATTGGTGAGGAAGAGATCTAGGGTGTTTGGGGAGTGGTTTGGGTTATCTGGTAGTCTGGTTGGCATCTGGACAAGTTGTGTAAGGTCGTTAGTGATGGCAAATGTTTCAGTGTCTCTGCCTGCAAGATCTGTATAACTGGAGGAGGAAAGCCAGCTAGTGTTGTGGACATTAAAATCTCCTAGGAGGATGATTTCGCTGTTGGGAAAGTGGGATTGGAGAAAGTCGATTTTTAGGGAGAGGAAATTAAAGAGCTCAGAGTGGTTGGTTATTAGTTGGGAGCAATAGAGACAGCAGATGAATTGGACTGAGTGGGGAAGGGATATTTTTAACCAAAGAAGGTCAAAGGTTCGAGGTTGGGTGCTCTCTGGCAAAGTATGTCAGAGCGGATGTATGGGCAGACACCATAGCCCTTAGGACGAAAGTTGTTAAAGAGTGAGTAGTTCGGAAGGTTGAGATAAGTGGTGCTGGGGGAGGTGAGATTTGAGTTTCTGCCAGGAAAAGTAGGTGGGGTTTGGTAGACTGTAGGTAGTGGACACTATTCAGGTTGGAGTTTAGGCCACGGATGTTGGTGAAGTGGATGTGTAGGGTTTTGTGAGTCATATGTTGGACCTCATGGGTCTTGCACATTTCCTATGTGGTGCCTGCATGCTGGTCTCCATAGTAGCTACTAGTGGCATCACTTGGTTTTTTCACCAGTTTATCTTGTCTGTCGTCGATGGTCCAACTGTTGTCACCGTTTTGATGTTTTTTCTTCGAGTTGTCTTCAAAGCTGGCGTCTTTGTTCCCTTTGTGTAAATGATAAGTCTGTTTGTGCGTGATTGGGGACAGGTGTCTTTGAACTTGTTATTGATTGCTGTTATTATTTTTGATGTGCTTGTCGGCATGTCACAAGTCACTTTTACTAGGCGCGGAAAGTTCATTCCGTCCTTCCTTTTATTTATAGGCCCAAAACGATGGCACCTGATGATATTCTTAAGATCGATGTTGCATTCTCAGTTAGTTTGTAATGTAACGAACTTTTTGAACTTTCCGTCGGGAAGTTCAAAATGATGCCGTTGAGTTTTTTGTGTTTAGCTTCCATCAAGTCATTTACTGTTGATGCGATTAGATCGCGAAGTTCTTTTACTGGTGAAGTAGAGCTTGCGTGTGCTGGTTTTCAATTTGTTCTAGCTTAGCTTCGACTGCACGTATTTTGGAGATAAAAGTTTCATTTAAAGCATTGATGTGCTGTTCGAGGTTTTCAACATGTTTACCTATGTTAAGAAGTTGTTTTACCATAGGGAGGCACTGCGAACAGAAGAATACCTGGTTAAGTTGGATAAGTAGCTTTTGCGCAGCTTCGTTTGTTTTCTTGCAGGAAGCATATTCTGCAAGTTCTGTTGCCAGTGGCAACAGAACTTGCAGAATATGCCCTTTTTTCTGTCTGTGACACCAGTTTTGCAACTGCGGCACGTAATAGGTTTGTCGGTGGTGATCGACTGTACTGGCGAGACACGTGGTGCTCATTAGCCATTGGCTTTTGATGCCACCATCTTTGCTGCATACAGTAGGCATCGTGAGTGCTTACATGTGGCTGATTTTGAATTGGAAGGATAGCTGATTTAATACACTATAAGTACTTACAGGTTGTACAGAAGTATTCTGCTGCTCAGCACCCGCTGTTATGGTGTCCGTTTGATGGTTAATTTCGATGAAAAAACACTCGCAATAACGATAAACTGGAGGCACAAGTTTGGTGTAGCTTATTCTTTTGGTATAGCTCCATCTGCCTTCATCATCCACCTAAACAGGGGTGCGCCAGTAGTGTCAGGCACCTGTGTGCAAAACTTTAGTTGGCGCCCCTATTCCCCCCCCCTTCCAATAACAAAAATCACTTTGAAAAACGTTTTTTTTTTTTAAGTATTTCCTCCTCTTTGGCGCCTTTACTATCCTGACGCCTGTGTGTGTTGCACACATTGCACATATGGATGGCGCGCCCCTCCACCTAAATGTTTTTTATTCAAGGCTCTCACATGATTTGACCTCCTCCTCCCAAGTTAAAGTTGCATGATCATTCTTGATATAGAAGTGAAACAGCAGGATAATTTTATATAGAGATATTACTTGCTCTTACTAGATCCAATATTCTTAAATCACGACTCCCCATCATGTACTGCCTAAGGTAGTTATTCCTCAGTGTTTGTAGAGTTGAACTGTATTCTTTCCTATCCCTTCAGTTTTTTATTTATCTATCTTTGGGATGGGAGATACAGGATATTATGAACTAGTACTACATGAAAAAGTTATATCATTAGTAACTTCCTGTTGACAATTTTCCTCCAAATTATTCTGTTATCTGTCAAGATTTCAGTATTACCAGAGTTTATATTTCTGTCTTCTAAGGCACTTTTTTACTGTATCAGTCCACCTAAAATTTGGTCTTCCTTTGGGTCTTTTTCCTGCCATCATGGCAAAGAACACTTGTTTTGCTAACTTTGTCTCTCCCATTCTATTTGAGTGACCATGTCACCCGAGATAAGCTTTGCTAACACATTCCTGAATGCTAACGATGTCAAGACTCGATAAATTAAATTCATTAATTTAATTTTTTTAATTAGAAAAATGGTGAAACACCATTTTCCTGCTTATATATCAAGATATAGCTTCTCCATTGATTTAGTTCTCAGTATTTTCATGGGTCTAGCTCTCACTGATGAGACCTCAATAAAGGTTGACCTTTGGCTATGACGATATAAAAGAGCTGAGCCTTTTTTCTCTCTCTCTTTCTCTCTCTCTCTCATACTATCCATCTGTCTTTTCTTTCTTCTAATAACATTATGCTCTCTTGCACTCCTATACTAACTATTCTAGGTCAGCCAATGACGAACATTCCTTTACTTTTTCACCTCAATAAAGGTTGAAACTGGTCTGGATAGTGACTCTTCCCATTATGCATGGCAGTATACACATCCAAAAGATAGTGTGCTGTGCATTGTAGGATACTAAAGTAATCTAATATGAAGTCATCATCTGCTACCATGGACATGTAGTCTGTTGTGATGCTACTTCATTTACTTGTGCTTGGAAAAGAGTAAAAATAAGAATATAATTTCCTGTTAAGTATAATTTACTTTGCTGGATATGAGCTAGAGATATGCATATGAAAGTTGCTATAGTTAACAGTATTCCTAGAAAACTAATTGATAAATCATGAAATTGTACCATTTATCTCTTGTATATTCAGCAGTTTGATACTGTGTAGAATGCATAAATGCATTGATTGCGGGTTACATATTGGTTACTGAATTGAATGATATCATGTGAATTGTGACTGTCACTGCTGAGCAGCATACTAGCTGATTGACTCAGTCCCATCAAAAATTTTCTCCTAACATTTGCTTAAAATAGTCAGCAAACACAGAATACACTGGGATTTAGTACATTCTGTTATTGCAACTGGGGTCATATAAAATTCATCTCCCATTGAAAGGTTGCATACCTTTGAGCTACATAGAAAGTTGTGGTCTAACCAAACAGAAGAACATTTCATATCAGATATGCCTTTCTGCTACACAAAAGGAAGATTCTGTAAAAATATCCTCTCTCTAAAAACCATTTGTGTAGGTCAGGTGGATCATTGGTATATTTATCGGTGCTTGCTGCAAAATTGATTGTGAATGAAGAACATCTTATACCCTGAACATGGATGGTAGCTTTATTGTAGAAACCAAAACATTATCAACAATCTTTCATCTTTTTGAACCAGTCCTGTAACAGACTAAAATTCACATAAAAAAAAAGCACAATCAACTTTCTGGATCTCATTACCTGCCAAAAAATATATCCTTGAAGACTAAGAATAGAATTTCTGTAAAATTTGGTAATATGATGCTCATTACTTTTCAAGGACAATTTGTCTGCACTTTATTTTTTACAACCTTGAAATTTCAACTGTTTCACAAACCAGCAAACAAAATTGCAGATATCTTCACATCATGCTATTATTTCTGCATAAGAAAATTAGTAATCCAATCAATTTCACAGTGACCTTAAATATACCACTGAGCCTCAAAGACCTACACAAAAAGATAACTCCTCACAGTAGTTTTTAAGAAGTTTTCCATGCACAGTTTGAGATGAGAAACAGAATTCATCTCTAATGAAAATACCTAAAATCTCTAAAATCCTAACAGATTCCTGATATTCCAGTACATCAAGCAAATTCAAAGAAATATCCTGAACATATTAAAGAAATTGCCAAACACGTGTCTTCTCTCGAAAACAACACTAAAATCAAGCCATAATGAGCAGTGTCTTACCTTAGTAAAACCCATTATCATTGCAGAAGTGTTATTCATTAACAAATGATAAGTTAGGTACAAAAACCTGCAACATTATTTGTGTCAGGTTTTCACGGAGGGGTATGTTTTTATACACTTCATGATTGCAATATGATTTAATGCACATAACATACAGTAGAATAAGGACTGAATTATTACTAATGATTATAATGGAATACAAATATTTTGAGATTCATCTTGTACATCATAAATTAAATGAAGGTAACTTCACATGCAAACTTTGTTTGCTCACACTTGGATAAGGATTAAAACTGAAATGTAATTTCGTGTATATTTACTTTGTAACCAACTGAAAAAAATTATACATCTTATACATCATTTTTTGCTGTGAATGAGAACAATCAGAAAAAATTAAACAGTGTAAACAATTAGCTGTTTATTTCAGGACAAGTGCTGTTATACCAGCGTCATTATAATTATCCCTTATAGATATTTAAAATGGATTTAAAAAAATGACAAAATTACTTTGGAAATACTTAAATCATCTTTGTGGTGGTATAGATTTGGTTGATTTAAAAATGTCTCTGAACATTCTTTAAATAATCTTTCATATTTCTAACAATATGATGTTATCCCAGAGGATTCTGTCACCAGTGTCTCATGCTGTATTAATCCCGATATATGTGGTATGATGAGTCAATATAACTTGGATGTTCATCCAGTCTTTCTTCACAGATGGAAAAAGACTGGAGGAATCCAAAATCTTCCCAGGAGGGAATAACAGTGCCAATCTTTCTTTGGTAGAAGGCAAAACATTATTTATTGATAACCTGAAGATGGCTTGTGAATAAACTTAAATAGCTGGCAATGAACAATACACTTCTTTGTACCAGACACATTAATGTGAGTAGAAACTTACCAGTGTTTAATTTTTTTGGATGATTTTTGGACTAACTCTATTTAAATATTTGGAATTCTTGATATTATTGATTTCTTGCTGTGATAAAGCATCTAAAGAACAGATGTTATGGGCTCTCTGTTCATTTGCTAAATTTGGTCTGCAAAGGTAAACTTGCAATAAACTGAGGATGGAAAGAGTGTTATCAGCTTTCTTTTATAATATGAACTTAATATGAGAATGTATTATTATACAAGTGCTTGCTTTAAGGTATTGTGGTAGATCCATGCTAACAAATTATTACACAATACCTATTATACTCTCCTTAGACTCATTCACCATTTAGGCACTCTCATCTGCCTCCTGCAATCCAATCCATTCATTCACCACTCTCCAAGCAAAAAAAATCTAGTGTGCATATCCTTACACAACTTCCAGGATTGCCTCCTTGTTTTTTTCCCTACTTGTCTCGTCATATATTGGAAAATTTCTTTTATATCAATCTTATAGAATCTCTTTAGTAACTTGTAAGTTTCTATCATGTTCTCCTCTTCTCTGCCTATCAACTAAACTTTGCAACTTGCACACCTTCAACCTATCCTCATAAGAAGCATTCCACATACCTCTCACCAGCTTACTCATCTCTGAATCCTTTCCACCACTTCTGGATTCCCAAAAAACCCAAATGACCAATTCTGCTCATGGTCAAGATGTTGTGGAATCATAGCCTTATAAAGAGGGATAATAACCTTCCTATCTTTACTTCTCAATATGTTCTTCAACATCTAGTAATCCTTTGAGCTATTTTGCCAACTTTTGCAATATGTCCTCTTAACTTCATTCTCTGTCCACCATCACTCCCAAATCCCTATTCTCGTCAATTTCCTGCAGTTCAATACCATCAATATTATACAAAGTATAATATTTTCATCCTGAAGTGCAACTTAAATTTTCCAACTTTAAATTGATAACTATTCTGTCAATATATTTAGATCATTCTGCTGGAGATGATCACTTTTATCAACTATTGCTCTCTCCAGTTTTGCATCATCAGCAAACAACTGATTAGCCCCTGCCATATCATTTCCTATATCATTAATATATCAAATTAAAGAGTAGTTTCCCAAACAGGTATGGTGTCCTGAGTCACTCCGCTAGTCTCCTTTGTTTGCCTTGATTCCACTCCTCCATATACTACACTGTAATGCCTGTCGGCCAACTGCCCCCCCCCCCCCCTCAATTCCATCCATGCTACCATCTTCATATCCCATTTGCTCCAGCTTATGTAATAGTTTCCCATACAATATTCTATCAGATGCTTTTGCAAAGTCCAGAGGTGTCATAGTGTAACCATTTCCTTTATCCATTTCCACTGTCACTTTATTATAAAATGAAATAAATTACTAAATCAGGAACCTACTTTTTACAAAGCTGTGCTACTCACCATAGACTATTACCATCTACACATTCCTGAATTTTACCTTTAACCAACTTTTCCAATACTTTAATAGCCACTTCTGAGATACTAATTGGTCTGTAATTTGCTGCTTCTGCCTTAGAACCACCTTTATGTGATGGAATTATCTTACCCTCTTTCCACTCCTTTGGAATCTTGCTAGAGCTGAGACTTTAGTTAAACAACTTCAGAGGCACCGCCAGTTCTCTTGCACATTCTTGTAGCACGTGAGCTGATGTATATCCAGTCTTACTGGTGTATTTACATTGATATTTTTCAATACGCTAAGCACCTCCAGTTCATCTACTTCAATTCTCACATTAGTAACTGCAAAGTAACTCCACTTGGATGATAAACTGTTGCAAAGTGATCACTTAGTAGTGCAACTATTAATTCTGCTTATGTTGCCTTCCTACCATCGGCATTAAATAAAGTTATCCTTATATAATCATTTCTTTTACTTATTATATAGCAAAAAAAAAAACTTTTGAATTTACTTTGGTTCATTTAGCTAAAATACTTTTCTCTCATAATTTAGTTTAGCCTTCCTTACCCTACTTGCCTGTGCTTTGTATTACTCATGAGCATGCTGATCACCATTTTGTTTATGTTCCTTCCACAATGCTTTCTTTCTTTAAAACTTCTGCTTTATATTGCTACTCATTCATTTAATTCCTGCTCAGTTTAACCTCCTGCCTTCAGTATGCTGTCTGATACTGCCTCTCTCAAACAATCTCTGACCACTTCCCATGCACCACTAACATTCTTTCTTTGTAGCTTCTTATGCCACAGCACTGCTCTAAGCTACGTTTGTCATAATCACTGGATTTTTAGGACAAATCCAGCGATTATGACAAAACCCTCCCAGAACAAGACTGCATGGTCACTTTTCCCAACCAGAGGTAGAATTGCTATTGCTATCATAGATACTGATGCTATTGCAGATCTCTCAAAATCCTAGCCCCCCCCCATCCATCAGATGCTGTTTCAGGTAATTATTCCTTACTGACTGTATAAATTCTATTTCCATCTTGCCATGTGCTCTTTCCTCCTCCTCCCCCATAGTTGAAGTCCTCCATGATAATTGTTTAGCCTGCATTCATTGTGCTAATCTGCCAATGCATGGCATTCATATCCTCCTTTGGATCCCCCCCCCAAAGTCTATAGCAACAACCGACAACACATTTTGTCCTGTTGGCCTCTGTCTTACACCAGATAGCCTCAAACAAATAATCTCCCTCAGTTTTAAAATCCTTTACTACTTTTGTTGGTTGAAGAGCTATCATTAGTAATACTCTTCCTCTTGCCTTATTCCCTCTGTCCTCGCTGAAAATAAAATATCACTTATTTCTATGCTTGTAAGTATATCGTTTTGTGGCGTCTCACTGATGCTTATCATTTTGGCCAAGTTGTACTTCTAGCATTCATGTACATGCATTTCAACAGCTCCTTAAATCCACACATTATCCTTGCATAATTTCATTACCAACTCATTCAGATTTGAAACCTGGGAAACTTCACCCAAGTGTTCGTTATTTCTGCACCCACACTCATTTGTCCCATGGGACAGTCCTACAAACTAACTACTTTGCTTGATATTCACAACTAGAAAACATGCTTTCATCACATTCTCATTAAGTACACCTCTTATCATTGAATCTCCATACAATGCCTTCTCCTTACTACCAGTTTTTTCACTTTTATACTTTTCCCATTATTTTTTCTTTTTCTCCCTCCTACTGTACTAGAAGCTAATCATTGCTCCAGCTGCTCAGATTTTTTCCTGTAAAGGATTATGCACACTATCACCTCATATCTACATGATATTCACCCACTTCTTTCATACTCTCATATTTTGTGCAACTAACATTCACTCCTTCTGCTACATTCCCTACAATTCTTTCACTGTCCTCCCTTATGCCATTAATATTAATTACTTCATTCTCCCAATTTTAACATAACTCTGTATTAATATAAATACTGAGGTTGGAAAGTTTTTTAACAGTATAGCAACATTTTTATTCTAGCCTTCGGTAACAACAGATGTAAAAATTCATCTATTCCTGAATAAAAATGAATACTTGTGTATTATAAGAAGTTGTTGATCTACAACAAAATACTAGCATGTTTGAGATATCTATTATTGATAAGACAGAAGAGCTGCTGCCACTTAGGAAAAAAAAACTAATGAATATAGGATTCCCAAAAGTGTGAATAATTCTGACAATGATCAGATATTATGTATCCTATTATTGCATAAAATGTATACTGAGTCTCAGTAAACAAAAGAAGATTCTTAGGCAACAAAGTGAAATATAAATAAATGAGAGAAATACACAACTAATTTTACCAGATAATTTGCTACTCTATCAAACCACATGTATGAGGGTGTCTAAAAAGTTCTCGGCCTAAAACGAAAAAACAAATTTATAATTTCAAAATTATTTTTATTTTTCAACATAATCTCCCTTAAGACTAATACATTTATTCCAGCGATGCTCTAGCACCATTATCCCATCCCTGTAGTGGTTCTCAGTAAGGTCTGCAAAATTATCCCTTTACAGCTGCAATCAACCCTTGAATCGAAGAAAAATACTGACCAGCAAGTAAGAGTTTTAGTTTTGGGAATAGATAGAAGTCAGAGGGAGCCAAATCTGGGGAATAGGGTGGATGTTCCAACAATTCATAGTGCCTATCCTTTAATTTTCCCATTGCCAAAACACCTTTGTGGACAGGTGCATTGTCCTGATGAAAGATGATTTTTTCTTTGCAAACAGGGTCTTCTCATGAATGAATTTTTTTGTGTGGTCTGGTTAAAAGATCAGAATAATATTCCCCGGTTATTGTTTTACCCTTTCCAAGATAATTGATAAACAAAATGCCTTTAGCATCCCAAAACACTGATGCCATGACCTTTCCTGCTGGTGGAACTGACTTTGTCTTCTTTGGCACTGAACAACCAGCTTCTGTCCACTGTTTTGACTGCTGTTTGGATTCTGGTGTGTAATAGTGAATCCAAGTTTTCATCCATAGTAATAAATTGATGCACAAATAATTAGTTTTATTCTTGTTAAAATGCTCCAAGCACTGTTCAGAGAATTTTCGTGAGTGCATTTTTGATCTGCTGTGAGCCTGGTATCCATCTTGCACAAAGCTTTTTCATATGCAATTCTTCATGCAAAATATATCCTACATGTTCTTTTGAAATGCTTATAGTCTCAGCAATTTCATGCAATTTGACTCACTGGTCATCCAATACCACATCGTGCACTTGATCGATGATTTCTAGTGTTGTTACACTTTTTTGGATGTCCTTCACGTGGATCATCTTCAAGGCTGGAACAGCCATGTTTAAACTCAGCAGCTCATTTCTTAATTGTCAAAAACAAAGGAGAAGAGTGCCCATAAGTAATTGCAAAAGTAACTAAAACAGCTCACCAAATCACTTGGCTTCTGAAAAATACTTTAACATGCAGAGACGAACAAGTTGTTGTTCCTCTGTATCGAGCCTTGATAAGACCCCATCTGGACTTCTGTGCCCAGTTATGGGCACCAGGGTTTCTTCGTGATGGGGAGGAAGTGGAGAGGGTCCAGAGACGAGTGACCAAGATGATAGCAGGTCTGTGGAATGAACCTTATGAGAATAGGTTGAAGATTTGTGGGTTGCAGAAATTGGACGATAGGCAAAGGAGGGGTGATATGATTGAGACATTCAAATTACTGAAGGGTTTTTATAAGATTGATCTAGAAGATATTTTTGAAAATATGACTGGTGGTGGGAGGACTAGGGGCCATGCATGGAAGCTGGGCAAGAGCGTGGTTGACAAGGGTGTTAGAGCTAGGTTCTTTACTTGGAGAGTGGTAAATGAGTGGAATAAGCTTCCAGAGTCTGTTGTGGGTGCTAGGACCGTGAATGAGTTCAAGGCAAGGTATGATAGATAGTATGTGAATGTTGAATAGTTGTTCTTGACATGATGTTAGGGCCTCCCTCGATGAGTCTGTCGACTCCTTGGAGTTTCCCGGAACAATAATAATAATAATAATAATAAACTTTTATGAACTTCGAACGAATTTCTTTTGGCGTTAAACCTTCTTTTACAAAGAATTTTATAACTGCATAATATTCAATTTTATTCATTTCAAGGGATACAGACAACACTTTTGCTTCAGACAGCTGTATAAAACAAACTACTTGATAGAATGACTTGCAATTTCACATGAATGCTAATGACAGATGTACCAACTTAAAAAAAATATCTTGCTGATAGTGTCGCCATCTATGGTCAAGGCCGAGAACTTTTCAGACCACTCTCGTATTCCTGTTGGAAGTTTTTTCACTTGGTTATACTATAAATTAAAGACGCCAAGAAATTATGTTATTTTTAATTCTTTATCCAAGTGTAAGCAAACAAAGTTTGAGTTTGAACTATTTTCAGGACTGGGCAACTCGTATATAGAAGCTAATGCCTTCGCATCACTTGCCTTAGTATTCCATAATGCAAAGCACATATCCTTACGGGTGTGTATAATACTATGCATTATGGGAAGGGTCATTATCCAGACCTTTATTGAGGTCTCATCAGTGGGAGCCAAACCTTGAAGTAATGCAGAAGTCATATTTCCATATACGAGTAGCCAAAAGATGTCTTCACCTTATTACTAAAATACTCTGGATTAGAGATAGATGTTGGAAGTCATTAGCTTCTGTTGAGGTGCTGAAGGATCTTCCTCAGCCATAGCCAACTTAACCGGTCTTTGGTGTGGATGGTAGGTTTTTTTCCCCCAGTTTATCCTGTGATTTTTCATCTTGCAAAGCAGGCAAACTTGCCTTGAGAACTCAGCACTATGGACATGGGATACACCAAGCATAGGGCTTGACCACCTTATCCTGTGAATGGTTGGAGGTCTGATGATTAATAAACCCTCGACACCGCAAGGTAAAGAAGGAAAAAGGAAGATGAGAGAGATGAGTCGCCGAGTCCTGAAAATAGTTCAGGCGCAAACTTTGTTTGCTCGCACTTGGATAAGGGATTAAACCAAGAATATAATTTCTTGGCATCTTAATTTATTGATGATTAATTAATGATGGTTCACATATTTACACCTTTGAGTAATTCAAATATGCCAACCAAATATAACATTCTCCTTCATTATTGTTTTCTAATATATCTTAAGACAAACTCATTGTCCTCCACTCTACACAGATTTGGTTTACAATTAATTGATAAATTAAAGTATTCAAAGTTATCCTACTGTTAATTGCATTGGACCAGTTAAGATGAGCGCTGATGCACTATGAACTCTTAAAACTTTCATAAATCAGTAAAAATTCATTAATATTGTCAAATTGATGTGAACTTTATAGTGCAGGTTTAGGTTTACATTGTTGTAGGTTGTGAAAAAATATTTACTCTTAAAATTTAAGGCTTAGTGTTTGAGTGGGTTGTTTTTTGAAAAAATACTTTGCTTGCATTAATTAAACTTGCTCAGAATAACCATATATACTGTAAATAAACAGAAAATAAATTTTCTGTTCATTTCATAGTGTATTGATGCTGTGTTCTTATTCTAACTGCGCTGAAAAAAATCTTTTTGTATTATCAATAATAAAACTTTAATTTCAATTCAAATTTAAAACACATTATCATTCATCATCATTATTATTCATTCATTCATATATGGATAGGGAAATATAGATAGAAATATTCACATAAAAACTTATGAAGATAGTTTGTTAGACGAAAGTGAGCAAGTTGCTCTGTTTTACAGTGCCAAATGGTAAATGTCAGGTGGTTCGTGAACCTCATCTTCAAAAAAAGAAGTTTGCTTATGTATTGCCAAAACTGTTTTCTGGTCTTCCTCATCTTCTGTGTCCATTAATTGGCCTGTAGAGAGCACTGAACGTAGGCAAAGGTGGATGTCTAAGTTAGCGTCCCAACCATCTGAGTTAACTTTTTTTTTAATTGTTTCTATTAGAGGTCTTTGATGGCTTTCTTCAAAAATGACAGTATTAGGAGTGCAATTTGGCCATGTACTGTATATCCTACTATTGTTTGAAGTCATGTTGTGTCAAGCTGTTGATGATATTAACTGCTCATTGAGTAGTGCTGTTCTATGTCTAAATACCATATGTAAATATAGGTTAATTGGTGGTTTTGTTCAGATGAATTTTGGTGTTTGTGGTGATGAGTGAATTTTCAGATGTTAGTTTAGTTAGGATTTTATGGAATTGAAGAGCTTTCTTTCCTTGTAGTAACCAAGCTACTGAAAATCATTTACTTCATCAATAATGTTGTCATTTAGCCCAATATTTCCTTCTATTCTGTTCTTTAGTATTAGTTTTACTGCAGTTTAACTGCCAACCCAATCATGGCTGCATTTTTACATAAATTATCTAAGTGATTTTGGGTAGTCTGAATGTTAGTCAATCAGTACTATGTCTGCAAAACAGACCCATTTCCTATGAGTCAGAATACATAATCAAGGGTAATAATAAAAAGATATGGTGCCAAAAAGTCTCCTTGAAGAACTCCAGTGGAAATAGGAATGCTCTCAGTCATCTTTCCATTAATCATTACTCTTGCATAATAATTCTGGTATGGTTTTGCTATTGTTTTGATTATTTTCAAAGGTATGCCATAATAACTAAGAATTTTGAACATCTTAGTCTATTGATTGAATCAAAGGGTTTTGAGAAATATATGAAATTTAAGATTAAGGGAAGATTTTTATCTCTTGTTCCTTCTAGCAATCTTCTAAAACAGAAACACTGTTGTGTTTCTGTTTTTCAAGAAATGTGCTTGATTTTTGAGTGAAAGAAATGGTGTTTCATATAGTTCAATTTGGTTTTTAAGTATCCTATTATAGATTTTTCCATGTGGTCGGAAGTAGTATGAAGTACAAAACACATTGTATGGTATAATAAATATAGCACTAATTTCTTTTATTGTAAATCCCATACCATACGAATAAGTGTTTTCTAGATACTAATGATAATACTTCAAGAAAAAAGAATGTTTACTCTTAAAATTTAAGATCTAGCATTTAGGCGGGCTGTTTTTTTTTTTTTTTTTTTTTTTTTGAAAAATACTTTGCTTGCTTACTCGATAATTGTACAATGCTTGCTGGCAAACAGCGTTTGCTAGCCTGATTGGCAGAGTGAACAGCATACCTGCTTTCCAACCAACAGGTTGTGGGTTTGAAAACCTTAGGCATGGATACTTATAAAAGCCTGCTCTAGACAAACATGTATAGTTCTTTGAGTATATGAAGCTTGTCTCTTTTTTATTAAATTTTTTTAAAAACTAATATTATTTTATTATAAGATTTAGAGAATGCTGTACCTCCTCCATAATCCTCAAAACAGGTTTTTTCTTCCTGCCAAACAGGCAAACTGTCCAAATGAATACATGCAATTAGTAGGTAATACACTAGCTTCATAGGCTGAATTCCTTTGGTCATTATTCAAAACAATCCAACTTAGTTTCTTCCTAAATCACTTAAAGAATTGACAACATACATAAGAATATAAATTAAATTACACTTTAATAAATATTTCCGATATTTCTGCATCACGTTGCCATCTTCAAAAGGAACTTACAAAAAAAGGCACATGTACGTAGGCACCACAACACAGTAACTGAGAATGAAGTGAAGAAGCTATTGTTCTCCTAAAAGTCCTGATGATGAGTAATGGATTTGTGTAAAACTCCAGGATGAGAACGAGGAGGATATTTATCTTTTGTAAAGTCTCGAAAGGAATTTAATTTTTGAACTGGATGGAAATAAACTTGTAGGTCAATTTGGCATCTTGCAATTTTCTCCAACACTCCTTTTACGTATGGAAAATGGAAATTCTAGAAACTTTTTCTGTAGGAGGATTTAGATGAAAGCCATAATTATTAATTAATTTATTAATTACTATGTCATAAATTGTGGTTACTTTTCTTGTTCAAAACAAACTTTATAAACAGATAAGAGATCCCATTGCAGTTCCTTCAACTTCCCCAACTCTAGCAAATTATTATTATGGAATAATTTCAAAAACAGACTCTTACTATTTTTTCTACTAAGCCACCTATTTGGCACATATACCTTGATGACTTTTTTTTTTTTTCTGTCTGAAACTTTTCCTTATTGGTACGTCATGAATTTCTTGAGAAAATTAATTCAGTAAACCCAAGGTAATTTACCCTTGATGTTCATGAAGAACTAATAGTATCTAGAATTTCCATTCCAGATGTGTAAGGGGAGCACTCATCCTTGTGTTTCATGAATTAGTAATTATTTAAATATATTTCTTTAGCTTCTAATAGTTGTAGATGGAGTATTCCTACTGCACTCAATAGCATATATTGTCACACCCACTTAAAGTGGTGTTCTAACTCACAGAATCTCTTTTCATCTATATTTATTGACGTTTGTCAGGAAATGTAGCTGAAAATTCTCTAAGTAATAATTTTTCCTTAAGTATTGTCATTCTGTTACTATTTTTATCATTATGTCATCTGGTTATGTCTATATTTAGTTCTAATTAGGTTTCTATGAAGCTGAGTTACTTGTCCAGACTAGCCATTGAGACTTAAAATATTAAGAGGAAGGGGAAAGTGTTTCTCTACATAAAATGCAGAGGAATATATTATGTGAAAATCTGGCAGATTTCATGTCCTTCCCAAATGTTACTGAAAGTTGTATGTGGGGCAGTGAGTGCACCTTCCAATCTTGTGATATATATCCAATTAAATACATGTGCTAAAAGTATCACTCAATAAATATTTTAGTGAAATCTAAGATTGCTGATTTAATATCACTTTTCATATGTAATATTAAAAATGATGTTATTTCACAGGTTATCCTCCATTCTGTTCAGAGACTCCTCAAGAAACTTATCGAAAGGTTATGAATTGGAGAGAGACCTTAGTGTTTCCACCAGAAGTCCCTATTTCCAATGAAGCCCGTGATTTGATTCAGAGGTTTTGCTGTGAATCGGAGAGGAGAATAGGAGCAAATAATGGTGTAGAAGAAATTAAACAGCATGCATTTTTTAAGGGAGTTGACTGGGAACATATCAGGTAAGTATTACTCTAGATCATTTTAATAAATGTTCATAACTAACTAAACATCTGGAAAAGGCAAAAATTGTTCTTTTCAAATGTTTAGTCACTTGTAATGTGCATTTCTTATGTTATGTTCCCTGGGAACATAAAACTTCTAGGAAGGGTTAAAATTGTCTAAAGATCAAACAGCAGCAATAAGTGAATTTAGTTCATATTACCATTTACTGTGATATAATACCACAGTAATTTTAACTTGGTCTATAATACTGAAATGACATTTATTATTTACAAAATAAAGAGCCAAAAGGCTTCAGTTCAGCAATGCAAAATTAGATAAATCAAGTGGATATTAAATCCAGCATTATTTCAAAGCTGAAACTTTCATAGTTTCTACATTCGACTTTGAAATAACACTTTAATATTTAATATCCACTTGATTTATATGACATTTATTATGTTGACAGTTAACAACACTTATGGTACATTGGAAAGATGTTTACATGAATTTAATAACTGTAAAAATACACTCATGTTCATAGAGACCATCAACTTACCTAAATATAGTTTTTAGTAGTTAAATGATCATTTTCATTATAAATTAAAGATACCAAGAAATTATATACTTGGTTTAATCTTTTATCCGAGTGTAAGCAAACAAAGTTGGCTCCTGAAGTATTTTCAGTGGGGCAACTTGTGGTAAAGGTGGTATGACTTCACAGCCCTTGCCTTAGTATTCCATAATGCAAAGCATCTCCTTGTGGACATGTATAATGCTAATGCATTATGGGAAAGGTCACTACCCAGACTGGTTTTCAACTTTTATTGAGGTCTCTTCATTTTCATTGTTTATCATTAGATATTTTGTTATATTGCATCATCTGTCATTCTAATGGGTTTCTGTTTAAAGTAATAGTTGCTGCAATTGTGTCAACATTTTTTATGCTATAGACAGTAAGAGATAGTTTCACATTCTCATGCTGAGATCGCTGTAACTAGTTATGTGTAGTTAACACCTTGCAGAAAAAGTGATTCAAGCTTTGAATAGAGAAGGCTATTCCTCTTGTGAAATAGCTAAAATGGTGTCCTATAGTCAATTTACTGTGGTATGGGTGCTGTCAAAAGTGAAGAAAACCAGATCTGCTGAAAGGAAGAAAGGTAGAAAGCAACTGCATACCACATGTCAAGATCAAGTTCTAAAGTGGCTCTTTCTCAAAAATTGCTGTGCATCATCCGAAGAACTGAAACAGGATTGGGAAGAACAAATGGAAGTTGTGACAAGCTCTGTAACTGTCAGGAGAAGACTCATTCAACAGAGACTGATAGCCAGGCATCCTAAAAATGAAACCCTTGTAAAACCAAAAAAAAAAAAGAGAGAGAGAGATTGGCTTGGTTAAATTGATGCAAAGAGCATGCCAGATGGACTCCTGATCAATGTAAAAGAGTAATTTTTTCTGACTGTCTGGAGTCAACAGTTGAGCTGGGAGACTGCATGTCGTATCATGTTGTTGGTTGCTTGCATTTCACACAAGCTTCAGTGAATGTGCAAATATACCAGAAAATTTTAGAAAAAGAATTGCTGCCTACTATCAGAGACCACTTTACTATAATGATGAACTGCATCTTTCAGGATGGCTCTGCCCCCTTGTCATAGGGCAAATAGTAATAATGCTATTATAAACCTAAAATGTACCACATGAATTGAGTTTAATACTTGAAAAAGCTTTAGTTTTTGTTGCAGGTTAATAAGTGGCTCAATGAACGCTTGATTTGCGACTACGTGGTTGAGAATTTGTTGTACCAAATGGAGATTGAAATGCACAAGAAGCTGAAAACACTTCGAGAGCTCTAAGAAACCATTATAAGGGTATGGAACCATGAATTAATAGTTGTATCCATCAGGAAATTGATTTTGTCAATGCCTCACTAGTGCCAAACTGTAATAAAGGCAAGAGGAGGACCCACAAAGTACTAAACAGCAACAAGATAATAAGCCACAAGGCTATTTAACTGGAGAATTTGTTAATTAAGAGGGAGATGTTAAATCGCGTTTTATTTTATAGCCGGGTACGAAACTCGGGTCAAAATCCATCGACATCCATAGAGTTTCAATGTGAAAAAACTATTGGCGGAACCAAGTGTAAATGATCACTTGGAAAGTACAACACCAGGGCAACTCCATGCAAAGGTGGAGCAAGATCCTTCACTAACTTTAATATTCTTTCATAATGTAAAACCCAGCTCCTAAGAGATGTATATATATTGTTTTACATTATGAGAAGAGGTCACTATCCAGACCGGTTTCAACCTTTTTTGAGGTCTCATCAGTGAGTAGGTAGACCTGGAATATCAAGGTTTTAAGTGAACAGAAACTGACATACCTCTACTATTGAATTGCCGAAGTGATGTACTATATATTGTTAAAAATAAACATCTCCCTCTTAATTAGCAATAAGTGAATTTTTTAGCTTTGAATATTAGTAAAACTGTGTAGTTGAACCTAATATTTGATACTGTATTAGTTTTTCCAGTGAAAATATCCACTCCATTTTGAAATATTTGCAAAATTATGAAGTTTATTGTCATTTCCTAATGATGTCGCATCTTGTACTAAAAAAAAAAAAAAGCCAAATATTAATCAAAAATAAAAATATCGAATTGCCTTCTTCATTATTTGTGACAGTTATTATGTTATTATCCCTTTTCATATAGGCATTCAAATTTAATTACCAAAAAAAAACATGGGTTACATCAAGTGATGCAGTTTCTGTGAATGTATATACTTCAAGTATTATGAACATTGGAGCAAATTCAGTTACATGCACAGTGTGTCTCTATCACATTTAAGTTATTTTTAATATGCTTTTTATTAAAGAATCAACAATGTTTCAAAAAGTACATAATTAAAAGCAGCACATGAGGAGCAAAATGAAAAAAAGTAGAACAGGACAATTGAAAATAAACATCATATAATTTATTAAACTGTGATTGGTTATGATGTTATTTACACAGTTCTAAAATGATGCAGCCATAGATCTTAATGGTCATTCTTCATCCATCAACCTACAAACTTGAAAGAATAGGCTTAATTAAATTAATCTCCGCCTGCATAATAAGTTCTGAACTTAAACCAAATATACTTACAACAATATTTCAATGTAAGGTAGTCTGAAATGACAATTTCAAACATCATCTCAAAACCATGTATCATCAGGGCCATGATGAGTACTTTGAAAAGACTTTGTAAAATGCTGTGATAGCACTAAATGACATACATTATTAATAAATTCATATTAACAGTTTTCCTCCAAATTAATCTTATTTGTCAGGACTACAATATTATCAGATATACATTGATTGAGGGATAAATGTGTGTTCACAGCTGAAAATTATTTAAGATTGATTAAACTACAGGTATTTCAATTAGGTCTTAATTTCCATCTATCATTGATAAAAATTAAACAGTGAAGGTATAAAAATAGAATCTCTCCTTGTATGCCGTCATGAGATAGGCAAGTGATAAAACAAGTTCTATTATGATTTAATGAAGTGTGTGCACTTGGTCAAAAATAAAATAACTTATATAATATTAAACCATATAGTTCTTAATAATTTCCCAGATTTTTGCCATGGAAAGTACCGTTAAGATTGAGATTATGGGAATGGGAACATCTGTGTAAGTAATTTGGTGTCATTCCAAAGCACACCATGACTAGTATTAGTAATCCCATGTTCTTCATAGGATTACTAATAAGTTGGTGTTCCAAAATGCATATAGAAACAGATTCCCTTGTTTGTCCAAGGTAGAATAACTGTCAGTTGCATGGGACTGAGTACACTCCAGATAAGAGTAGAGGTGGAATTTTATGTTTTGGAGATGATAGCTTAGAGCTAATTGAATTGATAGGCTTGAACGTGGGGATGATATTAAACTTTAAGATATAAGAAATGCATTCTTGAGATGCCTATAACATATAGGATGGCAATTGTATGAGTCATCTCTTTTAATAGAGGATGGAGGAAAAATTGTTGTTTTGGTTGTAATAACTGTTGACAGTGCTTTTGGAAGAGGTTTGGTGGAGAACAGATAATTAGCTCTTGAGAGAAGTCATTTAATAATATCATATTTCTGTGAGAGATGGTGAGCAGAAGTTTGATAGATATACCATCGGTTAACTCACCTTCAGTTGAAAAAAACCAATATAAAAATTCTTCTCTTTACTTCAAGAACTGAACTTAGGCATTTTCCATGTGAAGGGCGCAACTTATCTTTGTTCTTCAAATTGCGCTACGGAGGTGCTTGTGTCACATGTTTAAAACCAGTTTCAAATTCACTGCATCTGTTGAAAACTGTCTTTTGTCATACTCTGACATACAGTAAGGAATGCAACACATAGTATGCAATATTCTTTTTCTCTTCCGCTCATGGTGGGTTGAGTTCCTCAAATACAAATTTTTGCCATTTCTTTCTGTCTGCTTTCTGTCTTTTTATGAAGTTCTATTATGGAGTTTAAGATGGTTGCTGTCTTTAATATTGTCAATCCTGTTCTTTCTTGGTCTTCCTCTGCTGGGCTGTCCTTCAATTCTATCATTTAATAATAATATGTTTGGTAGTCTTTCTGGGTTCATTCTTGAAACATATCCAAACCAGCTTAGTTGGCTCTTTTTTTAGTAATTATTGCTGTAATTATTGTTTCTTTAAAGTTAGTTCATCTCTGACTTTTTCATTTGTTTTTCTTTCTTCCCAGTTTGTTCTATTAATTTTTTTCTTAGACATTTCATTACAAAAGCATTGAGTTTATCAATTTCTTTTTTTTCTTAAGATCCAGCATTCTGAGCCATAGAGTACTGTGGTACTCTATGACTCAGAATGCTGAGTCATAGAGTACTGTGGTAATTATCATTGTTTTATATATCTTTAATTTGAGTTCTATGCCTAATCTTTTATTGTTCCATATTTTTTATAGTCTGCCCATTGTTATCCATCCATTATTGATTCTGTGTTTGATGGTTTCGAAATAGTCTAGATCTTCACTGATCGTTGATCCAAGGTAATTGAACTACTTGTTCTATATTATTGTTTCCTATTTTCATTTGGATTGCTTCCCTTTTTCTTCCTATTACCATTAGTTTTGTTTTACTAAAATTGATTTTCATATCATATTTGTTACTTGTTTGATGCAAGTTGGCCAGGGTATTTTCTGATTTTTCTTGGCCGTCTGTAGTGAGAACTATGTCTTCAGCATACTTTAAATGTGTTATATTTCTTCCATTTACAGTTATGCCTTCACACATCTGTAGTCTTTCATCTACTACTTCTTTTAAGTACAGATTAAATAAATATGGTCACAATGGACAGCCTTGCATAACTCCTTTTTTAATTGCTATTTGATCTGTTTCTATGTTTTTGTAATTCTCTATTGCATGTGTTTCTAAATAGTAATTCTTGATACCATTTAATATTGTCAAACCCTCTGTTTTCTAGAATTTTAATGAGTTTGCTTCTGTTTATCGAGTCAAAAGCTTGTTTGAAGTCGATAAAACAGCAGTAGAGTTTTTTATTTTTGTCTCTCATAAGATCTGCTAATCTGTTTAGTATGAAAATTGCATCTATTGTACTTCTGCTATTTCTAAATCCATTTGCTCTTCTTCCATCTGTTCTTCATAGGAATGTTTAACTCTGTTTCGAAGAATCCTGATGAATATTTTATAACAATGGCTTAGACAGGTGATAGGTCTATAGTTAGTGCAGGATCTGACATCTCCTTTTTTGTGGATGTGTATGATTTGGCCTGTTCTCCGTTCTGCTGGTAAATTTTTTTTCTTTAGTTGTTGAAAGTTTTTTCCCACTTGGTTAGACTATAATAAATTTAGTTTAATCCTTTATCCAAGTGTAAGTAAACAAATCAGCATCAATATAAGCAAGAAAATCAGGTGCAAACTTTGTTTGCTTACACTTGGATAAAGGATTAAACTAAATTTATCCTTTCTTTAGTATTTTGTTGAGCAGTTCCCTTAGGTAATTTATTATGCTTTCTCCCCCTTTTTCTAGAAGTTCTTTTTGAATGTTGTCTATGCCTGGTGCTTTATTTTTTTTTCATTTGCTTGATTGCTCTATGTATTTCTTCATTTAGTATCAGAAGCTTCTTCTTGGTTGAAGGCATCTTGATATATGTTTTCTTAAGCTGCTAATGTTTCTTTAAAATGATTAGTCCATATTTCTCTTATTGTTTCATAGCTACTTGTTGTGGTTCCATCTTTTTGTAATATTGAAACTGGGTTGGGTGAGTATGTTCTAGTTATCTCTTCAACTATTTCATAAATGGTCTCGAGTCATGTTTTTTGTATGTTCCTTCACATATTCCTGCTTTTTCTTCTAAATATGTGATTTTTGCTAATCTGTATTTTTTGTCTATTTCTTTTTTCAAACTTTTGTATAATATTCTATTTTTTTCATTATCTTCTTTTGAGAGGTTAGTTTTGGATATTCTTTGCTCCCATAAGTCCAAAATCTCTGGTGTAGGCCAATCTTTATTTACTTTTGTCTGGTAGCCCAGGTGTTTTGTTTCTGTTTCTTTAATAATTTCTTTACCTTTTTTCCAAGACTCTGAGACTGTATCTAAAGCAAGATTATTTAATTTTTCTTTTAATGTTCTCTTATAGTTGGATCTTGTCGAGCTATCATTGAGTTTTGATATGTCTATCTTTTGTTTTTGGTGATTTATTCTCTTTCTTTTGAAACTGATTTTTAGTTTGGTCGATAGTAGTTCATGGTCTGTATCTGTGTCAATCTTTTTTAATGTTTTGACATTTTGGAAGGAATGTTTCCATTTCTTATTAACGATTATATAATATATACAGTTTTTGATTTCATTGTTTGGTGATGTCCAGATGTATTTTTGTTGTGGCCTGTAGTAGAATAAGGTATTTGTGATTAACAGTTGGTTCATTTTGCAAATATTAATCAAGTCCTCTTCCCACTCTCATTCATCTCTCTATGACCAAATTTTCCCATTGCTTCGGCTTTATCTTTAGAGTACTGACCGATCTTTGCATTAAAATCTCCCATAATAATCAGGATATTTTTTATTCTTGCAGTTGTTCAAGAAATTGGCTATATTCTTCCTTTTCACATGATTGGTCTGGGGCATAAACTTCTATTATTTATATATATATATTCCTTTTTCATTTGCTTTGAATCTTACGAGATGATTCTAGAGGAAATTGGTCTTACATCAACTATTGAGTTTAGGAGCCATTTTTTAATTATTAATTATTAGATAACCATCACACCTTCTCTGTGATGGTTATCTTTCCTTCCTGAGTAAAATATGCTTGCATTTTTTATGTCGATTTTTCCCTCACCTGTCTAGTGGGTCTCTGCAACTCCCACTATTTCCCATTTGAACACTTCAAGTTCTCTCTCTATCAGTTTTAATTTTCCAGATTTGTACAATGTTCTGATGTTGATGGTTGAAATATTATATATACAGTTTGCGTTCCACATTGCTGTCTTCTCGCATACTCTACATCATGGGCTTGAGTTAGGCACGTTGGCTCTCCCATATGCAGTAGCATTATTTCTGCTTCTATTTGCTGGCTGATTCATCTTTAAAGATTTTAGGCAATTAATGCATCCTGCTTGCCATTCCTCTGCTGCATACCCGTTGGTCCGCGGGAGGTATTTCATTCCCCCTCCTACCACCCATTTCTGGGAGGCATTCCCCAATCTTCCACCTGGGGGACATGCTTTCTAGGGGTTACAGGCATCCCCCGAAAGATGGAATATTCATCCCAATTCATATTTATAGTTCTGCTGATATGTTCCATCTTGCCTCTTCATTGGACAAAGTTGGTGATGTGCAAACATTCCAAGCTTCAAGATATTCTTGCACTAGTACCTTAAATACTGATCTCCATGACATTCTTTATGGAGTAAGGACAATATGTTCTTTAATTTACATTAAATGACATATCATCAGACCTCCAGGAAATCATTGACTTGTTGAGGGAACTCGTACATTACCCACACCAGCTGTCATACCTTGTCTTAAACTCATTCACTCTACTTGCATTCACCACTTTAACAGACAAACTGTTCTGCTCAGTGAGAGAAAAATCTATCTCACCCCTTTTTTAGCCACACATGGATACTCTCTTGTTCTCTCCTCACCTACCATATAATGGTGGCCTGGTTGACCGAGTGGTTAGCGTATCTGCTCTCCAGCTAAAAGGTTACAGGATCGAATCCCTCCGTGGGCATGGATGTTTGTGATTGTCTTTGAAAATACTAGTGGTGGTGGTCGGCGGTAGATGGTGTTGGTGTATATGATGAAAGTAGTTGCGGCTTGTTGTAGTTGGTGGATTGAGTGATAGAGACGGAGAGTTGTGGAGTAGGTGCCCTCCCTCGATGAGTCATTGGACTCTCTGGAGGTTCATATAATAATAATAAAAGAATTTCATGACCTTTCAATAATTTCGATCTGTCATCCTTGTGACTTGTTTTTGTACCATTTCCACAGCTGTGGTCATATCATTGTTTCAGCATTGCAACTGTTTTCTGTGTTGCGGTAAAAGATTTTATCAGAGTTTAAAAATATTCTTTTACTGGTTCATAAGTGAATTCTTTTTTCAGGAATGATTTTTTGGGAACCAGTGTACCTTAATGGAGAAAGAATTGAGGAAGTCAGCAAGTTTGAGTACCTGGGATCCATTATGAATCTGAAGAATTGCTGAAGAAAGTTCAGAAGATGATTAGGAATGGCTAAAACAACAGTCAGAGACTTGTCTAAAATGTGGAAGAGCGGATCTGTCTCCTTGGGAACAAGGTTGAGGATTTTGGATGCAGTTGTTTTTCCAATAGCGACTATTAGAAAAAATAACCTAAAGAAGTCAGATAAGAAAATGATAGCTGCTTTTGATTTGAGGTGTTACAGAAAGCTGTTGAGGATATCATATACTGAAAGGCATGCAAATGATTGGGGGTTAGAAAAGATCAGTAGAACTTTAAAGCTTCTTAAGGATATTGACAGAAGAAAGTTAAAATACTTTGGACACATCGAGAAGATGGAAGATTTGCTTCTCACCACAGTAATAGAAGGTAAAGTTCCTCGTAAAAGAGGAAGGGGGTAGACTGTCAATGAGATAGATGCATGGTGTGTGTAGTGACTGATCTTCCGAGAGTTGAAGTCTCCAGAAGAGCATGGTACACGATTACATGGCAAGGTCTGGTGTGGCACATCACCAAGCATTGGAGTGACCATGTGGCATCTGTGGATGGCCAGTGAACAGATTGATGGAATGATTTTTTTAATTTACTCTCTAAAATCATGTAGTCTACATTATGTGGTGTGGTCTACATTCAATGTTTCATGATATTTAAACAATGTCATGGAACATTGAATGTTCAAATATTGTTTTCTAGCCCTCTTTCATTGTGCATTTAGGTTCAGTAAGGAAATATTAATTTCATTGACTTCTTTATTTTTAATGTGCTTATTATTATTATTGTACAGGCACCTCCATTGAATCAGGCTACTCATCGTGGGAAATCATACCTCTCCTTGAACCCATTAAACAGACAAAGCACTAACATCTGACTCTGGAAACCATTCATTCACAACTCTCAAAGTGCAAAATCTAGTCCTTACACCCTTAGTTAACCACACTTCTATACTAACTTCCAGGGATGACCTCTTGTTCTTCCTGACCCCCCCCTCCCCCTCTAGCTAAGTGCTGAAACGTTTCTATCATATCCATCTTTTTTGCCTATCAACCAACTTCTTCAGTCCACATACCCTCAGTCTATCCTCATAGGAAACATTCCACAGACCATCTTGGTTGCTTGCCTCTGAATCCTCTCCACCACTTCCTCATTATGCAAAATCCCAGGAGACCAGACTCGTGCATAGTAATTCAGATGTAGACATATCGAGGTCTCATAAAGAGGAATAACTTCCTTATCTCTACATGCTAATGTGTTCTTCAATAGCCAAATAATCTTATGAGCTACCTTAGCAATATGCCCTCTAAACTTCGCCTCTCTAACACCACCCCTAAATATCCCTCCCTAGCTTCATCTATTTCCTGGATTACAGTTCAATCAATGTGGTACATAACTTGTAATCTATTTACCCCAAAATGCATAACTTTATCTCAACATTAAACTGATGCCCATTATCATTTGTCCATACTATTCACTTGATTCACTATTACTCTACCTAATTTTGCATCATTGGCAAACAACTGAATATTTCCTTTCAGGTTATTTCCTATATCTTTTATGTCCAAATTAAACAGCAGTGGTCCTAGAACAGAACTTTGTGGCACACCGCTTGTCACCAGCTTTCTCCTGGATTCTGTTCCTCCATATACCACTTTTTGATATCTGTCCAGCAGCCACCCTCTTATCCACTTAACCAGTGTCATATCCCTCCCCATTTGTCCTGATTTCTTTAATGAAGGTTCCATGTGGTATTCTGTCAGATGCAAAATCCAGCAGAATCATCGTGCAACCATTTCCATTATCCAACTCAGCTGTCACTCCATTGTAAAAAGTTAGTAAATTACTAAGGCATGACCGACCCTTCACAGAGCCAGGTTGCCCCCTCATAGAGTATCATATTTCTATCCACCCATTCCTGAATTCTCTTTTTGATTAATTTTTCTAATACATTTACCACTGTTTCTGAGATACTGAGTCTACAATTAGCTACAGCAGTCTTAGAACCTCCTCCCTTTTGCAAGGGAATTATTTAGTCCTTTTTCAACTCCCTTGGAACTCTACCAGAGCTGAGACTTATATTAAAGAGCCTAGTCAGAGGCATTTCCATTTCTCTTGCACATTCCCTCAAATTGAGAGCTGATATCCCATCTGATCCCATAGCTGTATTCACATTGAGATTCTGCAATATCCCAAGAACCTCCAAATCATCCACCTCTCTTCCCATGTCAGTGTCTGTCACATATGTTAAAGCAGTAACCTCACTAGGATGATATAACTCTGCAAAGTGGTCATTCAGTAACTGAACTATTTTATCTACTTCTTTCACCTCATGACCATTGGCATTCATTAAGGTTATTCTTCCATAGTCATTCTTCCTCTTACTTGCCACATTGTGAAAGAACTTTTTTGGATTTTCCTTGGCCTGCTCAGCTCGTGTCTTTTCATAGGGCCATGATTATCAATGAGAAGATTGTGCAGGAGGAATAGTGTACAGTTTATTGATATACGGAGTGAGTTTGGATGAAAGGATTTGTATATGCCTGATGGACTGCATTTGAATGGTTTTGGAGTTAGATATTTGGAGAAAGTGTTGTTTGGTGAGTGTCATGCAAAACTAGAGGAAATTAGAGATATTAGGGAGGATGAAATCTAGCATGTGTCTGACCACCCATGATAAATGAGTATGTGTACAGAAATGATTACTCAGTGCTGAATGTGATTTCACAGATTTCCAGTTCAATTGGATTGATAATGACATTACACAAGTGTAATTGCAGGTACAAGAGAATGTTGCAATTCATTTACATGAATGCAAGAAATATCAGGAATAAAGGAGAGAATTTTTTGGCACTGGTCAACTCAGTTTGGCCAAAAAATTATAGGCATCAGTGAGACCTGGTTGACAGAAAATGATATAGTTACAGGAGTAGAATGTAAAGGGTATTGTATTTTCAGGGAGTATAGAAGGAACAGGACAGGAGGTGGGTATTGCTGATATAGCTGCAGAACTACAACCAACAAAATGAGAAGTTAAAGAGGATATTAGGTCTGAGGGGAATGGTTTATTTGAGGCTGTCTGGTGTGAGATGAGACAAATAGGATACAATACATTGTTGGGTGCTGCTATAGACCAGGGGTTCCATAGGAAGATGCAGATGCCATGTATCAGCAAATTAGCCTAATAAGGTAGGCCAAACAATTATTATAGGAGACTTAAACATCGATTGAAAGAGGAAATGGGATTTATATAATTGCTAAGGTATAATTACATGAAACAACATGTTATAGAGGAGACAAGGGTTTTGAGGGGTGTGTTGGATCTGATAATAGCATCAGAAGATGTATCCATGATCAAAGTAAACACTCTGCCTCAATTTGGGGAGAGTGACCATGTCTTTTATTGGGAAGTTGCCAAACATGTGGAGTTCTCTGTCAAGAAGGGATTTATGTTCAACTGCAAGGCTGATAATATGAGAGACTCAGGATTCATCTTCGAACAGTACCATGACTTGAGAAGCTACAAGGAAAGAATGTCAGTAGTGCATGGCAAGTGATCAGAGATTGCTTGAGGGAAGCAGTATCAGACCGCTTACCCAAGGTCAGGAGGATAAACCAATTTGGAATTAAGCGGATGAGCAGGAATATAAAGCAAGAGCTGCAAAAAAAAAAAAAAAAAAAAAAGGAAACATTCTGGAGTAAATATAAAGTGATCAGCATACTCATAAGCAGTACAAAGTGCAAACAAGAAGGATGACTAGTATGGTAAGGAGGGCCAAATCAGACTATGAGTTAGCCAAACAGGCCAAAGTAAATCAAAAAGAGTTTATTATGTAGCAAGTAAGAGGAAAAATGACTATGGTATAATAACTTTTTAACCCAAATATGGAATAATTCAAACATTATTTTACTGCATAAAAAAGGAAGTAAATTAAAACTAGAAAACCAATCGATTAGAAATGAGACTTGATTCAATACAACCTTCTGAACAAGCTGGTTTCAGAAGGAACTTCAGTACAGTAGTACTTCATTACATTCAAAACATCAATAATAGATTCTAGCTATTAGAGATTATGGCATTGAAAAACAATTTATTAACATAATAAAATAGATTTAATGAAATGCTACATCAAATATCATTCTTAATGAAATAAGCGAAAAATTTCACATAAATCATGGAATAAGGCAAGGAGACACCATTTCTCCCAAACTCTTCACATTAAGACTGGAACATATGAGTTATTTAGAATGGTCCAATAAAGGAGTCAATATTAATGGAATTAAATAACCTAAGATTTGCTGATGATATTCTTATTATTGCGAACAATATGAAAGATTTAAACGAAATGATAGAAGATCTAACAACTAAATCACTAGAAATTGGATTAGATATTAATTCTGAGAAAACTAAAATAATGACAAACCGAAAAGGATATGATGAAAGGCACAATGTTAAGGTAAACAATAAAGAAATTGAAATAGCAGATAAGTATGTATACTTAGGAAAATTTTTAACAGTGAAGAAACAAGGAGTCATGGAAGAAGTGAAAAGAAGATTAGAAATGGGATGGGCAGCTTTTTGGAAAATTTAGATTTTTAAACAGCAAAATAATACCTGAGAACAGAGCAAGACTGTTCAACCAATGCGTATTGCCTGTTATGATATACGAAGCAGAAATTTGGCCAATCAAAAAGGAAATAATAGAGCAAGTGCAAAAAACAGAAAGAAGAATGGAAAGATGTCTGCTAAACATAAGACTCAGAGATAAAATCAAAATTGAAGAAATAAGAGCTAAAACAAAATTTTTAGATATTGGAGAAAACATACTTTGAAAGAAATGGAAATGGGCGGGACACATCGCAAGACTCAAGGACAGTAGATGGACAAAAGTCTAACTGGAGTGGCGGCCATATGAAGGTAAAAGATCAGCTGGAAGACCTGAAAGAAGATGGTCAGATGATATAAAAAAACAATTGGAACTTTTTGGTACCAACAAGCTCAGGATAGAAACAGATGGAGAGAGAATTGTGAGATGCCTCTAGCCAGAAGTGGCTAAAAAAGGGTTAAAAGAAGAAAAAAAAAAAACTTGAAACAATGCTCATGGTAGGAAGGTGGCTGAACTAAAAGAAATAGTGGAGTTGTTGCTGATGTTATCAGATGTTACAGAGAAGCATTTCAACATTGAGGTAGATGAACAGGTGTTCAGCATATTAAAAATATATGAATGTGAACACAGTAATGGGACTAGATGGCATATCAGTCCGTGTACTCTGTAAATTGGCATTGCGTCTGATGAAGTTGTTCAATCTAAATCTCATCTCTGGCAGGGTTCCGAGGGAGTGGAGTCTAGGAGAATGATGGTGATTAGTGAAGTACCTCATGGTTTGGTACTAAGGCCACTACTCTTTAATTTGTATATCAGTGACATAGGGAAAGATTTAAGAGGGGATATTCAGTTGTTTGCTGATGCTAAAGGTGATGTAGATATCCTGCAAGATAATTTAAATAAATTGGCATTATGGGCAGAGGATAATGATTGTCAATTTAATGTTGCAAAATGTAAGGTTATACACTTCGGGTTAAAAAAGATTGCATACGGTGTATATATTGATGGTATTGGTTTGCAGGAAATTCATGAGGCTAATGACTTGGAGATAATAGTGAACAAAGAGCTAAATTTCAGAGGACATATTGCAAAAGGTGGTAAAATGGCTGAACGAATTACTTAGATGTTGAAAAACACACAAGTAAAGATAAGGAAGTTGTTATCCCTCTTTATAAGGCTATGATTCATCCAATCTTGACTACTGCACACAGATGTGGTCACCTGGGTTTCTTGGGTACCAGGAGATTGTTGAAAAGATTCAGAGATGAGTGACCAAGATGATGACAGGTCTGTGGAATACTCCCTACGAAGATAGGTTGAAGGTTTGTGGTTACAAAGTTTAGTCAATAGGTAGAAAAGAGGACACATGATAGAAACTTTTAAGATATTAAAGGGGTTTTATAAAATTGATGCAAGTGAAATTTTTCAATATATGACAAATAGTCAGAGAACTAGAGCCATCCATGGAAGTTGTGTAAGAGTGTGGTTAGTAGGGGTGTGCATACCAGATATTTTGTGTGGAAAGTGGTGAGTGTGAAATGGATTGCTAGAATTGGTTGCGAGTTCCCTGACGGTGAATGGATTCAAGGAAAGGTATGATAGGATTTGTGTGTGTATGATGGTTGATTTGGGTCTCTCTCTCGCAGTGGGTCTCCATATTCCTTGGAGATGCCATAAATAATAATAATAATCTGGTTTTGCCTTTTTTTTACCATACTGGTCTCCCGTCTTGCCTGACCCTTGTATTGTTGATGAGTTTGCTGATCACCTTTTTCCTTATATACCCTCCACTGCATTTTCTTTTTCTGCAGGTTATGTTTAATGATATTACTCATCCATCTAACTCCTACCTGATTAACTCTCATAGTCTTTGGTATACAATTTAATATTGTTTCATCTAGATGCCCCTTAAAAATCTCTCATGCACTATCAACATCTTTCACTTGCAGGATTTTATGCCAAGGCATAGTTTTGAGCTTTCTCCTAAGCTTGTTATAATCATCTGCCTTGTTATTCCACATGTATCCCATCTTGACAGAATATTCCTCATTTTTTACAATCTCCCAAGTCATGACTGCAGGGTCACTCTTTTCCCAATCAGAGGCCATGTGGCCTTAGTTATGGATAGCTCTTCTGATCCTCTGACCAACTCCAATACTCTTGCTCCTGAAGTCTCCTTCATCACATGCTGCATCAAGTAATTATCTCTCAGTAGGTGTATATTCCATTTCCTTCTTGCCATGTGATCTCACTTCTTTCCAATCTATATCTCCATAGTTTAAGTCCACCATAATAACCACCTGACCTGTATTCAATATACTAATTTGCTGATACATATTTTTCAGATCATCCCTGGAACCCCCTGGCTTATAGCAGCAACCAACCATATATTTTGTCTTATAGCCCTTCGTCTCACACATGATACTGCTGCTGCTATGAACCAGCCACCTTCCCACCTATCTCCTATTCTTTTTTCTGCTATCATCAGCAGTACTTCCCCTTATCCTCTCTTCTCTATGTTTCCTAAAAATGCTAAATCATTGACATTCTATTCCTTTAACTACATCATCTGCTGTTAGCCAAGTCTCACTAATGCCTAACTTTTGGAAAGGTTGCACTAACCAGTGCCAAAAAACCTCCCTCTTTTTCCTGATACTTCTGGCATTAGTATGTAGAAACTGCAGCATCCCTTTAGGCCCCAACCACCTTTACTTCCTGAATTGACTACTCTAGTCAACATTTTTGCTTCAGATACTAGATTCTGCACTTGTTGATCATTCTCACACTCACTCACCTCATGTGAGTTCCTTCATGCACATTCACCTGCATCCACCCTAATTGCTTGAGATTTCCTTTATTTGCACTTCAGAATTTGCTCAGTGAACAAAGCTCTCTAGATACCTACCACCAGAACCATTTAGATGCAGTCCATAGTCTTTTACAAACCCTTCTTTCCATCAGGCACATGCAATAGGTCCACAAATTCTACATCGTTCTTTCCACACAACCTGTGTATTGATTCATTTGCTGGCAACCCCCTTCTCGTCAATTTGCCTTTATCATATCATCACAGGAGACTTACAATTTTTACCTTCTTGCTCTTCATTTTTGTTTTGTCCAACAACTCCTTCCCATCCTCCCTTATAGAATACCTCTCAGATCATTAGTGTCAACCAAAACAGTTAGTTCTTTTGCCTTACCTTTTTGGATCCAGATGACATGACTAATATCATTCATTTTTGCTCTAGGGAAACGCAATTTTGTGATACTTTTTGTGCTAAGTATTCCTGTATTTGTGCTAAGAGGGATAAATATTCCTCTGATCATTTGAGTCTCCATATATAATTTATTCCTTACCATGTTTTTCTTGTTTGTTGACATGATCTCGATTTTTATCTCAGGCCATCTGCTTCTTTCTCTTCTCCGCCCTGCTAATCTCTTACAGTTTTTTCAGTATCATACTTTGTCCCATGAAGGATAAAATTCAAGTGTGCTTCTTCCTTATTTATGTCTGTTTCATTCTCCTGTATTTCCACCACCACATGTTCGCTATTAATTCTGACATTATTTTACCATCAATAATATCTGCTCTACCAACATTTGCTTTGTTCTTGCCACCTAACTGGCACTCACTCAAAACACTCAATGAAAACTTGTTCCTCTCTTTCACTCTTTCTCCATAAATCCTTTAATTTTTGCAGTGAATACATCTCTCTCTCTCTCTCTCTCACTCACACACTGCACTGTACAAAATCATATAAATTCAAATCATCCAATGACGTCTTTGCCACCATTGTTCTAACACATGTTGGCACCATACCAACAATATCGTACTTAAACAAAAAAAAAAAAAAAAAAAAAAAAAATACATTTACTTACAAAGTAAACAACTCAATCACACACACATAAAACAAAAACTATGATGAGTTAACCTAATATTATTAACTAAAACATGAAAAAAAGTTACTGCTGCCATAACATGTTTTGGCAGCAGTAACTGCAGTATCAACACAACACACACAATCAATTTCAAGTTGGTTAATTAGTTCATGTTAATTAAATTTTAATTTCCATTTAGGCCTTTAAGTACCTTATATGATAATAAACATAATGAAATGATGATGGGGTTAAATCTTACAGAAATTATGCCTTACAAAAAATCATTGTCCTTTAGCTCTATAGCATTTTCTTTTTATTATTTTTCTCATTCGCTATAATATGATGCTTGATGAAATAATACACAGAGAAAAAATAGAGTATGTGTATTCTGTATTTGTGGTTTGTTAAAAAATAATAAATTTTCTTTAAGAAATACAAAGAAAATAAAATTTGTAACTGGAAAGAATTTAAATAGTATTGGTGGGATTAAATAAAATTAAATATGTTTTATTTATTTTTGAGTTATAATGTGCCTCCAACAATTTTTTTTATCTATTACAACATAGGGAAAGGCCTGCAGCAATTGCAGTAGAAGTCAAGAGCATTGATGACACATCGAATTTTGATGAATTTCCAGATGTTGATTTAAAAATTCGTAAGTATATAATGCTACTATTAAGACTTTGTAGATATGATTCTCTTAATTCATTATTATTACTTATTACCATGTTGTTTATCTGTTTGTGGAAATTACTAAAGTTTATAAACTTATTTCCCATTGCCTTTGGTTTTAGTATATCAATCATATGGATTTTTTCCTCTTATTATTTCAAGTTAGTTCATGATTGCATAATACAGAAGCAAAAATCATTGTTCAGTTTATCTGTCTAAAAATGTACAATATGTGATGCCTATGTTCTCATATGAGTTTGCACATATCAGTTTGGTTGGTAGAATACTGTATAATGATATTATATCTTGCCTTTGACTATTGTTAATGGCCTTGCCATTTTGTGGCAACGTTTGATTTACATTGTTTGATACCACATTCATCCATTCTATTCTATTCTGGAATTGCTATACTCTTTAATTATTCCACCATCCTTGAGTCAAGACTTTCTCAAAGCTGTAAGTTTGATTCTGCTTGTAACATGATAGCAGTACTGATTACTGTTGCCTGATTTGATACAATCACCTGGCATAAGAGAGCTTATCTAACACATTTATGCCATATTGGGAATAAAAAAGATTTAGTTAAATAACCTGGAAACAGTAATTGAGTTTTTGTAGCTAAGGCATCTATTAAAACCTTTATCTAGTGCAGTAGCCTGCAGTTGTTTGTGCTATTATTTATTTATTGCTTTTATAAAATTTCCACTTTTTTTTGTGCTGTACTATGTGTTCATTTACTTCTTGGTATGACTGCTTTAACTGTATCTGCACTCCAGCTTCTACCATGACATGTAACAAAGTCTATCGCAATGTTGACAGTGCACAGAACATTCAATATACTGAATTTTCATAGATCAGCTGCAGCCCAATGAAACGTTAATAACAACAGCGCAAACTGAATTCAGAATGACTGGAAGTTTGTACTTTGAAACTCATTTCTCCAAAGTTGCTTTTATTAGATGGGGAGAACTTGGCAGCTACCTGGAAAATGCTGCAAGCAGGATTACATTTTCTTGGATATAAAGCACGTGATGATGAAAGTGTGATGATATGGGTATTTTTTGCAACATGAAAGAGGACTACTGGTTGTTATTGATACCACCATTACAAACACTAAGGTGTAGTTCCATCATAAAATTCATAGAAAATGTAGTTTAAGATAAGATTTTCCTTTAAATATTATATTTTTTTTCATTTCATATTATATTTGAATTATGCAAAGATATTATGAGATGCCTCCAGGGAATCCATGGACTTATCACAGGATGGCACCTGCTCCACACTGTACACCACTCAAACCACTATCTATATGTCAGTATCATTTAATATCTACAATGTCTACTAATATATCATTTACCATTTCTAATGTTATTTTTTGTGTGTAAGTTGCATATGTTGTCAGGGCCGATACATGCAGGCTGAAAAATCCAATATTTTTGGGAGAAAAACCCTACTACCTCTGTATGAGATTGGTTAACTCACTTGCCTTCACCTGAAAAAATCCATATAAAAATTCCTTTCACCAGATCTTTTCTATTCGAAGAACACAATGTCCTGATGGAGGCACTTCTCATTTCATCATCTTCCTTTCCCTCTTTTACCTTACGGTGTCGAGGGTTTATTAATCATCGATGGGGGCACTTAAACATGTTTAAGCTTAGTTAAACATTAAAACTTTAATATAAAAGTTTTGCAAATGAAAATTTCAAAATGTAATCATAATTACAATTAGATAATCCAGATAAATAAGAACTTTTCATTACTGTAACAAAAATTGTGTAGTTTTATATAAAACATTTATGCATCTACTAAAAGCTTAATCCAGATAATTTGAATGTATTTATTTTTTTACCCCCTCAGCTGCAGCACCAGCTAAAGAAGGTGAACCTGGATATAAAGATTGGGTTTTTATTAATTACACATTTAAACGATTTGAAGGTCTCACCCAGAGAGGAGTAAAGAATACAAAGAGGAGCTAACTTTGCATACTCTAGTTTTTTAATTTGCATTAGGAGAGTTATATTGCACTTGAATAACAAAGGGAAAAAAATTGCCTTGCCGAAAACTTGGCACCCTAACCAGTGCATATTTATTTCAATAGTTAATATGATCATACTTCTCGGTTATCTTTTTTTGTTGTTATTATTGTTGCTATTTCAGCAATGCCGAGGAAACTGTTCAGTATTTATTTATTACAGAAAAGCTGATTCTTGAGAAAATGGCCAAACAGTTGATTGTAATATTGACTGAATACTTGTGTGATCGTGGTACAACTTGTGGAATGTGTAAATAAAATGTAGTAAAAGTGTAGGTAATGTGCAAAAAATATTATTGCTATAATATGCAACTGATTTAAATTGCAATGTGAATGTTCAAGAAGTTGGGATAATGGTTTTTTATTATCTACAACATGTGGATATGGTGTTGCTTGGCATCATATTGTTGGTCTGGTTTTTATTTTACACTGTATTTATTTGCTAAACTTAAATTATGAACATTGAATTAATTGCTGCTATTCTAGATTGATAGAGCTGCAAATAATGTAAATTCTTTTTTAATTATTGATGATAATTAAGGTATAAATGTACAATCTGATTAGCTCTGTTTGATCATTAGGTATCTAACAGTATTCAGTATTTTTTATTTTTTAGTTGTATTTCAGCTATCTTTAATGCAGTATTTTCAGACTGAAATATGAATTTTTTATTACCTTTTCATTTCTGTTCATTATTTTTTTTTATATATAAATCTCCCACACAGGAGGTTTCAGAAATTATAGCACAACTGTGCTGTGTGGGAACAACTTAATTCATATTTTGCTAAAAATCCAAATTTCTTCTTTTCCGATTTTTTTCTCGTTTTGTTTTTATTTTTTTTTATTCCTATAATATAGTGAAAACAGGATATTTTATAGTTGTTTTTTTTTAATGGGATAAGGATTTTCTAATTAACATTGAGGGTTTTTACCTCCTTATGGCATATCACTTTAATAGAAGGAGTATCTTAACACTTAAATGCACTGTTTAAAATATCGTTAATATAATATGCTAATTGTATTATCTTTCTTCAGAATATTGAGATATCCTATTAAAATAAATATTCCTAAATCAAAATATTGTTTAGTCTGACAAACACAAACCAAGATGAAATTTTTCATATATCATTTTATACCAACTTTGCACCTTAAACTAAACTTTTTGTAGAGAAAAAGTTTTTTTTTAAAAAGAAATTAGATCATATCTGAATATTAAAAATGGCATTAAAAATCTTTGTGCGAATGTAAAATAAGGTTCATAGAACTATCACATACATGAATAAATATGGAATTTTTAACTTTTATGTTAAAAGACTTGAATATCCTGATTTCACCCATTTGCAGTCATATTAATTTACAACTTAATCTATAAAGAGAACTCAAATATTAATATTGAATAAATTAAATTTCCTAAAACAAGAGCATCCTCAAGTTCCTGAGGGGGACGGAGTTGACTGTTGCATTGTTTCAAATATATATTACTGCAGAATTCAAGCTGTAACAAATTCTGATCATTAGATAACCAAGCCACATATTTATGTAGACTATCCTGCATTTATTGCTTATTTTACTATTCTTACAGTGATGTGGAGTTTTAGTTGAAGCCTCCCTTACTTAAATTTGACATGAAAATTTAACATTTTTATATACAGAGAATATCTACATTTATATATCCATGTGTTTGTTTGATTTTTAAATTTCATATGAAAAAAAATGAAAAACATAAAATATTGAAAAATGTTATCAAACATTACATTTCCAGTACTTTTGACATAATATATGAAGTGGCATGCTTCATGTATATTCATTCAGAATATTTTATTAATTTTTGTAGAAATATAATCAGTTTAGAATTGAATTCAGTTGCTTACTAATTTGATTAAATATCTGAAAATTTTGTAAAATAATAAATTAATAAACAGAAGTTTACAGCAAAAAATAGTTATTCAAACAAAAAAAGATTTTTGGTTATTAATTGGTGTGAAGAATGCTGTTATAAGGGATAATTCTTTATTACTGTTTTATAATTCTTACGTATATACTGTTTACATAGTCTCTTGTTCTGTTGTATATGTGTGTTTATTCTACATGATTTCAAAACATCTGAAGCTGTTATGGAAATATACATTTTGTGAGAGGAATCCTTTTTATCTAACAAAGAATCAGTTGTATGACAATTTTGCAATCTCCCCCACCCCTGTTATTAAATGTGGAATTTGCAGCTGTTTTGGCTTTTTTTTTTTTCCTTCAATAATTGAAAAATATTACAGCACATAAAGCAAGCAAATCTATCTGTAGTTGTTGAATGAAAAAAGGTTTTATTTTCCAAGTGCAGCTATTGTGTAAGCTAGTCAAACTAAGTATTTTGTTTTAATGCATTTAATATTTTTGTAATATAGGCTATCTTAGGGATCACAAATTTTATATAAGCTTTATTTGGTGAAAATTACTCCATATTTCTGCCTTTCCTCTCTCCTCATTTTATTAGATTGGCAATTTTAGATATTCAGCATTCCTCTCCAGAAGCTTTTGAGGTTAACTGTGCAATAACAGCATTATATAATTATAGCCATTGTACATTCCTTTACTTTTATTTATAATGCATTTCATTGGCTGTTTTGGTCTTTCTGAGGTAGTCATTAGCTAGTCTTTTTAATTATTTGTCTGATTTAATAATTGTCCCTGTGCTTAGGTTAAGTTCTTTGTGAACTGAAAGAGGTATCGGAAAACATATTACTACAGTTGTTTTTCATAATTTTGAGGCACACATGCAATAATGTGTAAAATGTGTGATTCTTTTAAAGAACCTGTACTCACATCGAATTGTATGTAGTAATTTATTACAAAAATTTAAGGTATGTTTATACTTTCACAGGACTAACAGCTGAGTCAAGTATTATTAGATGATAACCTTACCCAGGCACCACTTGTAATTAAAATAGCACTGTATATTATTTCAGCATTTTGTTTTGATTTGCCATATTTGTGTCCTACACCATTATTTAATGTATTACACACTGCAGTGCGAAAACTGCTCCAGTATTGATCGAATCACTCTGCACGGATGTTATCAGTATTACTGTATTGAGTAATGGTGCTTGCTTGTGGATACCATAGATACTGTTAAGCATGCAGCAATAGATAGATGTATAAGATATGGAATAAGAAAACAAGTGAACTTTTCTGTCTTAGTTAATAGGTCAGCAGTTTGCAGTAATCAAAACATCAAACATACTCAGATTACTGAGCCATTATTTTTGTGAAACCATTTCTGAAATAAGTGTTACAAACAAAAAATTATTTTTTATTTAAAATTAAATCTTTAAATTTTTTTTGTACTATATTCATATCTGAGAGTGTTTTTCCTTTGTTGTAAAAATATTTCCTTTTGAATATGAGAAGGATTATATTTTAAATGTTGGCTAAGAAACAACTTGGGCAATTTTTGGTATATTTTTGCAAATCACTGAAGGTTGTATAGTTTTTACATTATAGTGTTTCACAAAAATAGAAAAATTAGTCTCAAATTGTGACTTATTTTTGTGGAAAGTTCTTGGAAAATGTGATCCTGTAGAGTTTGTGATTGACATTAATTTTATTATTGTATATAGTGTACAAAATAAAGATTGTGTAGGGAGATGCCTGTCATGCAATATGACTTATTGTCTTTCAATATATTATCATGTGTTATGTTCTTCATTGAATAATAGTCTGAAAACAATTTTGTAAACACCAGCATTGCAGAGTACAGAATAGTCTGCAACTTAAATTTAGAGATATAGGCTTGGTTACTTATCACTTACAGTTTGGCAGTAAAGATTTACAAAAAATAAATCTGTAAGCAGGAATTCAAGTTTTCATTCCTCTTTATTCCCTCATTTTCATAGCACTGACAATAAAATTTTATATCTGTAAGGGAAACTTTGAATAGGGTTTCATAATGGGTGAAACATCCATTACCTGTAGTCTAAATATTGAAGGAAATGGATAGAGAAGGATGGAATTTTTTTTTCCTGTGTACTTTTACAAAGCATATAAAAGTAATCACAGAAAATTTGAAGGCATTCCAGTTTTCATGCAAGTGATAAGTTGATATTATAAAAATGGACAACATTGTCACCTTAGTTATTATTCAGTATGCAGGGAAAGAGAGAGAAGGAAAAAAAGGAGAGGGGAGGGACATATCCATTGCCTATCCATGAGCATATAGTAGATGGTGACCCTCTTGAAGATGACTCATTCTAGGCATCCATCAGTTACATTTTACAATTTAGTAGTATCCGATTACAACTACAATGGTACCTTGAGATACGAGTTCCCCAACATACAAGTTTTTTGAGATTTACGAGCCATCACTAGATCAATTTTTTGCCTTGAGTTACGAGCCAGAATTTGAGATAAGAGCCTGCTTTGGCGACGTCACAACCAACACTCTGCTCAGATTCCCGAGTCTTGCGCGTCGTTCAGTTCACATGTTTACCTCACCACAGAAGCATTTCTGTCGTGTTGAGTTTTAATTTTGTATGTACAGTTATTTAGCTAATTTTTTTCGTATAACCATGAGTCCAAAGAAGGTGAGTGTAAAGAACAGTGGTGAGAAAAGGATCAAGGTGATATCCATGGAATTAAAGTGTGAGATAATAGACAAACATGAGCAAGGCGTAAGAGTAATAGACTTGGCAACGCAGTACAATCGCACTACTTCTACGATATGTACTATTCTGAAGCAGGAGGACTCGATAAAGGCTATAACTCCAGCTAAGTATTTTAAAATTATTTCAAAGCTACACAACTCTGTCCATGAAAAGATGGAGAACCTGCTGATTTTTTGGTTGACAGGGAAGCAGCTCGCAGGAGACACTGTGACAGAGACTAATTTGTGAGAAGGCACGAGCCATTTACGCAGATTTTCTGCAGCAGACCCCAGATACTTCAGTACAGGAGGCCTCACAAGAGCAGTTCAAAGCCAGTCGTGGGTGGTTCGAAAATTTCCGAAAAAGGACCGGCATTGACTCTGCTGTCAGGCATGGTGAGGCAGCGAGCTCTGATTCTAAGGCAGCTGAGGAATTTGTATAAATTTTTGCTGAATTGATCGAAGCCAAAGGATACATCCCCTAACAAGTTTTCAACTGTGACGAGACAGGGCTCTTCTGGAAGCAGACTAAGCAAAACTTACATAACGGCAGAAGAAAAGAAGATACCAGGTCACAAGTCCATGAAGGATAGGTTGATCCTTGCACTGTGTGCAAATGCGATTGGTGACTGCAAGATCAAGCTGCTGCTCGTATACCACTCAGAAAACCCCAGAGCCTTCAAGACACATAAGGTTTTAAAAGAAAAACTGCAGGTTATGTGGAGGGCAAATCCAAAGGCATGGGTCACCAGGCAATTTTTTTGTGCAGTGGGTCAACTTGGTCTTTGGTCCTGCCGTTAAGGAATACCTCGAGGTCAATGACTTACCATTGCAAGCCAATCAACACTATTCGGAAATTTTTAAGATCACCAAAAGATCCTCACCCATTCTACAAGTACTCTGGAGTATATAATATACCTTGCTCATGTGGTATTAGTTACGTAGGTCAGACCTCTAGAAGCTTTGAAATGAGAAAGAAAGAACACATAGGATATGTCAGAAATAAGAGACGACATTTCAGGCCTTTCATGCCACTTTGCCTCTACTAACCATCACATTGAGTGGGATAAGAGCCTTATGCCATACATAGAAGATAACTACCATTCAAGAACCTTTAAAGAAGCAGCTACAGTCGCCCGTAAAACTGAAAACCTAAACAAGAATCAAGGTCTAATTTTACCAGAAATTTGGAAAACTTTTATCAGATCATTAAACATCAAAGAAATGAACTTTCATAACAATTACATCATGAACCATAACGAATAAATCACGTTAACGAGACACACACATTGTCACGCACAATACCAATTTTTTGTATGAATTAGAACCATCAGTTATAACCTAGTCTGTAACCTTCATTTTAGCTTACTAGTTTGTATTCCCTGAGGATGCCAATAGAAAAAATTGGCAAAACATGTAGGAGGATAAAATAAAGCTACTTGACAAAGATTATATAAAAAAGTGTAATAGTCTTATAAATTTTGATATTGTTGCTTTACTAAGCATTCTTGGATTAGGTCATAATAGTATTATATGGATTGAGAGTGGGGACTGACAAAACAGAATTCATCTTTTCATATTTCGAGTACCTTCACAAATTTATATCTGGAACCATTAAATCAAATTTCTCCTAACCAAAACTGTGCTCTCAATTTTCCCATTTATTTTCTGACTTTTCCCATGAATTCTGTCAAATTTCTGATTATATTTGCTTGTCAAGATGCCAAAGTACAATATTTGCATTGGAAAGTAGTCTTACACAAATTGCTCATCTCTACTATAATTAAAGATGATTCTAACTATTCTCCAAATAGACTTGAATTCAGACATTTACTAGGTTTTAAAAAAAATATCTACTGGTTTCATAGTCCAAGTAAGCAATCAATGTCTATGCTTTAATGAGACTCACCATGGTAGGGCCTTTTGATTCAGTCATGCCTGAATGCATATCTCTCCCTCTGAATACATTAACTGAAAATGCACATACTATGTTCTAATGATTGCACTCTAATTACATCACGTGAGAAGAACCTGGACCTTCACATGCTTCCTAACCATACTCTTATCAGCTCCAGAATGATCCCTGCCTTCCATAAACTTAAAACTCTTCTATCTACAATAAGATTCCCTTAACTTGTATGCTTCTGTATCTCATCTCCTCTCTATTCATCAAACTATGATGACCACAGGCCCAAATCTATTCTCATATGCACAATTCCATAGGCCAGTTATAAGCTTTTTTTCTTGTACTTAGATCTTTTCAACTCTCCCTATCTTTTTGAACCTTAGATGATTATAATCTATGCATGCAGATCTTATCACTATCTTATACTGCAAGATTATAATTTTCCTTTTTCTTACAAGCCAGTGTTCTCTGAGATTGCAGTTATCCACTGTGTGATGCCTTAACAAACTTAGCAACATTGTCCTTTAAACATTAATTTTTTGTCCATTATAACCCCCCCCCCCAAATCTGTTGCTTCATTGATTACTATAGCAAATTCTAATTAAATTAATATACTCTACTCACAGTGCAATTCAAAATGCATAATCTTGACACTAAAAATATTAAACTGGCACTTATTAACATTTGGCCATAGAATTAGTCTGTTCAAGTCAACCTGCAGATGGATTAATTCTATGGACAAAGAAGTACTCTATTCAAGTCATTCTGCAGATATTCTGTATCAGATATGTTCCATATCAATCACCTAACTTATCAATAAATAACATGACCATTCCATATATCATTAATATACAAATTGAATAACAATGAAGGATGACTAAAGTATAGATCCTTTAGTCATCCTTCTCTTATCCTCAACGTCTTCACACATCACTTTGAATACCTCTAGGACAAGAACCTTTATTAGGGCTTATAAGAAGGTGAGTTAGCTAGTCTTATACAGCAGTGGTAGATTCCTCTCAAAACTGGTTTTTCATTACATAAAACAGGCAAGCCATCCATTCAAATTTCTGCAATTAACAGACATAATATGCTCACTTTATAGCATTCATTGATTTGGTTGTAATCCCAAATAAAAATAAAATCTGATGCCTGTTAATCAGCTGCTCTCCTATCATATCAATTCAATTAGGCATACTCCTTCCTTTGTTGTTTGTATAACAAACTCAGAATCGTATTAAATGACTTGGCAAAATCCAGAAGCATTCATTCTTTTAACTGTATCTGATTAACTTAACCAGCTCTGCTGTCACTGTTTTAAAATCAGATTTCTAAAGTAAAATCTACCTTAACAAAGACCAGTGTTCTGTCTACCTACCTTTGAATGTGATCCCCAAGCGGTTTTTCCAACAGCAAGAAAAGACAGGCTTGAGTGGAAAAGGATGTAAAGTTTTTTGGAAGCTCATGATACTATAGAAATGATATGATTATGTCAACAAATGTTTTGAGTAAGAGTCAGTCTGAGAAGAGATTGGGTCTTGACTGTTGAGTTGAGCATTATCAATAAATGGAGATAATCTGAGGTCTTTTTTTAAGTCAAAACTGCATGTTGGAAGCATTGAAGTTGAGATTGCTTTCATCCCAATATATACTGTGGAAATCTGTTAAGGGCACTTATTACAAAATGATCTTGAGATGTTAAGCACTTCAAGACTTGTCACGTGAATAGGACGAATGGAGAGTGCTATCATCAGCACAACTATGAATAAGGTTTGTAGTCAATGAGAGTAGGTCATTTATATATATATAAATCAGGAAGAGGGTGGGTGAAATGTCAGTCCTGAGAGACTGCATTAAGAGGAAAATCTGGGGAAAAAAAAAACTATTATATACTTAAGGATTGATCAGAGAGAAAACTCAATCCAGTTACACAAGGATGAAACAGTCCATTTGATGGTAATTTGTTGAGAAGCTCTTCATGCCTGTCACTATCAAAAGCCTTGGAAATGTGAAGTACAATGACAGGTTTCCCCAAACTTTTCATGGAATGATTCCAGGGATGCTTCAAGTAGGCCAGGAGATCACATGTGGATCAAAATTGGTAAAATCCATACTTGTCACATAATTAGGTGACAATTCTCTAAATGGTGATAACCTTCTTCATTACTTTGGACAAAATGAAAGTGAGCAATAGTGTGATGGTAGACATTTATCACTCTTTTAGAAACTGGCTGTATGTATATAGTCTTGCTTCCATGTTGTGGGGTAGGTGGATGGCAACTGAGTACAGTTTAGTGTATAGATGATAAACAGTTTTGTTCAGGAGCGTAATGGGTGGGATTCTATCAGGAATCCCACACAACTGGCTGTTTTTGTGGTATCTGAGTTTTTCATGATTCTTCTTTTTCTGGTGGAAGGTCACTGGAGGCATGAGATGCAATGTTCTAGGAATGGAGGAGATAATTTGCTATTGTTATCTGTGGATAAGTTGGAAGAGAAGAATGAAGCAAGTATGTTGGCCTTGTCTTTAGAATGAGATATAGGAGATAGCACAAATGGAAAAAGTTGCATCCAACAGCTTTGGCAAGGAAACAGAAAGTGTGGCAGCAAGTTTTCTATGCTTATCCTTGTCGGATTTAGACTGTCCTTTTAATTATTTTTAATTATTATTTTACAAGTGTAGTGACCAGCTGTGAAGAAGGCTGGTGTTTGGATCTCAAGCCACTTGTGATAGGCTGTTTGCTTCTATCGGATCACTCGAAGAAGAGTGATGAACATCAGCACACTTCTTGGGGAACCATAATTTCGATATGGGATGGGAAATTTGAATGGAAGATTCCATTCCAACATGGATTATTTCTGTAACAAGATCACAAAAGGTACCTAGACCTGAAGAATGAAAACAGTAGCCTGTCCATGGAAAGGAGTAGTGAGAGTCATAAGTCCTCCCACTTGGCATGCTGTAATGCCAGAGTAGATCAGATTGTGAATGACTGAAGGAAGGACGTTCCACCAGAGAAGAAACATGGATGAGATTGTAATCTGAATTACCAAGCAGAGCAGTCACCTGAACAGACTACTTGGAAAGAGAACTAGTTGAGAGATCCAGAGTTTTGGGTAGGTGAAGAGGATTATCAGGAATTCTGGTAAGGAGATAGATGAACTATTTTCAGTCATTGCTTACAGCAAATATCCCTGCCTCTCTTCCAGCTTGGTCAGTGATAATTGAAAATGGAAGCCATTTAGAACTGTGAACATTGAAATCATCAAGAAAAATGGCTTTGCAGTTTGGAAATTTGGACTGAATGAAATCGAGCTCTGAAGATAGGAGGTCAGAGTGATTTTCAGAACTGGGAGAACAGTAGAGATCGGGTAAATGAAACAAGATGTGGCAAAGAATTTTAAGCCACAGAGGTCAAAAAAAGGTGAGATTCCAATATTCATTTGAGACATCTTGTCACAAATAAATATTGGAATGCACCAAGGCAAAAGCACCTCCCTTATGGTGGAAGAAATACAGAGTGTAACTTGGACAGTTAAGATTAGCTGTAATTGATGTGGGAATTTGAGATTCAGTCAGAAACAGAACATCGAGTTTGGATGACTGAAGGTGATAATGCTTGTTATCTAAGTTATTATGGATGTTGGTAAAGTGAATATGAAAGATTTTTTAGTTTGACTGTTTTTTTTTTTTTTGAATTTTGGTGAGAAGTTTATTTTTTAGTTTAACCGCATAGGCACTATTATACGTCATTGGTCAGGAAGCCTCCTAAAATGCGTTACCATCTGGTCCAATCCCATAGACCAGTGGTGGAAACCTTTTTATGTGCACATGCCAAAAATTTAAAAATCGAGTTATTGGTGCGTGCCAAAAATTTACCAATCGAATTGCTGACATGCCAGGAAGCTTTTAATAGGGGAAAAATTAATCTAACTTAATTTATTTATATTTATTTATATATCAATTTATAATATTCAGTGTAAAATTGATTATTGTATTATTAAATTGATTTTAATGATGTCAGTTTGGGAAAAAAAACGGTACTGAGAAAAATATTTATGCATTGTAACTCATCATAGAAGTCAGCTGAGCAGAGGAAGCTGCAGAAGGATGTCAACTTGGCAGCGAAACTCTTACTGTATTTACTTGAATTTAACTGGCCCTCGCGTATAACTTGCACCCCCTGATTTCACTTTACGAAAAAAGACATTAAAAAGTTTTGCATGTATCTCGCACAAAAAATGTTTAAGCATGTTCACGTCGAGGCGATAGTAATTTGCTCCCTGCAGTTAAACAACACGTCCTCCCCAACAGCCATTATACTGCAGATGCAAAAAAAAAAAAAAAAATAATAATAATAATAATAATTTTATTGTATCCCTTAATAAGGTACAGAGCCTTTTGTAGTCTGAGTAATATATTTCTCAACAAATAGTGCAATTACAGACAGCTGGAATAAAAACGGCGCTAACTAATGAATCACGTGTCCCCTCTCACAGAAACTATGCTGTATAGACTCAAGCAAAACCATATGTTGCACCGGAAACACAATATCTAACTAAAAACTATTGTCCAATTTTTCAATTGCATGACCAGTGGGATCAACTCATACAGCCTAGTTGAGCCTGGAATTCGGTTGAAGGGAATTAGCATTTCAACTCAAGAATTGTCGGTTGCCTTTGTCTTTGGATCGTGCGATCTTTTGTTAATACCGCACCAATCATATGCACGTCTTCATAGCTGCTCTTTCGTGTAAAACAAAATTTAACTTGTATGTATTGTAGCAATTTAAAAAAAAAAAGTTGAATAATTTATATGTATAAAGATCACCTGTAAATCGTTGTGCTAGCAAAATTCTCGGACGTGCGATCTCTGGTACGCGTGCCATCTATGTCAATAGACTAACTGGCAGTCAGCCTATTGAACTGTTTTACTGCTGTACACTTGAATACAGATGTACTGGATCTCTGCAGTATATTTGTCATGCCCTCGATGAGTATCACTCTCATTGCATGTAGAAGGATTGGGGAGACAACTAACACAGGTTCTCAAAAACAAGGTGGGGTACTTTGCTAAGCCATTAAAGTCATCTACAATCAAGATCTAGTTAACATCTACTCCAACTAGTTTGCATTATTACTCTTTTCCTATCGGCAATTTTCTTCCAGATTAGTTTGTCGTGACTGCATTATTCTCATATATTGCATGTCATTATTCTATGATACTCCACATCAGTGGAGCACACAGATGGGGGGGGGGGGGGCAAGAGGTCCTGGCACCTCCCAAAGAAAAAGGAAGAAAGGAAAAAACACTAGAAAAATTTCCAAAAATGTTTTCCTAATTAAAATTAATATTTTTTTTATTTATGTTGTGTCGTGTCTTCTATTTCTATACTACTTATAAATTAGCGTTCACATAAGGTGGGAATACCGTATAGCTCTCGGGAACCACGGCCGCTGTGAATACAAAGCGGACGAAGTTGGCTCGGGCGGATCGATCGCTACTTCGTCTGCCAGAGGCCAGAGGAGATCACGGATATCATGTATTGGCGATCATTGCAGATGCTCAGTCATAGGTCGTATGCGATGCGTAGTGTTATTTTTAAATCGTCTACTCAACTCCCCCCACCCACAAGATTAAATCCTGAGTGCGCCACTGCTCCACGTAGATCTGGTTTCTTGTGGGTATTTTTCCTGCCAACCCAGTGAAACACCTCTTTTGCTAACCTTTTCTCTCCGACTTCTGTTTACGTTACGTAAGATGAGCTCTGTTCACATATTCTTGAAATCAGTCTTGACTTTGTATTAATTCTAATTACAAGGGTGGGCTGAAAAGTTGTGATAATCACTACGAAGGAAATGAGGCAGAATCATGTAACTTACACATTATTCTACATATTCCCCACGAAATGTTATACACTTGTTACAATGCTGCTGCATCATTTGCAATCTTATGAGAAAAAAAGTATTTCCCTTGTTGCACAAACCAGTCTCGGCTGCAGATATGATTTCATCATCTGCTGCAAATTTTGTTCCTATTAAGTGTTTCTTTAAAATAAAGAATAAATAAAATTTCTTTCTTTAACAAAGGAAATAGATAGTGCCACGCCTGCCGAATATAGTGAGTCAGGCAGACACTGCAAGCCCAAGTTGTGTATTGTCTATTGGGTTTCGTGAGCAAGTGCATTGTTCTGCAAAAGCAACACTTTATTATAAAGACACTTGTGAAAGAAACTTTGCCATCTTTTTTTCTAGTTCTAATGTAAAATTAATCGTGAGTTTAAACGAACAAAGAGAGAGAGAGAGAGAGAGAGAGAAACTGTTGTAAGTACAAGAGGTAATGCTTCCAAATAATGAGAATATCAACCGCATGTCTCCATCAATTTCCTAATTTAAATGTTCTTGAGTTAAAGATCAACTCAATATGGAACTCAATATTTTCTGTTTTGCTTATTCTTAATGGATATTCCAAAAGACAGTTAATAAGGTTTTATTTCTTTCAGACTATCTCTCTCTCCGCAATAAAAACATACAAAACAGAAATTTGATCTTCATTCCATACACTATTAATCTATCTATTATGATTGTTGTTCCATTCAAGAATCACAACATCAGATGTCATTCAAGCCAATTCAAACCTTCTTGGATTTCTAAAGACAGTACCCCCAGTTTTAAAAACATTCAGGGGTTTATAGGATATCTTGCTTACATAGAGCAGCAGACAAGTCATGTTTTTGAGATGAGAAAGAAAGAACATATTGGAGACGAACACAAAAGAAAGGAAAGATCCTGTCTGGTCTGCTTCCTCATACTGCTGCTATTACTACTAGCCAGATAGTTGAATTGGGTACTTTCACCATGCCCTACGTGAAAGAGAACTTTTTTTCTAGACTACTCAAGGAATCTATAAAAATTACTCATTCACATGGATCTTTTAGCATGTCAGCTTTCGATTTTTCCAACAATTATCTACAATCTGTACTGGGTGAAAGCTAACTGATGCCTCATGATATTACATTCTTGTTAAAATGAATTTCATAATTTTAATTCTAACTATATTTGCAGCTTTAAAAAATTCAGTAGTAATCATTTTTTAATTTTTATTTATTTATTTTTTAATCCCGAAGAAGTCGCGAGTTGGTGTGATCAAATTATTATAACTAATAAAAAGTCCACTCAGTCTCCAAACTCCTTATAAGAGAATAAAAGGCATTAGCTAATAATTTTTGATTTAAAAAGTCGCTACTATTCATTATTTTGTTTTGTTTTTTATTATTTTTAGTCATAAAATCTTATAAAATTCTTGAATTTTAGCAATGCCTGGTTCCTTTCTAATATCTTCCATATGGCTGTCATTGGTGTCATCTGTTCATTTCCCTAATTTTTCTCAGAAATCTAATATCTATGTTCACTTGTGTTTAGCTGTTTTATTTCTGACCCAACTCTCAGCAGGATAAGTTGAAATAGGATTCGATTCTGTTGGTTAATGTTTTAGCTAATTTCTCTCATGTTCAGTATTCAATGCTCCAGAACACGATAGTTTTGTTTGTTCTATTATCTATAGGATTTCGGAATTTAATCTTTGATTTTCACTGAAATTGTGCCCTCAGGTGTTTTTACACCTGAAGAAATCCTGTGCATATTTCGATGAAACGTCGTGTTATCAATTAAAATAAATGTTACACTCGTATGTTATAACCTTATTCCGGTGTTCTGCCGTATAAATTCTTAATCATATTTGTAGTTGAATTTCTCTACAATTGATGTTTTCCAAGTTAATATTACTTTTTGTTCTTTTTATTGCTGTTAAAGCAGTTATTCAATTTAGTTGAAGAATCCTGAGGATTTATACTGGATTGATTTAGCAGTATGACATCATCTGCATAAAGTAAAGAGCCGAGAATAGCATTTCCAAATTTGATATTAGGTACAGTACCACTTTCCTTCATATCGTGATCTATATAGATGCTGAATAACCATTGAGATTGTGTGAACTCTTGTCTTGCACGTAATTTTACAGCAAACCACCTTTCTCTAGTTTTAAATCTAACTACTAATTGAAATTAGCAATATGTAAGATTGCTAGTTTCAATTAGTTTATTTAGTTAATTAATTAGCATTAATTAGTTAATGTTAATTAATTAACATTACCATTAACATTAATTAGTTAATGCTGCTTTATATAATTTCTTATTCATCTAATAATAGTAGTGTTTCTTGGCGCATATTCGCATGTAATTTCCACATCTACAAAACTTAAATATATATAGACCCTTATTATATTCTCCCGATTTCTTAATAAGCTGTCTTAAAATTTTGATTTCTTTTCTCTTCTAAGTATCCTTGAGTAAATTTTAACTGGAATTGCTGATATCATTTAACATTCAAAGTCATTTCTGCAGTCATCCAGAATGTCTTTACCTTTTACCTACAAAAATCTGAAAGGGTCATACAGTATACTAGCCATGGAAGTTGAGAATGAAATGCTCCAGTACTGGTTATTTAACTTCTTGAGTCCATCATTAAGTTCTGATTTCTCTATCCTTGGAAAAAAAAATATATATATATCCTCTAATGTATATAATGTATATATCCTCTAATGTCTTTATATTTTCCCAAGAATAGCACACTGGGGAAATAATTTTAAATGAATAAAGGTTCTCAGTTTGTGTTAGAAAAATATTATTTTAGTGAAAAGTCTTCAACCACTGGAATACACTTCCGGAAAATATTGCAGAAACACATATTATATATTATAAACAAAGTTAAACAGAACATAAATAAGTGTTTGAAAATAATTCATTTAATGTGACTGATAATTCTTGTACATTGTGCATAAGTACAATTACTTTGATGGAAATAGTTCTGTTTACTCAGATGCGATAGCTTTATTATATATAAAAAAGCTATTGGTATTTATTATACAATGTTAGTGGTTGTATGATATCATTAGGAGCATTTTGCTGTTGAGGATTCTGTTTTTGTTTTGACATCGATGCTAATAGTAACAGTAACTATTGTACTGAAGTCACTTTTCATACATGTATTTATTTTTTACGTAAATTGGTCCTTTCTTCTCAAACCGCCCACTCTGAAAATGGACATCACATTGATTCACTGATGAGGATCTTACTATTGCCAATTTAACCTTTTGACAAAGACCACGGAGTGATTTCGAAAATTTGCGTGACATTTGATCGTGTCTGACGTGGATGGCTACTTGCTAAATAGCATTTCATGGGGTGCAGTTGAATCACCAATTTCTTCTTTTGCACAGAGAAATGTTTAGAAAATTCAAAGCTCATGAAGTGCTATCTACCAGGATTGGAAGTTAACTTCATGGTTCCACACTAACCATCTACTATAAAAATAATAATAAAATAAAAATAAATGAAATATAAATTTTTCTATAGGAAAATCTGAAGGATTTATTTTAATAATATGAAAAAAAAATAGTGTATTAGGTACACTTATATGCGAATCAAGTTCCATTTATGTTTATCATTGTTTTCGAATATCACCATGCCAAGATCTAGATCCAACGTTTCTTCTCGGCACATACACAAAAGGAGACTCAAGTAATTTCAATGAAAATTTTCTTTCAGTCTTTATGTTCAAGATAAACTGATCACTATTTGGTTACCAATAATACGATTAATTATTTTATTCTGAATACAGGGATCTATCGCTTGAATTCACCTTGTCTGTAAGTCTCTGTACGTCATTTGACTATATATAGTTAAAACCAATCCTTTCTTTAGTAAGCTGTTCATATTGTTAATTTTAGTGACGTGACAGTTTTCAGTACTTAAGATTTAATTAATTCAACACAGCACTGAAATACTAATTGCGCTGAAAGTGTATGCTAATTTCATGCATTCTATAATAATAGCAGTTCTCATGAAGTAGAGTACCATAGTTACTTTCCTTCCATCTTAAAATGGAAAATACTCTCATAATGCTTTTTTTCTTTCTTGTTCAAATATTGAATGAATGTTTTTTTTTTTCAGCTTGTTCAAAAATATGACGAAAGTTTAGCTCCTTATCATAATAGTTAATTATTCATATATGATGTCATTTTGACATCGTATGGTCATTCCCGTATCTCATTGGGTTTTGGGAGTGAAGTCTTTTGCTAAAGTGGTAGAGTCACAGATGCCCTTTCCACAAAGAGTTAGTTAGACAGTCACAAACATCCATGCCCCTGGCAGGATTAGAACCCGCAGTCTCTTCGCTTGAAAGAAGATATGCTAACTGCTCGACCAACCAGACTGACTTACCATAGTTTTAAATGGAATTAAAAAACTTCCAAAGGGAAGTTTTTAATTCCACGAACTCAGCATTTTTATGACATATCTTAATCATATCGTTCAAGCAACTTCTTATTGCATTGTAGCGACGTCTACCTTCAGAAGTGTACATCAGTCCTTACCACGTTTTATGTCAGTAACATTAAATCTTCTGTCTTTATAGAATCTTCTGAATTTGAGAAAAAAATAATGAAAAGACGGCTTTTTACAGACAATCAAAACTTTTATTTCCAAAATCGATTTACTTTATAAACCTTATGTAATTAAAATTCAAGCTACTAAAGGTGTTGAAGAAGTCCATCAAAGTTGCTCTGCAACGTTTTTGACTAGGTTCAAAAGTTGAACCCAGCAGTTTACAAAAATAACGTTGCGATATTTTTCTTCATTAAAATATCTTTGGTATGTGACGAAGAACTTAAAACGCGTTCTGTTATTAAAGCTTTTTATTAAAGCCGATACACGTCAAAGAAATCAAAGCAAACGTGCTTTTAAACTGTTAAAATCAAATGTCAGTACATCTAGAATAGTAGAATTCTTACATTTGAGTGTTACGAAGTAAAAAAAAAAATTGAATGCATGTTTTATTTACTGATAAATGAAATTAATCTAAACAGAGATTAAAAATAATTTTCATTTATTGAAGCATTTAATAAATACCCGTATCAATTCATCAACCAACAGATTGCGGGTTCCAATCCCGCCGTTGGCATGGATGTTTGTGATTGTATAAATCCATTCATGTTTTTTCATTCTCCAAAGGGAATAGGTAGCATCCTTTTAACCTTAACTTTTTTGGATATCAAGAGCAGCAAGTCTCCACCTCCACACATTCACTCTTCTAACCATCGCTCCATGATAAATGCATTCCTAAGATGAGAAGCTATGTTCATAACAATACCTGCTATCCTAATTCCTAACCGTATCTATTTGTATGTAACTGCGGGTATTCTACGATTGTTTTTGCAGAAATGCGAGATTAAAAAATGACTTTCTCTGAAGAAAAAAAAAATCACCCAACCGAAAGATTGACCTCATCTGAAATCAGTTTTTTTTTTCAGTTAAACGATTTTTAATGTAAAAATAATAAACAAAAATAAATAAATAAAAGGAGAAATTAACTAAGCCGTAGAATATATTATAGATGTAGTAATGCATGAGATATCCATGAGTATGAATGAACTAAGCATTATTTTTTTTATTTATTTATCAAAATAGTTGAATCTTAAAGGTAACGTGCCATGCACTTTTTCGCTATTTTACAAAGAGTAAGCACACGTTTTAAAATTTGAGAGTTCTAGATTTGCATTCCTGTACCTAAATTCAGTTTTGCCCTAACGCCATAAAAGAAAGTTACGTTTGCACTATGAAATTCATAATCCATCTTAAGATGGATTATGGAATTTTGTCATTGATCGTTGTTATTTTTTGTGAACTCACACCCACTCAAAGAAGTACGCTAAGAATTTTTTTTTTTTTACATATTTATTTAAAAACCCTGTTCTAGAAAAGAGACCAAACAAGGTTTTTTTTTCCAATCCACTTCAAGCCTCTAATAAGAAAGGCAGTAGTTTCACGCCGACCAATGAAATTCATCTCCTTATCTACAGACAATCACCAACGTCAATGACTATGGTGGGATTCGAATCCACAACCTGTTGATTGGAGAGCTGGTACGTTAACCACTCGGACAACTAGCCAGGGGATTTATGTAGTCCACAGGCGTCTTCGTAAACCTAAATGTTGAATTGTATGAGAATGATAACGGAATACTACCCAACAACAACAGCAGCACAACAATAACAATAAAAGTCCCAGTGATGCAACTCTTGCCTGAGCAGGTTTTAAGCAGTCGATGCATTATAAAATATTCTGAAACAACCTTTGAACTACTGAGAAAACTGATCTGTTAACTGAGTGTTGTTTACTAGCCAGTTTGTTGTTTTGTGGGGGCGATGAACAACCCTAGTTGTTCATTCTAGCTGGTTCGTAGCTGATCTGATACAAAGATGATATGGTTTTCTTCCTGGAAAATTCTGCCACCTTTCTTTTCTTTCACCAGCAGTCATTGTATGAGACCAGCTAACTCGATTCATTCGAAAAGCCCTATAAAGTTCTTCGCATCCTAGATGGGATTTGAACCCATGTTTTTCCATCCAAAAGGCATCGTAACTACTGACTGAGTTACAGAGGCTCAAAGAAACCAGCGCAGATGGTATTAAAAGAGTTGAATGCACAACAATGTTCTAGTACCCAGGTCATTGCTTGCATTAAAGTAGCTGGATAAGCATCGTTCACATGCCTAAGATACGTTATAATGTGAATTGTGGATGTTCATTAATGGAAGAGGTTAAAGCAGCAGCAGTTCATGTCATTTGAGCAATCGCCAAAATGTAATTTCCAGAAAAAAATTAGAAAAAAAAATAGCTAATCTGCATTTTAAAAAATGGTAAACTGAAATAGCAGCACAGCTATCCGTAGAGCTAGATCGGTAAGGTGGGAGAAGAACCTTATAGGTTCGATTTATAGGGTTAAATGGGGTTGTCTTTTAGAATAAATCGGGTTTTTAATCCTATAAATCAGACAAATCAACAGTAGAACTTACATAAGCACATAACATTATTAGTTAGATTAGGAACACGAGATGGTGGCAGTTGTGTGGTGCACCTTCGTGTTGACTGCGTCTATTCTTTTAAGTTAGAGATTATAGTAATCTTCTAGCATAATTCAATTGCTGATGAAGGTAGGTATCGGCTTCTATCGATTGCCAAAATAGGGATAGCGAGTCCTGTCTACTCCTTTTCGGGGAGTGAGAAGTTTCTGATAATTTATTTATTTTTAAAACCAGTAAAAAAAAAAAATCAATCTACAAACTTTTTCGAATAGGAAGTCATATTATATAATAAATCCTTTTACTCCCAAGAAAAACATTTTGTACGCACCACTGCACTTTAAACAACAATTTGAGAATTTGGTTACCAGCATTGTGCATGGGACCTTCGATACTCCCTTATTAAGTATAGTATGTAAAAAATATAAACAAGACAGCACAAGAAACTTCAAGACTGCTATAATTTATTTTACAAATAAAACTAACATAACACAAATATAAGGAAAATAAAAACAGATGTATAATTTAAAACTGTACACATATCCGCTAGCTTGTGGCGATGGGATAAGTAGTTCCTGAGTGTGTTACACAACACGCTGACAAGCGATATTTAGTTATGACTTACGTGAAATAAATAGAGAATAAATAGGAACAAAATGACAATGAAGAGCGGGAACGCACTGCTCTCATCCTTCTTTTATTTTTTTCCTTTTCAGATGTCTTCAGATTGCTGATTCATTCTTTCCAGTTCGACGATTGGCAATCTGCAATGAAAAAGCATATTTAGAATAGGTGACTGTTTCAGTTTCCTTACTGGTTTTATTTGGCATGATCTCAAGGTTATTATGAATAAAATCTGAGTGCATAACTAGGAGAATGTATGCTCTGTACAGTATGCACTCTAGGTGTGAAAGGGATAGTGAATTAGTAAGATCACTTAAAGCATTTTTTTTGCATGACATTTAACAGAAATGAAATAAATGAAAATAAACTGGTTTAGATCAATTTCTATTTTGCCAATGCACATAAACAATTATAGCTTCCTGAGGGCGCTGATGTAACGCCGTGCGCTGTCAAAAGCTAAATTGCAAAAGTGCAATCATGTAATATCGTCTGCTAAATGCGATTATGAGCTAGTTAAACCAGAATAAGTATTTTGAAATATTAAAAATAAACACGCATTTGCTTTCTTTATTTGCTTAAATTAATTCACTTCGTTTTGTGTACTGAAGATTAACATGAAATATAGTAAAGATGATGAATGGAAAAGGAGAATAGATTAATAACCTACTGTTCTTTGTAAGTAATGAAATAAGTAATAACTAACACTGCCAATTTTTTACTCTAACTGAATTTAGTTCACTTACAGAGCTAAATTCGGTTAGGAATACAAAGAAATGCGAAATTTCTTTGTATTGCTAATTTATTTATTTATTATCTAATTAATAAATATAAATAATAAACGAATAAATAAATATTTATTTATTTATTATCAAATCTTATTTATTTATTCATGCTTATTTGCGATTTGATTGGATTATATAAAGAAAATTTGTAAGTATTTAATTTCAATTGATAAGTGTAGAACGATGTCTTACCACGCCAATTTTATAAACATGAAAAATTAAAAATGATTAGTTTTTATTAATTTCCACCTCTATTTTATGTAATTTTAAAAGTAATCTAATTATATTGACACATATTAAAAAATTTAGGTGAATCCCATTCACCAAAGTCGTAAAAATTCTACTTACCCGATAATTAGAATTTTACGACTTGTTGCATATTTTTCTAATTTTAAGGTAATATAGATTGAATTATAATTTTTTTTTTAAAGATGCTAGGAAAATATATGCACTTGCTGGTTATTTAGAAAAACACTACAAAAAAAAAGTTCGTAGTGATTTATTTACTGTTTTATGGAACGAGTATAAAGAAAGTTTATAGTTCTTCATTTTGATGCATTGTAAAATATACCTTTTCTAACATAAAAATAAATAAATATAAAAACGCAAATCAAAAGTTGTTTAGTACTGCGCTCAAGACTGCACTGTTTGAATCAACTTGTTTGTCAACAAAACTGCGATCGTTGTTTATAGGCTTGGTATTATGCTGATCAAGCTGTGAGTATAAGACCTGATAAGTCTTCTGTAATTTGAAAAGCCCATATAAATGTTCATTATGTTAGATGAGATTCAGTTTCTCGCCAACGGACACGTATCGCTCTGACTGCGCTCGGGGGCATGTCTAGGGGGCGGGGGAGAAGATTTATCTTCCTGCACGCTATTTTAGTAACATGGTTTGAGATGGTTTACATTTTGGCCTGTTTGCCTGTTTTGTGGGAGCTCAAAAAATCCAACTTTCCCGAAGAAAAGGCTGTTCTTTCCACCCGGGATTGCTTGAAATAACCTTGCCTAAATCAAAGCCCGTCATAGAGAGAATTTTATCTTAAAGCTCTTTTAGACAAATGACGCTACGAAAGAATCTTGCTCTGATGATAATCCTCATAAATCGGTTGTATAAAAAATCACCATACGAACAAATGAATTTTGTCTTTCACAAAACTACTTAGCGAATGTATTGCTTTGGAAACGGCTTTTATTCCTTAATGATATGATCTCCAATAATTCACGTTTTTGTTTTGATACTGAAAACTTCTTAGCTACACTGACAGCGATGCTGATCGAATTAAATATTACGCATCAACGCACTAATTTACTTCACGTGTAGTATACTGTTTTATGGGTTCTTCTACCTCTTGTGCATGGGTTCGATAAATAAATAAAGGGAAAAAAAAAACGTTTCGTAGACAATACTCTCAATGTGACTGTAAACATCGCACTGTGAGTATGCTACCTAATAAAGTAGAGTGGAAGGACTCGATGCAAAAACATACATACCACAAATATCAAAAATGAAGCCAACTCTTTCTCGAGAGAGGCAGTAGGCGTCTCCACCAGTTCTACCCATGTCTGACAAAAATAAAAAATAAAATAAAAATTACATAACGTAAAGAAAACTTTCTTCCTTCTTTCATAGGATTCTCTCACACTTGAAATCTTAAATCATGAATATCTCAAAATAGTTTTTTGAATGACATTTTATTGTCACCCACCGCCATTCATTATTCGAATACGTTGGTTGCATTCGAACTTTTCGTGAGTTCTGACTGAATATGGTAATCACAAAAAACAGTGGACAGAAAGCACAACTTCACGATTTGGTAAAGTGTGCGAATCTCTCCAATGCTTAAGGAGCTTTTGCAGCTTGGGCTACAGAATAAATATGATACAGAAACTGCCTGCTTTCATATTCCCGGTTTTGGAATAAATGAACTAAAGAATAAAATTAAAAACATTAATACTTAATGTTTTTAATTTTAATAGTTAAATCAGAGGTGTCTCTCAAAGACGACTATAATATGATTTTATCGAAGAAATGCAATATTTATAGAACTTGATGTAATTATGTAATATTTATGTAACTAATTTCTTTGAGAATATCGATAATTGTTTAGTGATTATCAAAGCAGTATATTATGCTTATTATAAGGACGTATCATAATATTAGTTAGTAATATTATTTATTCTCAAAGACAATGTTTTTTTCTTTTTAAACAGTTTTCAAAATATTTGTTTAAAACATTTCAAATATTTGTTCAAAAAATCAAATCTAGTTGAGTTCTTAACCGCACAGGTCCGATGGCTGCTAGCTAGGTTATGGACTATTTGAATGCCAGTCTTCAGTCTAGTACAGTCGTGTTTGTTGACATACCAAAGACTGGACAAGGATATTTTACTGTTTAAGGCAAGATATTTTTTATTTATTTAAGGCGAGATATATACATGTATAATCAGGGGTGTAGTCCTAAAAGAAATAGTGCCAGGCTCTACCTTGGAAACAAAAATTCAGAGCACGAAGTGCGGCATTATTATTATTATTATTATTATTATTATTATTATTATTGCGACGGCCATATGACAGAGTGGTGGGCGTGGTTCTGAGAGGAGAAGAAGACTTGTGGTACGCCCTACGAGATGAGAGAGATCGTGTGTGGTTAAGGCCCCGCCCAACTGGGTGAGATAATCTAGCAGACTAACAGAGAATAACAAAAAATAACAGTAAGCAAAGGATTACCCTAAACACATGGTTAACCTCAGAACCCAGACAGTACCGTACATAAACAAAAATGATTATTATTATTATTATTATGTAAAATTACACCATGCCATTATGTAATTCTTTCATTGTTTTCATTGGAATGATTTTAATCATCCAGTAGCCTGCATTGATGGTCATTTAGGTGTTACTTCAATTAAAATTAAAATTATAAATAATACATTATTAACATTTAGGCCTAACTTGTCAAAATAATTATTGTCAAAATTCATTACGAGTCTTATTATTATAATTTATTATAATGAATTTAAAAATTTTTTTAATTTTTTAAAACTCAAAATTTTTAAATTCAAAAAAGTACCAGGGCGTAGCCCTGGCCCAACTACACCCCTGTGTATAATACTTGTATATATAACTGCTCATGTGCACGAGCCTCCGTAGCTCAGTCGGTATAAGCGAAGCCCTTTGGTCGGAAAGACCTGGCTTTGATTTCCGTCAGTGATGTGTGAGAAACCTTTATCTAGTCTCTTTCCACTAAAGATAAGTTAGCCTGTCTCATACGGAGGTAGGGGGGGGGGGTTTCATCTGGAAACCCGAGTTTTTCGTCCTCCAGTCATGAATACGTCCCCGCCATATGCCGGTCCCGAGTTCGGATAAAATTGGGGGATGGGGAAAGCGATGGTGAATTACCATGTAAAAATCTAACTAGGAATACTTTGTGGACAATGCCTACAAAGTCACCTAAGATCGGAAACGACTGAAAGGGAAAATCAGATCATTTTATTCAGCATTTTACTACCTGCCGGGATAAAAAAAAAGTTTGCGAGTTTACTGAACCGCAATAGATATTAGGATTCGAAACACTGATCACATGCCATTCACCAAATGAAATCAGCTATGTTTGTACTGAGTTCATTTTTTTTTTAAATTAGAAATTGCATATAAACTTGTTAAAGAAGTACACTTACGTGAAATCAATCCTCGGATAATAATAATAATAACAAAGTGCACTGCTCATGCGAATTTCTATACGTATATTAGAAAAATACTTAATGGATCCTCCAGTATCCATAAAAATACAACGCAATGTCCCATTGTCCAAATTTTTTATTTAGGCGCTCGTAACTTGTTTCAACTTTCCTTTTAGTTATCACAGGTCCAGTGCCCTCTATTAGGTTTTAAAACTGTATACTTTTCAGTTCTAAATAAATTTTGTGCGTAACCAAATCTTCTGATGCTTCTTTCACAAAACAAGATGAAGCGCCTACTTTTATTAAAAATAATTTTTATAATCCATTGCCGTATGCTCTTTCTGTGAGGTGTGAAATTTATTTATTCATTCATTTTTACTATTTTAGATTTTCAGCTATTGTTAATAGGAATTTCATTTACTTTAACTACACACCTGTATGGATTTCCTCCATCTTTATTTATACTACTACTACGAATTGAATAAAACCGCCTAGTCAACAGACAGTGGATTCGAATTCCTGTGAATCGCTCGTATCTCTCCAACTCTTTTACTTTCCTCTCCACTTTCTAGAGGCAAGCTGCTGAGAGCTTAGGTGGGTCAAACATGCTCTAAGAGACCCAGCAAAAATTTTCAACTGCTAAAGGAGGCCCAACGAAACATTTTTGTATGGTGCGATAAAATCGCACGACACTCGTCCCCTTCCTATAAACATATCAGTACGGGTACTTACAGTTCGGGAGGCTCACACAGCGGAGTATTGAGTCAATCCTTTGCTGTCGCCTGCAGTAAGAAGCTGAAATACTTAAATGTTCTTCCAGATTATGCGCGTATCTTTTAACCAGAAACATAACTGCCATATCGGGAAATTCTCCCCCCCCCCCCTTCCTCCGTACTACCGCTGGAAAATTAGACGGACCAAATTAAGGCGCTGAGTCGTCGGAAATGCTCAAGATACACTGACATGGAAATTGCACCACTAGGTTCAGTACTGAGTTGGAGATCTAAGCCATAGGAGTAAAAAAAAAATTAAGCTACACACCACAAGTGAAAAAATATGATTCATTATTGTACACCTGAATCATATTTTTCGTATCGTATCAGATGAGAAGTAAGCTCCAACAACCCATCTTACCTAAAGAGATTAGCATGCAGCACATTTCATGTGCTATCTCGACATTTGTTAAAATGTATCTCCATGCTTTCATTCTTTGAAACTTCGTTGAAGAGGTTTACTAATCAAATATCACAAAACTTGCTAGATGAATAGACAAGGTCTGAATAATCCCATGATTTCTATGATATATTTTGTTTTACCATCGAATTGAAGAACGACACAAGCCTTTTCTATGGAAATTACTTTCCGTATAAACATTGAAAAAAAAAAAAGAAGAAAAAAAGCCAAGAAAACTAACTTAATATCGAAAATCATTACAAGTAAGATAATAAATATTATTTGTCATTTTGCAGCCAAGTAAGCTATCATCATTTGTCTTTCGCAACTTGGAATGTTTTGAAGTAATCGAACGCTTACCAAAAATACAACCCGCGCAAGAGTTTCGCTTCTTACGAGCCACGGACTCTTCCTAGAAGATCTTATATTCGCTTTAATCAGTGCTATTGGAAGGTTTCACATGCCTTCTCATCAGAGACAAGAAACCCTCCTAGTACCATGCCACCTGAATATCATGTTAGCTCACGTAGAAAATGGATTTTTCATAACTGAAATATCTACCTGTGCGTAAATCGGTAGCAGAAAAGAGCCTGGCTTCAACTTGCCATCAAAAATTACAAAGAGAAAGCTAATAATTAACCATGTTTATTTTGTAGGTATGAGTTCAAAAAGACAAAGATTGTTTGCTTCATGCCGCAAATTGAATATTGGTGGGCTCTTGATCACTTTTGAAATTTTTGATTTATTGACAAACACTGTTTATTAGCTGGCTATAAAATAATAATGTATGCTTATTATTTTTACCTATATTTCTTGAAATAGCCTAAACAACATGTGTAAATAGTAAAACAAAAAAAAAATGTTCTTCCTTTTCTACAACTGACAGATTTTTCACCGGTACTAATTTGTATCTTTTAAACAAGCATTGTATTCGATCCTTCAAGTCTGTGCAAGCTTACTATTCTGTACCAATGCCCTTTGAATAGAAATGTCGATTCTCCGTTAGTAAGAAGACTAGCATTCGAATTCTGTATCATATGGAAGTAGTTGCTCCTCAGTAAACAGAGTTTTTATCTCCGCAGAGGAGACAAAATAACTCGCAGGAGTATGATACATTACGTGCTGTTACTTTTTTTATGTAAGTCGCACCGATGAAAGGTTGTAAACCTATAATACATTAGTACAGGCTGCAGGTTCGAATCACGCAGTGAGCATGGATATTTGTGATTGTTTTTAGGTGGACGATGAATTTCATCGCCCAGTGTGAGGGCACCGCCCTGCTTATTGGAGGTCTGAAGTGGCTTGAAGAAAGTTCCGTGTTTGGTCTCTAGAGCAGGGTTTCCGGACCATGTAAAAAATAAATTGAAAAAATATATAAAATTGATAAAATTAGCAAAAACATTCTTAGCTTGCCATTTGCAAATAACCTTTCATAAGTGGGAGCAAGATGAAAAAAAAAGTACTTTAGGAGGCTGAAAGTTAGGTGATCCGGAAACCCTACTCAAACTACGAAAACCGAAGGTGGAACTTATTTTAAACCCCTTAGGTCTAATCTTTGCACAATGATAGATCGCCTTTCCCCTCAAAAACTAGAATTAAATAATATTGCAAATTTTGAATTAAATAATATCATTTTTTTTCTCTGCATATTTTTAATTAAAACCAAATGAAACACTTTAAATGTTTAATTTCAAGTGTTTAATTTTATTTGAAAAAATAATTGAATAAATTATATTAATGAAACAAGACATTAAAATTTTAAATAATCTAATATATATTTCCCATGTCTCTCCACGAGGTATCTCATTCGTCTTTCTAATGCCGATCATCTCCCCCCCCCCCTCCCCATTCCACCACCCAAAAAAAACTTGAGTTTGGATCCGTTGCCAGTTGCTTAGTGCATTTTGTTACATTTTTCGCCGTAATTCACTGAAATTATAGTAAAATTCTCTAGAATAACATATGTATATGCGAAAAAAGACTAGAACTTCATATCAAATTTCTTTTATTTCCTTTTTTCTATCCCATCAAATTAATTTTTCACATACAGAGCATAGTTGCTTTCACTACCTCTTTTTGACTCTCATATTATTCCATCCCCAGTGTGGATGAATTATCTGGAAGCAACTTTTGCGCTAATGGCATTTTTTAAAAAGTGCTATAAAGAAAAACCAGTCGAGTGGTCACGTGATTTAATTGCTTAATTTAACTGACCATAACAAATTCAGTTATTAGCTTACGGTAATTAAGTCTACAACCTCTCATATGAAGCAATTTTATTTTAAGCAACTTTCATAATATTCTATAAAAGATAATCAAACTGGACTGAAACTTACATCAGTGTAGCAACAGGTCGTTCTTACTGAGATCGAACCTCGTCTTTAACCTCCTGGTTAGCCTTTGAGTACGATGATTTTCTGGAATAGAGAGTGTCTGTCTGGAAAGTTGTCTATAGTTAAAATCTTTTGACATATCAGACAGGGAGTCTATCTGGCTATTCGCATCTGCATTGTCCACCTGAGGGATAAAGAGTGGCAATTCCCCGATATCTCCCATGTTCTCCGTGTCATAAGATCGTTTTTTCTTTCCACTAACGAAATAAAGAAAATGGGAATTAGTATTTTGACAAAGAACAAATATTATAAAAATTAGGTGAATATGAAAATATTTTGACGTAAGGCAAAGCATTTCTCACTCACATGATGAAAATAAATTTAATATATTAACTGTAACTTCTGTCATGCTCCTGATTTTAAAAATTTACTTCGAATTGTTAAAATGAAATTGTTGCGGCATAATTAAAATTGTAAACGCAACACAATCCTAGTTCAAAGTATGTGCAATAGATGGCAGCACCACATTAATTTCTGGTAACGCAATTTATCAAGATATTTATTTATATAGATGACCAGTAGATAACTTACAGCAGATCAGGGTCGATGACTCCATAAGCAATAGGGTTTGTCACACCTTTTCCTTCTCCTTTCAGTTTGGCGATGGCAAGCAGCGTTTCTAGTTCGGCCAGTCTCTGATCTGAAATCCCGCTTCGCCGTTCCCTGAAAGAGTAAACCGATTTAATTACCAAAATTTAAAGTTTAAAGCAATACAGAAAGAAAATAAAGTAATTTTAATGTCTCTCTGGATAAGTCATATAGGGACCCACTAAAATTGCGAGCGTTCACAATTATCCGCTACTGAGAGAAAAACGGCTAATGTGCAACAAACGATTAAGAGAACGTCACGATGTAACCAAGAGATGGCAGCACTTAACGTCAAATTTTCCGATAGTGTTATTTAAATCAAAAGTTAACTCTTTGTCTCTGTATGTCTAATGTTACAGTATTCCCTGATTTACTATATTTCCCTGATTTACTATATCCACGTAAAGATTCATCCTAAACGTTAAATTATATTGTATAAAAGTTGCTTCTTCGTATTACTTCAAATATTTACAAAAACAGTTTAAGAAATATTCGTTGGTTGCAAACGCAATATTTTACCTGATACACAATTTGAATAAGAATTCAAATTCCGGAATTCTTCTGAAGTAATGAATAATTCTATTAATTTATTTTAGGCTACTAGTCTATTAAACGGTTTGGTCCATTAAATATTTACCATCCGAATCTCAGTTTTCATCTCTCTTTTAGGTAGGAGGAATGTTGCGTGCAAGAAATGAAAGTCATCAAAAGTGTGGAGTTACGAAACTGTTGTGCAGTACCACCCAACTGCATTCTGTAATTTTCGTAACAAGCAATGCATAGAAAGATACGCCAAAACAGTGACACCAGATAAATATAGTTTCCAACTGAAATTCGGATAAACAATTGAAAACATATAGAAGTCAAGAAGGATGATTCGAGTAAACTATTGAATGGATGCCAAAACATGTCATAGGAGTGCCATCTAGTCTGAGAACTACAATCCTAGGGCGTCTCCTAATTTGCTGGCTTCAATTGTGGAATATTACGTGGCATCTAAAATTGCGGTTCTCAGAAAGTGACGCATTCCAAATTGAGATTAAAAATCGAACGCAGAAGACTTAATAGAAAATGTATTCGATTTTTTTCCCAGTTTATCAGTTTTTATTTATTCGATTTTTATCAATTTATATGTAGAGTACTCGTATATTGCACACAGAATTTTCTTTCTGTTTAAATTGTAGAACCAGATAAAGTTTGAAAATCGCCATCCTAATACATGCTGTTATTTAAATTTAAATTAAATTTATACATTATGAAAAAAATATATATGAGAACTGACTTCTTCGTGACAGATTTTTTGTAGGAAAAACTGTTAACCAAGGCAGTAATCGCAAAGAATATTTGGTAACATCTTCTGATGCTGTCTACCCGAAAAAGTGGCAGCTTGATTCAGCCGTGAGGGAGTGCGTTGATTTGAGTTTTCTCCGTTGCATTGTCAACTGGATGTGTTGAAGGAGCAGCTGGCGTGTTTCAAACACTGCTGCAAATTTGGAGAACCAATGAAGTGTCGTTATAAGATATTTGAATGAAGCTAGTCCGGTCAGATATCAGTACCATGCTAGTCTTCCAGGACTGAGAAGATCTGCATTGGGAATTTCTTCTCCTAGTCATTAAGTGTATAACCATTCTTCGACATCTGCGAAACGCAGTTCATTAGAAACGACCTCACAATGTTCTTCTGCCACTTAGTTTCTTCACAACAGTGTGGTATGCCGCCTTGTTATGAGCATGTAGAAATTCTTAGCCAAGCATAGAAGTATTTCCACACTTCCCCCTTCCCCATCATCCGGGACTTCTTGAATGAAGCAAGTTCGGTCAGATATCTGATTGCTTTCTGTGGCTTCCTGGCAATTCTCTTAAAAGCACTTTGAAGAAGAAAAATTTCAAATCACAAATACGACACAGCATCTCAAGTCATATTCAAACACGCCTGCCAGGGATATATATTGAACAAAGAATCACTGCAGACAATCAGGAAATCCTACCTTTAAGGAGATAATTGTTAAATATACTTTTATCTGCCTTAATGTTCCTACAAAAAGTCTTTCCAGGATAATTTTGATCAGCCCTCGAATGCAGTGAGTACACTTCAGTCGAAGAATAACTAGTGTAGTGGATTAAAGAGAGGTCTAAAAGGCTTCTAGGTTAACAATCTCGTAACTCGTTTCACAAGACCTATCAAAAAGTTCGTACTGATTTTACCAGTATGCTTAGTAACTGTTTTTCTGAACGTCTAATTTGGATAGTTTAGAATTACGGCTGAATCAACTAAGGCTTAGGCGCCGCTATATTATATCTGTCAGTTGCATGTGTTAAATGGCTAGCATTTTAGATAGTGAAGGAGGCATCGGACACCAACGGGCAGTGAGCCCATGGTTCGTGATGATGATGTCTCTGTTTTGAGAGATGAAACCCGAGTTTGCAAGAGGAATAATCCTTCCTCATTCTTATGAGACCGACTAACCCACCTGTCATTGAAAAGCTCTTATAAAAATTCTTAGCTTCCTAGACGGGATTCGAATCCAAGTCTTTTCAGGTAAAGCACCATGGATACCGACTAAGCTGAACATCCTTTTTTTTTTTTGCTATCTTATTAGTGGTTTCAGTATCCAGGAAATTATAGGTAGATACGGATTTTTTTTAGCGTATGATGATACAACGGCCCCTTTTACTGGGAAGTACGGCACCATCTCAATCCCCTCCTCCCATTTTTATCCGGGCTCGGGACCGGCATATAGCTGACGAATCAGGCCTATGGCTGGATCTTAAGTATTCCTGACTGTAATCCGTGTGTTCACGGTTCTGGTTTACCTGTTCTGGGAGACAAAAAAACCTGAGTTTCCGGGTGAAAAAACCCTACGTCCGTATGAGACCGGCTAACTCATCTTTCCTCGAAAGAGACCAGATAAGGTTCCTCACGGCACGGATGGGAATCGATCCTCAGGTCTTTCCGACCAATGGGTTTCGTCTATACTGACTGAGCTACGGAGGCTCTGGTAGATACGAAAAAAATTTTTTTTTCTCATCTTCCTAATATGAGGCTACCATTCAATACTTCTTAAATTGTGGCTTCCATAATTGCTTTCTGATTCTTCGCTCAAGTTGGAAACAATGTGATAACTGGCAATCATCTCACCGTAGATAAGCAGTAATGTGCATAAAAAAAAAGAAAACGAAATTTTAAGAAATAAAAAACGATCGATGGAGGTTTGGACGGCATAAACCAAAGTTTTTAATCGTTGAACATAACATCTGTGCTTAAGTTTAAATATTTAATTGCGTCAGATCACGATCTGACGCAATTAAATATTTAACTCTAGTTACCAAATGCAATGCCCATTGATTTCTTCTTTCATCTTCAAGACTAATTGGAAAATTCCTGGAGTGGAAACCTGAAGTGGCTTGAAAAAAATTCAATTCTAGAGACCAATTGAAAAAAATTCAATTGGTCTCTAGAACAGAGTTTCCAGATATTATCTATTCTATACCTCAACCTGCCCATGGTATTAAATGTACGATAGGCTGTAACCTTTCGCGAGAGTTGGATTTATATATATATTTCAAGAAAATTTAAAAATTAAATTTAAAAAATCGTTTACTGGTGTTTTTACTTCATAGTATGATAAGATGTTTGGAATAAGAATGAAAAATTAAGAATATAACATGTAGTTTATTAAGCATAAATATGTTATACAAGTATATAAAAATAAGTAAAATGCATAAATAAAGCACATATAAAAGTTATATTTGCAATATATCAAATATCTTAATAATAGACGTAGCGAAAAATGTAAATTTCGTTAAATAACTACACTTAACAGACATGGTAGGTAAGCGTGTAAGGAATTACTGAATATTACAAATTTTTAAATCTACAGCATTCGTATGCCACATGTTACTGTTAACAAAGGTGACGGTACGCCGTACCGTAGTATAACCGACCTAAAAAAAAAAGCACTGCCTAAATCAAATTGCATATACGACAAACCCGTGTTTGCATTCAGTAATGTTTTCTATAATTGGTTCACTTTTGTGATAATATTAAAGTAAAATTAATTACCATAATCGAGAATTTGTAAGCTATCTACTAAATGATCATGAGAATAACATTCTATAACACACTGCACATATAATGCTGTGCTAGTTGTGTATTCCGACATCATATGTAAAAATGTTTAGAACTTTGTAGAATTCTGGACACTACCAAAATTCACTTCTTTTCCGACAATATGACCCAGCTTGCTTCAGTACTCTTTGAAATGACTTATATTCAATTTCATCAGAATGTTAGGATCGTGCCGCTTCTTAAGGTCAATATCAATTTTCTCGGAGTGGAGTGCATTGTAAAAAAATCTGCTTTCCCCAACCCCATACCATCCTGTAAATTTGTATTTTATGAATTTGTCCATTTCTATGTGTACGATTTGGGAATTTGAGAATTGTCTAAAGGAACAGAGAACAAGCAGTTTAAAAATTTCAGTTTTAAATGTTTTTCAGTTTTTTATCTCCATCATTACCATGAATGCGTTCTTCAGAGTATAAAATATGAAGACAAAATCAGCTGGTTTTCGCAACAGTAATTAATCAATTTTTTGGTATAAATTTTGGTATATAGATTTAACCGCCTTATCAGATTACATTAATTAGATTTTTAAAAAGAGCCAAGTTACTGCCTGACAGGCTGTTGAGCTTAAGGAGAAGATGAGATGAGATATAAAAATGTGAAACAGAACGATTAAAAGTTTGTTATAAGTGTGATAGGGATTCACTAGTTCAGTTTGTATATACGACACCCTTTGGTTGAAAAGACCTGAGTCCGAATCCTGTCTAAGACGCGAAGAGCCTCTATAACATAGGTTTCCAAAGTGGGCGGTACCGCTCCCCAGTGGGCGCTGAAGCTTCTAGGGGGTTATATTGGGATCAGAAGCATTTGGGGGCGTTCAGGCAGTCTAGGGGTCGGTGGCTCTTTATAGAAGAAATTAATAATATATATTTAAAAATTAATTATTTTCGTGATTTTGTGATTAGATAATCATTTAAAATATTGCATTTTAATTCATCGTATACCCGTCTTACACGACCTTTTTTATCAATTTTCTATTTCAATTATTTAATCATTTGAAAATTTACCATGTCAGATAGAAATAGATGTCAATTTTCTATGTCAATGAGAAAATAGAGCATGTATATATGTGTTGTATAATAGGGGGGGCGTTACAAAATTTATGTCTTGCAAAGTAGGCGGCGGCCCGAAAAAGTTTGGGACCCTATGCTCTATAAGGAACGGCAGAGACAGAGTTTTCTTCCCGGAAAACCCGAGAATCCACGTAATTGGCAGACATAGCACACTATGTAGATTTAACCGCCTTATTAGATTACATTAATTAGATTTTTAAAAAGAGCCAAGTTACTGCCTGACAGGCTGTTGAGCTTAAGGAGAAGATGAGATGAGATATAAAAATGATAAATTCGCTAATCAATTAAAGCAGTATCAACATAGCAGAATCATATTACACTTACATTATTCAGAATAAGTTTAGAATAACAAGTTTGATTGGATTTATTATTTCCCTGCGTTATTTTGTATTGCAGCAGATGCAGTTAAGACCGTGAGGCGGTGTATTTGTCTCTTAGCTGCGTGTATTCTTCTGCGTGTATTCCTCATATTGACTCCGTTCTATGTATTATGACTTACGACACAATAAAATATTTTTGTGGAGGAGGAGGAGGAGGGGGGGGGAGAATAGATTAACAAGCATGGCGTCTTATAATAAAACACGGAATACAATAATTGAAAGTTTTGTTTCAGTGTAATAATGTTAAGAAAACATTTTAAAAAGTCCGATGTTCTGAACATTATTACACTGATTGATTTCTGTGACGCGTTATCAAAACGTAAAATTACAACGAAATAACATTCTTTCCAACAATTGAAACAAAACTTTCCAACATGGAAAGTTTTTTTTCAGTGTAATAATGTTAAGAAAACATTTTAAAAACTCTGATGTTCTGAACGTTATTACACCGAATGATTTTCATGGCGCGCTATCAATGTAAAATTACAACAAAACAATTAAAAATTCTTCTCTCCCGAAAGGTTAAATGTTAAAGGTTTGCTGTATAAGAAGTAGGCGGGACAACAATCAGTTTTTCTGATACAACACTTAAAAAGCAGTCGCAAAATATATGATTGGAAACCATTGAAAAAGTCTATATCATGAATCCGCTTGATGATTAACATTTAGTGGACATCCTAGTGGACACACACACACACACACACACACACATAGAAACCTACCTGTTGGAGGTTGGCCTGCTGGACACCAGACATGTGACTATGAACAAACTGGCTACGGTCAAAATACTGGACATCCTACGAGCATGGGACAGCATTGGATCAGTTGTCACTTCCAAACTGGGGGAAAGATCGTGAGCGAGCTTGGCTCACTATATATCAACGATGCGTACTAAGAGTACAGAATCTGTTTGCAGGTTGCTCTGACATGATGTAATCGTAGTCGATATTAAATACTCAGTGAGAAACTGACGTGAGCGATGGTGGCTCCGCCAGGCGTCCCTTTATAGAAGCGACATCCCAGCTATGTATTTGACTTGCATTACGCCACAAACTGCGTGTCTTCATGTTGATATTTAAAGTCGATGCGCGTGGCCGCAGCAGGGATGAAGTGGGGGGGGGGGGGGGAAGAAGAAAGAAGACGCGTTATCGGCCTTATGATTAAACGAAGAACTCTACTGCCTTAACCTTGAATATTCTGTAAACGGTGTTCCTGAGATGGAGAATGTTTTTAATCTGTTTTGTATGATACGGCCAGTGTGTGTCGTTAAACTGTTTTGATGACTCACTTCGGAGCGCGTTTGGTTTCGCACCTGTCACTCGTTACATTACCTGCTGCGCTACCTACAAGAAAGATGAACTTCATTAGCAGAAATGCCTACTATCATTCATTAGGGTGACGTTCACAAATACGTCACTCACAAACTCAGGGACGCGATTTAGTTGTCAAGAAGAGCGTCACAATTGTCTGGGGTCAAAGAAGTTCAAAATACAAACTCTCACGCATCCTATTTAAAGCCATCGCGCATCGCTGAAATTTCAGGGCGATAAGTTAAATTATCTTTCAGTTAGAAATGAAAAATTACTGTTTCAGTTAGAACAAGTTCGTTGGCTACTGTACGTGGCTTTTTTTGTTTGTTTGTATGCTTGCTTATTTTTTTGACTAAGCACTACTTACGGAATTTTTACAAAGTTCTTGAACTATTCCATTCAAAGTGGCAATTAATTCCCGATGTAAGTTAACAAACCAGTTTTATCCTTATACTTTTACGGGACCATTATATGAATGATATTCATATACGATGTATTATATTATTAAAAGTATAAAATGAAATGAAAAACAAGTATTTTTTTTATTTATATGCGCTTGTATAATAATCATAACTAAATATATAATTCCAGTCATGGCAATATAGCTTAATTGAATAATAAAAAATTATAAAAAAATTCTGCATTTTTCATAAGCAAACTCATCTATTACATCATCAAATGATAACATACAAAGTATATCACTTTTAATGCATAAAAAGTGATATACTTTGTTCTTAATTCATTTGAATGGAGAACAAGACTTTTCTGGAAAAATTTGTAATCATTGAAGTTAGAAACAGTCTCTCAATATGGTTTCCAGTGTTAGGAAACACTACCCCTATTTTGTCCTGGAATATTATACTGTATAAATCTTGATAAGACAGATTTTTTTTTCTCCTTAATTTTGTCGAACATATTCATGAAATGGTTGTTTCACTTACCATATTTTAATCTATATCTTGATAGTATTTGTTCCACAAGAATATTTGTGGTTTTAATAATTTTATCTTCTTTTATACGGCATACTGAAATTCACTAAAAAACAGAAGCAATGTTTTCCTATATTTCTGATCCTCTGATTAAATCGGTTTGGAGCGCATCTAGAATAGGCAGAAATGACTTTGTTCTGAACATATTATTATTATTATTATTATTATTATTATTATTATTATTATTATTATTATTATATCCCTGGGAGGTAATTGTTTATCAATATATTATTTCACTCCGCATTGATTTTTGTTCCCTAATTCTACTTATTCTAGTTGCATACTTGTAGTCTGCATTTAGTAATCATGTAGTCTGTGGTTTTTGTTGTAAATTCAGTTTCATTAAACTGATCATGAGATTCTTGCAAAATTATTTTAACGTTTCACTCAGCTTGGCACATACATCAAGAGATATTTTAAGATTTTGTCAGGCGTTGCTTTGTTTATGAAAATGATCCCATAAATGATTTCACAACACTATCAAGAATCATGAACTCTAATTTTCTATTCTATCTTGAATAATTTTCACTTTTCTTCTCGTTTCACTCCTTTCATTTTCATTTGTGTATTGAAAGCAATTATAACTGATTCATAATTATTAAGTATTGACGACGCGGATAACGCGCAAGCTTCCGAACTTTTATCTGAAAGACGTTTCGCAAGAGTGAAACTAGGACCTAAGACCCAACATTTCAGTACTAATCAACGTCTTGTAGAAGGGTGGGGGGGTAGTGAGTAAGTATTTCTTACTAATAACTAAATACTACAATATATGGAATATATGTGGCATTGCTGTATACCATTATATCTCCTGGACATATTAGCTGCATTGCCATACGACTGACTTCAGCACGTTATAAAGTAATTTTGCATTCATTAGTTGAATATTCTCGAACCATGTTAGCCATATTTTCGCCGCTGTAGTTTTCTGACTAAATAAATTTTTTAAATCTTTCAATGGAAAGACCATCATTGAGAGAAACATCTGATAACAATGGTTAATTGACAAACATGTGACAAGTCTGTGTAGAATCTGTCGACAAACTAAAATATCTTGTTATATTCAAATCGTTTTGAGTAGGTAGCGTTACTTTATTTGACATCACTTGAATCAGTTCGTCATAAATCGTTTTGGACAGATTATGAAGTATTTCAAGAACCTTTATCTCCGAAATATTTTAAAGTGATTGGGGAAAAGGATCATATTTGGTCTGGTCATTAATTCTATTATTCGTAGGTAATTACCTTTTTTTTTTTTTTTTTTAAAGAGCCACGTTTTTCATTTCTTCCCTTAAAATACATTCCACGTTCTGGAATTAATTATATGCGTCAATGATGCATTTCTCTCTCTCTGTATTAATTTCTTCTTCTAATTTTTAAGTTAAATTTAATATCCCTTTCCTGTGACATAAGC